>NW_027488569.1:1363318-2044977 GCF_050948215.1 Halictus rubicundus
CTTCGGGTCACCGATTCTGTTGAAACTTTGCACACTTATAGATCTCGTTCTCCTGTTCACGAATATATACCATTATAGAGGCAGATACTCAATAGTTTTCGAGATATTGACGAATAAAGTTTCATTATTTCCTATGTAATGCCATATTTTTTCTACGGTACAACAAGATTCGGTTTGGCGCGACAGTAGCGTGCTAAGTTTTCAGCCGGACGACCAGGGTGCAAATCCTGCCTACTAACGCATTTTTTAAAAATTTTATCATGTTTTATCATTGTACATTTATATTATCAATTTTAATCGATGAACTTATGTCACATCACACAAACGTAATAGTAACTTGTTCGAAATCCGGAAAATTAAGACAGGATATTTATAAAGACTTCTTAAAATATTATATAAATAATAATATATAACAATAGTAAATAATACTGTTGGTAGTAAATAAACACATTATTTATAATTCGAAATGCAATTTTATGCGTGAAATTTAATCGATTGAAATTAATAATATAAATATTGTTATATGTCCGCGGTTGATCCTTGTGATCTTTCGGACTTATGATGTGTTAACACTGCGAGGTGCCCGCTAATAAACTATCACTAGGCACGAAGGACCACCTTCCTTGGTCGGAAGGAAATGAATTGAAGTTGCAAGATGGGTTTTAAATAAGTATATTTCAACTAAAAGGTGAGAATGCTGCTAGAGGAAGTCAAGTCACTGTCCGAACTATAGGTCTAGGAGCACTAGGCGACTTTTCTAATACTATCCGACTTCCTAGAGCGATCTGACTGGGAGAACGCGAGTTACAAAAAATCTAACCTCGGTTCTCCCCACTACTCTAAGTATCAACCATACGTCGGGGGTTTGGTGGGAGGATCTAGGGGCTGGGTGCTTGAAACAGGACCAAGGATCGCCAAGGCCACACATCCTTGGCGACCGAACCCTGGGTTTTTCCAGACATCTGCAAACCATTCGAACTGTAGTCTCAAACACCCGGACGCGCTGAGTCTAAGAGGCGAACGATTTTAAGTGTTTTATGACAAGGGACTGCATCTAAGGGACCCAAGCACGGACGGCAACACTATTAAACCAAGTGACGATGACAGGCCCATCGCCGTAGCCAAACTACGAAAAGTCACGTACTGGGTCTGCTGCAGAACATCAAGGCCCCCGCCATAAAACATCGCCTAACGCGAGCCCCTACATACCGCCCACCTTGAACTGACTAAGTTCAATCGCAAACAAACCCCAACCTCTCAGGTAGAAATACTAATCCAATAACTAAATTTGACCTATACAATGTTAATAGTGCTAAACGCAAGAACCCAAAACGACGAACAAAATAAAGACGCGAATAAGAAACGCAAGTAAATGTACAATTAATCAAGGACTAAAAAAGGGCAACTAATTAAAACTAAGACAACTAAGCTAAACGCAACGCAAACCATTATGTACAACTATTCACAGGAGAATCACATAACAACAAAAAACAAAAACCAAATGCAGTTCACGCGGATTCGGACACTGAGTGTTCCTCCGTGACAGGCAGCAAACATATCTTGGCAGCTGGCCTCTTGAGAGTTCCCGTTGCTGTGCGAATGAATAGCATCCCCGATATGCCATCCTGGCCTGGATGCAGCTCTAAGATGCGGCCCAATGCCCATTTCATCGGCGGAAGATTGTCCTCCTTGATCAGGACCATCGCGCCGGCACTTGGACCACCGGGAGAGTCCGCTGTTGCAACCCATGCAAATAATCCCGCTGCCATCATTTCCAAAAATGCTGGATCATCTGCTACAGTAGCCGAAACCGGCTAAGTCGATTCTGAGTGAGGTGGGCCAGATCGGCCTGTGGAAGCGCCGTCAACGCTTCTCTGACAAGGAAATGACCAGGCGTCAATGGATTTAGATCAGATGGATCTGAAGACAAGGGATGCAATGGACGGGCTTCAATTTGCGTCAACACCGTGTACAACTCTTCGAAGGTGAGCTTCTGCTCGCCTATTACGCGTTTCATATGCGTTTTGATGGAACGAATCCCTCGCTCCCACAGTCAACCAAAATGTGGAGCGCGCGGTGGGATGGAATGCCACTCTATGCCTTCCTGGGCCAATGCCCCTAGCACCCTAACGTGGTGTGATCGGGAAGATAGCAAAACTCCTAAATCTCTCAATTCGTTACGAGCGCCAACAAAATTTGTGCCGTTATCTGAGTAGATAGCGAGGCACCTACCCCGGTGCGAAATGAAACTATGAAGGCAATTAAAAAATGCGTCGGTAGTCAAATCTACGGCGAGCTCGATGTGTACCGCCTTTGTGACCATGCATACGAATAGACAAACGTAGGCCTTCCTAGCCGTGTGGGCGCGACCGCGATCAACAATAAGGAAGGGACCGGCATAATCCACGCCACAGGTAGCGAAAGCGCGGTCAGGGGTGACGCGATCCGCGGGTAAATTACCCATCTGAGGTTGCGTGCTTAACGGACTTGACCGAAAACATTTGATGCAACTCCGTAGTACCTTCCTGGTGACGCGTCTACCGGATACTAGCCAGTATCTCAAATGCAAGGACGCGAGCGTTTGCTGGCACCCAGCGTGCAGCAATCTCAAATGCTCGCGTCGTACTAACAAAGTTGCCAGTGGAGCCGAATTTGGAACGATAATCGGGTGTTTCTGATCGAACGCCACCGGAGCGTTCTGGAGGCGTCCGCCCACCCTGATGATCCCGTGATCGTCAAGGAATGGGTGCAGGGCAAGCAACGAGCTATCTCTACCTACAGGCTTTCCTGCCTTCAACTGACGCACCTCCTTGATAAAAGAGTGCTCTTGCACGGCTCTAATTACTATTTGTTCCGCCGATGCGATTTCAGCTAGGGACGGAGGATGAAAATGCTTGCTCTGAGAATCTCTGCTATTCTGTTTGCGTCGAGTATTACTAATGAATCTACAAATATAGGCCACGAGTCGAAGCAACTTATTGTAGCACGAATACCGCGCGGCTAAAACTAGTGCTAGTGGATCATGATGGATCGTCGCGGCTAACTGTACGATTTTAATCGGTCGTTCTTCCGGCACCTCGATCATAGCTGACTCAGAGTGAGGCCATTCCTTATTGTCCGAAACCAACCAGGCTGGAACATGCCACCAAAGTTTGCTATTTTGTATAGACGACAACGTTGTACCGCGGGACAGAAGGTCCGCAGGATTGTCGGCTGATACTATATGATCCCATTTACTGGATGCTGTCAACGTTTGTATTTCGGCAGTTGGGTTGGCGACGAATGTTTTCCACCTGCACGGTCTATCCCCGCCAAGCTAATACTATTTGGCTATCGATCCAACAATACTCGCGGTTTGGATGAATGCGCAGCGATTCCCGCACCTTCGCCATTACCTGCGCTAATAATAAAACGGCTCCGCACAATTCTAAACGCGGCAAACAAATGGTTTTTAGAGGTACCACGCGCGACTTTGCACATAACAGCGACGCGACCCAGGCTCCATTGTCCATCCTCGAGCGCAGGGAGACGGTAGCCCCGTATGCCCGTTCTGACGCGCCCGAGAAACCGTGCACCTCCCATTCCAGGTAAGACAGCAATGCACGCCGAGGAATACGCAAGGAAGACATTTCCTGCACTTCGCTTCTGAAGGCGACCCATTGGGAATGGAGATTCTGCGGAAGACTCTCATCCCAACCTATCCTAATTTGCTAGAGCTCTTGCATGACAAGCTTGGCCCTAATTATTATTGGACCAATAAGCCCCAGAGGGTCGAAAATCTGCGATATTTCCGAGAGAACATAGCGCTTGGTGATTCTAGGAAACGCATGATAACTGCTACTATATCCCAACTCGTCAGTGGACACGGACCACAAAAGGCCTAATGTCTTCGAATCTCTATCCGCCGCCTTGAATTCTAGACTTCGTGTCTGACCATCGACGGGATCAAATGTTTTAGGGTCATTGCTAGCCCACTTTTTCAACGAAAAGCCGGCTTGTGCTAGTACCCGATTCAAAGATTCGCGTAATGCTAGCGTCTGTTCTAGGGTTTCACAATTGGTCAACAGGTCATCGACATAGAAATCCTTCAAAATTGCCTCACTGACCGAAGGTGCTGACCGCGCGCAGTTCTTGCCTACCTGTTCTAAGGTGCGCGTTGCTAAATATGAAGTCGAGGCCGTGCCATAAGTTACGGTATTCAAAGAATAGGTGCTTATGCCCTCGTCTTCGCTAAAACGCCAAAGGATTCTCTGGTACCTGCGATCCTGTTCCCGTACTACGACCAGCCTATACATTTTTGCTATGTCGGCAGACAAAACAATTTTATGACCTCGAAATCTAACTAAAATGCTAAATAAATCATCCTGTACCGGCAATACTACAAGCTGCGTATCGTTCGGGGAAACGCCCGTGGAAGTCTTCGCAGAACCATAAGAAACGACGCGAAGCTTGGTGGTCGTGCTATTTTCTACGGCACCGATGGTTCCAATTTCTTCCACTTCCCAGTATCGCGATACGCTCTTCTCGAGCTGAGCGTTCGTTACCAAATGACAAGCGCGAAAACCCTTTCCATGAATGTTCCGATTTGCCCAAGGCATACTACCACCTAACACCCACCCGAGTCGCGTTTTCTGCCATATCAAGTTGCCTATTCCGATCTTTATCTGACCGACGCAGAGTACATTCCCACGAGTGCATGATTTGATACTATGTCCCGGAGGTAGAGAACTGAAACATAGATGAGAGCGCTTTACCGCGGCATGTCTTTCCGAAAATGGCATGGCTTGCCATTTTGCACAATGTTGCAGCGTGTGGTCCCCGTCGCATGCCACGCATTTACTGGACTTGCTAGCGACGTGAGCAGCTATCGCGTAAGATCTGTTTCCACCTTCGCGCGGTTTACTAAATTTCGGACGCTCGATCGAGATGCCGCTGCTGGACGTGCGAATCCATCACGCGTTTCTCCCATTCATCGAGGGTAACGCTATCTAAACCCTTCGCTAAACATGCGCTGATGAGCGCGTCCAAGATTTCTTGCGGTTTTAGCAGAGATTCAAGAGCGCGCAAATTGTTTACCACGGTGTCGATTAGCTCGCTAAGACTTTATATGGTGAGCCACTAATGCCTTTGGATCATCGTATCGTTGCTTCAATCGCGCCCAAGCTAATTTGAAGTTTACTGCTGAGACGCTAAAAGAATCTATGACTCGCCTAGCAGAACCCGATAACGGCGCGACTAAATAATTGAAACGATCAATGTCCGTTAGCCTATCTGAGTCATTGACTAAAGAACTAAATGTGTCCCTAAAACGAATCCACTGACCTACATCGCCATCAAAATTTGGCAGTTTTATGACCGGTAGACGCGCCACAGGGTACGAATCCGACGGCAGCGGTGTAACGGTATTTGCCGACGATGGGACCGGATCTGATTTACCGCGAACCTGTATCAACCGAGTTTCGGCGGCCGAAATCGCCCGGAAATAGTTTTCCTCAAACTGTTGGTGCTCAGCGAATTGAGCTTCCTCATACGACGTGTTTATGACGGCGGCTTCTACCAAAGTAAAAACTTTCGTTTGCCCGAACGCGTTTCTCGAATGGGATCATGTCCGCAGTAATGTCCGCTGATTCTACAAATTTCCTAAACATCGTCAGTCGGGCCTTCAACGTTCCGCGCTCGGCAACTAGAGATTTTACCGCGTTCATGTTGTACACGATTAAAGAACACAAATTAAAACACAAGGAAATGACTTACGGACCAGACAGGAGTGGATCAGCGTTGCCAGCCAGCTTCAGTGGATCTCCTCGAGGATGCTCGTTGTCTCGGCTGCCTACGATACGTCCAGGCTCGTGAAACAACCAAATGCCTTCCTCGTTGCTAGAATCCCTCGAACGATCACAATAGCCTCCGTGGTCAGCACGCTCCGCCGCAATCCTGGTCCAAGATGATGACTATGGTAGTCCTCGAAGCTGCACGCTGCTTGCTGCTATCACGTCCAGGGGGGTGGTGAACGTAGTCGTCACACACTGGCATCTCACTGGATGTGCAAGTCGGCGACCAAGGCTTCCAAGGGCTCAGGTTCCTTGCTGAGATGGTGTCTCCAACTGTATCGAATCCGACTCGAAGGACCAATGTTATATGTCCGCGGTTGATCCTATGTGATCTTTCGGACTTATGATGTGTTAGCACTGCGAGGTGCCCGCTAATAAACTATCACTAGGCACGAAGGACCACCTTCCTTGGTCGGATGGAAATGAATTGAAGTTGTAAGATGGGTTTTAAATAACTATATTTCAACTAAAAGGTGAGAACGCTGCTAGAGGAAATCAAGTCACTGTCCTAACTATAGGTCTAGGAGCACTAGGCGACTTTTCTAAAATCTAACCTCGGTCCTCCCCACTACTCTAAGTCTCAACCATACTTCGGGGGTTTGGTGGGAGGATCTAGGGGCTGGGTGCTTGAAACAAGCCCAGGGTTCGCCAAGGCCTCTCCTGCCCATATTTTATATATGGTGCGGGAGGCGGGGAAGGTTGACCTTCCGCCTCACGCAGGTGCTCTCCGGCCATGGCTGTTTTGGAGAGTACCTGCACAGAATGGGGCGGGAGCCGACGGCGCAGTGCCACCACTGCGGCGAAGATGTCGACACGGCGCGGCACACTCTGGAGGAGTGCCCTGCTTGGGCCGGGCCGCGCCGTGTCCTGCGAGCCGCAGTGGGCGGGTGGGACCTCTCGCTGCCGACCGTGGTCGACCACATGGTCGACAGCGAGGGGTCGTGGAGAGCGGTGGCCTCCTTCTGCGAGGACGTTATCAAGCAGAAGGAGGCCGCCGAGCGGGCCCGGGAACGGGACCCGGGCTCCGCGAGGAGGGTGTGGGCGCGGGGACGACCCCCGCGCCGGCGTGTGCCCCCCACGAGGGGGGCGGTGAGGGATGGGAGGGCGCGGGGGTCTCCCCCGCGTCAACCATTGCCCCCGGGAGTGGGGGGCGGAGGGGGTTTGGCGCGGGGAGTATCCCCGCGCCCTGTTTCGCCCCCACCTGTGGGGGCGCTGAATTTGGGGGCCCGGGGTGCGAGCTGACCCGGGCCCTCGGGGGGGAGCGTAGCTCCCCCCGTGATTGGCCGACACCCCCCGGGATAGTATCCCGGTTAGTGGGGGGTGTCGGTCCCCCCTCCCCCCGATAGGGGAGGGGGACCGTGGGGGGTTTTTTGGGGAAAGGAAGGGTCGGGGCGTGCCGGATCGCGCCTCCGACGGCCCTTCCTTCCGGTGGCGGCGTCCTCTTGCTCTGGCCGGGGCTGGTTCCTTCGGGACACCGGCCCCGAGCGGGGCACGAGGACTCCGGGAGCTGTGGGTGGACCAAGCTGGGGCTCGGGAAGCCCAATCCGAAGGCTCCAGGGATGGGGACACCGGGCGGGTCCCTCCGCCCGGGGTCTTATAGAGTAGGCAGTGGGGGAGGCTAACCCCCTCCCCCGGGGTGGCATGTATTAGCTGGGAGGTGTCCTGTTGAGTACTCGCGTGATCCAGGCACCTCCCCTGTAGCTTAGGTGGGCGTGAGGTTTTAGTGGGTAGTCTCCGGGGCTCCGCCCCCCGGAGAGAATCCCACATAACCCCGGCTTCCCCCAGGGAGTCGGGGTATGTATAAAACATTTCCTCACGATAAAAAAAAAAAAAAAAAAAAGGGTTCGCCAAGGCCACACATCCTTGGCGACCGAACCCTAGGTCTTTCCAGACATCTGCAAACCATTCGAACTGTAGTCTCAAGCACCCGGACGCGCTGAGTCTAAGAGGCGAACGACTTTAAGTGTTTTATGACAAGGGACTGCATCTAAGGGACCCAGGCACGGACGGCAACACTATTAAACCAAGTCGCGATGACAGGCCCATCGCCGTAGCCAAACTACAAAAAGTCACGTACTGGGTCTGCTGCAGAACATCAAAGCCCCTGCCAATAAAACATCGCCTAACGCGAGCCCCTACAAATATACAATGATAAAACATAGTAAAATTTAAAAAAAAATGCGTTAGTAGGCAGGAATTGAATCCTGGTCGTTCGACTAAAAACTTGGCACGATACCGTCGCGCCACACCGACTCTTGAAGTCTAGAAAAAATATGGCTTTACATAGCAAATAATTAAACTTTCATTAGTTTGCTAACTTTCATAAACGTTTCATTAGTTTCTTTTCGCATAAATCGATTTTTTCTAAAATCCTGAGGTGACAGACAAATTTTGTGATCGGATTTGAAGTCAGCGCGATAAAATCTACCAGAAAAGATGTATAGAATGTCAAGAAAAAATCTAACCGTGTATGGTATTGGATAAATCACAATTTTGTTTAAATATTCCAAGTTTATTTTCAAAGTTAAAACATGTTTGTACCATAGTCTCTCTATTTTTCCCTTATTCTGCAGTATTTTAACTTTAATCTAAAAAAAAAAAAAAAATCATAGCTCTATCTCATTTCTATCAAAAGTTCTTTGATTTGGACAGAAACTTCGTCACTTTGTCGCACTGTGCGACGTACCGTCACCTTTTCACGGTATATACAAATAGACTTCTCGTGGACGTAACTGGTGGTACAACCGAGCAGGAGATGATTCCACATGAAAAACTGAGTCGAAAATATAGAATAAAATTTTTTGATACAAGGCTTTGTTATCGAGAAAAATGAGTTTGAAAATTTGTCTAGTGCGCGTGCACTCGGCTTACTTGCGGCTCAACGGATTCCACTGCCTCATGTCTGGATATCTCGGAAATTGCCTTCGTACTTCTAGATATGTTTCAAACATTGTCAGTATAATGGTATCACTTCTATCGCTCCTATTACACTGTCCAACACCAAAAAAATTTTGCAATACCTGTTGGGTGATTCTTATACACTTTGTCATCCTAAAACCGAATCTAAAAGTAGAATTGCTCCATCACGCAACGGTTTCGAAAAATTTTGGTTTTTGTAAAAATGCACGATTTTGATACGAAACGACGTGTTACGCAAAAACTAAACACGCGAGAAAGTTCAAATTTGAGTCAAGAGATAGAGGGGACTCTCCTCTACATATTCATATAGTCAATTATATTTTGATGTACTTCCTAATAGTTGTAAATGGTTGTTAAAGTTTGAAAATGTGCCGACGCGGGTACTTTGTACGCTCTATTTTTGTATTTATGTGAAAAATCCTTTATCTAGCAGGAATTTACTATACAGGAATGCATTCTACAGACATTTCTGGTAAAGAAACCATTCACGAAAAGTATTTGGTTCCCTTAATGTACGAGAAGGATCAGAAAATGTTAATTGACAGCGTGTGCGCGACGCGTTCGCGCCAGACGGCCATTGCAGCCTTTTCGTGACTCGCCAGGGCCGTCGCTATGCGTAGTCGACGTTGGTACCACTCAAGTATGTCTTTGCTTACTATGCTTAATTAAATACATTTTTTTTTGTCTTTTTGGGTGCCAATCATTACAAAAGATTATAAAAATACGAGTTATATTTACATTTCATTGTGGAAATGCTTAATAAAGAAAATTGACCGCAGCAATGCGGTGACTGGAAAATTTTATTTTCAGTAATTGTTGTCTTATCTTTATAATTGTAGCCCGCAGAAAAAAGATTCCTGATTGTAGTCCCTTTTTCCTATGTCATTTAAAAGATTCACATCTTTTAGTGTGGCTTTACACATATAACATTTTTGTATAGACATAACGTCTGAAGGAACGTTACACACTTTTCCACCGACTGGAAATGCAATTGTCAAATTATAATTTTTAAACATTATATGCATATTTATAATTTCATCAACTTGTAGCTTTATTTTATCATGTTTACGAATAATATCTTGAATAATTTTTTTGCAAAATCTAAATTAATATTGGGTCTGTAATATTTGGTTGAAGTTGTGATTTGTAAAATAAAAGTAGACTTTAATATGCTAAATATAGAGTACACTAATCGAGTTAAATTAGGAATTTGCAAATGGTCCTTAGTTTAGCTGTGTCGTGGACTATAAATTTGCATTCTCTATTGTAAATACCGAGAAATAGGAGTGATCTAGGAAACTACCTAACAGTATGCGTATTCTATGATAATGTTGGAAATAATTATTGTGAAGCAGATAGTATGAGTGTGTAGTGTGAGAGAATGATGGTAGCGGTGACTGCGTGTACATAGTAGACTGCGTGAGGCGGCCTCTTTTCGGTTTGAACCGTGTGTCGGTGTAGTTGATCGAGAAAGCGTACATGAAAAGTAAAAACTAAAAAACTAAAACTCAGAGTTCCTTAAAAGCCAAACCCATCATTTATTTTGCCTTGTCATCAATCGTTAGTGTTTAAGTTAAGTTATACCTATAATAAACTATATTCATTTGTTTCGTGATTAACACAGTTTATTCTAAAAGTCTCTGTGACCACGTGCAAACATAACAGATAAAACTCCAGATCAACAAAGATTACACGACCCGGTGCCACGCACAACTTAAAGTGCGTATTATGCTCTCAATACTTCCGATCTACCCAGAATCGTCCAAATATGAAGAGAACTCGTACCCCTTACAATACTACCAACATCAGCCTAGAAAGATGGCAAGAGCCAAGAACACGTATGGAAGAGCCCCCTGAGGAGTGTGAAAGAGAGAAATGCGGACAGCGGGGCCTCATTCTCTCTTATACCACGGTCTACAGGCGTGGAAGTAGAGGGGTGGTCTATTGAAACGTCCCGGGTGAGGTTAGGTTTTTAGTAGGTATGAGTACGCCGAACATCTGCGAACTGAGCCCCACACTACCCCATTCTGGGGTGTGCGTAAGGCATTTTCCCCCTCTTCCTTAATAAAAAAAAAGAAGCCTAGAAAGATGGCGGGAGTGTTACGTGCATCATACTAAAGGGCCTAGCCGATTAAGATGGTCAAAACTGCCCTTAGAGGTTTTTCAATGATTAATGAACCATTCGAAAGCTGACCCAGAAAAACCCCTCTGAGCAAAATTTCAACTCCCTATCTTACCCGTGAGGGTAGTTCCAGGGTAAATTCTGAACAAAATGTGGCATATTTTGGATCCTAAGACAGATTTTTGAGAATTTTTTCAGATTTTTTCTTGCAAACTGTGGTCGCAAAAAATGAAAAACCTCAAAAAAATCGGAAAAATGTAGATTTCTCAAAAATATGAAAACATGCTATTTTGCTGTTTAGTGCCCCGATAAAGTACCATAACAGGCAGTGTCGTCAATTTTTTTTAGATTTTTTGTTGTGGGAAGTCCTTGTCAAAAACAAGAAAAACCGAATTTTTTATATATAGTATACTAGCATAGTATACAAGATCAAAAGTACCAGCTCCTACACAAACAAGTAGACAACAAAACCTTTCCAAAAATTGGAAACAATTGGAACTGCAAAACGACTCCATTTCAAACAGTATCCTCGGTAGATACTCTTGATTTTGCGGAAATGACAGAAGTAGATTTAAAAATTCTTTTCACGGAATCTTACCAATTTTCACAAGCAATTTCATATCTATCTAAATAATATCATTAAATTCGAAGTAAAATCGGTGTGATATAAATAAAAGTTAGTTAAAAATGTTAATCAATATTTTTAAAACATTAAAAAAATATTTAAACATTAAAAAACCATATAAGAAATAGAAAAAATAAAGATGACGTATGGAAAAAAAACTTTGCCACCAAGGGGATTCGAACAGCAGCGTATCCGCTCCATAGTCCGACGCCCTAACCGCTGTTCCAACCGGCGATGTTGGAAACATTACGAACATTCTGGTATATACCGCACAAAATACAATCCATTTTTCTCTTAAAACATTTCTTAGGTCAAACACTTACTTGTTTCAATGTAATAATGTTTAAAATGACTTAATATATACCTGTGATAAAACCAACAAGTGTAACTTTCCTCCTAATAGCAGAAACGTCGAAAAAATTCGGTTTTTCTTGTTTTTGACAAAGACTTCCCACAACAAAAAATCTAAAAAAAATTGAGGACACTGCCTGTTATGGTACTTTATTGGGGCACTAAACAGCTCAATAGCATGTTTTCATATTTTTGAGAAACCTGCATTTTTCCGATTTTTTTGAGGTTTTTCATTTTTTACGACCACAGTTTGCATCCAAAAAATCTGAAAAAATTCTCAAAAATCCGCCTTAGGGTCCAAAATATGTCACATTTTTTTCAGAATTTTGGGAAGCATCAGAGTGCGGAAAATGCACGGAAAATCTCAAAATCTAATTTACCCTGTAACTACCCTCACGAGCAAGATAGGGGGTTGAAATTTTGCTCAGAGGGGGTTTTCTGGGTCAGCTTTCGAATGGTTCATTAATAATTGAAAAACCTCTAAGGGCAGTTTTGACCATCTTAATCGGCTAGGCCCTTTCCTAGAAATTATGTAACTCGCTGCACCGTCAACAGATCGGTGGATCCCTTCGAGTTTGAATAGGTCCTTCGTTCTGGCACATATGTCCCGGTAAGGGTCAAAAGTCTCCTGTTACGAATGAGATCGGTCATATAGAATCTTATAATGTGTATATCATATTAGTTAAATATGCAAGTGTTCTCAACATCTTTTTTAATCTAAAAAATTAGTTAAATTTTAAGCAGCTTGAATTGAAACTAAATCGAACACTGAATTTTGCAGCTTTAGCTCAAACTGTTTTCCCACGAGTATGAATGTAAAAAGAAAAACTAAAGGATGAAATAAAAAAATATACTAATTAGTTAGTAAAAAATATTTTATTAAATTAGAATACTATGATTTACAATGCTATTGATCTATCTAAATCAGGACTGCTTAACTGGTGTGATGGCTGGTGAGCCACTTGTGACACTTTTCCCTACCTTCATCTTTCGACAAAAGACCCCCACCTTGTACGACAGGCCGGTGTCTTCTCAAAAGCTAGGTAGTCACAGGGGAAAGGAGAGTCGTACCTGTATCTCATTTTGCCGCGCTCCGCTTCGCTCACGTTACAATTTTGCATTACTCGGCGAGCGAGCTTCGCGGCATCTCAAGGGGGTGCTCCCCAGTAGTGGAGTGAACGAAAAGTAGGAATGGTGGGCGCGTTGTGTGGCACGCGGCGAAAAAGAAGTTAAGCAGCCCTGATCTAAATGATTTAACTATATTAAACAGATGCTAATATGATAGCTGTGGGTTAAATCGTGATGTTGACAGTACAGATGGTTTACTAACAGTATAGTTGGTGAAGACGATGGTTCGGTTCCATGAAACGCTGCGTCGGTGATGGTGGCAGACGATTGTGTAGGGACAGTTATGGTGAACTGTTTTGTATGAGAGTACAATGTTACAAATGAATGCTCTGCCATTGATTGAGGCTGCCTTCAAATATTGTATAAAATACATCAATCAAAAAATCTTTTTGCCCGCATTTGGGTTGCTCAAAATAATGTATACTGAATTATGAGTCTAAAGCATTGCAATTTTTCTAGTGTTTTCATTTAGTATGACTCGTCTATACGATTTTTAATATTTGTCGACATTTCCGATCTTCTTTTTCGTTTTTTCCTCGAAGACATTTGGACTTTTAGAATACTATCACAATTTTCACCGGATGTGGTAGGGATTTCCATATCTATGTTTCCTATAGCCTTGTCTTCGCGGGATCTAATGCTGTCGGTCTGATCAGAATTTTCCTTTTCCTCATTTTTTTCCTGTAATTCCTAAAACAGAGTTGAACATATTTTTTGTTTGTAATTTCCCGAAAAGTTAAATAAGTCATGGAAGAGAGTAAAAAAGTGTATAGAAAGAAATAAATTTCCCAACTCTCTAGTCGCAATTGATAACACTGGTTTGGGGGTCAAATTCGCCCCAATTTTATTCCAGTTTGAACCATTCGATAGCCTACCAGAAAAGAAACCTTTCTGCTAAGTTTCATCCCGATACTTTATATTTAAGGGTCGTTATAGAGGAGAATCGAAAAACCAGGTTTTGGTCCATTTTGTCCATTTAATGATAATTTAAAATTCTGAAAAAAACCTGACACATTTTGGATACCAAGCCACGTATTAGCAATCGTTTTCAGATTTTCGAGATACTACTACAGATTTAATTTAGCAATGAGATATTGTTCTAAGCATTATACTCAATTTTTTTTCAAATTCTTGAGTTTGGTGCGTCATAGTTGCTGTTCCGTCGTAAAAACCCTCTGCGAAGGGACATCTGCGCGACCGTGAAGGTCAGTTAGACTAGGAACCCGCGGCATAATGACCATGACCGCCATAAAAAACCTACCATAGTCTAGCGTAGTTGAAAATCCGAACAACCTCAGCTGACGATCACATGTTGACCTGCGAACCGTTAGCGTACCGAAAGGGCCTAGCCGATTAAGATGGTCAAAACTGCCCTTAGAGGTTTTTCAATTATTAATGAACCATTCGAAAGCTGACCCAGAAAAACCCCTCTGAGCAAAATTTCAGCCCCCTATCTTGCCCGTGAGGGTAGTTACAGGGTAAATTAGATTTCGCGCTTTTCCACGCATTTTCCACACTCTGATGCTTCCTAAAATTCTGAAAAAATGTGGCATATTTTGGATCCTAAGACAGATTTTTCAGAATTTTTTCAGATTTTTTTCTTGCAAACTGTGGTCGCAAAAAATGAAAAACCTCAAAAAAATCGGAAAAATGAACATTTCTCAAAAATATGAAAACATGCTATTTTGCTGTTTAGTGCCCCGATAAAGCACCATAACAGGCAGTGTCCTCAATTTTTTTTAGATTTTTTCTTGTGGGCACTTTTTGTCCAGACAAGAAAAACCGAATTTTTTCGCCGTTTCTGCTATTAGGAGGAAAGTTACACTTGTTGGTTTTATCGCAGGTATATATTAAGTCATTTTAAACATTATTACATCGAAACAAGTAAGTGTTTGACCTAAGAAATGTTTTAAGAGAAAAAATGGATTGTATTTTGTGCGATATATACCAGAATCTTCGGAACGTTTACAACATCGCCGGTTGGCACAGCGGTTAGGGCGTCGGGCTACGGAGCGGATACGCTGGTGTTCGAATCCCGTCGGTGGGAAAGTTTTTTTTCCATACATCTTTATTTTTTCAATTTCTTATATGGTTTATTCATGTGATTTTAATTATATTTTTTAATGTTTTAAAAATATTGAGGTAACATTTTTAACTAAAATACGTACAAAAATAGTTTTGCAGTATCTATTATTTCCTCGATTCTCTAATTGTATATGTTCATCATTGCGGTCCTGTTTAACATTGTTAATATTAAAATTCATTAATCTAGTTTCTAAGCCTTGCGTCTTCAGAAATTAGGGAGGAAATAAGAAGAACTCTGAATAAATAACACGCAGCAAAGTATTGGTTTTTGACAAATTGAGAGAAAAGGGCTACATACTACCACTATTTTGAAAGTGAGGTATCAGGTACAAATAAGCCTCAGCCATTCCTCTTTATTGTAAGGTACATGAGGAAGTAATTCCCGTTTATAGTTACTTGAATGAAAGACTTGTTCTGTGGACATTTATGATACGGATCAGGAAGTTCATTATTTTCGGTGGGATGCAGAAGCAATTCATAGTATACTAGGTCAAAAGTACCAGCTCCTACACAAACAAGTAGACAACAAAACCTTTCCAAAAATTGGAAACAATTGGAACTGCAAAAAGACTCCATTTCAAACAGTATCCTCGGTAGATACTCTTGATTTTCCGGAAATGACAGAAGTAGATTTAAAAATTCTTT
This sequence comes from Halictus rubicundus, assembly GCF_050948215.1. Classification (NCBI taxonomy): domain Eukaryota; kingdom Metazoa; phylum Arthropoda; class Insecta; order Hymenoptera; family Halictidae; genus Halictus; species Halictus rubicundus. The sequence continues at coordinate 1,379,025 of NW_027488569.1, forward strand.
TCACGGAATCTTACCAATTTTCACAAGCAATTTCATGTCTGGCAGAAATCGTGGACGAACACAATAATATAAATATTAATTTATTGCCTAATCCAAGAAAATAATATCATTAAATTCGAAGTAAAAGCGGAGTGATATAAATAAAAGTTAGTTAAAAATGTTACCTCAATATTTTTAAAACATTAAAAAATATAATTAAAATCACATGAATAAACCATATAAGAAATTTAAAAAATAAAGATGTATGGAAAAAAAACTTTGCCACCAAGGGGATTCGAACACCAGCGTATCCGCTCCGTAGCCCGACGCCCTATCCGCTGTGCCAACCGGCGATGTTGTAAACGTTCCGAAGATTCTGGTATATATCGCACAAAATACAATCCATTTTTTCTCTTAAAACATTTCTTAGGTCAAACACTTACTTGTTTCGATGTAATAATGTTTAAAATGACTTAATATATACCTGCGATAAAACCAACAAGTGTAACTTTCCTCCTAATAGCAGAAACGGCGAAAAAATTCGGTTTTTCTTGTTTTTGACAAAGACTTCCCACAACAAAAAATCTAAAAAAAATTGAGGACACTGCCTGTTATGGTACTTTATTGGGGCACTAAACAGCTCAATAGCATGTTTTCATATTTTTGAGAAACCTGCATTTTTCCGATTTTTTTGAGGTTTTTCATTTTTTACGACCACAGTTTGCATCCAAAAAATCTGAAAAAATTCTCAAAAATCCGCCTTAGGGTCCAAAATATGTCACATTTTTTTCAGAATTTTGGGAAGCATCAGAGTGCGGAAAATGCACGGAAAATCTCAAAATCTAATTTACCCTGTAACTACCCTCACGAGCAAGATAGGGGGTTGAAATTTTGCTCAGAGGGGGTTTTCTGGGTCAGCTTTCGAATGGTTCATTAATAATTGAAAAACCTCTAAGGGCAGTTTTGACCATCTTAATCGGCTAGGCCCTTTATAGTTTTATAGCCGTAGCCGCCTGTAACCAAATGTACCTTTTACCCCACTCTTTGTAATTTTCCACCACTTCCAACACCTTCCAAAACACATCCTTCAACCAATCATAGACAACTTCCTAAGACCACACCCACATCCGAACTTTCTTTATTCCATACGATTGTAACAAGATCAGAACTGTCTAAAACACAGAACTGCCTAAAACACAGAACTGTTTAAAACACCGAACTGTTTCAAACACCGAGCTACCAAAAGCAAGCAAAGTCTTGCATCTAGCAATAAAGACCAGTTCTCCGGAGTTTGACTATACAATCATTCGCCGTTAACCCATTACCTAGTCGCGAGCCGATTCCTCCCAATTCCGGGATCAACGCGAAATCACAGTTGCAAAAAATAAAGACCACTTTTTTCGGCGTTTTCCCGTGAAAAACTAAGTTATACTTATCTTTTTTGAATCTTAAAAATTTATCATGTATTATTAAACACTCCTACGTTCAGAAGAACATCTTCCAGACTTTAACCCGGCAGTGCCTACGTGAACTTCTGAAACGAAAGTGTCTACGTGAGGTGCCTATGAACCCCCCAGTGAAAAGTAATATTTATACTTAGTGTTTTATGTTTATTATAACATTTATAATCCAGTTTCGTATATTCCTGTTTCCGAGTATTTTGCTGCGTTTTTACGAATTTCGTTCGGGATACGAAAATTACATGCCCTTTTTTTCAACTAATCTGCAAGTAAAGACATTCCTAAATCTTGTAAATATTTACTTCTCTTGATGTTTATTATTTTGTAAGCGAAGATTTAATCCGTCACTGTATATATTGTTCATGCAAATACTCATATGTTCATATTATTGATAAAACGAACGTCGAAAAACGAAAAACGAACGAGACGATAAAAGGACGAGCAGTCTCGTCAGGTCGGATACCGGAGAAAGACGTGTTGTTCATAAATGATTTAATGCTTTCCGTCTGTTTAAATTCCTTACAAATTCAGAAGTGGGATCGAGGCAACCGTTTTGCAATTTCTTGTCGGTCTTGTCGGTCGAAGTTTAAGTTACGTGACGGACGTTTGTGTGAAGTGTGCATTCCGATTAAAAAATGAATTGTTCCCTTACGGTGTCGGAACTGAAGGAGAAGCTGAAAACCAAGAATTTGCAATCGACCGGTACGAAAGCCGAGCTGTTAAAACGGTTACTGAATGCTGGTGTCACAGCGGAACGAGACTCAAAACCAACCCGATACGAGAGGGCTGGACGAGATAACCATCCGTGAATTAGACGTTTTAAGAAGAGAACGAGATGTTATCGCTCGGGAGAATGAGCTGCTTAGGGGAGAATTGGCGTTATTACGGGAGACGCCAAGCTCGGAAACAACCCCATCTGGATGGACGAGAGTGAAACAGTGGCAAGAGTTAAAAGACATAGTGGGTGAATTTAGTGGAAGCAGTAACGACTTTGGTCGGTGGGAGAAACAGGTGAGAGGACTCCTGTCGACGTACGAGTTGGACAACCACCAAGCGAAAGCTTTAGTGTGTAGCAGATTGACAGGTCGTGCATTGAAGTGGTATCACTCAAGAATAGACTGCGTAGACTTAACTGCCCACGAGCTTTTGAGAGAGTTGAAGAGGCTGTACGGGCAACGACCGGATCCTTTATGTTTGAGACGTGAGCTTGAAGCGAGGAAGTGGGGCGTGGAAGAATCTTTCACCGATTATGTGCACGATTAGACAATCCTTGCAAATCGAGTACCTGTTTCGGGAACAGAATTACTCAGCTACGTCGTCGATGGTATACCGAATAGGGAGTTGGAAATACAGGCTAAGGTACAGCGTTATGAGTCCGTGGACGAAATACTGACGGCTTTCACGAACGTAAAGTTGCCGGCGGGAAGACTACGACTTTCGGAGGGAGTTTCGCTGTCCGGAAAAGTCGTGTCATCAGATGGGTCTGGTAGACCACCCATACGAAGACCATCGCCGAAGGAGGGACTAGGATCAGCGAGCACCGGGCAGAGATGCTTCAATTGCAACAAGCCAGGTCACTTCTCAGCCGAATGTACGAGACCAGTGAGAGAGAGGGGATCCTGTTTCACGTGCGGAAAGATGGGTCATCGAGCGAATCAATGCAACGCACAGACAACGAGGAACGACGTCAACTACATCGCGCGCGGGCGAAAAGAAGACGATGATTTTCGGCGAGCGGTAGAAATACAGATAAGTAACGAGTGCGGTAGTTTCAGTTCAAAAGTAAACGCACTTATCGATTCGTGGAGTCCGATTTCTTTTGTTAAAGAGAATTGCGTTCCGAGAACATGTTTTACAGCCGATCGCGTTTCAGATAGGTTTCACGGGATTAACGGTAGCGACTTGAACGTGTTAGGAAAGACGCAAGCCACAATTATTTACGACACGGAAAAATATTGCGTTATGTTGAGAGTTGTACCAGACGAAACGATGAAAAACCCTTTAGTTTTAGGACGCGATTTCATGAAAATTGCCAACTTATCGTTGAGTAGAGAGGAAACAGTAGAACGCGATGATATAGCCGATATTATGAACATTGAGGTAGATCAGGGTAATACGTGCATCAGCGCCGATGACATGCGTTTTGACGAGAACCTTTCTAATGAAGTAAAGACTCGAACGCGGGAGTTATTTAGTAAAATGTACATTAACGCACAAAGACCTGTGGAGCCAAGTGTAGAAAACACAATGGAATTAACACTTACGAGCGACAAACCCTTTTCATTTTCACCTCGTAGATTATCGTATGACGAGAAAAACAAATTGCATGGTATCCTCGATGGATTATTGGAAAAAGGGATAATTAGGGAGAGCACATCCGAGTACGCGTCTCCTATCGTTCTAACGAAGAAAAAGAACGGGGAAATTAGAATGTGTGTAGATTTCCGTACATTGAATAAAATCACGATCCGCGATAACTTTCCGCTACCATTAATCGAAGACCAATTAGATTTGCTGTAAGGGAAAAAGTATTTTACCACCCTCGATTTAAAGGATGGATTTTTCCATGTCAAGATGCACGAAGACTCGATTAAATTTACATCTTTTGTAACACCTTTCGGGCAATACGAATACACGAGGATGCCATTCGGGTTAAAAGGCGCGCCTCTTAAATTCCAACGCTACGTCACTGAGATCTTTAAAGAACTAATCAACGACGGCGAAATATCTGTTTATTTGGATGATTTTCTCATCGCGACTGAGACTATAGAGCACCATTTAGAAGTCCTTGGAAAAGTATTTAAACTACTGACAGTGAATCTTTTGAATTTACGGTTAGATAAATGCAGATTTCTCGAAACAAAACTCGATTATTTGGGTTACACGGTAACAAGCGAAGGAATGAGGCCGACAGAACGAGGCCTCGAGGCGGTAAAAAAATTCCCATTTCCGCGAAACGTTCGAGAGGTGCAGGAATTTTTGGGCTTGAGTTCATACTTTCGGAAATTTATTGAGGGTTTCTTCATCCTCGCGAAGCCCCTATACGATCTTACGAGGAAGGATGCAAAGTTTCAGTTTGCCGAAAAAGAAAAACAAGCGTTCGAGACGCTTAAGAATCGATTGTTAAGCGCGCCGATATTAAGTATTTATTCTCCACAAGACGAGACCGAGTTGCACTGTGATGCGAGCGCGTCGGGGTTCGGTGCTATCCTGTTACAAAGGAAGGCCGATAAGAAGCTGTGAAATATAATACATTTATATAGCGCGGGCAATGAACGATGCGCCATCTGTAAGAGAGACGCTGGCGCAGGAGAGAGTGTGAATGGTGGGGTATGGCAAGAAGAGTCAGAACGAAAGAAAGACTGAGCACGTGTGGAGAAATGTAACTTTATACAGTTCCTTGTATTATAATATAGAATATATATTGTTAATTAGAGAAGAAGTATAATAAATTTATACAGTCCACCCTGAATCCCAACAGAAGCTACACGCAGTGTTTTACTTTTCTAAACGCACGACTGAGATTGAATCACGCTATCACAGTTTTGAGTTAGAAACGCTAGCAATCGTTTCTGCTCTCCGACGTTTCCGAACATATTTACTAGGAAGAAAGTTTAAGATAGTTACGGATTGCCAAGCTCTTAGTCTGACGCTAATTGTAAATAAAAAAGAGACGAATCCCCGAATTGCACGTTGGGTGCTTCAAATGCAAAATTACGATTACGAGCTAGAGCATAGGGCCGGTTCGCGTATGCTCCATGTAGACACGTTAAGTCGTCAGGTTTTTGGGATTGAAGACAATTGGTTCGATAGAAATTTAGCGCTATGCCAAAATAACGATAAAGTTATCGAGAAAATCCGTACGGAATTAGAAAATTCAGAAAATAAATTGTACGAAATGAGAGACGGTCTAGTATATCGGAAGCATCAGGATAGAATTTTGTTTTACGTGCCGAGCACTTTAGAATCAAGTATTATGTACAAGTACCACAATGAGATGGGACACGTCGGAATTGAAAAAACGGCGCGAAACATTGCGGATAGTTATTGGTTTCCAGATATGAAATCCAAGATCGAGAAACACATTGGCGGCTGTTTGAAATGTATCGCATACACGCCGAACTGCGGAAAGTTAGAGGGAACCTTGCACTGTATACCGGAGGGTGATAAACCTTTCGATAGCCTACACATCGACCATTTAGCTCCTGTTTCAAGAGCGCATAAATCGGGTTACAAATATATTGTAATAGTTGTAATCGACGCGTTCACCAAATATATAAAAATGTACGCCACTAAGACTACGAACACCGCTGAAGTCATAAAGTGTCTAAAATCGTATTTCGAGCATTATAGTCGACCGCTGCGCATAGTTTCGGACCGAGGAAGTAGTTTTATGTCTCACGAATTCAATGAGTTCACACAAGAATATAATATACAGCATGTTAAGATAGCGACCGCTTCTCCTCAGGTGAACGGGCAGGTCGAGAGATATAACCGCACAATTTTACCGATGATCGCCAAATTGATGAGTGAGCGTGGTGTGGTATGGTATAATGTATTGCGAGAGGTTGAATTTGCGTGTAATAATACTGTTTGTAAGTCTACCGACAAAAGTCCAAGCATGTTACTGTTTGGTATGCGACAACGTGGTGAGGTCATAGATGGGTTGCGTGATATGTTGGAGATTAGTGGAAAGATAAGTATTTCCCGTGATTTGAATAGCGTCCGAAAAGAAGCTAGTAACCGAATTCGAAAAAATCAGGAGTCGCAAAAACGCATTTTCGATAAAAGACATAAGGCCCCGAATAAATATAGGGTTAAAGATAAGGTGCTTATCAGAAATTACGATTGCACCCCAGGAGGGTCAACAAAAATAATTCCGCGGTTCAAAGCACCGTACGAGATCGATCGTGTATTGCGAAACGATCGATGCGTAATCAAGGACGTAGAGGGGTTCCAATTATCGCAAACGCCTTACCGTGGGACATGGGAAGCCGCTAATATGCGACCATGGCGACCATGAGTGTAGATTTAGATGTATAGCGTTTCATTGTTACTTTTGCGTGTTATGTTTATGTTCAAAGTTCTACTTTGCGCCGTGATTAGCGATTGATTTCAAGATGGTAAATCGGGACGATTTGTCGTCAGGACGGCCGAGTTGTAAGCTAACAAGGGAACATATTCAGATGCGAAAATCCGATTTTGATGAAACTTATGGGAGCTTCTAGTTCTTTGAAAAATATTTGACACGTATTTTTTTTTATCGGCAGACATCCACTTTGAAGGGGTGAAAACAGCCCTCGAAGTTGGGGTTCAAAACCACATTTTTTGAGATATCTCGGAAACCAGAGATCGAAAAAATTTGAATTTTTTTTTAAATTGTGTGTTTTTCAATGGGAAACGTAGTCGCGCAAGAAAATTTTAACAAAAGTTTTTTGTTTAAACAATATATTAAAATTTTGATTTTATTTTGCAGTTTCTTTTATTTATTGTTAGTTCATTTTAATGTAAACTTGAGTGTGTGATCTTTGATCCAAAATAGGGGATACATGTTTCAGGATTTTCTTTTTTTTGCCATTTAACAATAATTATGCATAATGGAAGATAGTCTTGCACCTGGCGTGCGTAGGAAGGAATTCTGGCTTGTTTCATCGAAATATAAGCATTTAGTATAAACGTGTATAGTATTTTAAACAATACAACTGGGTTATGTGTCGTTTATTGTTTTATTAGTAGCTAAAGAAGGTGGCGCAGGTAGCAGCGTGAAATACTTCAGTCAACCACGTTCTAAATAATTCTTTCGTTGGTTTACCCCATGTGGAAGCTTCAATATGGACATTAGGTGCCGTGAACACACTTCTTCGTACACGAGGTCCTAACTGCCCTTTGACTCCTTTCAAAACAATATACAATGGCGATAGCAACTGTCCATCAGCTGAAATTGTGGGCTGGATAGTGTAGCTGTGAGTTGTTAACGATATGGATTGGACAAGAGCACCTCTTTTTCACCTTTGTGTGAAAGTGTTCGACCAGAGTGCAATTCCAACTGGAACCCACTTTGATCACTATTGAAAATATTGCTTGCGCCATAATTTTCAAAATACCCTTTCACATGACACACAAAATCGTCTGCTGCTGCGGTCAAATCTGTTAAATGGTTACTATGATGGCGGGTAACGAGTTTCGTCGTTTTTCTTGATACTATATTATAGTTCTCTTTAAACTTCCACAACCAACAGGACGATGCCTGAAATCCTGCTAAATTTATTGATGAATTTTCGATCATTGCCCACCGTCTCAAATTTATGTGGTGTACCAAAATTTTATTATTTCTTGCTACAATAAATTTTTCAAGTGTAGCCTTTATTAATTTGTTCTTCCCATCTGTATAAATCTGATTGTCTCTTCAATTTCTTGTATTGGTTTTTTACAGTTTGGAAGTTTAGTGTTCTTTTTCTTCCACTCTTCCAATAATCTACAGCTTTCTTCTTATATTCTAAATCAATGTCTACATATTCCATTTCTTCTGGACTCTCGTCCGGAGAACTTGAAGACGACGGTTTCGATGTTGACGCTGATTCCAAATCTTCTTCGTCTTCGGGAACATTAAATGAAGTCGGTTCGTCTGTTAGGTCATCGAATATCAATTGTTGTTGCGTTTCGAAATTCATGTACCCTGCTTCTCCGTACCTATCAATCAGATCTATAATAATGTGTGCCAGTTCAATTTCCTTCCCATTCGTGGGTGTTCCCTCGTTATTATTACTGTTATATGTTTCCATCAAAATGTTTATAACGTTCGTCAGATTGACCTTCATGTTTATAAAAACGAATCTAACAAGAAAAATAAACAATCAGCAAAAGTAAAATTAATATAATTATCGGATGTTTTTTTGATTATCGTCAGAAATTATTTGTTTTATGTGGCACTGTTTTAAAAATCCGAAAGAAGTAGCCTTAACTTCTTAATATCCACGTTGCTTTACAAACCGTAATGCAGAAAGACTAATAGCACACGTAGCAAAGTGCCCATATTTATACATTCTTAAGACACCTTACGTTTCCCACTCTCTCACCCTAACAACCAATAGAAATGTTTGAAAATATTCGTGTTCTTCTGAAATGCTATATATAACCGAGGTAAAACTGATGTGAGGCATTTGCCACCAGCTCTTTTCAGAGCTACCATAAACGACGAGGGAAACTCCAACTTCGAGGATTCACAGTTTAAAAAGGCTGCAGGTATATTTTGACCGAAAGCCCAACGACTGCAGAAATTCACACGCGAATTGGCTATAAAAGTCGGTACCCTTACTCCGCCGCGGTAATTAGCACCGCGTCACGCTGCTACCTGCGCCACCTTCTTTAGCTGGTATTGTTTAAAATACTATACACGTTTATACTAAATGCTTATATTTCGATGAAACAAGCCAGAATTCCTTTCTACGCACGCCAGGTGCAAGACTATCTTCCATTATGCATAATTATTGTTAAATGGCAAAAAAAAAGAAAATCCTGAAACATGTATCCCCTATTTTGGATCAAAGATCACACACCCAAGTTTACATTAAAATGAACTAACAATAAATAAAAGAAACTGCAAAAAAAAATCAAAATTTTAATATATTGTTTAAACAAAAAACTTTTGTTAAAATTTTCTTGCGCGACTACGTTTCCCATTGAAAAACACACAATTTAAAAAAAAATTCAAATTTTTTCGATCTCTGGTTTCCAAGATATCTCAAAAAATGTGGTTTTGAACCCCAACTTCGAGGGCTGTTTTCACCCCTTCAAAGTGGATGTCTGCCGATAAAAAAAAATACGTGTCAAATATTTTTCAAAGAACTAGAAGCTCCCATAAGTTTCATAAAAATCGGATTTTCGCATCTGAATATGTTCCCTTGTAAGATTTAATCCGTCACTGTATATATTGTTCATGCAAATACTCATATGTTCATATTATTGATAAAACGAACGTCGAAAAACGAAAAACGAACGAGACGATAAAAGGACGAGCAGTCTCGTCAGGTCGGATACCGGAGAAAGACGTGTTGTTAATAAATGATTTAATGCTTTCCGTCTGTTTAAATTCCTTACAATTTGGACATTGCTTTTGAAAATAACTTGAGTATTGATGCCTGCAATGTCTAACATTATGAAAAATACTACAAGTGGCCAATGATTGGTTTTTCTCAAGGTGGAGCATGTCCCACAAAGTTTATCGATAACGTCAATTACCACTTTTATGCTATTATAGAACGATATGATATTTGGTTTCTGTTTTTCTCCACTGGATATATCAATAGAATCATCTTCGGCATGCATAGTTGAAATAAGTAAAACATTTTTGTTCTTTTTTGGGATATACGAAAGAATCGTCATATTGTCTTGAAAAGCAAAAAAAGATGACTTTACTTTTCTTCTTTTTATGTCAATAAGTAGTTCTGGAAGTTTGATAAGTAGTTCACTTGATCACCGGTTACATTTCTTCCTGCTCTTTCACTGCTCTGCACCAATCGCACTACCAAATCCAAACCACTATTTCATTTCTTATGTACCCCTTCAGGATGAGTACCTGAATATATCTCCATTGAAAAAGTATACATTGTGTTTGCATTCGTTAGGATAAATATTTTTAACCCATATTTAGATCGTTTGTTCGAAATATATTGCCTAAAGGAACATTTTCCACGAAATGCTACTAACTGCCCATCTATAGTACAATGTTCCGTTACTGAATAGCTTTCTTGTCAGTTAACAATAAATATGTCGAATACGTCCCTAACTGCAACTAGCTTATCGAACTTTCTTCGATTTTGGCGTGTCTCTACATTATCAAATTTAAGACACTTCAATAAAAGTAAAAACCGCTTGCAACTCATGGTAGTGTGAAATACTTCAACCCCCCCCCCTCCTGCTTGTGTCCCACAATTCTTTGACTTTTTGATGTCGTGATCGTATAGAGTCAGCTAGGAGGAGAAGAGCTAGAAAAGCTTTTATTTTTATTTCATCCCCTTATATGCATGTCTATTGTCATTTGTTGACGATTCAATGCTTATTTTTCGATTTGTGCACTCTATAATTATCCTGATAATCTTAGAATCTATAAAAGTGGAGAACACTGAAGCGGTGTTTTGGAGTTTTCTGCTCGAGCTGTTACTTCTGCTGATTCTACGACAACATTTTGCCTACGTCTTCTAATTCTGTTGTTGCCTGGTTGTTTTCGCAATTTAATGACTTTATCTTTACCTACATACATAATAATGCAAAGATTCAGTTTCGGTATCTTCATTATCGGATACTGAGAAATCAGACGTTGCTGTAGTACTACAATGATCCGAAACTTCACAATGGTCCGACTCCGAGTCTGATATTTCGCTGTCACTAATTTCACTTGTGGAATCATCTTGAAGACTCCTAAATTGTTGTCTCATACAAGCACTCATTATCTTCAATGTATATGCAACAGCCTAGTAGGACAAAATTTTTTAAAAGAAAAGTAAAAGCACCCGTGCACGTACATGAAAGAAGTACTTACCCAAAAAAAGAAGATATAGGAAGAATTCAAGTAATACAAAACCAAGAATAAACTGACTTCACTGTGTAAGTAAACGATGCTGCTCTGAAGATAGCTCAATCGAAACGGAAATACTGAATATCAAGAACACACGGATGAACCACTCGTTAGTATACATTAAGGGCCCGGAGCGCCAAAAGTAGAGTGACTACATTACCGACAAAATATGGTTTTACGGGGATCAAGTTTTCGTCCTTAAAAAGGAATATTTTGTCGCTGGTAAAGGGCTCATTCGAAAGAGGAAGGTTCAATCTAATGCGGGCTGGTCATGAGCTGACGAGATTATGGAGATATTTAGAAATATGAGCGTTAGAAGTAGGCCAAACATTGACGATGCACGTGCCGTGGAATTCAAGCATTTTTATGCCATTGGATGAGTTTTCTGGATGATGTCGAGACCAGCCCGCATTAGAAAATATCTCCAGCTACAAATTGAGCTATAATTTGTCTTGATTCTGTTGCGAAATAAAGGCGAAAACTTGTTTCCCGTTTCGGCATGGCTTTCTAGCGTCAGAATTCATGATATCGATAATATAGAGCAAAAAATATGACAAGTTTAGTTGAGCTGGAGCTCATCAGGTGGCGCCTAAGTAGAAGGACTGTCGAAGTGGGATTGGAGGAAACTGCAAGCGTAGATTGTGGTTATGTTCGACGCCTATTCGCTCATCGGCAACGTGCGTCTGTATATGTGTGTATATGTATATAATTTTCCTATACATGCAAATACTCCGCTAGTTTGATGTTTCGGACTCATGCAAGCAATGTGCAGTTGTCCATATACGCATATAGCATAGTCGTAGCTGTACCTTCATGTATCATATGAAATTGCGTTCACATTTGTATACCGATGAGCTTACATACAGTACCACATTATACAAAACAGAAAAAGAAATTGTTAACCCTTTGCACTCGAGTGGTGACTTTGGACCACCACTAGAAATTGTTGTGGCATTATTTCAAAGAAATTACAACAAATATTACAATGTATTTGTTACATTAAAAAATTTGAATTGAACAGATTACTAAACATTTAAATATTATATGTGGAAATCGGATCAGTTTCGTATGAATAAAATGAAAATATTCGACCTTAGCCCAGAACTCACACAAAACATCCTTGCTTCGGTCGATTGTACGAGAACTTGTGTGCAGCAAGCTTGTACTTGATACAATTTGTAATCGTCAATTAAATGTGATGCTAATTATATCATGTTCGGTGTAAGTTTTATCAGAAAAGAAAAGAGCTTATTCCGACGAAAATGAGTCCAAACACGACATCATTTGAACTATCTTCAATGAGATTGTAATTTTTATCGTAACATTACGTATCAATGAAAATTGTTCGATTACACTCGAATTTGAACTCATTTTCATCAGGAAAATCCCATCAATTCACTCGTCACAATTTCATGAAGGTATATTGAAAAATCTAAAAGTTTAAACTTTCATTCGTGCGCGATTCTTTATCTGCTTACATTGTATGCCGTTTGTCAGTCGCTGGGTCTTTGAAGTTCGGAGCTCGTCGGACCTCGTCACCGTTTATTCGAGCTGGCAAAAGTTATTCGAAGATTTATTCGAAGCCTTCGAATGAAAGATACAGATCAAACATGGAAAAATTATTCGAAGTTCGAATAAATCCGCTTCGAATAAAAAAAATTATCTTTATTCGTCGGATAAATTCTCGTCGAATAAAATTATTTGTTCGATTCTCGACGAGTAAAGATACTTTTTTTATCTTTTATTGGTTATTCGAAATTTTTATTTAGATGAATATTTTACCCAACTCTGCTTTCAAGTGCTAGAGCCAGGGGGCATAAGCTGAAATGCAAATAATTTAACCACTAAGTTGCTGGCCCCGAGCACTAGGCGGCGTTGGTGTTCCCCATCACGTGATGGGGGCACATGCGCAGAACGCTTGCTTTGCTCTGACTGACGCTAACGCTAACCGACGCTAACCTAGCGTCCAAGCGTCCTGTACAGTCCTGTAGCATCCATACTGTAATTCACTGGAATTGTAGAAGAAAATAAATGGATTTATAATAAATATTTATTTTTATATATTTCAAGCTGTATAAATTTCTACCCTTTCCACTTAAAAGATTAATTGTACGCGTGTACATGAAAGTACATATAGCTACAATAGAGTTGTGTGAGTCACGCGAGTATCTGTGTGTGAGTGAGTAGCGTTTGTATCTACATATATATACTGTTATTAGTTCGGGCCCCGAGCACTAGAGAGCGCTAAAATACTGGTCACTTTTATAACACGGCAGCTTGCACCCCCTGGCTAGAGCTCGATCGCGGTCGCTCGTCGTAGTATGTCTATCTTGTTCAGTCTCGGGATGGCGCTTCGCTATCCTTGTCGAACCTTTAGAGCTTATCCAGATGGGGCGATTTACGCACGTTTCGAACAAAACAAACAAAAAACCTGACCGCGACATACGCTAAAGAGATAAAAATAAAAAATATTATTAATAAAACAAAAAATCTTACTGCGAAAAGAATTATTGATAATTTATACTTTCTATTTCTATTTTATTTTTTATTTTATTTATTATCAATATTTTATTTGATAAATTAGTTTTTTGTTTCTTTTCTTTTTAATTCTTTTCGCAGTCGGGTTTTTTGTTTTTTTATAATATTTCTTATTTTTATCTTTTTAATATCTTTTAATATTTTTAATATTTTAATCATGACGTGATTGTTTATACCTTTCATTTCCACGTCGAAAAATAATACTCTTCGTATTAAAATTCAAATCTATTATATTGATGTGTTAATATGTGTTTATATATTTGTTAACAATATATAAAAAACGTAATTTTTAAAACTATACTTTTCTTCTGTAAATTTTACATATACATATATTCGTGTTATATTCGTATAGAAAGTTTAAAAAATTCAGAAGATTTTTAAACAAGTCCATATTCAATGATCGTTTAATACAATTATTTACAATTGAAAATTCCATATTTTAAATTAAGAAAGAATAAGTCTCCAAATTTCGACAGATCCGAAAGGAAGAAAAGAACGCTCGAACCAGCTCGAACGCTTTCCATGCGATCATCGACGGTGTTTATATGAATATGATACGGCAACATTGCCCTTTTAAAAGCTGACAACGCAGTAAAATCTAGCTTCCTCGTCACACACCTCTTGTGTTGCAACGTCAATCGAGTTCTCTTTCTGATTCATAATAGAATACGACGATAGCTCCATCTCGTATTCATCAGTCAGCTACACATTTGTAGGTAATAGCACAGACGAGGTATAAGAGCACAGACGAGGTATAGGAGTAGACCAATCACCCAATGTATTTTTCTGTCTCACGCTCGGGGGGCTCTAGAGCCCCCGTACCATTCCGTGTCACATCCTACCGTACCATCCAGAACTAATATTGTGGAACCCATATTCTACAATGGCGCTGTTGCTGATATAATTTTAAATCTCATGTCGAGGATTCATATGATGAATGAAACAAAAGAATGTTGTTTCCTCTTAATTCCATTACGGCTGACACGCGAGTGCATCGAAGGAGACGTAATGTAATAATAATAATAACGTAACGTCTCCGGCTGAGAATATTTTGGTCCCGGATCGAATCCCGCATGGAATGATTTTTTTTTTCGTTAAACACTTTTTTCTTGTTCTTTCTACTACGTCAGTCTTCTTCCCTGTGCAATTACAACTACAACAGTGTAATAACATAATTATAAGAAATTAAATTAGTTTAATATTAGCCAAAACTAAGAACTTCGTTTAAATTTAATTTAATAAAATACGACGTTGATATCACTAATTTCATTTGACTATTTAATAGCTACCTACTCAATCTACTTCTGATATTGCTTTTCATTTGCAGCGTATATATTCTAATAAATTTAATTATTTGGGATTGATAAAAGATTGAACAACAATATTTATAATAACTAGTTTTGAACATTTTTTAAGGGTAATTAAATTTAAAAAACAAAAAGAATTATTTAAAAATACAAAATATATTTCAGTACATACCATTAAACCCGATTCTTTTTAATTTTTTCAGTTTAAATTTCACTTTGATATCTTTTTTAGTTCAAAAGTTATAGCAAAATATGCGCCTCGCCGAACCGGGAATCGAATGCGCTACTTCCAGACATAGTTGGGCACTATTTAGATAACAAATTATTTAAATAACGATTCGAATAAAAGATACTTTAACTTTATTCGTTATTCGAAGGTTCGAATAAAAAAAGTATCTTTGTCGAATAAATAATTTTATTCGACGAGAATTTATCCGATGAATAAAGATAATTTTTTTATTCGAAGCGGATTTATTCGAACTTGGAACAATTTTTTCATCTTTTATCTGTATCGTTTATTCGAAGGCTTCGAATAAACAGCAACGAGGTCCGACGAGAGCCGAACTTCAAAGACCCAGCGACTGACAAACGGCATACAATGTAAGCAGATGGAGAATCGCGTACGAATGCAAGTTTAACTTTTAGATTTTTCAATATACCGCCATAAAATTGCGACGAGTGAATTGAGGGGCTTTTCCTGATGAAAATGAGTCCAAATTCGAGTGTAATCGTACAAATTTATTGATACGTAATGTTACGATAAAAATTACATTCTTATTGAAGATAGTACAAATGATGTCGTGTTTGGACTCATTTTGATCGGGACAAGCTCCACAGCTCATTCGTATTAACAATATTATTCTGATTAAAAACATAAAAGCATAAATTGCCAATAATGCACGATTCTCCATCTGCTTACATTGTAGGCCGTTGGTCGGTCGCTGGTCTTTGAAGTTCCGAGCTCGTAAAGTCGCGAGATATCGGTGTGAAACAACTACCAATCAAATTGCAAAACTTCATTGTTTTTCAGGATTTTTTTATGGGACTTGCGCCAACTAATTCGTGGCATTCTTCTGATTAAAATGACACTACACAGTACAAATTGGACTGTATTTAGCATTTTTATCCGTAGATTTATTCGAAGGCTTCGAATAAATCTTCGGATAACTTTTGCCAGCTCGACGAATAAACGGCGACGAAGGCCGACGAGGACCGACGAGCGCCGAACGTCGAAGACCCAGCGACTGCCAAACGGCATACAATGTAAGCGGATGGAGAATCATGCATTATTGCCAATTTATGCTTTTATGTTTTTAATCAGAACAATATTGTTAAGACGAATGAGTTGTAGAGCTGGTGTCCCGATCAAAATGAGTCCAAACACGACATCATTTGGACTGTCTTTAATGAGATTGTAATTTTTACCGTAACATTACGTATCAGTGAAACTTGTTCGATTGCACTCGAATTTGACCTCATTTTCATCAGGAAAATCCCCTCCATTCGCTCGTCACAATTTAATGAGGATATATTGAAAAATCTAAAAGTTTAAACTTTCATACGTGCGCGATTCTCCATCCGCTTACAATGTATGTCGTCTGTCGTCGCTGGGTCTTTGAAGCTCGGCGCTCGGCAAAAGTTATTCGAAGATTTATTCTATAGTCATAACATCAGATATGTACATAACTCGTCAATCATTTGTATTTGACCAGATTTGATCATTTTTGTGGATCTAGTTCCAACATTTATCGTTCGTCAGCGTAGAGGGCGTAAGAAAACCAGTTGTTTACATGTGAGACACGAAACCCCATATGGTGATTGGTCTACTCCTATACCTCGTCTGTGGTAATAGCATTTCCGTAAAGGAAACTGTACGGCAGATACCGACCGCCGAATCTTGAAAAGTCACGTGACTGACCCGGGCCCTTAAGAGAGCCGAAATTTTCGTGACATTGTAAATTAGAAAAAAATTCATGTTACTTGATAGAGAATTAATTGTATTATATTATGGTAAATTCCGTTTTCTAATATTTGCTTTAGTTTTCTTGTGACCGATGCTTAAAGTCGACAGAAAATCACAACTGTCTCGATGAGGTCTTATAATTCTATAACTTTACCATCAGTTAATCATGGTTCTGAGAAATCTTACTTTGAAAAAGTTATAGTTTAAATTAGTTACATAGTTTCTTATACGTATATAGATCGTATTAGGTACATAAATTGGGATAAAATATTAATAGCTTCTTTAATAATAATGTTTAAGTCAAAAGAGTTACGCCTTAATAAAAACTTCAACTTCATCTAAACTTTTAAAGAGTTAGGATAATAAGGCCAGGATGTACTTGGTACCATATGAAAGACTGAACCCTTGTCTCTTAGAAACAAAAAGAGTTGACTACTACTTTGTGCTACTTTTTAAGGAAATGGCCGTTGAAATAAACTATCGCAACGGCAGAAAAACAAAACAAGCAGATTGTAGGATCTCGGGAAAAATGAGGGCACACCGCCGCCGCGGGAATCGAACCCACGGCCTCACTGGTGGTAGCCGATCGACTAACGCGCTCACCCACGGAACCCTCCCGTTCTTCCCGATCTCCTACATACTTTTGGTTTGGGGGTCCTGATCCCACAAGATCATGGAAATATTTCATTTCTATGCGTTTCTGGTCGAATCATCAGTCACTATTGAACTATTGTGGCAGTATATCGTGTGCTTTCTGTGTCGAAATGCATCATGATCGTCGAAGACGTCGAAGGCGTCTCGATGCGACGTTTCGGAACGTTGCGGTCGTTCCCGCCGTAGAGACGCATCGACGATTTGGGAAGCTTCGAGAAGCGTAGCGACCGTTACGAGCAACGGACATTCTGGAACTCGGAAAAAACAAATAAAACGCGCGGAGGCGCCGAGCCTCGCGGCCTTTGTCGCCGAACCACGAGCGTGAGCGGTTGATTGTAGCGTTGATTATATTTTCTGGACATTTTATATTAAAGTTTTATTTGTTAGCCCATTACCCGTCTCAATCCTACATATACAGGGTGAGTCACCTAACGTTTGCACCTCAAATATCTTTGTTATTTCTAAAGATACGTAAAATATGGTAAGGAAAAAGTTGAATGGTACAATGGGGCTGACACGATGCCATAAAAAATTTTGTTTTTATGTCACTTTTTTTTTTAGAGATATCAAGGTCACCTAGCCTTGTTTAAATGGAACCACCCTTCTTTAAACACCTACAATGATAGTCCCTTTCATTAGGAATTCAGTGACTATATTATTCCAACGTCATTCAAGGTCAAGGACAGAAAAAACGAATAAAACTAAAATATGGAAGTAGAATACTTGTATTTTATAAATGTTCGAAATGATGGCCATCTACGTCGATACATTGACTTAAACGAGCTTTGAAGGAATGTTGAACTCTGACAAGTACATCCGAGGTGATACTCGTACATGCTGTGATGATACGCTGACGCATATTTTCAACTGTTGTTGGAGCATCCATGTACACGGTCTCTTTTAGCAGACCCCATAAAAAGAAGTCCAGTGAATTTAAATCAGGCGAACGTGCTGGCCATGAAACAGTTCCGCCTCGTCCAATCCATCGGTTTGGAAATCGAGAATCCAACGTTTCTCTTGCTACTCGTGTATAATGAGCAGGACAACCGTCATGTTGGTACCACATATCATAGCGATTTTGTAAAGGGACATCTTCTAACAAAATTGCCAGATCTTCTTGCAAAAATTGAGCGTATTTCTGTCACGTCATCATTTCGTTAACGAAATATGGTCCAATTACTTTGTCGTTCAAAATACTACACCACACGTTTACGCTCCATTGTCTTTGATGATCAATTTCTCGCAGCCAGTTCCGTAGATTAATCGAGCCATGATTAGTGAAGGTTGCTTCGTCCGTAAACAAGACATTAAAAAAAAAAAATGAAGGATTTTGAAGCAATCCCCATTGACAAAAGTTAATTCTATTTTGAAAATCATTCCCGTGCAATTCTTGATGGAGCGATATGTGGAACGGATGAAATTTATGTCGGGCCAGAATTCGTATTACGCTACTTTGACTTATGCCTGCTTCCCGGGCAATTTCTCTCGTACTCACGTGAGGATTGACAGCTATAGCTGCTAAAATATTAATTTCATTGTCTTCATTAGTCGTGGGATTCTTCCGTTTGTACTGTCTTGCATGTACACTTCCAGTACTTCGAAACAACCTGTACGTATTAGTGAAAGTATGTCTAGAAGGAGTGTTTCGCTCGGGGTACCTTTCTTCATAAAGTAGTCGGGCCTGCACTGCATTTTTTCTACATTCATAGTAAATCGTGATCATATCACACTTTTCAGTCATGGAATATAATATGGCGGAATCGCGTTTGGAAACATACTGATAGTAAATAAGAATGCTGAATAACATTGAAGGACCTAGTATGTTTACTTTAACTACGACCATAGTATGTTTACTATTTCCTACAAGTCTCAACCGTGATAAACGTATTCTGCTTCCATATTTTAGTTTTATACGTTTTTTCTGTCCTTGACGTTGAATGACCTTGAACTAATTATTGTCACTGAATTCCTAATGAAAGGGACTATCATTGTAGGTGTTTAAAAAAGGGTGGTTCCATTTAAAAAAGTCAAGGTGACCTTGATATCTCCAAAAAAATGACATAAAAAGAAAATTTTTTTTTGCATCGTGTCAGCCCCATTGTACCATTCAACTTTGTCCTTACCATATTTTACGTATCTTTAGAAACAACAAAGATATTTGAGGTGCTAACGTTTGGTGACTCACCCTGTATATATACAGGGTGGCCCACATAACTCTGAACAGCTCAATATCTCGAAAACTATGCCATCGATTTTAAAGTTCTCAGTCTTAAATTGCATGGAACTGAAGGGCCTTTCTGACTACATAAACGTGAAGTGGCCTCCCTTCGACTTTAACGGGGGAGGGGAGGTACCTTTGTAATTTTAAATGGAACCCCCTATAAAATGTTACATATTTAGATTCTACCGGAAAAAACAAGTCAATTTTGTCTGAAACATTTTTTTTGTCAGATACTTCCATGATGAGATATAACAGTTTGAAGTTTCGAGTTGTAGGTACTTGAAGCGCTCGGACATAGCGTTATGGAATTATACGCGCTTGAGTCCTTTGCTTATTCATGAAGAAACACAAACAATAATATTTACAATTCTTGAGTTTGACTCATTTATCTATGAAAACGTTTTCAGTTTAGAGCTGTTATTCAAGCAGTAACATTGTGATTATGGCTACTTTTGACACAGAAGTGAATATGTTATTAACGTTAGGTGAATGCCAAAAAAATTATCGGCGTGCAGCAGTGATGTTTTTTGAACGTTATGGGATCAAAAAATGTCATGCAACATTTCATAATTTAGAAAAGCGGGGATATGTAAAGGACAAAGTTATGTTTGAACCACCGACGACAAAAGAGGATATGAAACAAAGAATACGTGACGCTTGCGCTTCAGTGACTCCCGAAATGTTAAAAAATGTTAGAACAACTTTGATGTTTCGAGTAAATAAATGTTTACAAGCCCGTGGTGGACATTTTGAACATTTAATTTAAAGTACATTTTATTTCTTCACGAATATGCAAAGGACTCAAGCGCGTATAATTCCATAACGCTATTTCCGAGCGCTTCAAGTACCTACAACTCGAAACTTCAAACTGTTATATCTCATCATGGAAGTATCTGACAAAAAAATGTATCAGACAAAATTGACTTGTTTTTTCCTGTAGAATCTAAATATGTAACATTTTGTAGGGGGTTCCATTTAAAATTATAAAGGTACCTCCCCTCCCCCCTTAAAATGGAAGGGAGGCCACTTCACGTTTATGTAGTCAGAAAGGCCCTTTAGTTCCATGCAATTTAAGACTAAGAACTTTGAAATCGATGGCATAGTTTTCGAGATATTGAGCTGTTCAGAGTTATGTGGGTCACCCTGTATAACTAGCGGCTAACTACTCCAATAACCTTCCCCAAAACCACAACCTCTCAATACCCGAAATCGATAATAAGCTGGAGCTTATCAACAACACCATATCCAACACAATAACCAACACCGCCTCCAAAATTAATCCGTACAACAACACCTATAGATACATCAACCATATCACCCGCAAACTCCTCAAAGCAAAAAGTTACATCGTCGTACTGTTACATAACCTCCACTGAACAGACCCCCACTCGACCAGAGCACTCACCCTACTGGCCAAAAATACTCTCAAGGACACAAGCAAAACCATTCACTTACAACTTAAGAGAACCACAGAACGTTATTGTACAGACAAAATAAAAAAAAAATAGATTACCGCAATCCGGACTCATTTTCCCCAAAAATTAACTCGATTTTTCGGGCAAAGCAACCCCTTCAAATCAAAGAAATACATATAAACACTGTGACGTGGCAAAATTGTCCACGTCCCTCAGATCTTGGATCGAAAGACCGGGCCGCCCTTTGGCAGCACCACCGAGATAATGGTGGTCGTGATCAGCCTCCCTGGGAGCGTCCGAGATCCCAGATTGGATATTGACGCGGTTTGAATGCCGCGCCACTTGGCGCGACACGAAGTTGCAGGACCGTGGCCGGGTCCCAGGGGGACCCGGATCCTTTTCCCAGCTCCCAGGAACGCGGAAAATCCGGAGGGAAAATGTTCGGGGGACGGCTACGGAGGACGCCCTGCAGAAAGCCAACGAGAAGGACACCGAGCCCGGGCCTACCAACCCGGAGGCGCCGCCGAGGAATTACGGGTCTGAGGCGTACATCCTCTCGACCTCGTCGCCGCCTCGTCCCGAAAAGCTACACGCACCCGTCGAGGGAATGGCACGCTGTCTGTCTCCAAGGGAAGCGGCCAATCGACGCGCGTCACCAAGAAAGCGTTAGCCGATAGATCCGTAGCCGAGGGCCCCGTACCGCCGGACGCGGCCCTGACGCGCGAAAGCTAGCGATAGGTTCGAGCGTCGCGCGGGAGCAGGGAAGAGTAGAATAGTGGGGGACGCCTCGCTTCCGCGTTAGCGAGTCTTCGCGAAGTAGGGCACTGTGCTGCCGAAACTAGTCCGGGTTAGTCACTTTACCAGTGCGTCAATTACAAAGTACTTTCGAACATCGTCACCGCTGCCGAGGGTAGGCATTGAAAGAGCTGCCGAATTCCGGAGACCGAAGCGACTAGGAAGCCACGTGCCGCGTGGTAAGTGCCGACCAGGTTTTTTTCCGCACCCTTATAATTTTCGCGTTGGCTCGGTAGCGTTTTTGCGAATCGGCCGGACTTCGAGTCGAATTTAAGACGTAACCTCGCTCGCCGTGAATCGCGATCAGAATAGAATCGAGAAGGGGGTGAGGCCGTCGGTCGGTGAACGAACGGGGGGCCCGTATCGTTACCGATTTTTGGCGAATCCAATCTGGGGACGTCCCACGGTGAGACGACGCGACGAAAACCGTATCACTGTTTCCGGCTAATTCCGACGGCCACAGTCATTTCGAATTTGCTGCCGCGTATACCATCGGAGCCCGGTCGCTTCTCGACCGACTAATTGCCACTCGTAGCTGCCGTACATCGCGCCTACGATCGGGTTCGACGCGTAGGAAAGTAGAATCGGGAGAAATAAGCGCGAGCGACCGTCCAACTGTCGAATCATTGTACCATACCGCGCGGGCTTCGTTTCCATCGCTGCCGGGTCGCCCCGGCAGCCTTCTGTAATCAGCAAGATTAATAAATGTAAAGTCGAAGCCCATTCTCGTCTATCTTTCTTTCGTGAGAAACCTTTCCGCCGCGGGAAACGTCCCGCATTCCCTCCGCGTAGAATCCTGGCCCAGGCTGCCGCTATTCAGGCCCTCGCGCGGTTCTCGTAGGTTCGGCAGAATAATTAGCGTCTCGCGTTATCTTCGAAATTGTTCGTGTGACACTTGCGAGTGTCTGGCGCCCGTTTCAAGTCCCGAACCCGGTAAAGTCTTCCGTCGGGGAAAAAGTCGAACCTACGGGATACCGTTTGTCACCGGGCGAAACACGTTCCGCGCGGCCGAACGTGCCTAACCCGTCGTGGCCCCGGTTTTCGTCCGTCGGACGGGTCGGAAAACGCGGGCCCCGTGACAACACCAACAATTAGACCTCCCTAGATAGAAGCAAATGTAATCTCGTAAATGCTCACAAATACAACTACAACTATCTTCACCGACCCCTACACAAATTAAACATAATTGGAGCGTTCTATGAATCCATCTACTCAACCTGCGGCCTCAACTTGAAGTCACCCCAAAACAAATAGTGGACTCCACAGCCGAGTCCATTAAAAATGAAATCAAAGCAAATAGAAATACATCCACCACCTTCACCCACGTCGACGACAGTAACCCATCCAGTAACCCCAGATCCAATCCTGATACCGTCCACCCCTTCTGCAACCCCTCACTAGTACAGCACATACATTGTGTAAAATAAGTTCCCGGAATTTCTCACTTTCAAATCCCACAGTGCATGTATTGAAACAAATTTTTGTGTGTAAGTAGGCAACATTGTATTCAGTTGTTACGCTAAATTTGATCGCAATATGACAACCAGTGTGTTCACGGCAGTTATTTACACCAGTCGATCTCGAGTGTGCTCTGCGATTTTTGCGATGGAAAGAACTGTCGAGCAAAGAATTTGCCTTCAATTTTGCGTTTCTAACGAAATTTCTTGTGCCGATGCGTTAAAAATGTTACAGAAAGCCTATGGTAAGTCGTGCCTATCAAAAACGCAAACATACGAATGGTACAAGATATTTAAGGGGGCCGGCAGGCATTTGGCCTTGACTGTCACGCTATGTTACGCTGTGCCTTTTTTTCTAGACATTTTACGTCTTAAATAAGTAAATAATCAATTAAAAATGCAGATCACCGTGTTTGCACATGTCTTTGCTACGTCTGTTCAAAGCCTTTTTTTTTATACGAACACTAAATCTCTCGAAATTAAGAGAATCTCTCAGCGGCAGCCATCTTGTGACGTCATACTTGCTTCAGAAAGCGAGTTTTCTGCCGAATATTACAAATTACTCCACAATGATGTAGAAATTCGCAATTTGGGCTCTGAACAGACATAGATTGGACTTTTAGGAAACACAAGTGACCACTTTTAAACTGGTCATTGCAATATTGAAGCGTCAATTTGTCAAGATTTTGACCCTTGCACGTATATGGATTTCAAACCGTGCCGGCCCCCTTAAGGTCGTCCCACACACGACAGGCAAGGTGCCGAAGTTGTTTGGGCACCCAGATTCAAGAACACGGGTTAGAAATTTTCCGGCCGAAGAATGGTCTTCGTGCTAGAAATCTTTCCCGACGTCGTTGGGGCCATAACTTTGAACGTCTTATTGCTTCCAGATGGCCTTTCGAGAGCACGTTAACACGTTTCCTGCTGTGTATGGCAGAAAAAATATGTTTTTAAGGGCTCCACAGCTCCTTAGGTAAACGATCGGTATCTCTCTTCTACAACATCATGGGGATAGGAATCGTCCCTGTCTCTTGATGAAACAGCATCACACATCCTTATATTATACGTAAATTACACAATTTTTTAAAGGAAATATCCAAATTAGGAAGGGGGTCATTCCATGTGAATTAACTGAAAAAAGAGCACGGGGAAGGTCATTTACATATTTTACCTAAACTGTTGTTAGGGTGTTATGCACTCCGAGTGTGCAGTGAAGGTTAATGCCACCCATAGTACAAAGGACATTGGTTTTTCCAAGCCTGCCGGTGAATAGTGGTCGATCAGTCGGTGCACTTGCAATTAGCTACCTGAATAGTCGACCGCCGCTTCCTTCGCCGGTCTTACCTGGCCGCAATTTTTTAATTTTTGCCTTGCTATACGAACAAATATATATGGAAAACTTCAGAATTCTTATCCATAATGACCTAAAAATTATTTATGTCCTACATTGTTTGAAATCGACGGTTCCGAAAGGGAGTACCGTATTTTTATTTTCGTAAGCCTTTCCACTCGGCAAAGTATGGCACGGACAGCAATAATGCAGGTAAAAGGTGTTGTACTTCAAAATAAAATTAATAATAAATGAATGTTATTCGCTATCAGACTCATTCTCAGTACTTTGAATGTGATCCCTATTCACGTTCTTCCAAACAATCTCGATCTATCTTTACATTCTTATTACTTTTCGGATAGGTATAAAACATATAGTAAAAGCAAATTAAGGATAAATAAAAATGATTGACACATAATTATTGCAAAATTGTATTATGTATAGAAATGATTATTAATAACAATTTCCATCCTCATATACATACGCATTTAGTATCGTACGCATTCTATGCAAAAGGAATGTATTTCATATCGTGATATATGTGTATACAAATATTGAATTTTTCGGTAATACTTCTATTTGGCATTCAACAATTACTCTTAGACCCCGCATTGCCAGTGCGTCAACACCGAGTATCTCTAGGTAACAATATTTTCATTGTATATTGTTCATTCAATTCAATCGCGATACCGTTGGAATTGACAAAATTAATCTATATTTCTTTAGAAGGAAGAATTGATTGAATCGACTCTTGACTGGTATTTGCATACATTGTATCTACAGTCAATATACACTGTATGCTGTCCCGGGATGGGACCCTCCATCCTCAGTTGTTCATATAACTGTTGCTCTTCTGTTTTCGCCCTGAGCGTTTCTTATTCGCGACGTTTCTTTCGAATAGTAAAGACGTGCCTCACAACGTGCCTTTATAGAAGATAAATTCTATTTCATATTTTTATAATAGAGTGCGGTTTTCTTATATACCCATAATCCAATAGGTTAGAAGGAAACGAGAATTCAATTTCTCAAAACCACAACAGAAAACGATATAATAAATCAAACCGAAAACAAGAAGTAAAATGCCACCACTGTGGCAGAAAAGGCCATATTAAACCGAAATATATTTATTATAAAAGAAGCATCCTGCAACAGAGCGCTGAAACGAATAAAACTGTGCAACCCGTTCATATGACTCAACCTTCAACGAGTTCATCAACGCCCACGTCAAGTTTCGCATTCATGGTGTCATAATGTCAGGTAAGCCCCTAAACAATTTAACTGGCATAGAATTTATAATAAATGCTTATCCTACTGTCCGTGTCTCTAGAACGATGAAAGATAATTATGAATTATGGCATCAGCGTTTAAGCCATATCGGAAAGTCAAAATTGTTAGAATTAAAGAATAGAAAAATATTTACAGATATAAATCGAGTAGAGAATGTTGTGGTTAACGACAATCTTGGTGAAGCGTGTATAAACAGCAAACAAGCGCGATTACCATTTCGAAACTCGAAAGATAAGGAATATGTAAAATGACCGTTATTCATTGTACATTCAAATGTTTGTGGTCCTATCACACCTACTACAATTAACGAAAAAAATTATTTTCTATTTTTCGTTGACGAATATACCCACTATTGCGTAACATATTTGATATCATATAAATCAGACGTATTTTCAATATTTAAAGATTATGTTGCAAGGAGCGAAGCTCATTTTAATTCTAAATTAGTAAACTTGTATAGTGATAATGGCAGGGAATACTTGTCAAACGAAATGAAAGATTATTGTGCTGAAAAAGGCATTACATACAACTTAACAGTTCCACGAACCCCACAGTTGAATGGTGTATCGGAACGTAAGGTAAGGACGTTAACAGAAAAGGCTCGAACTTTAATTGTTGGAGCTAGTCTGTATAAAGTTTTCTGGGGAGAAGCTGTCCTTGTCGCTATGTTTTTAATTAATATAACCCCGACGAAAGCTTAAAAACCATCAAAAACGCCATACGAAATGTGGCATAGTAAAAAGCCACAACTAAGGCATTTGAAAGTGTCTGGTTCAACAGTATATATACCAGAGTTGGGCAAAATATTTATCTAAATAAAAATTTCGAATAACGAATAAAAGATACTTTATCTTCATTCGTTATTCGAAGCGGATTTATTCGAACTTCGAATAATTTTTTCATCTTTTATCTGTATCTTTTATTCGAAGGCTTCGAATAAATCATCGAATAACTTTTGCCGAGTGCCGAACTTCAAAGACCCAGCGATTGTAAGCGGATGGAGAATCGCGCACGAATGAAAGTTTAAACTTTTAGATTTTTCAATATATCTTCATAAAATTGTGACGAGCGAATGGAGGGGATATTTCTGATGAAAATGAGTTCAAATTCGAGTGTAATCGAACAAGTTTCATTGATACTTAATGTTACGATAAAAATTACAATCTCATTAAAGACAGTCCAAATGATGTCGTGTTTGGACTCATTTTGATCGGGGTAATCTCTAGAACTCATTCGTATTAACAATCTTGTTCTGATTAAAAATATAAAAGCATAAATTGCCAATAATGGTCGATTCTCCACCTGCTTACATTGTAGGCTGTTGGTCGGTCGCTGGTCTTTGAAGTTCCGAACTCGAAGAGTCGCGAGATATCGGTGTGAAACAACTGCAAAACAATTGCACCCAATTGCAAAACTTCTTTATTTTTCATTATTTTTTAATGGAACTTAGACCAATTAATTCGTGGCATTTTTCTGATCAAAATGACACTACACACGGTACAAATTGGACTGTATTTAGTATTTTTATCCGAAGATTTATTCGAAGGCTTCGATAACTTTTGCCAGCTCGACGAATAAGCGGCGACGACGCCCGACGAGGCCCGAATGCGCAGGCCCAGGAGCCCGGGCTGCCTTGGTGGCCGAGTAATGCTATACAAATAAACACGGCCTACTCTATCGGCGGGTAACACCATGAGCTTGACTCACACGTCACGTCGTTGCTTAACAACCTGAAGGTTGCTTACAAAGAGTTGTGCAAAACAAAATATTCATTACATGAAAAAAAAAACAAGAATTTGTAAGTGCTTTACTAACACTTAGCGTAGGTTCTGCATAAAAGGTATTAATACCCGACCCGCCGATTGGCGCCAGTCTGTGGAAAAGGTATTAATACCCTTCCCGCCGATAGTGTGTTAATTATTCTTTATTGTAAAATTTATTTTTACGTACGAACACCTATTTTAACGCTTCGGATAAAAATTTTAATTATGAAAATATGGAAAGGAATATAAAAGGGAAATATTAATAAATGAGGTTAAAGCGGCGTATGTATATATTATTTATTTATTTTTTTTTATGCTGCATACAAGAAATCGCTTGACATTTGTCCTTAGGCCTAAGGAAAAACCACTAAAAACCCTAGGCAAAGCGACGATAAAAGCTGTTCTTAACATATTATGAAGGTAATGTATAATGTATTTTAGTGCAAATTTCATCCTGATATTTCTTATGGTTCAAGAGTTATAGTAAAGTGTCACCAAATTTATTGATCCAGCCCACTGTGCAACGTTAACTTCAAATAATTTTAATTTCGTCAATTTGGAAATGTCCATCTTTTTAAGAACAGGTCCATAAAGGGGATATTTGGGGCTATATCCCCATTTTTTCAAGTTTTTAAAAAGTTCCCTGCTATGAAAACATGGCAGGGCATCATTATGAAGAATAGGAATTTTTCAGTGAAAAATGGTATGTGAAAAAATTTGAGCTTTGAACACTTATTGTAATGAGAGTTTTTAAAAACTTTAATTAATCTTTTAATTTTTAGTACAATGGACATTTCAAAAGCATTATACATTCGTTAAAGAGGACTTTCATCCTTTAGCCCATGAACAGCTAGCGCGTCGATCTGACATAGTTGTCGACCAAAGGATCGCCCGCCGAAAGCGTCCGTTGGTCATCTGCCGATTCCGTCGTAAGGCGGCAGCTACGAAGGGTGCCGAAAGCGTCCTTTGGAGATCTGCCGATTCTGTCGTAGGCAAAAGACAATGTATGGACGAGAAGCATATAAAAGAGAGCTGAACGTTCGTTCAGCCAGACTTCGTCGCGCTGTTGAACAGGCACCCTAAACTAAACAGTTTTATATAAATCGCGTTTTCGGTATCCATACATAACGATCGCTATGGATCCAAAAAAAGATGCTGCAACAACCATCAAACCATCCGGTTCGACAAGCAACCAAGTGCCAACCATTTTAAATGGGAAGTACTTTCAAATTGCCACATGCCAAGACAAAATTGTTGTTGGCGTGTGTCAAGTTTGCCTTCCAACGGTGAGGGAGATTAAAGGACACTTGACGTCTTCCTCAAACTTCCGCTCGCATTTGAAGTGGAAGCATCCCGTTGAATTCGAGGAATATAGTGCAGTGGCGCGGAGAGGAAGGAACACCAACGCACAGGACCAGGACCAGGACCAGGATCCTACTATGTCAACAACTCCTGCCGAAGAGGACCAACGAGAGAAGAGGAAGGACCAGCCGAAAACAATTCGAGGTGGATGTAACACGATACATCATAAACGCCATGATTCCCCTGAGATTGGTGGATGATGTTTATTTTCATCGTATTTTTAAAAACTTGGGAGTGCAGGGTACAGTTTTAAATATAAGTCAGGGCACAGTAGGAAGAGTGATGGGGACAATGTTTGTGGACAATAATAATAAAATTGCGGAAGTTTTAAAGACAGTGCCATTTGTATGTACCACAGCAGATATCTGGTCTGCACGGAGAAGAAGTTTCTTCTCGGCGTGACAGCGCATTAGATTTCCTCCAACTATGAAAGGAAATCAGTGGCGCTTGCCTGTCGACGCTTCGCGGGTGTGCATTCCTTCGATCGAATCACGGACATGTTGAGCACGATTCACGCCGAATTCGGGCTCACCAGTGACAAAATCGTCGCGACCGTAACCGACAACGCGGCGAACTTTGCCAAAGCGTTCAAGCGCTTTAAGATCGACTTAGGTGAGGCAGTCACTACTCTCACAAGAGGTGTGTGCCCTCCACTGCAGATGTTACATTCTTTTCGGAAAGGATGTACCTCTAGAAGTTGAAATATGGTATCTAGAGGAAGATTCCTTATAAAAAACAAGTGAGTAATTCTTTCAAGAAGATATTAAGAAAGAAGGTCGCAAGTTACAAGAAAGAAGTACACAAGAGGACAGGCAATGACGGACAGTCCTAAATTCTCCAAAATATTAACATTTACAATATGTTAAGAACAGATTTTATCGTCGCTTTGCCTAGGGTTTTTGGTGGTTTTTCCTTCGGCCTAAGGACAAATGTCAAGCGATTTCTTGTATGCAGCACAAAAAAAAATAAATAATATATACATACGCCGCTTTAACCTCATTTATTAATATTTCCCTTTTATATTCTGCTACGTATCGTCCTGAGGTAGTCGGGACCGTGGGTGAAAGGTGACGAACAAATAAGAACTGTTATTTTATTAATACTTAGCGTTTACTCGCACGTGCGCTCGCGTGGCTCGTCGTCCAGAGAGTGCCTTCCCGCCGCGCGGCAGCGCCGCGCTCGGAGCAGTTCGGCGAGGCGAGGCCCGCGTGAAGTTAGCGACCGCGATATTGTCGCTATGCGAATACATCACATATTCCTTTCCATATTTTCATAATTAAAATTTTTATCCGAAGCGTTAAAATAGATGTTCGAACGTAAAAATAAATTTTGCAATAAAGAATAATTAATAGAGTATGCCGTGTTTATTTGTATAGCATTATTCGGCCACCAAGGCAGCCCGGGCACCTGGGCCTGCGCATTCGGGCCTCGTCGGGTGTCGTCGCCGCTTATTCGTCGAGCTGGCAAAAGTTATCGAAGCCTTCGAATAAATCTTCGGATAAAAATACTATATACAGTCCATTTTGTACCGTGTGTAATGTCATTCTGATCAGAAAAACGCCACGAATTAATTGGTCCAAGTTCCATAAAAAAATAATGAAAAATAAAGAAGTTTTGCAATTGGGTGCAATTGTTTAGCAGTTGTTTCACACCGATATCTCGCGACTCTTCGAGTTCGGAACTTCAAAGACCAGCGACCGACCAACAGCCTACAATGTAAGCAGGTGGAGAATCGACCATTATTGGCAATTTATGCTTTTATATTTTTAATCACAACAAGATTGTTAATACGAATGAGTTCTAGAGATTATCCCGATCAAAATGAGTCCAAACACGACATCATTTGGACTGTCTTTAATGAGACTGTAATTTTTATCGTAACATTACGTATCAATGAAACTTCTCGATTACACTCGAATTTGAACTCATTTTCATCAGAAATATCCCCTCCATTCGCTCGTCACAATTTTATGAAGATATATTGAAAAATCTAAAAGTTTAAACTTTCATTCGTGCGCGATTCTCCATCCGCTTACAATCGCTGGGTCTTTGAAGTTCGGCACTCGACAAAAGTTATTCGATGATTTATTCGAAGCCTTCGAATAAAAGATACAGATAAAAGATGAAAAAATTATTCGATGTTCGAATAAATTCGCTTCGAATAAAAAAAATTATCTTTATTCGTCCGATAAATTCTCGTCGAATAAAATTATTTATTCGATACTCGTCGAATAAAGAGACTTTTTTTATTCGAACCTTCGAATAACGAATAAAGATAAAGTATCTTTTATTCGAATCGTTATTTAAATAATTTTTTTCTAAATAATGCCCAACTTTGATATACATATACATAATAAAATCAGACAATCAAAATTCGGACAAAAATCTCCGAAAGGTATTCTAGTTGGTTATGAACCGAACAGGTATAAAGAGTGCAATGTGGAAACTGCTAAGTTTGTTATTGTGAGAGATGTAATAGTTGATGATACTAATTTTTTTATATCAAGGCCTGTAATAGTACAGCGTGAAACTGATGCATCTGACGTGCAGTCAAAAGCAGTAGATAATTCTAAATCTGATAGTACTAAATCAGATTTTCCTCTATTAAATACTGTTATTGAAAATGTCGAATTAACACGTGGACATAACAAATCTGTAGTTAAAGCATATGTTGGTAAAAGTTTCATAAAAAAATAACGAAAAATAAAGAAGGTTTGTAATTGGATTAGTAGTGGTCTTCTGGTCTCACACCGATATAGCCGACAATGTTGTGGCCGCGACAGCTCTCGAGCTTCGGCCACTTACCGCGGTGGTGTGAGTTTTTCCACTGACTTCGAATTGTAAGGTTGGCACTGTCATACAACGAGAATTCACTGTACCGACAGATTCTGGTTTCAATAATACAGGTTCCTATCTCTACAGCCAATATCCTTTCAGCAGTCGGTCAGATCGAGGGCAATTCAGTATGGCACTCATTTCCGATGGATAACCCAATCGATAACGCGGAACAACGGAGTGTGTACATCTACCTAACTAACATCTGGGAGACGCTTGAAGCTATGACTTCCGGTGACACACCTGTATTGTGGAGGAATGAGCTGTTTGGCAGAAATTCATTTCCTGGGGCAAGATTTGGACCAATTCGACCTGATGAAGGTCGACTTCTTATGAATGCGGATGAGATATACACCGATGGATATGGTATAGTTGCGTTGCAGCAGGATGTTCATGCGTATAAGAACCTGCTCACCAGGGTATCTGGACGGCTGCCACGTAGCTTTATCTCAACAGTAAACTGGAACGTCGCCGCTTCATTATCTAGCACAACCAGCTTCGACCCATATAAATAATACCAGACTTCAGACTCTGTAGGGGCTCGCGTTGGGCGATGTTTTATGGCAGCGGCATCGCTATTCTGCAGCAGACCCGGTACGTGACTTTTGTAGTTTGGCTACGGCGATGGCCCTGTCATCGCCGCTTGGCTTGATGGTGTTGTCGTCCGTGCCTGGGTCCCTTCGATACAATCCCATTCCATAAAACACTTAAAATCGTTCGTCTCTTAGGCTCAGCACGTCCGGGTGCTTGAAACTACAGCTCGGATGGTGGGCAGATGTCTGGAAAACCCCAGGGTTCCGTCGCCAAGCATGTGTGGTCTTGGCGAACCCTTGGGCCCGTTTCAAGTACCCAGCCCCTACATCCTCCCACCAAGTCCCCGAAGTAGGGTTGAAACCCTGGTGTGGTAGGGAGAACCGAGGCTTAGTTTGTTGTAACGCACGTTCTCCTGTTCAGATAGCTTTGAACGTCAGATAGTTTTAGACAGCAGATAGCTTTGCACTCAGATTAGCTTTGATCGTCAGATAGCTTTTGGGCAGTGACTTGATTCACTCATAGTTCTAGTATCACCTCATTTGTATAGTTGTGAATATAGTTCTTTGACAGAAAACTTGTACCTTTTTTTCCTTCCAAGTCAGGAAGGTGGTCCTTCGAGTTTAGAACTCTGTATAGTCGGCACACACGTGCAAATACAACAAAAGTTCGAACGATCATTTCGCATCAACCACGGACATATAACAGGCTCGTTTTGAGCATGTTGTTGTCGCGCAAGTTGGCCGGAAGACACGAAAAGATGCAAACGGATGCATCGGACAAGTGGAACAACCGGTCGGTAACTACTACCGGTATCGAGGTGACTCTTATATCGGATCGCCTGTTATCGAAGTGTGGTCGCCTGAAGATAAATCCAGTGACTTAGATCGAATAATTGAATCAGCGTCCCACGTAAGTGAAACAGCGAATTGTTTAGAAAGGTATTTTCGCTTACGTAATTTAGGCGTATTAGAGTGGAAAAAGTGTGGAAATTAGGTGTGATAAGCACCGTTTTTATTGTACTAAAGAGACGGAATGCATTAGGAAAATATTAACCATAATTGCCTTACAGAACACAAAAGACTCTAGCATACGTTTATATTTAGGATACATAAAGGGCAGAGATGACCTCCCATCCATGTCGGAGAATAATAAATACTAGAAATTAATTGGAGCTTTATTGTATTTAGCAGTTAACACTAGACCAGATATTTCGGCAATCGTTGCGATTTTGAGCCAGCATAATAAGGACCCAACAACAGTTGACTGCACAGAAGCAAAACGAGCGGTTCGTTATTTGAAGGGATCGATTAATTACGAATTAAGACTCGGCCAGCTAAACGGTAAGACAGGATTAATAGGCTATGCAGATTCAGATTGGGCACAGGGTAAAACAAATAGAAAGTCGAACAGTGTGTGTTTATTTCTGTATTTTGGAGAACCAATCAGCTGGGCCTATCTAAAGCAGTCGTATGTGGCATTGTCGCCCACAGAAGCTGAATACATTGCACTCGCTGAAGCATCACAGAAAGGGGTCTGTTAAGGAATCTACTGAAGGATTTCAACGGCAAAACAGAAGATAGGACAGTAATTTATGAAGACAATCAAAGTTGCCTCAAGCTCAAAGAGTATAAGAAAGGCCGATTAAGATGGTCAAAACTGCCCTTAGAGGTTTTTCAATGATTAATGAACCATTCGAAAGCTGACCCAGAAAACCCCCTCTGATTAAAATGTCAATCCTCTATCTTGCCCGTGAGGGTAGTTACAGGGTAAATTAGATTTCGCGCTTTTCTACGCATTTTCCACACTCTGATGC
Organism: Halictus rubicundus; assembly: GCF_050948215.1. NCBI lineage: Eukaryota > Metazoa > Arthropoda > Insecta > Hymenoptera > Halictidae > Halictus > Halictus rubicundus. Next base: position 1,413,312 of record NW_027488569.1, read on the forward strand.
TTCCTAAAATTCTGAAAAAATGTGGCATATTTTGGACCCTAAGACAGATTTTTGAGAATTTTTTCAGATTTTTTTCTTGCAATCTGTGGTCGCAAAAAATGAAAAACCACAAAAAAATCGGAAAAATGTACATTTCTCAAAAATATGAAAACATGCTATTTTGCTGTTTAGTGCCCCGATAAAGTACCATAACAGGCAGTGTCCTCATTTTTTTTAGATTCTTTGTTGTGGGCACTTTTTGTCAAAACAAGGAAAACCGAATTTTTTCGCCGTTTCTGCTATTAGGAGGAAAGTTACACTTGTTGGTTTTATCGCAGGTATATATTAAGTCATTTTAAACATTATTACATTGAAACAAGTAATTGTTTCACCTAAGAAATGTTTTAAGAGAAAAAATGGATTGTATTTTGTGCGGTATATACCAGAATGTTCGTAACATTTACAACATCGCCGGTTGGCACAGCGGTTAGGGCGTCGGACTACAGAGCGGATACGCTGGTGTTCGCATCCCGTCGGTGAGAAAGTTTTTTTTCCATACGTCATCTTTATTTTTTCAATTTCTTACATGGTTTATTCATGTGATTTTAACAATATTTTTTTAATGTTTTCAAAAAAACTTTCTTGCTGGTATGGGTGTATTACACATCGATTTGCATTCACTTGTCATGGTTACGTCGATCTTCATTTGTTATACTTTAAAAACAAAACGTATACGATGGTTCAGAAACAATCCAAGCAAGAATCAGTCTCGAGCAGTGTATTCCGTAGTCAGTACATTTTTCGTACGCTTACGCTTTTGGTTGAACAGTATAATAATAAGCCTTATTATCCTGTACCTTTTTACCCATATAATATGAGTGAAGTTATTAATTAGTATATTGCTGACCCTCTATCGGATTGTTCGATAAATTCAGAATGGTCTTTAAAGCATTTCAGATTGAAAACTGGAAAATATGCATTTAAAACAAAAGGTGAAATTTTAGTACAAGCGTGGAAGCCAAAACAGAAAATCGTATACATGGTTTCTACAATGCATTTGGGAAAATGAACAAAAACGAATAAAATACATTGGAAACAAAAGAAATTATAAAACCGCATTCCGTCATAGATTATAACGAATATATGATGGGTGTCTAGGTTATTCTATATATTGAGTTAAATGGCAAGATTATAAAATATAAAAAATAGGAGAATACTCAAATACTCAAAATGTATCAAATGATTGTGATTTACCAACTTCTGTACTTGTTCCTACACCTCGCATACCAAAATTATATCACCCCCAGAGACTTTCTGGTGATATGAAGAAATATAAAGTTAGCAGAATTGTTGGATCAAGGAAAACAAACCGATATGTACGACGTCCGTGTGAAGTTTGCTCTGCTATTAAAAAAGGAAGCGAGAGTAGCTTTATGTGTGCTGAATTCCTAGTGCCCTTACATCTTGGACAATGTTTCGAAAAATACCATACATGCCTTAAATATTAATATTTTTGATTTCTGTTTATATTATATATATGTAATAATCCACCATGAAATAAAAAACTGTATTTTTTCTATAATTATAAATTAAAAATTTCGGTTTTGTTTCTATTTTTCGTTTCCGTTAAATTGTATATGACGAATATGCAATCAAAATATACTATTTTACGAAAATGTAGGTGTATAATGTTATAAATATTTTATTTAGCTACTCATTGATCAGAAACAAGCGAATGAGGCCGGAGTTTGGGCTTAAGTGGCCGATATGTTGCCGGCGCTCAGGCTTTAAATGTCTCTTATGCTGCCGCACAGTGGTCCGAGAGCGGCTAAGACTCCATATTTTCAACTGTCTTATAAAATCAAATTTGTTATATTTTTGGCTAGTAGGGGAGTAAATCAAAACGTTTCAAGGATGAACCAAATTCGGCAATTCCTAAAAAATGAATTAAATTCGGCCATGTTAAGCATACCTAGGTTTCAGAATGAATTTAAGCGCATGTTTGAAGAAACTGTATGCGCCTGTAAAAATAGGAACACGAAAAATATTTTTTTTCTGGCTTACTTCGAATCCTAAGACTCAGAAACAATCGCGGAAACTATTTATTTTGAATTTCATCGAACAGTTTTACATGTAATGCCATTAAACGTGGAAAAGAGCAACGTTAATGAAGTTTAAAAAACGATATCTCTCTTGTGCCAATGTGCGCCAACGCGCGAATGCTAAAAACACGTTTGTAGATGACTAAGTAAATAATAAATCCAAAATTCAACTGCGGCAACCTGCGGCATCGCGTTTTATCTCATGAACTGTCGGTGAAAAACGTTGTGTCGTCACCGATAAATGGCGAGTTGATTTCACTAAATGCACTGCTGCCGCCAATCTGTAGTGTTTTGTTTAGGACGCGTCTATGTTGCCACGCAACAGTATTTCTGGGCGACATAAACAACTGTTTTTTCATCTGGGTGTTTATGGTTCTTCGCTGCTTCTCGTCATTTTTTAACAAAATGTCCCGGTGTGCGAATCACGAATTGGTGCAGTGCCTTTTGGAGTGTGATCGTGATTTAGAAAAATGCGTTGAAAAAATAAAATCTCACAACAACAACGCCCATCTCCTGACCAATTCGCGTATAGAGGAATTACGTAGGTACCTTGACCAAATGTTTGTACCTCATTTCGCTAGAAGATGGCAACAGGCTGGTCGGAATAAACGTACGTTTTATAAGAAATTTAAAGATTGGGTTGAACAGACATTTACTATTACCTTTAAGGAAAACGTATACGATTTTTCATGTATTGCATAACATAAAAATCCATGCTCTTCTCTGCAAGGGCTAGGTGGTCGTCCTCAAAAACCTTTTGAGGACTGCTCCGAACGGACCAGGCGAAATAAAATTAAAAACGTTCGTGAAACTATATCGCAGGAATTATTAATTGCTGCGGTAAAAAAACAACCAAATAATAATCAAGTTTCCTCATTCTCTGCGGAAAGAGCATTGGACATAATGGTTGATGCAGATTTATCAAAACACGGTTATAGTGTAGTGAAAAAACAAACTGCAAAATTAGGGACTGATATTTTCACTAGTTGTGAAGAAATTTTGGCAGCGAAAAAGCAGTGTTACCCTGAGAATATTGACATTTCTGAAACGTCTGTCAGAGTGAATTTACAATCATTGCTGGACCATACGGTGAAAAGAAGTTTTTTAATGCTTTCCCCAAGTGAATTGGACTCTGTCAGCGACAAGTTTATGCTGATCTCGAAATGGGGATGTGATGGCTTATCTGATCATAACGAGTACAAACAAAGATTTGAAAATGAAGACGCAAACGATGGGAGTATGTTTCTGACTTCAGTCGTACCTTTACGTGTCATGGTCAAGGGTACTACTTCACTTCTCTGGGAAAATGCAAGACCATCGACTACCAGATTCTGCAGACCCCTTCAATTTACATTTACCAAAGGAACACCTGATATTATAAGGGAGGAAGTAAGAATAGTTAAAGAACAAATTGCTAGTTTAAAGGATACTGTTGAGCAGGATCAACTTGAGCTATAAAACGGTAACAATTAGTCACACACTGGTGTTCTCCATGATTGATGGTAAGGTTAATCAAGCTGTAACGAAAACAACTTCTATGGCAGTTTGTCCTATCTGTAAAGCAAGACCGTCGGAAATGAATAATCCGGATCTTCTAAAGAGGAAGCCGAATATGAAGAAGCTATCCAACTTGGACTGTCACCTCTACACGCTCGCATAAAATTTATGGAATGTATTCTACACATAAGTTACAACCTCACTTTTAAAGTTTGGAGGACCAATAAAGAAACTAAAGAGATTCACGAAGCAGTTAAGAAAGATATTCAAAAGAAATTCAAACAGCGGATGGGATTAAAAATCGACGTGGTCAAACAAGGAATAGGTACTACAAATGATGGAAATACATGCCGTAGATTTTTCCAAGATCCAGCCATGACTGCTGAAATCACTGGTGTAGATAAAGATCTAATTCATAGGTTCAGCGTTATTCTTAATACAATAAACAGCGGAGCAGCAATAGATCCATCGAAATTCGGACAATACTGTCGGGAAACTGCAACTTTGTACGTTGAATTGTATAAGCGGTACAGCATGCCAAACACAGTACATAAGGTTCTCTGGCACGGAGCTACCATCATTTCAGCGGCTATTTTACCGATAGGCATGCTGACAGAGGAGGCTCAAGAAGCAAGGAATAGACTGCCGACTGTACAGAAGAGAGAATTTCCACAATGAAATGTGAATATAACTCGTATTTTTATAATCTTTTGTAATGATTGGCACCCAAAAAGACAAAAAAAAATGTATTTAATTAAGCATAGTAAGCAAAGACATACTTGAGTGGTACCAATGTCGACTACGCATAGCGACGGCCCTGGCGAGTCGCGAAAAGACTGCAATGGCCGTCTGGCGCGAACGCGTCGCGCACACGCTGTCAATTAACATTTTCTGATCCTTCTCGTACATTAAGGGAACCAAATACTTTTCGTGAATGGTTTCTTTACCAGAAATGTCTGTAGAATGCATTCCTGTATAGTAAATTCCTGCTAGATAAAGGATTTTTCACATAAATACAAAAATAGAGCGTACAAAGTACCCGCGTCGGCACATTTTCAAACTTTAACAACCATTTACAACTATTAGGAAGTACATAAAAATATAATTGATTATATGAATATGTAGAGGAGAGTCCCCTCTATCTCTTGACTCAAATTCGAACTTTCTCGCGTATTTAGTTTTTGCGTAACACGTCGTTTCGTATCAAAATCGGGCATTTTTACAAAAACCAAAATTTTTCGAAAACGTTGCGTGATGGAGCAATTCTACTTTCAGATTCGGTTTTAGGATGACAAAGTCTATAAGAATCACCCAACAGGTATTGCAAAATTTTTTTGGTGTTGGACAGTGTAATCTTCAGCCTACTACTGTCAAAATTCAAGGAGCCAGTGTCAAGATTTGTCATAATTACTTATTTACAATGATCGACGGAAAAATATGCAATTCCTTGACAGATACATCGTCACAGAAATGTTACCTGTGTGATGCGAAACTGTCAGAAATGAATAATCTCGAACTAGCGAAAACTAAATCAGTAAAAAATGAAGCAGTCACATTTGGTCTATCAACCCTTCACGCATGGATAAGGTTTTTTGAATGCCTCATTCATGTGTCCTATCGATTGGATATAAAACAATGGCAAGTCAGAGGCGAAGAGAAGAAAAATCTTCTGATAAAGAGAAAAAATCATATAATAAAGAGATTTAGAGATGAAACTGGACTGTTGGTAGACCAAACAAAGCAAGGTTTCGGGTCTACCAATGATGGAAATACCGCCCGAAGGTTTTTCAGGAATCCAGAAGTATCTGCATCGATTACTGGACTTGATGGAACCTTAATTACTAGATTTGCAACAATTTTGAAAGTGTTATCATGTGGTTTTATTATCGATGCTGACAAATTTAAAACGTATGCCTACGAAACAGCTGAACTCTTTGTTAAATTATATCCATGGTACAATATGCCTGCATCCGTCCATAAAGTTTTGTTGCATGGGCACGAAATAATCAAACATTTTCTTTTGCCCATTGGAGATCTGTCTGAGGAAGCACAGGAAGCTCGAAAAACAGATGTGGGGAACTTCCGAGAATATAATACAAGAAAAAAGTGTCGATTGGCAACAAATGAGGGTTTATTAAATAGATTATTATTTGCATCGGACCCTTTCGTAGCAGATTTACGGCGAATATCGAATAATAAAGAAGATGCATCCTTGTCAGCGGAAGTTAAGCATCTCATACTCTTCCCAGATGAAGCACAATGCGAAGTGGAACCCGATCAAGAACACTGTATTATCAATCAAACTGATGAGGAGAATACTGAATTATCATCAGAGGAATGCTAAATTGAAATATAATCATCTGTCCCAGTAAGTCATGATTTTTTAAATCAGAAATTCCATCGTCATATCTCGAAAACTATTAATCGCATCGACGTAGAATGAAAAAATTTATAAATAACGGTATTTTGCTCAACAGAAAAAATGATTTTAGGATTTTTTCCTCCTAATTCGTCGATTGGGACCACTGTGCGGGCGGGATTCGAACCTGGTCCAAAAAGTCTTCAGCGGTTCCGCAGTCGGAGACCATAGTTACTGCACCAACCGGCGCCGTTCAAAGTACCTTCGAAATATTGGGATATATCCTGCATAGTATAATTGTCGTTTTTATACTACGCAATTTTTAAAGTCTGCACGATGTTTCTCTGAACTTCGGGATGTTTAATATTACACAATATATTTTTACGATAATTATAACTTAGTTTTTCACGGAAAAAATGCCGAAAAAAGTGGTTTTTATTTTTTCCTACTATGACGCACCAAACGCAGGAATTTGAAAAAATTGAGCATAATACTTAGGACAATATCTTATTGCTAAATTAATTCTGTTCTAGTGACTCTTAGATTTCCATATTAAATCTGCATTTTTTCGATTTTTTTCGAGTTTTTCGATTTTTACAGCCAGAGTTTGCAACGAAAAAATCTGGAAACGACTCAAAGTATGTGGTTTGGTGTCCGAAATATGTCAGATTTTTTTCAGAATTTTAAATTATCATTAAATGGTGAAAATGGGCCAAAAACTGGATTTTCGTTTTTCCTCTATAACTACTCTTACAGATAAGCTGTAGGGCTAAAACGTGGCTGAAAGGTATCTTTTTTGGTAGGCTATGGAATGGCGCAAATTGGAATAAAATCCCTTCCAGGGCAGATTTGGCCCCCAAACCCGGCTATAGCCTTTATTTTATATTCAATTTGTGTAAAATTTATTATTTGTTTATTTCTTTCTATCGTACCCAAGAACAATTAAAAACACTTTCCATCCAGAATTTTTTCGAAATAGTGCTTTCCTAGGGTTTTAGCCGTTTTCGGCCTTTTCAGAGCACTGTGCGCCGTGCCTTAGGGGTGTTATCGGGTGGGACCTCTCGCTGGCTTTCTTCTGCGTGGAAGTAATGTCACAGAAGGAGGCGGCGGAGAGAGTGAGAGAGAGTGTGTGAGAGAGAGAGAGAGAGAGAGAGAGAGAGACCCACTCTCTGCGAGGAGGGAAGCACCTAAGGGACGCCCCATCATGGCTCGTCAGCCCCCACTGTAGGACTGATGCAGATATGGCGGTGGTGGACGGAGCTAATCGCCCATAGTGGCCGTGGGGTGGTGTGCCATGTACTGCCCCCTCCCTCAGGGGTGGGCAATCCGTGCGAGCGGGAGGTTAAATTGCGGGAGCTTAATTGCTCCTCCCGTCAATTTGGCCGGCTGGCTGTCCGTTTCCGGGGCGTCTACGGGGTGGGGTGCAGGGGCCGGGGCGTGCCAGAACACGCCGACGGTCAACTCTTACTGCGAGCGATGATTTCCTCCTTTGGCCGGGGTGGGGACCTACGGGGCCCCTTTCCCCTGATGGAGGTAGTGAGTCGCTGGGGACAGCGGAGTGTCGCGATCTGGGGCTCGCGGCGCCTAGCCGAGCTGTCCTTCGGGTTGGGGGACTCCGGGTGGGTGACCCGTGCGGTGTCCTACTAAACTCTGCACCACAAGAGAACCGTACCGCGTGAAAACCGATTTTCGTTCGTCGCTGCGCATCTTCGCCCTGATTGGTGGTATCCCTTCCCAATGCACAGCGAATGCGCGCAGTGGCACTGAAGTGACGCCACGCGCTGCAGTGCCACTCATTCGTAGCCATACCGGGTGTTCGCACAGTATTGTCTATTTAGTGTTCAGTAGCATTTTTGCGAAAGGTTTTTGAAATGGAAAACCAAGTTCCTGGTCCATCACATAAATCTCCAGTGAAGAAAAATCCGGGAGGAAAGGTAAGCTTAAATTATACATAATTATTTATTATGCATTTCGCTACTTTAAGCTTGTTTCTTTTTTCAAAAATCATAGTTTTTATTTTACTAAACTTTTCTCTGTTTCTAGTTTGTCCGATCCGCTTAAAACAGATTATAATTAATCTGTATAAAAGTCTGGTAGCGGAAAACCCGGAGATAAAATATAAGCCACTGATTTTAAAGTTTGCGAAGAAGTCAGGTATTGGACGGGAGACCGTAAGCAAAACTCGGGCGGAATATAAATCTAGAGGCACTGTTACATTGCCAAATAAAAAAACGCGGCGCCTAAACATTTTAGAGAAAACCTCTGAAGCCGACATAGTAGCGATACGGAAGAAAGTCCATAACTTCTGGCTAAATCGGGAAATTTCCAATTTAAAAAAAATTTTAGCTGCTGTAAATAACGACGACAATCTTCCATTGTTCAGCGAAATATCTCTGCATTGATTATTGCGTCGCATGGAGTTCAAATTCATAGTCCGGAAACGCAACAGCGCCCTTATTGACCAACCCCATAGTATCTCCTGGCGGCAACGGTAAGTAACAATCTACATTCAAAAATGTTTTTTTCCAAAAACTCAGTTTCTATTCTCATTTCTTACAAAAATTTATTTTTTACTACGTTGTAGGTACATCGAACAGGTCGAAGATTTTCGTTCAGAAGGACGGCCTATTTATTACCTGGACCAGATTATGTATGTAATGCCAGATTATCTGCCCGAGGAACCAGCGTTACCTGCCCGAGGAACGCCGAACAAAGAGGACTGACAACGGACATACCTGCTCCCTCTGGAAAAGGGAAGCGGCTTATTATTGCTCACATTGGGTCAACAGATGGGTTTGTACCTGGGGCCCTCCTTTGCTTCGAGTCCAAGAGCAAAACTGGCGACTACCATGAGAAAATGAATGGGAACACATTTTTTGATTGGTTTCAAAAAATTTTGCCCATGCTGTCAGACAGGGCAGTCATCGTGATGGATAACACCCCTTACCACAGCGTCAAAAAGGAAAAATATCCTACATTGAGGTGAAAAAGGGGCGATATCGTCGCGTGGCTGGAGCCAGCAACCAGCAATTACGTAATTGACGAATTCGCAAAAGAGAATGGACGTACCGTCCCACGCCTTCCCCCTTACCACTGCGAATACAATCCCATAGACCTGGCATGAGCACAAATTAAAGAATTTACGAGTCAAGCTGCGCGAAACGGTACGGTTCTCTCGTGGTGTAGAGTGTAGATTATACAATGGGGGGGGGGGAGTTGTTTTCGATACGAGTTCCGCCACGTCTCCCGTTAGCTCAGGGAGATCACCGTGGTGCAGTTAGTAGATATACCCTTTCGGGGGGAGGGGGGAGTCCCACGTATCCCTCCGAATCTCTCCGGGAAGTCCCGGATAGCAGCGCTCGACCAAATGGACGGAATTCGCGAGAATGTTCAACTAGCCAACTATTGCATTCCTAAGATTCCGCAGTTCTTCAAGATCGATCCAGTAGTGTGGTTTGCACAGGTGGTAGCCACGTTTTGAATTCGCGTATAGAGAGAAAACCATAGCCGGCACGATCATTGGTTATCAGCGATCTAATACGCTAACTCAACCCGGTAGCTCGATACCAACGAAGTAAAGAGCGTATAATGGCTGCGTTCGCGTCGTCGGAAGAAACCAAAATGCGACAGTTGCTTAGTGGAGGCATTTCAATGGACGGGAAACTGTCACAAATATTGGCGCGCATGTGTAACCAGTCCAGTGCACTTGTTAACGACACGGTCTTTTTCCAGTATTTGCCGTCACAATGTCGCGGTATCCTCGCATCGTCGAAAAACACGTTCCTGCAGGAGTTGGTGGAGATTGCAGACGCAATAATGGAACAACTCAGCCCCGAGAGCACGGTCGTCCCCGCAGTACCCAAGGGCGATCAGGGTCGCTCGCCCTTAAAGACACAAGTATACAGGATCGCTAAAGATCTCACCAATCTAACGGCTGTTACGACTATAGAAAACGCAAAAGTAGGACTTGTGAGGGGTCAAGCGCTCTAGATTTGTCTTTTAAAAGAGAAATGGTTTGCGGACTCCCGGACCCTTGCAATCCTCGTGTACATATACGCGGATCTAGCGTTGTGAGTGTGCCACATTCTCACGCCAGCGTCCAGACAGCAGGCTCTTAAGCTGTGCGCCGCGAATAGTACAAGTATCAGTACTTTTGATGCGGTTCGTCGCATTCTCAACCTCTGACTTCGTCGGCCCATAGAATGGAAATTCTGCATGGCCGTTGTCCCGTACCTGAGTATCCTTCCGAGTCCGCGGAAATCTGTTTGGTCACCGATGCCTTAGATTTTGCCATGGACGCCGTTATCAAGCAATTTTGGAACGAAGTATGGCAACCCCTCACGTTCTTTTCGCGCCAATTCTCACCATCGCAAATCAAATATAGTACTTATGATCGAGAGCTCACAGCTGTGTTCGAAGCAGTTAAGCATTTTCGGCAATTCTTCGAAGGTCGCAAATTTAAAATTTATTCCGACCATAAACCGCTTATCTACGCGTTTGCTCAGAGTTCCGATCACGCTTCACTATGCCAATCACGCCAATTATCATAGAACCCGCTGCCAAGTGACGACGGGTGCGATTCTCAGGGTTTGTTGGCCGACTGAGGCTTGGTACGTGTCGCCATACGTGCACGCCTCCTGAGAATTCAGAAGAGTGCTTGTGTGTTACGATGGCCCTCCGTCGTTCGGGAAAGTCGTGTCGCAGTACGCGAGCGGGTTAGTGCGGTTGAAGTTATCCCACCGACACCGGAAGACATGCGAACCCACCAAGGTGACGACGGATGCGATCCTCAGGGTCGGCTGCCTGACCGACGCCTTGTACGTGTCGCCATACGTGCACACCTCCGAGTAATCAGCAGGGTGCTCGTGTGTTACGACGACTCACGTTTGTTCGGAAAAGTCGCTCCTCAGGGTTGGCTGAGCGATCGTAGCCTTGCACGTGTCGCCAGACATGCACGTCTCCTAAGAGATCGGCAGCGTGTATGTGTTGCGACGGTCCACAGTAACGTGGGGATAGTCGTTTGGACGCGTCGGTACGATCGCGAAACAGAAATACGCGCAAGCACGCAAAAGGATAAATAAACGATTACACACTTGTCACGTCCGGTGGTTCGACTGCCACTAAATAAGTAATCAGATAAAGGAATTGCTATGAAAATTCGATGATGATACGCGAGAAGGAAGATATAATAATAATCTATTAAAATAAGCATCATAATTTTTAAAAAACATTATACAGGGTGTTCGGTAACTGGTGGTATAAGCGAAAAGGGGGTGATTCTACATGGAAAAATAAGTCGAAAATATAGAACAAAATTTGTTCATACGAGGCTTTGTTTTCGAGAAAATCGACTTCGAATTTTCGCCGGGTACGCGTGCACTTGATCATTTCTCGTTATAACGAATCTCACTATAGATTATTGTCTCGATGGATCATTATCGCAGTTTAAGTTTGTGACGTTACGTCGCGTTACGGATCCTCTCTCGTGGATGCTCGAGCATGCCAGTGTTTTTCGAGAGGGCAGGAGGGTGGAAATAACTGAACAACGGGATGCAATAACTATTATTTATTCGGGCGGGGGTTGCCCGCTGGCCCGACGGTGGTCGTCGCGGTGTCCCGGTCGTCTGTCCCAGCTGGAACAGGCGGCTGGGGACAAAACGTCGGTGGACGACGAGGTATTACACGGATGCTACGCTAGGCTTAATTCTAATTCTTGTCACTAAGCGCACGCGGAACTATACGCAGAACGGTACGGGAGTGCAAGGCGCTACGGAAACGGACGCGGACTGGTCGCGGAGCGGAACGAGAGCGCGGTGCGCTGCGGAACGGATGCGGGACGAACGCGGAGCGCGAGGCGCGAGGCGCTACGGAAATGGACGCGGACGGCCGCGGTGCGCGGGGCGCTACGGAAACGGACGCGGAGCGCGAGACGCAACGGAAACGGACCCAGAGCGCGGAACGGGAGCACGGAGTGCGACGGAAACAGACGCAGACAGGAAGCGGCGCGGCTCAGCGTGGGTATTAGTGAATTGGCGTCCCACGTATGACGCTGAGCTCGCGGGGACGCGGTTCGCCTCGTAAACGGACCGGCAAGACGCTCGGTTCGCCGCCCTGAGCCAGACCGCTGTGCCGGTTTGTACGCGCTCGGGAGAGCCCGAGGATACGCACTCGCCCGACACCGGCGCCGTCGCACGTTCACGCGAGAGCCCGAGGAGACGTGCTTCGAACGCGGCTGCGGGTGACCGAGGACTAGGCGCGCGGCGCACGGCCGCGGGACGGTGAACGAGATCGCGGGAAACGGGAATCGAGGATACAGGGCGCGGGAAAAGAGAGAGAGAGAGAGAGAGAGTGCCGGAGGTGCGGTGCGTCGCAGTGCCTGTGCTCACTGGACGCCCGACTAGCCATCTCGGGACTGTCCCGCGGCACTGGTTACGCACGCACACGGTAGAGTCCGAGAATGCCTTCTTGGCCAACACCAACGTGTTCACATACACGCGCGGGAGAGCCCGAGAATGCGCGCTTACCGCGAGGCTGCGAGTAGTCCGGAGCGCAGAGGAGAACCTCAGGGAGCAGATCCTGACAAACTTCGCTTATTGCTTTTTTTTTTTTAACAGGACTAGCCTGTGTTTAGATCATTTGGGTTGAGGTAAAGATTCCTTGAGCAAGTGCTCACTACCCTTTAACATGAGGAGTTTATCGTTAGATAGTCTGAGGGGCTCTGTTTGGCCGGAGCCGTTATTGGGTTGGGGCTATAAGAAAATTTTCAAAAAACTTATAGAGGTCGACTGCAGGCGAGCTGCAGCTTCAGGGTTGTTGGTTGTTTGTTGTTGTTGTAGTTGTTGTTTGTTGCTGTTGGTGATGATGGTAGTGGTGGTGGTTTTGGTGGTTGTTGTTGGATGTTGCTTGATTGATGGTGCTTGGTGTTGGGGGTGAGGGGGGGGGGCTGCTGCTACTGTAGGTGAAGTGGTAGTGGTGGTCTGGTTGAGGCTGGGGCCGCGGCAGCATGTGAGGTGGATGGTGTGTCAGGAGTAATTGGAAGGTCCAGTGGGAAGCGGATTTTTGGGGAGTATGGTAGCATTGATCTTCCGAAAGAGGTCGTGTTGCGTACCAATGAATTATGATGTTCAACCGGGTTATAGGCTCTGACTATGGAGTGAAGAAATTTGTCGAGAGTGTGGATATTTCATAATGTGTGAATTTCAGATGTGGGGTGGTCCATGGGTAGTTTTAAGATTATTTTGATGGCCTTGTTTTGTAATCTTTGTAAGGAGGTGAGGTGGGTTTTTGCGGCATTGTGCCAGAGATGTGCCCCGTAGGCAATGACTGAGCGGATACAGGTCTTATATATTAGAAGTTTGAGGTGGGTGTTTAGCCCGGATTTAGGGCCGATCAGGACAGAGGCAGCCCCGAGGGCTGCAGTTGCTTTTTTTCTTCGATCTAGCACTGCCGGACCCCATCTTAATTGGGAATCTAGGTCCACACCCAGGTATTTTACCTCCTTGCTCCATTCGATTTGGGCATTGTCTATTTTGAGGGGTGGGAGCCCTTTTTTCAGGTGTTTCCTTTTCCGAGTGAATAGGATGGCTTGAGTCTTTGTTCCGTTTAGTTTTAATTTCCATTCTGAGAGGTAGTGGTTGATTCTATCGAGGTGGTCTTGTAGAATTTTAGTTAGATGGAGGTGACAATAGGAAAAAGGGCCAGCGATGAGTTGTTGGAGTGAGGTATGTCGTTGATGTATAGGAGGAAGAGGAGGGGGGCCAGGACCGACCCCTGCGGTACCCCAGCCCGGATGGGCGCAGGGTCGGCTTTATTGCCGCCTATCTGGACAAAGAAGGATCTTTTTTCCAGGTAGAAGTGGAGGAGTTTTATTAGCCTGGGGTGGAAGCCGAGGTTAATTAATTTGTAGATGAGGCCGTTGTGCCATACTGAGTCGAAGGCCTTGTTGAGGTCCAGCAGGACCATCCCGGAGAAACGATTTGTGTTAACATGGTGGGTGTGGAACTGGGTTGTGCGGATCAGTTGGTGGATTGTTGAGTGGCAGTTCCGAAAGCCGAATTGGGCATCGATTAGGATGTTTTTTTCTATGATGTGAGACAGGAGCAGTTTGTAGATGGATTTCTCGAAAAGTTTTCCGAGTGTGGGGAGAAGGCTGATGGGTCTGTAGCTCGAGGGGAGTTTTCGATTTTTGCCGGGTTTGGGAATCGGGATGACCTTGGCTATTTTCCAGGCCTTGGGGAAGTATGCGTGCATGAAGCACGCCTTGAAAATATAGAAAAGTTGTACGAATGCATTCCTGGGGGCTTTAATGATTAGGTTGGGAGAGAAACCATTCCATCCACAAGCTTTTCTGGGTTTTAACTTAGTGGTTAGTTCCTTGATGCTTTTGGGAGTTAATAATGTCCGAGCTTGATGAGGGGGTAATGTGTTCTTTTAAATGGAAGTCTTGGAGTTTCTGGTTTATAAGTGTTTGGAGGGGAGATTTGGTTCTGTAGGCCTCTTCGAAGACCGAGGTGAATTTACGTCGTGGTAGTTTCCAGCTACGTCCAGAAGGGGGTATGTTGGTTGGCTTTTTCATGATTTTTCGGAAAATGGGCCAGAAAGTGTGGGTGTTTTTGGCGTTTTTGACTTGGTTCTTGATGCGTTCTGATTTAAGTATGTTGACTCTACTGCGGATGGATTTGTTCAACTGCTTGTAATATTCTAGGGAGATTAGGTTTCCGGTTCTTTGCCATCTTTTCCTGGCCGTGTTTCGGAGACGGATCATGTATTTTAATTTCTCGTCTGGTAAGATAAACTTATCGGGAGTGTTTATGAAGGAGGTGGATTTGTGGAAGCAAGATTTAAGGTATTTCTGGAATTGGGAGACCTTTAGGTCGATATCTTGGATTGAGGAGATGATTGGTGTGATTGGGATTTTTGCTGCGTGGGTCTGGTAAGTTTCCCAGTTGGTGATGGGGGAGGAGGTGGTAAAGGAGTGTTTCAGGTAGGGTAATAGTAGGACTGGACGATGGTCGGAGGAGAGGTCATTGAACACTTCACAAAGGTGGTTTGTGAGTGTGTTAACCAGGAAGAAGTCTATTTTTGTGGGCGTACAGTTGGGCCTGAAGTAGGTGCCGGTAGGGGGTTCAATTAGGGAGTATCGGTTGGTGGCCATGTGGTTGTCAAGGGTTCTGCCGGTGTTGTTATTGGTAGTGTTATTTCAGGTGGTGTGTTTAGCGTTCAGGTCTACACCGGCAATGAATGGGAGACTGAAGTTCGTGATGGAGTCAAGGGCAATGTTATCGAGGGTTTGCTTGGGGCAATATGCCGAGATAATGATTAGATTTAGGTTGGTTATTCTTACTGCGATTGCTTCAAGGTTGTCGACAGGTTTGAGTCTGAAGGGGTGGTAACGGAGGTTTTTGTGGACGAGTATGGCCACGCCTCCGCGGGGGCTTCCGTCGCTTCTGTCAGCTCTGGTAATGTTATAGTTTGTAAAGATAATGTCAATGGAGGAGGACAGCCAGGTTTCTTGTATTGTGACGATCAGGACGTTGTTAGAGGTCAGGGAGAGTTCAAGCTCGGTGATTTTGGTAAGAAGCGAGCAGGCGTTCCATGTCATAATGGCTCCAGGTAGAGTTGGGGAGAAGATGGTTTATGAGAACAGTTGCTGGATGACATCAAATAAGATTTCGAGTTTATTTGTATCGGAAAAGTCTGAGGCTGAATTGGGAGTGATGTTTGGGCGGGGGGGGGGGGGTTGTCCCTTGACTACGCTGCTAAATGAGCGGTTACTTGTGGCTTTGGAGGCTTGGCGGATGGTAGGAATTTCTCTGTCGGGAGAGTGAAAGTTTATGTTGGATTTGGGAGGGTGGATGGCAGCTTTTTTGTTGATGTATGCAATAAGGTTAGGACATTGCGAGAAGTTCGCGGTGTGCGAACCACTGCAGTTTGCGCATCTAGCGGGGGAGTCTGGTGATTTAACACAATCTTTGGTCAAATGCTCGAGACCGCATTTGACGCACTTTGGATTTTTAAAACAGTTGGCGCTAGCGTGTCGGAACGCTTGGCACCTGAAACATTGGGTGTAGTTTCTGGATTTCGTGAAACGTTCCCAGTAGACCCGGCAGTAATAGACGAATCCGAAGGTAATTTTATAGATAGTATTATTGGGTGAGGATTTGAACGCGACAACGCTCGTGGGGTTCAGTTTTTGGGATTGAAGCTCCGTAGCGATTGACTCGGTGTCGATCGAGGGGAGTCCTTTCAGAATGGCCGTGAACGTCTTTTCGCTGGGGAGAGCGAAAGTATGGAATTTGAGTCCTGCTTTCTGGAAAGCAAGTTTTGCTTCGGTGAAATAATTTGTATCACTGAAATGGAGGCGGAGCTGATTCCCGAGGAATTTAATGTAAAAGTTCTTCCCTATTTCGGATTCTAGTTCCTGACTGAATTTTAATACCTCGCTTTCTGCTAGTCTGATGTAAATGGGTGGGGGTCGGACGGGGTTTTTTGGTATATTTGGGTTACGGACGGAGGGACGCGGCCCATTGTTGTTTTTTAATACGTACTTCGCTTGTTTGGCCAGAGGTGTCAGCAAAATTCTTGAAAGCCTCAGTTGAGAATATTTCGAATCTGTTGCTAGTTGATAGCTTGGTGGTGCTGACCCATGTATTGTTTGGGATAGAGTTGATCATTGTCTCGGTGCGCTGTCTTTTGGCCTCTTGTTGTTGATGAGGTGGGTTTATCAGGATGTTGTTCTTTTGGTCATCCGTGATTTTCAATTTTTCGCCGATTTTACGGTTCACATGGCTGCTGCTTCCTGGTTCTTCCGTTGCAGAAGACGAGTGTCACTGTTAGTTAGTGAATTGGACTGTCCTTAAATGTCCTGAAAAGGACAGTTATTGTTTAGGACGCAGGGATTGCGGCGCGTAAAGGCCGCGTCCTGGGTCGGTCACTATTACTGCCACAATACTGCTGCTATGGTGGGTGCGCTCAAGAGAGGTGTTCGCGGGGCGACTGCTCATGAGAGACTGGAACGAGAATTGGGGAGTGTTTTTCGACAAACTTCGCTTGTTGCCGGTTTCGGCCGGATCTATATTGACCAGCGCAGACCATAACGAGAGCCCCGTCGCGTCGCGAGGATCTCGACTGGTGTCGGTGCTCGCTGATTGGCGCGCTGTCGGGACGCATCGTGATTGGCGCGCTGTCGGGCAACGCGGTGATTGGCGCGGGCCTGGTCGCGACGCGAGTTAGCAACGGAACGAGCGAAACGACGTTTCGTTGCAAGTTTGTTTTTATCGTACCGGAAAATTAGAAACACACAATGAAATAGGATGTTGAAGTAATCATAAAGTTTATTATTACAGAAATTGCTGATAATGTTGCCCATTCTGCCGAATACATAATTCTGCAATGAGATCCGTTATATCGAGACATGATCAAGTGCACGCGTACCCGGCGAAAATTCAAAGTCGATTTTCTCGAAAACAAAGCCTCACCAGTTACCGAACACCCTATATATGGGAACATCAATCATTTATATAAATCAATCATCAATCATATACATATATATATATATATATATGTGTGTGTATATATATATATATATATATATATATATATATATATATATACACACACACACACACGCACGCACGCACGCACGCACGCACGCACGCACGCACGCGCGCGCACACACACACACACACACACACACACACACACACACACACACACACACACACAACGTTAAAACTCAAGGAAATGTAAGAATATATTTCGGAGGAGTCACAAACGATTATTAATCCCTAGAATTCATATTTTGTAGATTCTAAATTCAAGAAAATGAGAGCCATTCAAATTAAAATATTGGTAAAGAAATAATAAGGAAGTACTTGCGAAATTACTTCTTAACCGTTGAAAATGTAACACCAGGCCCGCGAGGTTGATCGCGGAATGCGTTTCAACGATATTATTGCCCCGGAGACCACTATTATGGATCACCCGTTAGATACAATTAAATCTTGTTTCTGACCACTTGTTAATGACGCATTAAATCAGAGCGAAAATAATAGACAGATAAGGATAAAACTTTAACTTAACTTCCTGCGAAGACACGCAGCTGAAGCTCGGTTTACATCCGGTGAACCAACAGGAAAGGAATTGTATGAAAAAGTCACCGATTTCATAATAAAAGGATCCTATCAGCATAGAGTTAACTAATCAGGAGAAAACAATGAGATAAAAGGGTGTAGTTACAGACGTCTGAACCAGCATCTTTGAAAAACAATGTACTGGTCAGCCTATAAAAGGGGTGCTAGCTCCACAGCACTAGCTCTTTTGCATAAATCATTTGCGAGTTGACAACTGATAAATACGATAGCAAAAAATAAATAGTTTTGCGAGTAATCACCGAGAGTATATTGTTCGCGAGTTGAACACTGTAAAATACTATAGCGAAAAATAAATAGTTTCGCGAGTGAACACCGAAAGTGTATTGTTCGCGAGTTGAACGTCGTTGAGTATTTTGTTCACAGAATTTTCGAAGTAGCTGCGAATACCGAGTTAACGGTAAAATTATTATTATTATTATTGTCATTATTTATACTTTGTACTCTCACATATGTGCTTAAATATATTTAGTAATATCTGTAAAATCAATTTTGTAATGGCAGATTCAAAATCACTATTTTTTAAAATAAATCGATAATTTTAGTTTTCCTAAAAAATCCTCAATTAGAAGAATCCTCAATTTCCCGAACCGTAGCCGCTGTATGCAGGTACGTTCGACACTGCGTTTTATCTGCCTCTAAAATTCTTAACTGGTCCTATTTAGGACGTGACACACTCAAAGCATATTTTGACATAGATCAAATATTCAAAGATCCTTTAAGAATTACAGAGACTATATTAAGCTTTTTAAGAAATAAACGAAGCTTGTTCAGTATTGGCATAAAAAGGGAGCATTCAAGTGAAGGTGTTCCGACCGTTGGTGATCGTTTCGTAATTGTTTTCGCGTTACGAACGCGCGACCTAGCGGCTGTTGTCTCGCTCGCGTAAACCGCCGCGCCACCGGCGACAAACACCTCCGTTTGAATCTCACCTCGCGAGCAAAGGTGAACCGAATTCACCTATTAGGATAATAAGATCAACTGTTCTCCCGACGTTTCGTGCGTTATCGTGCGCGAACGAACGGACAGAATACGTTCAGACTTCGTAGCGCTCGCTTGCATTAAGAATTCGCTCGTGACTTCGTCACCTATTCTCGATTATTCATTTTCTCGCGGTATCGTCGCTTTATATCTCTATATATTTTGTATCTCGATTTACTTTACATTTCTTTGTTTGTGCCAACGGTGTAGGTCTAGTCGTGTCTCGAATAATTAAAGTGTGTTTAAACAACATTTGAGTTTCCCGTATATCACCTCCAATCTCCATCACTTTCCTCAGCGTTCAATTCTGAGTGGTCCCGGCCTCAGGCACTCGAACAATCGTTCAAGCCGAAACAAAGCTATATCTACAATTCATGTCACATGCCCTAGAGATTTTAAACGATTTTATTGTTTTCTTCCAGGCTCAATGCCCATTATTACATGTTGAAACCTAAGACTGAAAAACTCATAAAAAACATTACCACAAACTACGTAGATTTCAAACATTGTTGTTAAATGCATATCAAAATGTACAGATGGCGAACCCATCGGGTAACGTGTTTGACCGCAGATCTATGTACGTTCCTTTCCCCATGGCTGGACATGTTACTTTGTGCGCTTCAAATAAAGCAGTTACGTTGAGTGTCTTACATTATACACACGTGTTATTATAATAATAGTAAGGAAAAGAATGCCTTTAATATTGATCACACAAAGCCAAAGTACTTTTATCACCAGATGAAATCTACCTGTATATACTTGCGCAAGAGACCCTTAGTGAATTAAGTAGGGAAGCAGATCCTGAATGTGAAGTAGAAAAATTTTGAGAAGGAATGTTTAAATTTGTATATAAAGCTCACATATCACAAATCAAAAAAAGGTTCGAAGGATCCAAGTTTTAGAGAAATTTCTGTAATAGATCCACTTGTAGCACAATCTTACGAAATAAGAGATCTGAGATTTATTATTAAAAGACTTCCTATTTTAAAAGAAGTGGTAAATGAACAAACATTACTTAAAGAGTGGCGAGAACATTTACTGTTAGATCATGATGATCTAGGTTTAAATACAGATTTATCAGCAGAAGAATATTGGAAGAAAGTTTTTAGACTAACAAATGTAGCAGGAAATCAATTGTTCCTTTTAAAGATAGTAATATATGTACCTACTGTTAGTTGTTCCATTTTCTAACACTCCTGTGGAAAGGGTATATAAAAATGTAAATTATGGGCGGTTTTCGTAAGGAGTCTGACAAACCCAACGTGGCAGATGTTGTGACTCTGGCACGTGACCGGTCGAAGGTTGAAATCAGGTACCGGTTGCAGAGTGTGTATACAGTGTATTCCAAAAATATTGTATTTCCTTGATAGGGGCGATTCCTGAGGTAATTTGAAGTAACTTTTTCCATTACGAAAATATTTTCCGCAGCGTTGTTAAGGAATTGTTAACGAAAAACAAGAACCAATCAGAGCGCTGTACACTGAGCAGGACCTATCGCTGAGCTGGAACCCGTCCGGTGTAACAGCGCTCTGAGTGGTCCTTGTTTCTTGTTAATAGCTCCTTAACAAAGCCGCGGAGAATATTTTCCTAAAGGAAAAAGTTACTTCATATGGCCTGAGGAATCACCCCTTTCAAGGAAGTACAACATTTTTGGGACATCCTGCGTACATATGTATTTAACATCAAATTTTGTTCTGCATTTTCCTCGCCATTGAGTAAGGAAAATAATCCAGAAACTGATTTTTTAGTTCATCTCATCGGCCATTTAATCAATTTTGGTTCGTTTATCGGGCTATACCCCTTCTCCATGGCATGCAACGCGGTTCGAGGGGTAAATAATTAAGATGTGCGCAACAAAGCCCAGCGCACTAGGTATGGTTCTGCAAACCAGGGTCTAGTTTTCAGAAATGAAAAGTAGTTGTGACGGTTTACAACTATAAAAGAAATCGCTTTAAAAACCACTTAAGAATCAGCCAAGAAAGTCACTGTACGAGGTGTTTAAATATAGGTTACCATTTCTTTTTTAACGCGTAATAATACATATCAAAATAACACAAAAATACCTTGACACCTGCCTTTAATACCTGCCCCGTCTAATAATTACAACTTCGCATCTTATCGTGAAAATAAGTAAAATCATGTAAAATCTTAATACTAAAGAAATTATTATGAACTTCCAAACACTTACTAATTACCAAACACGAAATGCTCTACTGTATGCTACTATGCTCTAGTAGCTGAGAGGAAAAAATCAATATGACAATCTTGAACTACAATATTTATTTAATTATAAATAACATAAAATGAGATTCAGACGGGATATGGAATCCGGCCTCAAGAAGTTGACACCGTAAAATAATGAAAAGTTTAAAATTTAGTACTTTTGAATTAGCAACATAATATGTAGTTTTTCTCTTCGTAATAAATCTTCATAAATCTTCAATCTTCAAACCATTATAAGTGTTTATAAAGTACGACTCGTAAACCTGTATTGTTTTAAAGTCATTAAAACGTGTACATAAGCTTCTAACAAGAATTCAGCTTCTTCAGCGGACAATATTATCACTGACCAATCACCGGTTCAAATGCTACAATGCAATGAACTCTTACATACCTTTTGTTTTGGAGATTCAGGTACTTGGGCAATCCCCTCTTCTTCAGTCTCCGTTGTTCTATTTGCAGTAGCTCGACTCGGGGAGGATCCTTAAAAAAGTGACCGATGCATTAGTTTAGAGAAAGGTAAAACAAGTCATTCTTTATTGGTTTTGAACATTTATTAAATATACTGTTCCATTTTACAAATTTGTAATATCCTATGAATCCAAGAACAGTGGTATAAATAATATTTGGCTAAAGTTCCGAAAATCGGTCAAGTCCGATTGAACTTAAATTTTGCACATAACCCCATTTTGCATGAAAAACATTTTTCCCAAAAGAATTTTTTGCGACTCGGAAAATTTTTTTTAACATTTTATTGTCATTTCCAAACAATATCTACCGCCACGCTCAATCATGTCTATAAAACAGTAAAAATTAAACATAATCATATCCAAACCAAACCTAAACCTATCCCAGAGTCTCTTGTGGGACCAAAAATTTTGCATTTTTTTGTACAATCCTATAGTTTTTGTCAAGAAAACTTAAAAAATGCAAGTTTTAAAGCGTGAAAATCACTCTTTCAAAAGTTATACACCTATAAAGTTGGGCGATTTCAACCGTTTTTGACATATAAGGGCGCTACCATATTGATATGTACTCAGCGTCGCGCGTCGTCTAATGAGCAGAGTCGCTAGGTGCCACCACCGCATGTTACGTCGATAACATAGATTTGCAAGCGTAGTCAAGCCGTCCTGACGACAGGCCCGCTCCACACCCTCGTGGACCTAACCCACGCCAACCTTCCGCCGGCTCTGCTCGTTGGACGAAGACAGAGTACATACCAATATGGCGGCGCCGTTACCTGTAAACCGTACAATGTTACACGCGTATAACCTTTGACCGAGTTAACATCGCGCTTTAACACTTGCATTTTCTGGATTTTCTCGTCAAAATCTACAGAATTGTATTTTAAAGAGTGCTAAATTTTTGGTCCCAGAAGGTGAAATTCAGCCCTAATCCAGACCTGACGCAACCTGTGTGCAGCAATAATAGGTTCAGAAAGGACACCTAATCTAAGCGTGTAACCGTATCGATTACATATCGATCAAGCAACGCGTTGCCCGAGTGACGCGGGCCCCCACCACAGCGTTCCGCGTCGTCCTGCTGTCCTTTTCGTAACAAAGGATCGCAGGATCTCCCACTAATTAGCATGCGCAAGCATCGATCCCCACTCGATAGCGATCGAAGGAGGTCGATGCGAGCGATAGATCCAGCACTCTACGTCTAGGCGCGATCGGGCGAACACGCGGATCCGGGAAGATCCCATAAATTCGGTACGCGGCGGTGAGAGTCAAACCGACTCGGGAACGATAGTCAAACCGACTACGTTGCCCTCGCCTCGCGCACACCTCAAACCGAGGAGCTGGTCGTGCAAACCGCACGACAGCAAATAAACATCATAGTAATCCAGGTGAGGTGACGAGACGAGGATAACGTGTCAATCCCGAGTGTCTTCCATCTTTGAGAATATCGTGTCGTAGTCCACGTACGGGTTAGTACAGTGGAAGTTACCTCCCCGATACCGGAAAGCATCATAACCCACTGAAAGTGACGATTGATGCAATCCTCAGGGTCAGAAGAGTAACGGACACTTTGTACTCGTCGCCATACTTGTACTCTTCCTGAGAAATCAGCCGAGTGCGAGTGTGCTGCGACGGCCCTCCGGGAATCACGAACATCGCGTCGTGATACACGTACGGGTTAGTGCGGTTGAAGTCACCTCCCCGACACCGGAAGGCATCGTAACCCGCTACAAGCGACGATCGATGCAATCCTCAGGGTCGGAAGAGTGACGGACACTTTGTACGCGTCGCCACACTTGTACTCTTCCTGAGAAATCAGCCGAGTACGGGGGTGCTGCGACGGCCCTCCGGGATCACGAATATCGCGTTGTGATCCGCGTACGGGTTAGTGCGGTTGAAGTCACCTCCCCGACACCGGAAAGCATCGTAACCCACTACCAGTGACGATCGATGCGATCCTCAGGGTCGGAAGAGTGACGGACACTTTGTACGCGACGCCACACTTGCACTCTTCCTGAGAAATCAGCCGAGTGCAAGTGTGCTGCGGCGGCCCTCCGGCAATCGGGTAAATCGTGACGCGTTCACATCCGTCGAAAGACCGTCACGAAATCATAAAAGAATACCGAACGCGAATCGCGCTATCGAGCCGAAACATCTAGGCGTAGAGGCCATTGAAATCAAACGAGCGCACCACCACGGTGATGATTTATATAATAGAGCTTAATGAAATGGGCGAACATTAAACTAGAATTGTATACTCAATAGAATTTAAAGTCGTACTGCGTCACGCGAACGCATAAACAAATTGTAAAGCATTAAGGACAAAATATACTGTCATTCTACCTCCCACATCATCTCCGATTGATTTAAAAGTAGATAGAACCTCTCCGTCTCACAGACACGAACCGAGCTATTCAAGGGTGGTAACCGTCCCTTGATTCAAGAAGTGTGATCATTGCCGATCACGCACAGGAAGCGTTAAAAGATAAAATAAACGGTTACATATTTGGCGCCCGAACAGGGACGGCGAGGTTCAGGTACAATAAACCAATCGGAATTGACCTTAAACATGTCAACTGAAACTCGAGCAAGGTCGCGGAAAAATCCGGGGACACCAGTCGTTGTGAGAAATATCGAGTCAGGTTCCGGGACAAACGTAGTTTCTCCGCCAAAAGACCAACTTGACGACCACCTTGACGCGATGAGTATAGAGCAGTTGCGCGATTTGATTCGCGACTTACGATCAAAAATTTCGCGACAGGACGAACGAATCCTCCAACTCGAGGTTAAGCTCGCCGCGGGGATGGGTATGCACGTTGAAAACGCGGAAGCCCGTGCACAAATTGCTGACTGGAAACTCGCAGTAGAATCACGATTAGATCGCGAAATAGAGGCCAACAAAAAACGCGAACAAGAACTCGATGCGAGGTTAGCCGAAATCAGGGAAACCATGATTAGCAACGACGAGTTATACGACAGGATTAGTGCGCACAAGCGCGAGATGCGAGATTGGAGGCGCGAAATAGAAACACGAATTGACCGCGAATCACTGCTGGCCGCAGAGATCGAGGAGCGTCTCCGTAAGGAGATGCACGACGGCTTCGACGAAGTTCTCGCGCTGTCGGAGATACCACGCCGCGTTGCCTCACATGAAGATGCAAGAGAACCTCATTCTCGTGAGCAACGCATCGAACAACACATCTCAAGAGGGATGAACCGTCCACGCGTCTCCATCCAGCCAGAGGCTCCCAATAACCGATGGCAAGCGTACGAATCCACGAGGTTAGAGGCATCGCAATTTGCCGCATCAAGGCCATTCGCCGTAAAACCCAAACTCCCAGTTTTCGAGGGAAAAGCTACGGAAAAACCTCCGAGGTTTCTCCGCGAGATGCGGCAATTCATCGAGGCCGCACGAGTGCCAGACGATGAGCTAAAGTTTATCATTACGCAGGCACTAAAAGGGGTGGCAAGCGAATGGTGGGACATAGTCACCGAACAAGTGACTTCGTGGAATCATTTTTCCCGACTATTCCTCGAACGATTTTGGAGCACGGCCATCCAAAGAAAAATAAAGGATAACCTCGATTCCGGTGTATATCGCCCAGAACCCGGATTGACACGCGTGGCGTATGCCATGAGGTTGATCGGAGGCGCACGTGACCTCGTACCACGACCTGCTGACGAGGAAATCGTATTGTCTCTTGCCCGACATTTTACGCAAGCAGTGGACGACTGCGTTTTGGGACAGAACATAACTACCATCGATTCGTTCTTGGCTTTATTAGAACGATTCGATAATGGCGGAACGGTCAACCGGCAGCGGACGAACGAAAGACAATCTGGCGAAAAGGAATGGATTCCACGTCCGAGCTACGAACCACCACCCCGGAGCCAAACATACGGGTCGAGCGGGCCGCGCCCGCAGTCCAACGAAACTAGCCAACGACCTTCAAGGGAACCTCAGCGTCAAATGGGCGAGTATCAACGCAGGGCGCCAGAAATCCCACGTCCATCTAGGGAAAATTATTCACAGCAAGAGCGGCGTCCCGAGGGTCGAAATCAGGAGGATCGACGATGGAATCCTCGCCCGACTCACATTCGAGCGGCGCAGGTAGAGGAAGAAAACCCTGAAGAAGGCATTGGAATTGGTGAAGAAGAAATATCCATCTCGGAAAACGAGTAAGGAGGAACTCAGAAGAACATCTGAGCGACTTCCCCACTCAGATAAGAGCCACCTCCAAGGAACCATCTAGGGAAGACCTCTGCTTAACAGTTGGATCGATTTTCGGAGACCTCCGACGTGACCTCACCAACGAGGAATGTCACCAATCAAGACCAGTCCTAGGGACCAATAACAGTCCAGAGGTCTACTTGAAAATCGAGGGCGTTCCCGTTAAAGCTCTCGTCGATACAGGCAGCACCGTAACAGCTATGTCAGAAGAATGGTACCTAAAACATCAAGGTCACTTGAAGAAGTGCCCCATGCTACCAGTCTCGGGAGCAGTCGTAATTGGAGCAACGGGCAGTAAATCAGCCCGACTGAAAAAACAAATATGGGTAACCATCACGCACCCAGAGGTTACATTAGAAGCTCCGGTAGTAATCGTTCCCGGACTAATCTGTGATCTGATCATAGGCGTAGACACGTTACGAAAGTCAAAGGCTACGATCGACTTTGCAAATGACACACTAATAATATCAACCGACAGAACAGGAGTCGTCATCAAGATGAGTCAAGAAAGTGCCGAAACGGAAGCGCTCAGAACAATAAAAGGTTCTGTCACGCGTCAAGACAATCTAACATCATTGGAAGCCGTTCAAGCAACTCCCCGGCAAAAGAAAGAACTGCAACGGGTGATCGAGTCCTTTCCCCGAGTTTGGAAAGAGGAGATAGGACGTCTTACGTGCTATGAACATCACCTGCACGTAAAGGCGGACACCCCGTATTTTTGCAGGACATATCCCACACCACTAAAATATCTAGAGGCGGCCGATGCGGAGATACACAGAATGCTGGACAATAACATCATACAACCCAGCAAGAGCCCGTATATCAATCCAGTGGTTCCCGTATTAAAAAAGAACGGATCGCTCCGTCTATGTCTGGACGCCAGAATGCTGAATCAAGCTCTTGTTGACGACCACGAAATGTCAGAAACACCGGATGCAATCTTCCAACGCTTCAAGAAGGTGGATTTTCTCACAAGTCTCGATCTAACGAGCAGCTTCTGGCAAATTCCACTAACAAAAGCATCACGAAAGTACACTGCTTTCATGTATCGCGGGAGGTGCTATGAATACGTAGTAACACCGTTTGGCCTCAAGACAAGCAGTGCAAGTCTGGTCAGAGCCCTACGGCGGGTACTTGAAGGAATGGAGGGCTTCGTGGTGAACTTCATTGATGATATCTTATGCTTCTCAAGAACATTCGAAGAGCACATGCAACACCTGACGACCTTGTTGGAGCGATTGGAGGCGCACAACCTTACTGTCAACTTGGATAAATGTCACTTTATGAGACGAGAAATCAAATTCCTCGGCCACGTCTTGTCGGCAGAAGGATTGAAACAAGATCCGGAAAAACTCGCAGCAATTCGAGAATTTCCGGTACCACGAAACGTAAAACAGCTACGTGGATTTCTCGGACTCATAAATTACTACAGCAAGTTCACGGACAAGCATGCTGATGTCACAACACCATTACTGACCCTCTTAAAAAAGGGAAAACGATGGTCATGGAACGAGGCACAAGAGGCAGCGCTCGAAAAAGCGAAGCAAATTTTCTGTAAAGAAGTGGCACTGCAATATGCGGACGCCAGCAGAGAATTTTACCTGGCCACCGACGCGAGCTTCGTTGCAGTCGGAGCCGTGATCGAGCAGCGAGACGCGACGGGAAATCTGCGGCCAGTAGCATTCGCGAGTCGAACGTTGAAAGGACCAGAATTAACGTATTTTACCACCGAAAAAGAATTATTAGCGATAGTCTGGGCATTGGGAAAGTTTAGATCCTATGTATATGGTGCAAAAATAATACTGTTAACTGACCACAAAGCAATCACTTTCCTAATGAGCAGTAAGCTATTAAACCAGCGTCTCACGCGGTGGATTTTGTCAATTCAAGATTACCGCGTCGAAATTCGGTACCGACCGGGCAAGGAAAACATCCCAGCAGACGTAATGAGCCGGTCGTATAACGAGTCAGACAAAGACAACGTAGGCCGCGAAACTCGAGTACCCATCCTCGCCGCGGTGGCGCAAGCCATGTCCACGAAACTCGCAAAGGCGCTTAAAAGTTTGTCTAATTGGCAACAGGGGGACGACAGGATCCGCGCGATTATAGAAAAGTATTCCCGGCAGGATAAATGTACCATCAAAAGGTATAGAATCCACGAGAATACTTTATATCACGTGGATCGGACCGGTAAAGTCAGGGCCGTGATTCCCGCTCAGCTGCGTGACCGACTAATTACGGAAGTGCATAAAATATACGCGCATCTCGGTAGCGACAAAACCATAGCACTTGTTGCTGAAAGTTTTTATGTTCCAAAACTTCACCGATATGCGCGTAAATTGATAGCTACGTGCGATATTTGTCAACGTGTTAAAATTCCAACACATGCTTTGCATTTCGATCTGCAAACAATTTTGCCCAAAAAGCCACTAGAGATCGTTTCAATAGACTACTATGGTCCATTACCAACATCAAGGGGAGGTGTCAAATATATCTTAGTAATTGAAGAACTATTTACTAAGTTCGTTAAGCTCTATTCTGTTAAAAACGCGACGACGGCAATAACGCTCACGCGCATCTTTAAAAACTACATCCCGCAATATGGTAAGCCACAGAAAATGCTGACGGACCATGGGACCCAATTCACCTCTAAAAAGTGGACACAGAGGTTACACGAAGAAGGGATCCAACACATATTATCATCGGTTAGACATCCTCAAAGTAACCCTGTCGAGAGAGTGAATCGCGAAATTGGGCGAATATTCCGCACGCTAGCGGCAAAGGCACATACATCGTGGGCCATATGGGTGAAAGTGGTGGAAACCTGCTGTAACGAGGTGATACACGACAGTACGGGTTTCACGCCGATGGAGCTCCTTCTGGGAAAACCGCCCACACGACCATGGACCAAATGGTTTATTCAAGAAAAACTGAGCGACGGAACAGTGGAACAAAAATTGCAACTAGCATTCCGTAATGTGTCACGAAAGGCGCATAAACGATGCGAACGAGCAAACAAGGGTAGGACGCACGTACAATTTGACATCGGTGACACTGTCCTGCTAAGAACGAATCCCATTTCAAACGCCGTTGAGCGAGAAGTCGCCAAGTTTTTTCACCTATACGAAGGACCGTACGAGGTGAAAGAGAGAAAAGGTCCCGCGACGTACGTTCTGCGACGCCCGCAGACAGGAGCTATCAGAGGCACATTCCACGCGACAAGTCTCCGGCAATATCATCGGCCAGACAAGGAAGCACATAACGTAAACACAACAGGTACGATGTGAACAAAGCCAACGTGCAAAACTAGAGCACCCAGCAGATAAACAGAATTATGTCGAGGCAAGGATTCCAAGAATCCCCAAACCGATGGCCTATAAATACGCGCGGAAACTAACATTGAGACACAGTTCGCAATGGAAAACCAAAACGTAACCGTTGAGAAACGCGAGGTGGGCACGCAGGCCTACGCCTCATGGGTTATGGTGTCCAGGCCCACACAAACGGGGATGGATCTCCATTATCACGAAATCCCAGAATTAACGATACCGACAATAGTACCGCGGCCCTGGTCCATCGGTCGTGGATCCCGGTATCGTGGCGGCGTGGCCACGCAAGCCACGCTACGAAAAACTCACGCACGGGTACAAACACCGAAGAAGGGTCCGTTAACTGGGACCACTAGGGTCAGTCACCAGATTAAACCCTCCACAACGGCTGGTCCGTCAACGCCGGTGAAGGAATTAGACCTCTCGTGGGAGGTAATCCCACAGGATAACGACAACCATCGCCAGCCGCATGCAGCGGAACTCAGCCCGGGGCTTCCTCCGGAGTCTTCAAAGGAAAACCTGGATTTCTCCTGGGACCAGGTGGAAGACTACGAGGTGGAGGTAGCCGACCTGGATCCCAAGGACCCACTCGGCCTCCTCCCGCTCACGGAAGAGCTCATCCACGAGCTGCTAGAATCACCACGAAACGATAAGCGATAAAAAAGAAAAATAATTAGTTTTTTTTTTTTTTCTTTTCGTTTTACTCTTAGTTATATAAGTTAATATAAATTCTAAGGTACGTGCAAAAGAGCCCGTTTGCTCAAGGCAATATTATAAAGGCAAGGCAAGGTAATATTACTTTTTTTTGTTAAATTTCAAAGCAGTATATTTTCTTTTCTCTCCTTCTGTTGTTACATTAAGCGTAAAGGGATGCGCAAAAGAAATGTCTTTTTTTTTGTTTGTTGGTGACACATAGAAATTTTTAGTTATTATTAAGGGTGCGCAAAAGAACGTCAGTATGCTCGTTTACTCAAGTCAATATTATTTTATTAATTCTCAAAACAATATATTTTTTTTTCTCTTTTCTCCTCTTTTCCGTTATGTTACATCAAGTTTGAGTGGGAACGCAAAATAAAAATTTTCTTTTAAGAGTCCTCGTTTGGTCAAGTAAATATTATTTAGTTAAATGTCAGAGCAATATATTTTCCTTTCGTTTTCAAGAACTTTGTTTGTTTATACATCGCGACTGCAGTGCATCTAGACTGCGTTCCTGCGACGGCAGTCGCGAATTCAGTGGGGGGGGCATATGTAACCGTATCGATTACATATCGATCAAGCAACGCGTTGCCCGAGTGACGCGGGCCCCCACCACAGCGTTCCGCGTCGTCCTGCTGTCCTTTTCGTAACAAAGGATCGCAGGATCTCCCACTAATTAGCATGCGCAAGCATCGATCCCCACTCGAAAGCGATCGAAGGAGGTCGATGCGAGCGATAGATCCAGCACTCTACGTCTAGGCGCGATCGGGCGAACACGCGGATCCGGGAAGATCCCATAAATTCGGTACGCGGCGGTGAGAGTCAAACCGACTCGGGAACGATAGTCAAACCGACTACGTTGCCCTCGCCTCGCGCACACCTCAAACCGAGGAGCTGGTCGTGCAAACCGCACGACAGCAAATAAACATCATAGTAATCCAGGTGAGGTGACGAGACGAGGATAACGTGTCAATCCCGAGTGTCTTCCATCTTTGAGAATATCGTGTCGTAGTCCACGTACGGGTTAGTACAGTGGAAGTTACCTCCCCGATACCGGAAAGCATCATAACCCACTGAAAGTGACGATTGATGCAATCCTCAGGGTCAGAAGAGTAACGGACACTTTGTACTCGTCGCCATACTTGTACTCTTCCTGAGAAATCAGCCGAGTGCGAGTGTGCTGCGACGGCCCTCCGGGAATCACGAACATCGCGTCGTGATACACGTACGGGTTAGTGCGGTTGAAGTCACCTCCCCGACACCGGAAGGCATCGTAACCCGCTACAAGCGACGATCGATGCAATCCTCAGGGTCGGAAGAGTGACGGACACTTTGTACGCGTCGCCACACTTGTACTCTTCCTGAGAAATCAGCCGAGTACGGGGGTGCTGCGACGGCCCTCCGGGATCACGAATATCGCGTTGTGATCCGCGTACGGGTTAGTGCGGTTGAAGTCACCTCCCCGACACCGGAAAGCATCGTAACCCACTACCAGTGACGATCGATGCGATCCTCAGGGTCGGAAGAGTGACGGACACTTTGTACGCGACGCCACACTTGCACTCTTCCTGAGAAATCAGCCGAGTGCAAGTGTGCTGCGGCGGCCCTCCGGCAATCGGGTAAATCGTGACGCGTTCACATCCGTCGAAAGACCGTCACGAAATCATAAAAGAATACCGAACGCGAATCGCGCTATCGAGCCGAAACATCTAGGCGTA
Source organism: Halictus rubicundus (assembly GCF_050948215.1). Taxonomy (NCBI): domain Eukaryota; kingdom Metazoa; phylum Arthropoda; class Insecta; order Hymenoptera; family Halictidae; genus Halictus; species Halictus rubicundus. Next base: position 1,445,034 of record NW_027488569.1, read on the forward strand.
GAGGCCATTGAAATCAAACGAGCGCACCACCACGGTGATGATTTATATAATAGAGCTTAATGAAATGGGCGAACATTAAACTAGAATTGTATACTCAATAGAATTTAAAGTCGTACTGCGTCACGCGAACGCATAAACAAATTGTAAAGCATTAAGGACAAAATATACTGTCATTCTACCTCCCACATCATCTCCGATTGATTTAAAAGTAGATAGAACCTCTCCGTCTCACAGACACGAACCGAGCTATCCAAGGGTGGTAACCGTCCCTTGATTCAAGAAGTGTGATCATTGCCGATCACGCACAGGAAGCGTTAAAAGATAAAATAAACGGTTACAAGCGTTATTCCGGTAAGGTAGAAAATGTAATGTCGGTAAGGTAGAAAATGATACCGATATGATAATCTAATAAAATCTTTTTGGGAAATGTTTTTAATGCAAAATGAGGCTATGTGCAAAGTTGAGCTCAGTCCGATTTCACCGATTTTCGAAACTTCAGCCATAAATAAATATATAGTACTGAATATAAAAAAGTAGACTAGTTGTGTTCTTTTAACAGGGTTAATGAGGTGAAGCTTTTACACGCGGATCACTCTCAAATGCACATTTTGTTATCAGGCAACGTGTTCTCTTTTCGTCTTTGAGAGAAAATGACAGCCAGCATTCTCATTATACCTACTGAAATTACAATTCGGGATACAAATCGGTCTGAGGAGTCTCGCTTGAGCCACAGTAGCGACTAGACGTGTGTTTACATAGTGCGAGAAACGTTATGTTCCGTTGTTTTCGATACACTGTATACAGAAACTCAGTGAATTAAACAGATACATCAAGAGGAAAAAACTTTAGTGAACAATATACGGCACAAGTGTTTCTGACTACAGAAGCATTTGTGTCATTATTATTATTATAAATATGAAGACATCTGCAATATCTAACACCACAATGAATCAACTTACTGTGGGGTCATCTGGAATCTCATACGCCAAAGCTGTACAACAAGTGCAATATCCAACAAAGGAATAAGCAATAATTCTAGGTTCTATAGAGGGATATTCAGTGCAAGATTATACATTAGCCGTGGGTAGTACCGTGCAGCCAAGTAATGTTCGGTTTGTATCTAGAATATCTCACGGGCAGATATGTTTATATCTGAGTACAAAGGAGCGGGTAGAGGAACTTGTAGAAAAACGAACAACTGTGAAAATTGGGACGCACAATCTGATGATTCGTGCTTTAGTATCTAAAATTAAGAGAGTAATTTTATCGAATGTATGCCCGATAATACCTTCAGAAGTTATAAGTAAGGAACTTTCTAAATTGGACATTAAGCTGACGTCACAAGTAACAAATGTGAGAGCGGCGATAAATGCACCAGGGTAACCACATGTGTTAAGTTTTAGGAAGCAAATGTACATACAACCAGAGGATTTAATAAAACTACCGGAATCAATACAGATCAATTTTGACGATACGGTCGATTGGATATATCTCTCGGCTGAAAAACGCACATGCTTCCTTTGTAAACAAGAGGGTCATTCGGCCAGACACTGTAAATATGGGACTGTTGAAAATGACACACCAATACCTTCTCCTGAAGATATTATACTAGACGATAAACAGACGAACACTGTTACTAGTGAAAAAATTCAGCAAGATATGCCTCCACCAAGTGGAGCTAATAAAAGACCTCGACCCTCCACTTCAAGCTCGAATTGCACTAGCATAACAGGCAACAACATTTCTTCAAAAACTGAAGGTTAAAAGGAAAGAACAGTGAAAAAAAAAGATAAAAGCAACTCGAGAAACATCGGACGACGAGCAGATCCCTGCTTTTGACATAATGGATAAACTAAAACCTGCTACGGAGTTTATAGGAAAAAATGCTGAGAAGTATCCGCTTGATTTTGTAAAATTCTCTCAATTTATCTCAGAAACGAGTGGCAAGTTTAATGTCAAAATCATTGCCAAAAAGTTGATAGCTAATTTTCCATCCTTAATTGACATGCTAACTGAAGTATACAGCTATCTAGACGATCGAGGCTTAAAAAGTCGTATTGTCAGGATAAATAAACGAATGCAAGACTCGACCGCAGGTACTTCGTGCGAAGAAGAAGAAGCTTCACTTACTGACGACAACACTAATTATACAAAATAATAAACAAATTATATTCCATGTCATTAAACCCTTTGAAATTAAGAATTTTATTTTGGAACACCAGAAGTGTACAAAAAAAAAAATTGCAAGTGGAAACTATTATTAAAGACTTCGACGTATTTATTGCAGTGGAAACATGGCTTAGAGTGGATGGTAGCTTTCAAATTACGGGGTTTGTACCTTTTAGAAAAGACAGAACCTATTCTAGAGGTGGTGGTGTATTGGTATTAGTTCGTAAGAGTTTCGCTTATGTAGAGTTAAAGGGCATTAGGTCCCCTCATTACTGCGTAGAGGTATGCGTAGTAAGAATTAATAATGTTAAGCCGGCTCTGGATCTATTGGTTTGCTACAGGGCCCCGGGTTTCACGCTCACTCAATTCGAATGGAATAGTATTATTGGCAATATAGACTTGACGCGAAACGGCATTCTAATCGGTGACTTTAACGCTCACAATAAAAACTGGAATTGTCATGATTCAGATGCGAATGGTCTAAGACTTTCCAATGCTATTGATAGTGGAAACCTGTTTCTACATAATGAAAATTCCTATACACATATTGAATTATACAGAAGTTCCAAATCTAATATAGATCTTGTTTTGTCCACTATGAGCATCGCGGATCAAATTCGAGTGGAGGTGGGGGATGAGACCCTGGGCAGTGACCATTATATAACAGTAGTCCGATTTATGTAACAGTAGATACGGAAAAGGAATACTACAAAAAAAAATCGTTGAAAATTAAAACTACCCGCACAGATTGGTCGCGTTGGGAGTCAGTTTTGGAAAGCGAATATTTACTTTTCCTCACAAGAGTACATATTCAGATGCGAAAATCCGATTTTGATGAAACTTATGAAAGCTTATAGTTCTTTGAAAAATATTTGACACGTGTTTTTTTTATCGGCAGACATCCACTTTGAAGGGGTGAAAACAGCCCTCAAAGTTGGGGGTCAAAACCATATTTTTTGAAATATCTCGGAAACCAGAGGTCGAAAAAATTTGAATTTTTTTTAAATTGTGTGTTTTTTAATGGGAAATGTAGTCGCGCAAGAAAATTTTAACACAAGTTTTTTGTTTAAACAATATATTAAAAATTTGATTTTTTTTGCAGTTTCTTTTATTTATTGTTAGTTCATTTTAATGTAAACTTGGGTGTGTGATCTTTGATCCAAAATAGGGGATACATGTTTCAGGATTCTCTTTTTTTTTTGCCATTTAACAATAATTATGCATAATGGAAGATAGTCTCGCACCTGGCGCGCGTAGGAAGGAATTCTGGCTTGTTTCATCGAAATATAAGCATTTAGTATAAACGTGTATAGTATTTTAAACAATACCACAGGGTTATGTGTCGCTTATTGTTTTATTAGTAGCTAAAGAAGGTGGCGCAGGTAGCAGCGTGACGCGGTGCTAATTACCGCGGCGGAGAAAGGGTACCGACTTTTATTGTTGGCCCTTCGGTCAAAATATATCTGAAACCTTTTTAAACTTTTAAACGATTTTGAAAGAAGAGCTGTCCGCAAAGATTATTCTACATAATCTGGCAATAATGATACTCAAGGATAAAATGAGAAAAACATAAATGTTCTTTGCACCAAGAACATTTAAGTACAACTACATTTGAACAATGGAAACACATTAGACCATCTAATTTTGTAAAGCAGAACTCTACGGGATTTTCAAATTCTCCTGGCTGTTCTTCTATATATCCACTGCGGAACCAAGCATATTGAAACAGCTGTTTATAACGCGCAGCTGATAATTGGTTGTGGATTAATGAGTGTAGTTTAATAATATTATCTCTTGTGTGTAGATTGATGTCGGTCCCACACAGACCGAACGTGAGTTATGATATAAACACGGTCGGCTGCAATAGCCACTTGACACTTGAGGCGACGCGACGGTCCCAAGATGTGGAGTGTCATCGGACACCACTGCGAGACCTCCGTGAGCGAGCCCATTGAAAGGGCAATATATAAACATTTCATTTTCCAGACCATCTTTCCCATATCTTTCACACCTAATCCATTTAGATAACCTAAACACAGTTCCACCAAAGCGCATCCCTACTCCGACGACCAAAATGCAACCCACTCACCAATCAGAAATCCTTTAATCATCCCTTACAGTTAAGAAACAGCCAATAGAAGAAGAGTCAGAGTTAACGTTATACCCGACGCGACAGCGAACACCAGAACCACAGAATCAATCGCGACTAAAACATTTAGAAGGGTTCTCGAATAGAACACAATTCGCTCGCGCCAAGAACACATCTTGAGAACACGAAATTCGCTCGAACTAAAAACACGTCCAAAGAACTATACGCGTATATACATTGTATCTTATCGACTGATTGTGCGTGAAGTTGAAATATATTGAAGTTATTGTTATCAACGTCGAGTTTCATTTCAAATAGACGTAGTTACCCCGTAACTCCGTCAAGGCCCCGAATATCGTTCGCGAGCAAGCGAAACGGGATTTACGACCCCGAGAAGTCCGACAGGCGGACTGACGACATTTCGGACGCCTCTTATCCCCTATTTTGGATCAAAGATCACACACCCAAGTTTACATTAAAATGAACTAACAATAAATAAGAGAAACTGCAAAAAAATCAAATTTTTAATATATCGTTTAAACAAAAAACTTGTGTTAAAATTTTCTTGCGCGACTACATTTCTCATTGAAAAACACACAATTTAAATAAAAATTCAAATTTTTTCGACCTCTGGTTTCCGAGATACCTCAAAAAATGTGGCTTTAACCCCCAACTTAGAGGGCTGTTTTCACCCCTTCAAAGTGGATGGTTGTCGAAAAAAAAAACACTTGTCAAATATTTTTCGAAGAACTATAAGCTACCATAAGTTTCATCAAAATCGGATTTTCGCATCTGAATATGTTCCCTTGTAAGTGCCCTACAAAGCCTCATTAGCTGTAAAGTGAGAATCAAAACAAACAATATCATACTCGAGATAAAAAGGAAATATGATGTTTTGTTAAAAAATAATCAGAACAGCAATGGCATTAAATTTTATTGGATCCCCTCCCATAAAGGTATTCAAGGTAACGAACTTGCGGACAGTTTAGCTAAATCAGCCACAGAAGCCTGTAGTGCCTCAACATTACCAATTCCATTTACTGACTTGTATGAGGAGTTCAAGAGAAATGCGCATACACAAACCAAAAAGGCTATAAAAGAGCAAGGCTTGATGAAAGGGAAAATATTTTTCAACCAATATTATACTGGAAGGTCTACTAAGCCATGGTTTTGAGGGAATAGGGTTATTTAACGGCGGATGCCTTCAAATTATGTTCAAATCAGGTGAACGTGTGACTGAATCGTTTATTTATCAATAGTGAAGTCGCGAGAGCGGCCGGGGTAGTTCAACTAGAACGGCGATTAACTTCGACTCGCGATTGAACTTTTACTGCGATTTAACAGCGACCGGACTGTAACTAGACTCTAACGACTTTTTGACTCGGCGGAGCTTCGGCTGTGACTAAACTGCTTCACTGGACTCCGCATCGGTAGTATCTGCCTTATATCTCGAAAACGCTCGTCGACTGATTGGTGGAAGTCCTTTCGAGGAACTTCCACCAATCAGTGAATTTTGCGTAACACGCCCACGTTCCACGCCTCTCGTGCGTGAGAAGGGTGAGCGCGTCGTTTGGTTAAAAACTAATTTTGGTGATGCAGCGGGGTGTCTTCCGGGCCCAGTGCTAAGTGCGGTACGTGGCTGCTGGCTTACGTCAACGGGCCCAGCTTTCCCAGGTGATAGAAAGCAGGCACACGTCGCTGGGACACTCTAGGCTGGAGATCCTCCGACTACCCAAAATTTATGGCGTCCACTTGCGCTATTGAGTTCGTCGCTAGGAACTACAAGGACACATCTGTCCGCTAAGTGGCCAAAAACGTTAAAGACGTTTTCTCACAAATAGCGTCTTATGCTGTGCAAACTATAAATCTTTCTTGGTGCTTGTGCGCTGAAGATTTCTCTTCCGGCGCACAGCTAGCCGCTACAGTTTAAACACGAACGGCTCTCACGAGAATTTATTGTAACTATTAATCGGTGCAGAGCCGATCATTATAGTCTTAATGCGTCTCTATTTCGTGTAGGAATTATTAGTGACCCGAAATGCGACTGCGGACACAGTAGTCAGGACATTAATCATATTGTTTGGCAATGTAGCTTCTTCCATATACAGCGATCTGGGCTAATGCAGCAGTTGCGTGAAATTAAGCTTCAGTTGCCCTTAAGCTTGGAAACGTTGGTTGTCCGACCCAATATTGGGGCTTGTCTTCTTATTTTTAAGTTCTTGAAAAAATGTAAGCTACGAATTTGATTTAATTTAGTGTGGACTGTGTATGTATGAATGTGTATATGTACGTATACTGTAATTTGTCTTAGTGCAACAGAAATAGATCTCGACTGAGATCTGAAATGCTTAAATAAAAAAAAAAAATCGGTCTGAGAATCACATTTGCAAACTACCGATTACCAGAATTCTCGAAAAAAATGTAAACAAAAACCAACGTCAGTGGGACAAAATAATAGCACACTAGGGATATTTATGCGTTTTAACACTAAACCTACCGACATTTCTTGTATACCTATTCCTACCGTGCGCGGTCAAAATGACCGGTCCTTAAAATAATTATTGTTAATATAATTAAACGTAGATAATAGTCAATTTGTTGCTGAATGAATTAGTAGATGAACAACTTCGAATGCTCTCTCCTCGATTTACAAAATTGTACTGTGTCGTCCACCTTTATGGTTTGGATGTATTTGCTATGAAACGTGCATAACTTGATAGCGTCTCATTTATTTTGAGTTGGCCATGCCAACTATTGAGAATAGCCTTTTTTATACTGATCTTTTAGGTTTAGAAGAGCTATTAAAATAGAAGAGCTACTTAAATACCATATTATCTTTTGCGGTCAAATTACCGTACGCGTTAGATAAGAGAGGTTACAAATATTTCTTAAAAAGGAAAAAATAAAACGAGAAATCAATACTGAAAAATACATTGTATACATAGCACAAGAAAAGTCGTAAAGATAAATAGCGATGTGATCATGTTGTATGTACAAAATTGTACGCAGAAGTTTGGAAAGGCCAATTTCACTGGCGGTGGTAGGTTCAGTGTTAAATTTCTTTTTATTTGCTAATGAGAATACCAACGAAGCAGGGATTAAAATTAAAGATTTAACCTCTAAAGGAGCAACTATGAAAATTGCTGAGGCAATAGGTGTAGTGACATTAAAGGAGAATGTTTAATAAAATGTGTCTTACAACAGCGTAAATATTTAAAACATCGAAAATTGAAACGTCACAACGCGTCACCCTTTAACATCTGAAGACAAAGAAAATCATTTGAATTTGCAGAAATACATACTCAATCGAAGATGTAATAAAGACAAGTAATATTTAGGATGAAAAACTGTTCAACCTGGTAGTTTGCGTAGAATGTCTAGATGATTAATATTCTTACTATCACGACCTGAGAAAGGAAAAATTCTTCTTAAGTCACACATCAGGTGGAATTGGCTACTTCGATAAAGCTAATACAAATTTTGTATACGGTCCAATGAGCAACTAAAGGAATGTCAATTTAATTGGTAGATATAGAAGAACATGTCTCTTCTCGTGTATATCGCTGAAGAATTGAATTTCGTAACAGGAAAATGAAAAAAATACATGTAGTCGAGTGTGTACAGGATGTCACAAAATGATATGTCATTATCATCATAACGTGATTCTACGCCTTCGGTTTGGTGGAAATTGATGTAAATAACTTAACGCAAAATTGATCTTGAGCTTGAAAATTCTAGGTCAAAAATAGAAATTTTTTTAATAGCATCTTATTCTACTTACCAAGAGGATTAATTTTGCAACAGGTACCATATGGTCACAAATGATCCGTTTTCCCGAAAAATGATGTCAAAGATTAAATAATTCTTTCAGTTATTGTGTTTATATTGCAACGAGACACATACGTCTCGTTGCGAGCGAGTTTGCGACCGGGCCCGCAGCAATCACCGGCTGGGACCAGCCGCGCGCCAATCCGCGAATCCGGCCCGGGCACGGACCAATCGGCGTGTACCGATGATTCGCGAACGAGCACACGAGGTCCGCGCTCGGGCTATAAAGATCGCGACGAAACCACCCGAGAGCGGAGTTGGTCTGGAGCAGCTCTCGGGCGAACACCCGAGCCCAGATCCTCTCGCAGCCGCGCGGAATCGTGCTAGCCTCGGTCTACTATCGGGCGAACACGCCGAAGCGCCGGGATCGGCCAAAGCGTATGTCACAGGGACCACACCTGAGTATGGCCCGTTGCACACGGCAACACCTTCGTTGCACACGGCAACACCTTCGTTGCACACGGCAACACCTTCGTTGCACACGGCACCACCTTCGGAGAAGTCCTGTTGATAAGAAGGGATCAAATATCCTCAGCGGTCAGTTGTCTCCGACGGTATAAGAGGCCGCCGCCCCAGGGCACGAGCGTTCAGTTTTGTTTTAGCATCGCCTACGTACGTTCTCCGTGTATTTCAATCATTGTAATAATCTTTGTAACTAACTCAGTGGTACTCAACTCCGGTTGAGCAATAAAGTTTTTTTTATATTTTCTTCTTGATTATTACGTGACACGTACGTGGGTTTACGTCCCATACGTCGAAACTGAGACCGCGAATAGGTTCTGGGAGGCAGTCGATCGACGGCCTGCTCTTTTCAGAGCACCGTAGTTTCGACACTCCGGACCGTCATCCCCACTCCTCAGACCCGTTCCCGCATCCCGCGCTCCCGTCCGAGATTCCGCGCCGCGCTCCAGGCGTTTAGTCTCCAACCGACCGCAGCAGCGTGTGGAGCTCGCCTCACGGTATACTACCGGGGACGAGCGACCTCGCCGGTTTCGAGTCGTAGTCACTAGGTTTACGTCTGCGTCTACGTACTCGAGCCGCGGCCGCGCGGGGACGACAGACGGAGCGTTCCGCGAATCCCGCACCTCCTCTCCGCGCGCCGCGAGCCCAGCCGACGCAGGAAACATCGTCAATCCACGATCTCTCGCTGGGCCGCGGCCGTTAGGACCATCTCGCCGAGGCGACCGCGCGACGAAAATCGTGGGGGTTCGGGACCGCGTCGAGAGCGCCCGATCGCCGTGCCGACGCCAAGCGAGCCCAGCTCGCCCCTCGCTCCGCGCTCCGCGCACCGCCGTACCGCGCACCGTACCGAACCTGATTCCGGTTTTCCGCCGCCGTCCACCGACGGACGGCGCCCACCGCGATACTTCGGACCACCGCGACCAGTACCAGTACCGGAGATACCGACGCTCCGCGCGTAAGATAGGGTTAAGCCGCGTGATAGTAATTAAGGACATTAGATGTAGGTACGTTATCAGATAGAATTAAGCTCGCGTGATTCGATCGTAGTTTAGGTCCGCGCCGTTACCGGGTGTCCACGCTCACGGTTCATTTCTTTGTTTTTGTTTCCGTGTAACCAGGCCGGACGAGAGACTGGCCCCCGTCGAGACTCTGTCGCCGGACCAACGTGGAATCCGGCCTCCGAGAACATTTAGAATAAAGCATTATTATTATTTCTTCTCTTCATAACCGAGCGTTTTCATTCAATCACCTCGTTTCCCCTCCCCAAAGAACCCTGGTCGCTGAGCCAATCCAGGGAGGGCTCGCACGCCTCGCAGCGCTTCCCGCAACGAGGCGTGTACCGTTACAAAATAATTGGACCCTTTTTTATTCCCGGCACATTAAACACAACTAGATACCTTACGTTTTTAGAAGAAACATTGCCCATATTTTTAGAAGATATTCCTTTAGTAATTCGTCAAGTAATGTGGTACCAACACGATGGCTGTCCTGCTCATTCTTCACGTATCGTAAAAGAATTTCTGAACAGTAAATTTCCAAATCGCTGGATAGGACATAATGGACACATACTATGGCCAGCTCGTTCCCCCGATCTAGCTCCTCTTGATTTTTTTTTGTGGGGAACACTCAAAGATGATGTATATCGTGATCAACCGACTACACCAGAGAACATGCAAGAAAGAATAATTAGATCTTGTAGATCAATTCCAACAGAAACAATTGAAAGTACAATTGATTGCCTTGCAAAACGTTTAAATGTTTGTGTTATTGCTCAAGGTCATAATTTCGAACATTTAATTTAGTTCAAATAAAATGATTGCACATTTTGAAGTTATCATTGTGTGCGTGTGTGTGTGTGCTTTATCATAAATTTTCTAGTTCAAGGTCATTTGAAGGTCATAGTGTACCACATCATTGAACTCGTCTTGACATCAGCTACAACACTGTGAAGTTAAAAATATGTGGTGCTATTTGAAAATCATCGATGACCTTCAAAAGACCTTGAAAACGACTACAATAGGAACATTTTTTTATATCACCATATTTGCCCCCTTTAACAGTACAACTTTTCTCTCTAACATTTTCTTCTATCTCTAATCCTAACGGAGCTATTTAGGTGGCCTGTTTGTCGTGAACCACCCGGTATACAGGGTGTCCCGTAACTGGTGGTACAACCGAGCAGGGGCACTCGAAAATATAGAATAAAATTTGTTGATACAAGGCTTTGTTTTCGAGAAAAATGAGTTTGAAAATTTGTCTAGTGCGCTTGCACTCGGCTTACTTGCGGCTCAACGGACTTTATTCTGAGTTACCTCAACCTGATATATACAGGGTGGTCCACGCAACTTGCACACCTATATAACATCCAAAGGACGCGTTGCACGAAAAAGTTTTGTATACAGAAGTTGCATAGTCTGACGGGGGACACAATTCAGTGTATTTATTTTTTTACACGTGGAAGTGTTTCGGAGAGACCATGCAACTTCTGTATACAAAACTTTTTCGTGCAACGCGTCCTTTGGAAGTTATATAGGTGTGCAAGTTGCGTGGACCACTCATATATACACACACATATATATGTCGGAGGCTGGGCGGAGTCTTCCGTCCTCGGACCCGTCGGAGATTCACCGGCGTCGTTCCCCATCGATTCGCCCCTTTTGCGCTTACGCGATTATCGTATGGTCTCTACGTAAACACTATGCCCGATCTCGTAGCGCAACGCGAGACACGTCAACGAGCACACGGTCCTGAGCGAATGTTCGCGTACGTCTTTACGTTTTCTCTGTCCGTTACTTCTCTCTACTATCGCCGAAACTATTCTGCCGCCCGTGGTCACGTTCAACAGGGTCTCAGCCCATCATTTTCCAGGGACCCAGTCTCGCATCTCCCTTTGCGCTGCGCGCGAAGAGGGGTAGGACAGGTAAACGGGGACTGTTCTATTGCCCCTTCGCAGGGCAATTACCAGGGTACAGTAAATTGTTATTTTAACAATTTGTAATTTGTAATTCAAAATGCAATTTTATGTGTGAAATTTAATCGTTTGAAATTAATAATATAAATATGCAATGATAAAACATAATGAAATTTTTAAAAAAATGCGTTAGTCGGCAGGATTTGAACCCTGGTCGTCCGGCTGAAAACATGGCACGCTACCGTTGCGCCACATCGACTCTTGTTGTAGGCTACAAAAAATACGGCATTACATGGGAAATAATGAAACTTCAATCATCAATATCTCGAAAAGTATTGGGTATCTGCCCCTATAATGGTATATATTCGTAAAGAGGAGAACGAGATCTATAAGTGTGCAAAGTTTCAACCGAATCGGTGACCCGAAGGACGTGGCCTCTCCTTGTAAGTGTCGCGCATCGTCTAACGGGCGGAGTCGCTAGATAGCAGCACCAGCACACGGTTGTAGAGGCTCTGTTCCTCCACTCCCATATGTGCAGGGTGGGGATCGGCGGAAGCCGTTGGCGACGCCGAGCTCGCGCTCTGTCTCTTAGCGTCTGGATCCTAGAGCTGGGCGGTTGTGTCCAACAAGTCGTGTGCCGAGTTTTTATTCTCCTTCTTCGTGTTCTGATCGAACATATCCACGGCGTGTGGTCGTGGCGGCGAGTAGGCCGTCGTGAGGTCAGCAGTCCCTTCACACTCTGGCCGACTGCTGACCTACACGGTAATGTTGACAACGTAGATTTGCAAGCGGGGGGTTCTCCCTCTCCCCCGAAACTTAATTCCGACCAACCTTCTCGCGGCTTCGCTCGATGGACGAAATCTGAGTATAGTGAATCCGCTTTATATGTCTGAAACTCGGGTCTTGTTGTGCTTTAGGCTGTGTACTATGATGAAGCTCCGAACGTAGAAAAGAACAGCGATAGTCTGACGTCTCTTACAGCCCGTCGCGGTCTGTAAACACGCTGTAATTAATCTGACTTACACGATACATGCCAAAGTCACAGCGTCGTCAATGCTGCCAACGAGACCCTACTTCCTTTGATGCAGTGAACGTAGAAACGGACAGCGAAGCTCGAGAACTTCTTATTTTTTATTTGTCTTTTTAGGGGCCTTCGCCAATATATTCGTGGCATTTTTCTGATTAAAATGAAAGCAAATATGGTATGATTCCGATGATAATTACTTATGTAATGAACGATTAAAGTTTCGAACGCAAAGGACAGCCTATGAGAAAGAAAGGGACGCGGAGAGTCGAAGCGTTCGGAAAAGATGAAAGACTGGCCTGAGCTCAGTCCTTGAAATAAACAATTAAACTCTTTTATTATTAATTATTTTTTTATGGGACTTTCACCAACATATTCGTTGCATTTTTCAAAGAAAAATTATACCAAACGCGATATGATTCTGATTATATTTACACTCATTTATTACTTTCAATGTGAAGTAACTGTCATCGTTCATTACACAAGTAAATATCATCGGAATTATGTCATATTTAGTATCATTTTCCTCAGAGAAATGCCACGAATATGTTGGTGAAAGTCCCATAAAAAAATAATTAATAATAAAAAAGTTTAATTTTTTATTTAATGGCCTTAGCTTACGTCAGTCTTTCATCTCTTCCGAATGCTTCGACTCTCCGCGTCTCTTTCTTTCTCATAGGCTGTCCTTCTTTGCGTCCGAAAGTTTAATCGTTCATTACACAAGTAATTATCATCGGAATCGTATCATATTTGGTAGCATTTTAATAAGAAAAATGCCACGAATATGTCGGTGAAAGTCCCTTAAAAAAATAATGAAATATTGTAGCCGTACATTCTATTCTTGACTATTTTAATTAATTTTATCTCTGTCTCGGCTACTCAAGAATAATCTATACTATCTCGCGGGGGCCGGTTACTACCCCGAATTCCCTACGCGTGTTAATTCGCGAAGGAGATGGGTTCGTGCCTCCAGGCACTGGAAAGCGGCGAGGTTTGGGCGAGACAAATAAAGCTTTGTAGACAGATTTCGAGTAAAAGGGCAGTATATTCTTGGAAGAACTATTTATATATAATATGCTAGCAGAAGAGCTATTTGTCCACAGGACGGCCCGTGATCTTTCTCGACGCTCAGGGCAATAAATACCGTTGTGATGACGCGCGGTAATCCGTACCGATTTCTCGTAACACGTAAACACACAGTGTCTACCGTGTTACGACGCACGCGGCTCGCTCGCTTTGTCTCTACGCCTGGTTTTCAAGAACCGATTTATACGATTTTCAATATGGATCACGCTCCGCGATATGCGAGTTCGTGACCTGTCTAACCAACCGTACACTCGGTACCAACCGTACCCGCAAATACGTACGAGTGGTCCGGTTAGAGACACACACTAAAAACCCCTGTCACTCCACGCGACAAAGAAGTCCACTCTTCGGCACGATACGTGGCCTCCGAGCAATCTCCGTGGAGGTAGCGGCAGAATGACAGTGATCGTGCACAGTCCGATCGCTCTACTCCGACCCGTGTGCGCGACGTAGTGACGGTTCAACGACTTGTTTCGACCTCGTGATCGATCGAAGTCGAACCTGTCAGACCACCCAGGTACTTGGCCGAATTCTCGTACAAATGGCCCAGGAGGAGACGCACACGAGACCCCTGTTACTCGTGACGGCAGCGGCAGAATAGCAGCGACCGTGCAGAGTTCGGTCGTATCGATTCGACCCGAAGGGAAACTGTGAGTTCGTTTGAACAATCCGTCCGCATACTACGCACTGCACGGTTGTGGACTTGTCAGACCATCCATGCACTCGTCCGAATACTCGTGTTCCGTCGTAAAAACCCTCTGCAAAGGGACATCTGCGCGACCGTGAAGGTCAACTAGACTAACTACCCGCGGCACAACGACCACCGCCATAAAAAACCCAGCATAGTTTAGGGTAGTCAAAAACCCGAGTATACCTCAGCTGACGATCACATGTTGACCTGCGAACCGTTAGCGTACCGAAATTTATAGTTATATAGCCGTAGCCGCCTGCAAACAAATGTACCTTTCACTCCCACTCTTCCTAATTTTCCACCACTTCCGACACCTTCAAAAACACATCCTTCAACCAATCATAGACAACTTCCTGAGACCACACCCACATCCGAGCCTACTTTATTCCAAAATATTGTAACGAGATCTAGAACTGTCTGATACACCGAGCTATCTAGAACTATCGAGAACCGAAATCCTTCAAACACCGAGCTGTTTAGAAGTTACCGAAGACAAGCCAAGTCTTGCATTTAGAAATAAAGACTAGTTCTCCGGAGTTTGAAATTACAATCATTCACCGTTAACCCTTACTCAGTCGCGAGCCGATTCTCCCCAATTCCGGGATCGACGCGACACCACAACTCGTATAAGTGGTATGGATGGAGACGCACACCAAGCCGTCGGTCACGCCACGCTACCAAGGACTATGCTCTTCGGCACGATGCGTGGCCTCCGTACATATTCTTTATGGATAGCGGCAGAATAACCGCGACTGTGCAAATCCTACCGGAGCAGTCATAGGCATTTCGAACACGACAACGCATTTGAATATAACGAAGTGTCCGCTCGGTGCAACGATCACGAAAAATGATTTACGATTTTAATAAAGTTTACCGCTACTACGCGATCGAGTCCGCAGAGCACAGAACTGCGTCTTAACTGTCGGCAATGCCACGGCGCAGTCTGCACCTGTGACTCCTCGGTTTGAGGCGCTTACGCGTCGAGGATAGAACAGTCGGTTTGTGTGTTCTATCAGATCGGTTTGACCCCTCGATCGCGTACCGTGTTTCGCCGACCGGACACTTCGCGAACGCGTGCGGCTAGACCCGCTTCCAGATCACGTAGAGTGATCTATCTGCGGCACGCATCGACCTACTTCGATCGGTATCGAGTGAGGATCGATGCGTGCGCATTGCGACAAGTGTCGCCATATCTCGCGGTCCTTTTCTTCATCAGGACTCGCGGTTTACCTCACGGAGTGTTATGGTGGGGTCGACTACGACGTTCGATATATGCGATGTGTCGATATGTAACCTGTACGGTTACAATATAGAGAAGTTTTCCTATTGGATTAGTAGTGGTGTCCTGGTCTCACACCGATATACCCGACCCGTGTCATGCTCACACTCTTGTCGGCGGCGGCGCGGCGGCTCTCGAGCTTCTCGGTCCCTCACGGGGTATACCCCGCGGTAGTAGGGACATTCAACGTCGGTTAACGTAACGGTCTAGGCGCCTTATAACCCGTTTTCACTATACATACCAATACGTCGATGCCCTTACCTGTTAAAAATGCTTAAAATCGTTCAACTTTAATCACGCATAACTTTTGTGCCAGCATTGTCCGAAATTATCGTGCGACATAGTGGCATAAGCCAACAGAGGATATAACTGACAAAAAAAAAACGCACTAGCAATATTACCTTATGCGTGATGTGGAAATCTATTGATGCGAGAATCGCCCTAATGCGCCACGAATAATTCCTACTGTACGCGCCTGTGGAGCTCGGAAGTTAAGGGTGCATAGCCTTCGAAACCGGCCGTGGAGGGGTATTAATTTTCAAGCCGTACCCAGTGCATAAGGCCCAAATTGTGCAGGAATTTTTACTGCACAATTGTGGAAAAGTATTGCAGCCTCCTCCCCAATCCCCTGACTTAAATCTCAAGGACAATTTTGTAATATGCTTTGGACTGCAGAGTTCACAAAACGTAACACAGAAGAATAAAAAGGAGGATAAAAGACAAATGGCATCAAAGTAGCAAAGATTATTTGCAAGAAATAATTAGTAACATGCTAAATCGCCTAAGACATGTTATAAAAAATGCCCAGAGTATGAAGTAATTATACTGAAGGTACTGTTTTTATTTTGTACCTTAAACCAATAAAGTATCCTAATTTTATGAATTAAAATATTTTTGCAACATACATTTTTCTGATTTTTCTTCTATACTAAATCAATTGTTAATAAGAAACGAGGTGTTTTTTAGGAATACATAGTTTATACTGTACTTTAACACAATTTAACCCAATCTTGTACATAATTAGATATCCATTAAAAATACAAAGCTTAGAATTCAAAATTACATTGTGACTCCATATTTTTGTGACGGACTGTACATGCGTGAAGTTGCAAAGAAGGAATTCACAAAACTACATAAAATTATGGAAGGAATCTAAAAATAAATATCAAAGTGGGCATAAAATACCCGCGTTATGCAAGCAAGGTTAAACCTAAATTTTTTGTACCGAGTTTCACACTAAAAACATGGTGTTATAGGTCATTAGATTGAACTTGGTCTGAGCTATTATGCGACGATGACAAAAATATGCACATACATTTAAGAAAAACATTTAAAAAATCTTGTTCATTAGAATAATTACCCCACCAAGACAAATAATGTCTTTCTTTATATTCTTTTCTACGATTAAAGATAGAAGATATTTTGAAGTTATGTTGTTGACATTTCTTTCGTCAAATGATTTACTTGATGAGATACTTAACG
Organism: Halictus rubicundus; assembly: GCF_050948215.1. Lineage (NCBI taxonomy): Eukaryota > Metazoa > Arthropoda > Insecta > Hymenoptera > Halictidae > Halictus > Halictus rubicundus. Next base: position 1,462,055 of record NW_027488569.1, read on the forward strand.
AGATACTTTTTTACCAGAAAGAACTACGCACTACGAGAAAGACTCGTTGAAACTTCAAGTATAGTAAATATATGTGTACGAAGGAATTTCCACTCTTACTAGTACACTGTAAAGTGTCTTCTCGATAAATGTCCCAAATATCTAGCCAATAATTGTCCGAGAAGTATCCCCACTACCGCGGGGTATACCACGTGAAGGGCCACGAAGCTCGAGAGGCCATGGTCGTCGAGAAGTGTACCATAATATGGTTCGGGTATATCGGTGTGAAACCAGGAGACCATTGCTACTCAAATAACAAAACATCTTCGTTTTTCATTATTTTTTAAGGGACTTTCACTAACAGGTTCGTGGCATTTTTCTAATGAAAATGATACCAAATATGATATAATTTCGATGATATTTACTTGTGTAATGAAGGATGAAAGTTTCAGATCCAAAGAAGCACAAAGTAATGGGAAAGAAAGAGACGCTGAGATCACGGCTGCCGACACAGTTCAAAGTGTTTTCTATACGCCAGGGATGGACATTTTCGTCTCAATTGAGACAGGACTGTCCTGACCAAAGCACCCACTGTCCCCTCCTAGTAAGCGCCGTTATTGTGAGGCAACGAAGACGCGAAACACCAGCGAGCGCGACGAAGGTGCGCGCAGTATGAAAAATGGGTGGTGTGAGAAGCAGGCGTTTGAAGGGCCCCTACCGTGCCAAATTTTCATCGTTCATTACAGGAGCAATTATCGTCGGAATGTCAAAATGTCACGACTATGTTGGTGAAAGTCCCTTAAAAAAATAATGAAAAATCAAAAAGTTTTGTTATTGGATTAGCAGTGGTCTCACGCCGATATACCCGACCCGTGCTATGTTTACACTTCTCGGCCACCGAGGCCCCAAGCTCGCTGTCCTTTTCTACGTTCAGCAGTGAATCAAAGAATAGTTTTCTAGGCCGATAAATGTTTCTGACGGGACCCGTGTTTCGGAAATTTATCGAGTAGACACTGTAATCGTTTACACTTCAGAAATTGAATCAATTTTAACTTAAAACTTTACAATATTCTTCAAACCGAGAATTGATATCATGATCATACACAAATGAAATTCCTCGTTAAGAGCGAGAGAAATTTTAGAAACCACAATTGAAACGCGTCAACTCAAGAGCCTCTATACACATTGTTACCGAAGGTTTCCTTCTCGCTCTACAAATGATGCTATTTCAGCGGTATCTACTGAAGAACAGTTCACATAACATACAATTGTTTATTAGAGCTCTTGATATTTTATTTAGAGCTTGAATTTATACAGATTTTCATCGTACAACATTTAAATACTGAAGGCTACGTAAAAAAATAGTAAAATTATAATTAGAGGGATAAACTTACCAACAAAAGTTTGATAAAACTGAGAAAGATAGGTTAAAATTGACAATCGGTCTGGGACAGAACAGGAGGCCATATCTTCTGCATCCAATAACGCTGGAATTCCCAAATATTGCTCCGCTGTTGTGAAAGCCAGCTCATTGTTCCGATATACGTCATTCTTGTCTAGACTGTCGAAATCGCTGCGATAAAAAACAATAGCAACATTATTGTTTCAAGCTACAATACTAGATGAATTACGAATCGTGACCGGTAGAGATTACTCTGTTATGAACAGTTCGATCGAAAATGTTTTTATGTACAGAACGAAATGCTTACAAAGTAGGTAAGAACTGAAATCAATACTTTCGATCTATCAATAATATCGGAACTCGTAAAATGGCATAGCATACTGTAAAGAAAGTAATCTCTGTGTGCATGCATGAGAGGGATGAAGAAGCAACCCGAGAGTTACCGAACCAAGCCGATGTGGTTCGTACGCTTGTCGTAATACCGTGGTCGTGCGTAGTATACCCACGCTTAAAAAGAGAACTATTATACCTTATATATCGTAAAAAGTATCACTGTTAAACTATTGATAATTACTTATAGAATAGACATTGTTAACATTAACTATAAGAAAAGTGTAGTTTCCTCTCCACTTCCGTGCGGTAAAGTCTTTTCCTCGCAACACATACGATACTCTTTGTAATATTACAGTTCTATTCTACAATAGAATGTGTATTTCTTTAATCTTTTCTCGACCCACATGATAAAAAAGTAATACATGTAATCTTACCGAATTTGTTTTGAAATCCTCCAACAGATAGGCGTAAAAAAATTATAGGTGTATTTACAAAAAATTGAAGGTGACCTTGAAAAACCATGAAATAAAGTTGAAAAAAAATGTGCTGTAACCACGTGAAAGCTCTCTTGAAACCATGCTATATCTGATGAAAATATTTTCGATCGGACTGCTAATAACAGAGTAATCTCTACTAGTCACGATGTAGAGTAATCTCTACTGCGCAATCATACACACCGAAATACGAAACAAATACATAAGGGAATGATACAAATCACCTTAAATCATCAGACAGAATACTACATATAGTATTACCATTAAATAACTGAAATATACATGCTCACGCATATGTTGATATGGCACTTTGAAAGCCGAAAAATTGAATTTTGGCCATAAAAAGCGGACCCCTCGACCACTGTGCGTCGCGGCGCGCCAGTTCTCCGGCTCTGGAGATAAAGTCAAGATAGGAGTGGTGCTGAAGAGTGGAAGAACCGACAAACTAACGGTAGAGGCCGCGCAGCGACGCACAGTAGGGGAAACAGCCGATTTAGGAGTGCAAAGTTCGAAAAACCAAATATGGATTAGGCATTTTAATACTGTTTCTTACGTCAACACATATGTTTGTAGAAGGTAAATACGACAATTTTACTTCTCAAATCAATTATTGTTAAACGTGGCAAAGGTTGAAAGTAGTTGTTTATTGTTTAGAACCTTAATATTAATTCTGATTATATAATAATAGTCGTGTTCAGAAGCATTAGGGAGATATAAAAATAAAAGAAAACAATTTTTCTGAATTGTTTAAATAATGTTCCTCGAGGAGATTTTAAGAAATTCAATTTTTAAGTTTGTTGTATGAAATACCAATGTTCGCCCGTATTCGCGTTAATTTTTGCATAAATATTACGAATACAAATATTTAGATTATGTTTTTATAAAAGGGCCTAGCCGATTAAGATGGTCAAAACTGCCCTTAGAGGTTTTTCAATGATTAATGAACCATTCGAAATCTGACCCAGAAAAACCCCTCTGAGCAAAATTTCAACCCCCTATCTTGCCCGTGAGGGTAGTTACAGCGTAAATTAGATTTGACGCTTTTCCGCGCATTTCCCACACTCTGATGCTTCCTAAAATTCTGAAAAAAATGTGGCATATTTTGGATCCTAAGACAGATTTTTGAGAATTTTTTCAGATTTTTTCTTGCAAACTGTGGTCGCAAAAAATGAAAAACCTCAAAATATCGGAAAAATGTACATTTCTCAAAAATATGAAAACATGCTACTTTGCTGTTTAGTGCTCCGATAAAGTACTATAACAGGCAGTGTCGTCAATTTTTTTTTTGAAAAATGTTTTCAGAGTTCTCATGCCTGCTTTAAAAGGTAATCGTTCTCAACTTTCGACGAAACAGTTGAATTATTCCCGAAAAGTCACGAAAATTCATTGGGTTGTAGAGGCAATGCATAGTATACAAGGTCAAAAGTACCAGCTTCTACACAAACAAGTAGACAACAAAACCTTTCCAAAAATTGGAAATAATTGGAACTGCAAAACGACTCCATTTCAAACAGTATCCTCGGTAGATACTCTTGATTTTCCGGAAATGACAGAAGTAGATTTAAAAATTCTTTTCACGGAATCTTACCAATTTTCACAAGCAATTTCATATCTGGCGGAAATCGTGGACGAACACAATAATATAAATATTAATTTATTGCCTAATCCAAGAAAATGAAATCATGAAATTCGAAGTGAAATCGGAGTAATATAAATAAAAGTTAGTTAAAAGTGTTACCTAAATATTTTTAAAACATTAAAAAAATATTGTTAAAATCACATGAATAAACCATATAAGAAATTGAAAAAATAAAGATGACGTATGGAAAAAAAACTTTCCCACCGACGGGATTCGAACCCCAGCGTATTATCCGCTCCGTATTCCGACACCCTACTCGCTGTGCCAATCGGCGATGTGTAAACGTTACGAACATTCTGGTATATACCGCACAAAATACAATCCATTTTTTCTCTTAAAACATTTCTTAGGTCAAACACTTACTTGTTTCAATGCAATAATGTTTCAAATGACTTAATATATCCCTGCGGTAAAACCAACAAGTGTAACTTTCCTCCTACTCTGGGTCTGGTCGCCAGATGTGAACCAGCACTGACCAGGTCCGCGCAGAACGGAGAACAATAGTAGAGGAATATGACGAGCAAGTAAGAAGTTTTCTTACAGTTTTCTTACAGTTACAGTTCTTCGAAAAATATTTGACACTTATTTTTCTTATCGGCAACCATCCACTTTGAAGAGGTGAGAACAGCCCTCAAAGTTGGGGGTCAAAACCAAATTTTTTGAGATATCTCGGAAACCAGATGTCGAAAAAATTAAATTGTTTTTAATTGTGTGTTTTGTAATAGAAAATGTAGTCGTCCAAGAAAATTTTGACAAAAGTTTTTTGTTTAAATAATGTATTAAAAATTTGATTTTTTTGTAGTTACTTCTATTTATTGTTAGTTCATTTGAATGTAAACTCGGGTGTGTGATCTTTGATCCAAAATAGGAGATACGTGTTGAGTATTAGGGTACATTTACATTCGCAATGAGACATGAGACATGAGAACGCTACCTTGATGCAACAGCGCCATCTGTTACTATATGTTTGTGTGCAGTCTTATAGAAACACTGTATACGTGAGCCTCGTGCAAAACCTGGATGTTTACTAAAATACAATAAAATAAACCAGTTGTTAGTAAAATACACAACCAACGCTTCTTTTATTTAACAATACGTGTTTTAAGATTTTTTTTCTTCTTGCCATTTAACAATAATTATAAATAATGAAAGATACAGTGAATTCTGGTTATGAGTCAATTTCCCGGTTCTGGCGACTGACTCTTAAACGAAATCTGAGGTTCTCGCCGAGCGCGGGGGCCCGGGGTGTAAGCTGACCCGGGCCCCCGGGCTAGTTTCCCGGTGGGGGGGGGTGTCGGTCCGTCCCTCCCCAATAGGGGAGGGGGATCCGTGGGGGGTTTGGGGAAAGGAAGGTTCGGGGCTTGCCGGATCGCGCCTCGGACGGCCCTTCCTTCCGGTGGCGGCATTTTCCTGCCTCGGCGGGGGCTGGTTCCTTCGGGACACCGGCCCCGAGCGGGGCACGAAGACTCCGGAAGCTGTGGGTGGACCGAGCTGGGGCTCGGGAAGCCCAATCCGAAGGCTCCAGGAATGGGGACACCGGGCGGGTCCCTCCGCCCGGGGTCCTATAGTATAGGCAATGGGGGAGGCTAAACCCCTCCCCCGGGGTGTGATGTTAGCTGGGAGGTGTACTGTTGAGTACTCGCGTGATCCAGGCACCTCCCCTTTAGCTCAGGTGGGCGTGGGTTTTTAGTGGGTAGCCTTTGGGGATTTTTTCCCCAGGGTAGTCCCACATAACCCCGGCTTCCCCCAGAGAGCCGGGGTATGCGTAAAGACATTATCCCACGGAAAAAAAAAGGTTCTCGCCGAGCGTCGCATTTGAAATACACAGGGCACGCTGGAAACCTAAGAGTCACATCCGTCTATAAGTCAAAAGCAGTATGACTACTACCCGATAGCGACAAGAAAACTGAGAAAATGACTTTCTGCGATGGAATGTAGCACGTAGAAACGGACAGCGAAGCTCGAGAGCCGTCGCCGTCGAGGAGTGTGCCGCAACATTGTCGGCTATATCGGTGTGAGACCAGAAGATCACTACGCACTTCGCAGACACGGCGAAAACCGCACAAATGCAAATGCAAATTGCGCAGATCAACCACGCGGTGCTTATTTACATTAGCGTCTTCACATTCGTTCACTCCTACCCGCGCGGCTGTCGCCGACGGACTGCAGGAAACAAAATCCGTGCAGTGTCCGCGCGATTCTATTTTTTATGGTTTTTATGAGAGCGTTCAGTTGTTGGGCGGATTTCACACGTTTACAATGTGTGCCAGCATGAATCTGATTATTCCAATAAAGTCTGTAAAAATCGAGAGTGGCAAGAGTTGGTGGAGTTATTTGGAGATGGAGACGATATGACGGAAAAAAGAGTTTCTTTGGCAAGAACTCGCTTATATGATAAATTAAAAAAATTTAAGATATTATAAATAGGACTGACATTTATCATTTTGAAATTATATTTTTGTACCTTGCCAGTCAACACGACCTTCATTTACAAAGTAATGAGCAAATTTGTCTATAATATTTAATGATGCCGGTGCCCCCCTTCCTGCATGTACTACATTGAGACTATTTATTCATAGTTTACATTACATCATCCCTAGTTCTCACAAAGTTGTGCAAGACGCAACAGGCCTTTATGATGTCGTCTGCAAAGTCTACGTTTACATTTAACTGTAGTTAGAAACCCTTTTCTCATATGATAAAGCTTTTCCTGCGTAGGGTCGCATTACATTTTCCATTAAACCAAAAGCTTCATCCCCGACAATAACATGAGGCAGTGGTGTTGGATCTACATTAGATATTGATTTAGGTTTTGGTATGTTTAATGATTTTTCGAATAACCTTTTATAAAATATTGGATTTTTAAATGTAACGGAATCACTATTTTTACCATAAGCCCCAATATCAACACAAGTGAAACAATAGTGCACTACAAAGTGCTAAAAGCACTATAGAAAGTACTATAGAAAAAAATGTTTGTAATTGTTGGTATTCCTGATCGCATAAGTAGGTTAGGGTTTCTTGTTCTCTCGCGGTTTGTAAAAAGCAGAGCGCTTGCGCAAAAAACGATGATTAACCGAGAGATCGCGACTACTCAGGAAAGAAATGTGACTCGTTAAATTTTTCTCTTTATTAATATATATATACATATATATATATGTCGGGGCGTGATGGCAGCAATGCACCCCGTCGGCAACAACGCGTAACGCCTATAGGACTTAGTTTAATTGTAAAATAACGATTTACCGTACCCTGATAATTGCCCTGCGAAGGGACAATAAAACAGTCCCTGCGTACCTGCGCTACCCCTCTTCGCGCGCGGGGCAAAGGGAGATGCGAGACAGGGTACCTGGAATGATGGGCTGGGACCCTGTTGAACGTGACCACGGGCGACAGAATAGTTTCCGGGACGGTAGAGAGAAGACTAGCTTTGAGGAAAGCGACTTCTCGAGAGTAAAAGAACAAAAAGACGTACGCGAACATTCTGTGCGGCCCGTGTGCTCGTTGACGTGTCTCTCGTTGCGCTACGCGATCCGGCATCGCGTGTACGTGTAGAGTCCATACGACGTTCGCGTAAGCGCGAAAGGAGCGAAACGATGGAGAACGACGACGGACAATCTCCGACGGGTCCGAGGACGGACGAGTCCGCCCAGCCTCCGACATCAGAAGTGGGATTCTCGCGGGAAAACTCAGCTCCGCGAGTCTCCTCGCCCGAGAACGATGGAACAAATTGGAAGCTAATGTTCGAGATGCTATTAGGACGGATGCAAGGTCCAATAGTGAATCAACCAACACACGCCACCACCCGGATATTCCTGCCAGAGTTCGACCCGGATAAGGAGGACTACAGTGCGAAAGCTTGGTGTAGAACGGTGGATGTGTGTCTCGCAGAGCGACCGATACAGGGCAGCGAATTGGTCATGGCTCTAAGCAGGGCATTGAAAGGTGGCGCGTCCGCGTGGATGTCGCAAGTGAATTACGCTGGCATGAACTGGAGTGAGTTCAGAAAAATGTTTCTAGCCCAATATGATACGTTCGAAACCCCTGTGGGTGCAATGATGAGGATCAACGGGGGAAAACCAAGAGAAGGCGAGTCTATGCCTTCATACTCAAACCGTGTGCTGGCCTCATTTACTAATTTATACGCATCGATGTCGACGGAACAAATCGCTATAGCATCAACATTGGCACATTGCGTGCAGATAGATCCTCGACTGCAGCGCGTTGCGTTCACAACAAATATCGATACGCGGGCTTCATTACAAAAGGAGCTGACGGCCTTCGGGTTCCGTAAACGGCCAGTTACCACCGATGGAAGAGAACCGAAGTCAACGGACAGCAAGAAGCCGAAAAGTGTTGTTACGTGTTTTACATGCGGCAAGGAAGGACATAAAGCCACGGACTGTCATCGACGCCAAGGAGCTACCAGGTTGCCGGGACCCAAGCCTGGCACGAGCGGAAGCAACCGGGGACCACCGAAAAAGCCGGTTACCTGCTTCAAGTGCGGAGAGGACGGCCATATTGCTCCACAGTGCAAGAAGGAGGATGGAAGACCACATCCGAGGATACCCATGGAACGGCAGATCAACTTGTGCAGTATCGCCCCGGTAACAGCGGAACTAGCGGAATCGGGTGAGGTCTACGAATTTTGTTTTGATACGGGTGCGGAATGCTCTCTGATAAAAGAGTCGGTGGGAAATAAATTTTCCGGTAAGCGATCTAGAAATCTGACAAGGTTAATTGGTCTTGGCAACGCTAACGTGATGAGTAACTTACAGATCCTGTCCCGAGTGGTAATACACGATCACCGCGTTGAAATTCTCTTTCATGTCGTGCCGGACGAACATTTGAGTTATAGTATTTTGATTGGACGCGATTTGATAACGCAAGGGTTTTCTGTTGAAATTTCGGCGAATAGCTTCAGTCTAAGACGGGATAAGATAATAAAAATTTGCGAAGTTGGCAAAAAGATCGATAACTTTAATAGTGTTGACACAGATGTAGTTGGTCCCCATAGAGAAGAACTAATCGATCTGTTAAAAGGATTTTCTGAATCGTTTGTCCTCGGTACACCTACGGGTAGGATAAGTTCGGGAGAGTTACAAATAAAATTAATAGACCCTAATCGTACTGTTCAACGACGACCATATAGACTTAGCCCTGATGAGAAGCAAACTGTAAAGGACAAAATCAACGAACTCTTGTCTGCCGGGATAATTAGACCTAGTTGTTCCCCGTTTGCCAGTCCCGTAATCCTCGTTAACAAAAAGGACGGTTCTGACCGTTTATGCGTTGATTACCGGGAACTAAATAGTAACACAGTCCCCGATAGGTACCCCTTACCGCTCATAAACGACCAAATCCAGCGACTAAGCGGCGCACAATACTTTACGACGCTAGACATGGCGTCGGGTTTCCATCAAATCCCTGTCCATAAAGACTCGATAGAAAAGACTGCATTTGTTACTCCAGATGGTCAATACGAGTATTTGTCCATGCCGTTCGGGCTTCGTAATGCACCTTCGGTATTTCAGAGGGCCATAAATCAAGCCCTTTCTGGACTCGTAAACACATTTGTAGTTTGTTACCTGGACGACGTTATGATTCCGGCCAACTCTATACAAGAGTCCTTAGAGAGGCTACAAATAGTACTAGAAAAATTAAAGTCAGCGGGATTCTCACTCAATTTGAATAAATGTGCGTTTCTAAAATCACGTGTAGATTATTTGGGCTTTGAAGTGACCGCGGGGGAAATCAGGCCAAACCCACGGAAAGTAAAAGCATTAACCGAATCTTCTCCTCCATCAACGGTGACTCAGCTTAGGCAATTCATAGGCCTTGCTTCCTATTTCAGACAGTTTATACCTAAGTTTTCTCAGATCACTTCCCCACTATACAAATTGACTACGGGAAAAGGAAAGATAGAATGGAAACAGCAACACGAAAAGATCCGACAAGACATTATTGCAAATTTAATAAACGAACCCACACTAATGCTATTCAATCCGTCATACCCAATCGAATTACATACTGACGCCAGCTCGGATGGTTACGGTGCTGTCCTAATACAAAAAGTAGATAGTAAATCTCACGCGGTCGCGTATTATAGTAAGAGAACCACTGACGCCGAATCGCGATATCACTCATACGAGTTGGAGACGTTAGCGGTAGTCAATGCCATAAGACATTTCCGCCACTTCTTGCAAGGAAGACAATTCCTAGTCGTCACTGATTGCAACTCGCTTAAAGCCTCGCGTACAAAAATGGACCTTACCCCGCGAGTACACAGATGGTGGGCATTCCTACAGGCATACGATTTTGACATTGTATACCGAGAAGGAAAACGCATGAGCCACGCGGATTTCTTCTCGCGAAACCCTTTACCGATCAAAGACAGTTATAAACGGATTGAACAGAAACGGGTTAATTTGGCCGAGATATCGGAGAACTGGTTACAAACTGAGCAACTACGAGATGATGAACTGAACAAGATCATTTCCCAATTGGAAAACAATGAAATGGATCCTGATACCGCCAAAACATATTCGTTGAAATCAGGAGTTTTGCATAGAAAAATACAACGTAAAAATCGCAGTCAACAATTACCCATAGTCCCCGTACATTTTCGATGGTCCGTAATTAATCATGTTCACGAGTCTATTATGCATCTTGGTTGGAACAAAACCTTAGAGAAGGCCTATCAACATTACTGGTTTCCTAACATGTCGAAGTACATTCGTAAATTTGTCGAAAATTGTATCACGTGCAAATTATCAAAGTCTCACTCAGGTAAAGCGCAAGCCGAGCTGCATCCTATCCCAAAGGTAAGCGTACCGTGGCATACGATTCATGTTGACGCTACGGGAAAACTTAGCGGCAAAAATAACATAAAAGAATACGTGTTTGTGTTCGTCGACGCGTTCACCAAATTTGTAATTTTACGACATTCCATAAACATAGACGCGGCCAGTGCCATCACAGCACTGAATTACTGCGTGAATTTATTTGGGGCCCCCTCCAGAATTATTGCCGATCAGGGTAGATGTTTCGCAAACAGCAATTTTCGTGAATTCTGCAAGACCCATAATATTGACCTGCATCTAATCGCTACAGGTACGTGTCGTGCCAATGGTCAGGTAGAAAGAACAATGAGTACGCTTAGAAATATGCTTACCGCGGTAGAACTAAATAATAGCAAGTCCTGGCAAGAGTCCCTTGAAAATGTCCAACTAGCGTTAAATTGTACAGCGAATCGTACCACTAAGCATAGCCCTTTGGAATTGCTGATAGGCAAAGTTGCCAGACCAATATCATTGTCAGTTGCTAATGATAACGGCGAAGAACTCGACCTTTCGGACATCAGAGAACAAGCGACCCAAGCGATCGACCAAAACGCCGCGTACGACAAAACACGATTCGATAGTAACAAAGCAAAAATTGTTAGATTTTCGGTCGGAAATTACGTTCTTATAGAAAATCACGAACGAAATCAAACGAAATTAGATGCTAAATTTCGCGGTCCGTATAAGATAATAGAAGTTTTGCCCAACGACAGATACCGTTTGAAGCCTGTAAGTGGCAATAGAGTACTTAAATATGCTCACGAGCGACTGAGATTGATGCCTGATAGTTCTGTTCCCATAGAGTTTGATATCCGTAGTAATTGGAGCGACACCGAATTAACAGAATGTGCCAGTGTCGGGGATGACAACAGTGAGGAAAGAAACACGTGAAAATCCATGCGTCGTGCTTATTAGTCGTAAGCCATTATTCCCAAACCCAGTTTAGCTGGTAAAGGAGGCGGGGCGATGTAACGGCAGACGATGGATGTATTGGGTCGTGTTGATGACTGCGAAATGTGTGACCACGTGATTGGTCAGGAGTCGTATGAGTCGACTGAAAAAGGTGTGACCACGTGGTTGGTCGGGTGCCACATGGGTGGCTTTGTTCTGCTGTGTCCAGTAGTGGACAAAAGTTCATGTTGTTGTCTTGAGCTCACGGTGTGTCAGAACCGCTTGGCCGAACTGTTTATTCCGTGGCACCGAATTATCTGAATATGTTTTTATCCAGAATTGGTTAAGATTGCCCGCATGACATCGAACGCGTGTATAGTGCTTCGACATAGAGTACATGGCAAACATGGCATTCAGAGCTCAATCGATATTTTGTCAGAATGGACGAACGGGAAACATAGATGGTATTTCTTTTCCAGACGATGTATAAAGTCGTTGCAATTCCACACGAGGACGTGTGACAGTCAGGAGGGCCGTGTCGGGGCGTGATGGCAGCAATGCACCCCGTCGGCAACAACGCGTAACGCCTATAGGACTTAGTTTAATTGTAAAATAACGATTTACCGTACCCTGATAATTGCCCTGCGAAGGGACAATAAAACAGTCCCTGCGTACCTGCGCTACCCCTCTTCGCGCGCGGGGCAAAGGGAGATGCGAGACAGGGTACCTGGAATGATGGGCTGGGACCCTGTTGAACGTGACCACGGGCGACAGAATAGTTTCCGGGACGGTAGAGAGAAGACTAGCTTTGAGGAAAGCGACTTCTCGAGAGTAAAAGAACAAAAAGACGTACGCGAACATTCTGTGCGGCCCGTGTGCTCGTTGACGTGTCTCTCGTTGCGCTACGCGATCCGGCATCGCGTGTACGTGTAGAGTCCATACGACGTTCGCGTAAGCGCGAAAGGAGCGAAACGATGAAGAACGACGACGGACAATCTCCGACGGGTCCGAGGACGGACGAGTCCGCCCAGCCTCCGACATATATATATATATATATATATATATATATATATATATATACATTTCATAGTGTTTAATCTTCAATAAATATTATACAGGGTGGCCCACATAACTCTGAACAGCTCAATATCTCGAAAACTATGCCATCGATTTTAAAGTTCTTAGTCTTAAATTGCATGGAACTGAAGGGCCTTTCTGACTACATAAACGTGAAGTGGCCTCCCTTCCCCTTTAACGGGGGAGGGGAGGTACCTTTGTAATTTTAAATGGAACCCCCTATAAAATGTTACATATTTAGATTCTACCGGAAAAAACAAGTCAATTTTGTCTGAAACATTTTTTTGTCAGATACTTCCATGATGAGATATAACAGTTTGAAGTTTCGAGTTGTAGGTATTTGAAGCGCTCGGAAATAGCATTATGGAATTATACGCGCTTGAGTCCTTTGCTTATTCATGAAGAAACACAAACAATAATATTTACAATTCTTGAGTTTGACTCACTTATCTATGAAAACGTTTACAGTTTAGAGCTGTTATTCAAGCAGTAACATTGTGATTATGGCTACTTTTGACACCGAAGTGAATATGTTATTAACGTTAGGTGAATGCCAAAAAAATTATCGGCGTGCAGCAGTGATGTTTTTTGAACGTTATGGGATCAAAAAATGTCATGCAACATTTCATAATTTAGAAAAGCGGCTTCGCGAGCACGGTGAATTGTGTAAAAAACTCGCAATAAACCTAAAGCTGTCACTAATAAAAATAATAGTGCCAGTATTCTTGCTGCAATTACATTAAATCCTCATATTAGTCAACGTACACTTGCACAAACATCACATATTAGTCGTTCATCAATTCAACGAATTTTGAAACGGCAAAAATATCATCCATATCACATGGTTTTATCACAAGAGCTTTCGATAGCAGATTACGATCACCGCGTAAGATTTTGTGAGTGGCTGCAGGGTGTTGTGGAAAATGACTTTTTGTGCAAAATACTTTTTTCCGATGAGGCCACTTTTATGAATTCAGGGCATGTAAATAGACATAATCTGCATTATTGGGCCGTGGAAAACCCAAATTGGATGCGATGTGTTCCCTTTCAACATCGATGGTCTTTAAATGTTTGGTGTGGCCTAATAGGAGATTTTGTGATTGGACCTTATTTTTTTCAAGAAACTGTAACATCTGCAAGTTATTGTGATTTCTTAAAAAATCATTTGCCTCCGCGTTTGGAAGATGTGCCACTGCACGTTAGAAGAGAAATGTGGTTCCAACAAGACGGCGCTCCTCCACATTTTGCAATCATCACCAGGCAATTTTTGAACGAAAAATTTGGGAACAAATGGATAGGTCGTGGGGGACCTCGTCAATGGCCTCCTCGATCCCCCGATCTAACACCATTAGATTTTTTCTTATGGGGATATGTAAAGGACAAAGTTATGTTTGAACCACCGACGACAAAAGAGGATATGAAACAAAGAATACGTGACGCTTGCGCTTCAGTGACTCCCGAAATGTTAAAAAATGTTAGAACAACTTTGATGTTTCGAGTAAATAAATGTTTACAAGCCCGTGGTGGACATTTTGAACATTTAATTTAAAGTACATTTTATTTCTTCACGAATAAGCAAAGGACTCAAGCGCGTATAATTCCATAAAGCTATTTCCGAGCGCTTCAAGTACCTACAACTCGAAACTTCAAACTGTTATATCTCATCATGAAAGTATCTGACAAAAAAATGTTTCAGACAAAATTGACTTGTTTTTTCCGGTAGAATCTAAATATGTAACATTTTATAGGGGGTTCCTTTTAAAATTACAAAGGTACCTCCCCTCCCCCGTTAAAGGGGAAGGGAGGCCACTTCACGTTTATGTAGTCAGAAAGGCCCTTCAGTTCCATGCAATTTAAGACTAAGAACTTTAAAATCGATGGCATAGTTTTCGAGATATTGAGCTGTTCAGAGTTACGCTGGCCACCCTGTATACTAGCAGTAGATATAGATAAGCCGGAAAAAACGAGCAACCCTTCTACACATGGGCGGGTTACAATTACAAGAAATCTATTACAACATTCCAGGCGCCCATGCAACAGAGGAAGGCAGTGACGTTTTTGAAATTGCTATTAAAAAACTAGACAATTATTTTTCCCCTAAACAGAGTCAAATATATGAGAAGCATCTATTCAGATTAATGAAGCAAGATCCAGGGGAGAGATTTGACAAATTTTTGGTAAGATTACGACGCCAGAGTTCAAAATGCAAATTTACAAACATTGAAGAGAACCTTATAGACCAGATAACTGAGAACTGTGAGTCGAGTAAACTCAGGGAAAAATTACTCACGCTAGGTGATGGGGTAACTCTCGACAAAATAATCACGGAAGCAAATGCATTAGAAGCAGTGCAAAGACAAATGGATAACTTTGATCCAACAAAAGTAGACCTGACTCCTCAAGCAGTAAATCGTATAGAAACGAAAAGTAGCACTGCGATTTCAAAATCATGTACTCGATGCGGGAGTGAGAAACACTCGAGCGATTACATTAATTGCCCAGCTCGAACAAAGAAATGTTTAAAGTACGGTTATTTAGGACATTTCCGGGTACAATGCCAGACTAGAGTAAAGAAACGCAAAGCAGCAATGGCTACGTTCAGTGGAAGCAAAAAACCTAGATTAAATTAAGACGAAAAGACCAACACGGAGATAGATTTTATATTTCACATAGATGATGACGAAAGCATAACGTGTCGAGTAGGGGGAGTGAACTTGGAAATGTTAATAGATTCAGGGAGTAAATGTAATATCATAAACGATACGACTTGGAATAACCCGAAACAATACAATGTTAGGGCTCACAATCTTGTGAAGAATCCAAACAAAACATTTATGGCTTACGGCAGTCGAAAGCCTTTGACAGTGCTAGGTTCCTTTAACGCGGAGATCGTTATCGGTAATAAAGCGAATATGGCGACGTTTTATGTTGTAAAAAACGGGACTAGGAATTTACTGGGTAAGGAAACCGCCACAAGGCTGAAAGTACTGAAAGTAGGGGTAAATATTAACGCGATGGGTAACGGGGTTTTCCCCAAATTTAGGGAGGTGAAGGTTAACATCCCCATCGACAAATCAGTTAGACCTGTCTGCCAACCATATCGTAGAGTGCCAATACCACTTGAGAATAAAATAAAGGAACAGATAGAAAATAGTCCGTCCAATTGGATTTGACCTATGGTTCCTATCCTCAAAAGCGACGGAAATGTAAGAATTTGCATTGATATGAGACGCGCAAATAAAGCTATTCTTAGGGAAAATCTGTGAGACTGTGTGAGACTGAGGCGCGTTCCTGCGAAGTGTGTGTGTTGGATGTTTTGCGCATGCGCCGAGAATAGGGGGGTGATGGTTGCTTGCCGACGAGGAGAGAACGTGCGTAGATAATGGAGACATAGCGTGAAGATTGTATCAGCGATAGAATAACGTAGAGTTTAACATAGTTGTTTAATAAATATTATATACAATAATAATAGACAACAAAATCATCCTTTACCTACAATAGAGCAACTTATTCCGAAATTTAGAAAAGCTAAATTTTTCTCAAAATTAGACATTAAAAGTGCATTTCATCAGGTAGAACTTAGCGAAGAATGTCGGTATATCACAACATTTATCACTAGTTCGGAACTCTATAGGTATAAACGCCTCATGTTTGGTATTTCGTGTGCTCCAGAGATTTTCCAAAAAATTCTAGAGAAGATCTTATTACCATGCAGCGGAGTAGTTAATTTCATTGATGATATTGTAGTATTCGGATGCAATGAGAGCGAACACAATACCAGACTCACCAAAGTTTTGGAAATCCTAAACGATTATAAGGTATTACTCAACGATGGAAAATGTATTTGCAAGTTAAGAACTATACAATTCCTAGGTCACGAGCTATCCGATAAAGGCATCAGACCGTTAGATAAATATACAAAGACAATCGAAACATGCAGAGAGCCCAAAACCATAGAAGAGCTCCAAAGTTTTTTAGCCCTTGTCAATTTCGTTGGGAAGTGGGTTCCTAATTTAGCAACGTTAACGGACCCAATTCGAGAATTGTTACGGCTTAAGGGGGCCGGTAGGCATTTGGCCTTGACTGTCACGCTACGTTACTCTGTACCTTTTTTTCTAGACATTTTACGTCTTAAATAAGTAAGTAATCAATTAAAAATGCACACCACCGTGTTTATACATGCCTTTGCTACGTCTCTCCAGAGCCTTTTTTCCGATACGAACACTAAATCTCTCGAAATTAAGAGAATCTATAATAATAAAGATTTATTATAGAATAGAGATTTAATATTTCTCCTACAAAATTAGAAGAACTTAAAGTTAGTTTAAGGAATTTTGCTTTTAAACTAAAAGAGAAATGGGTAAAGTGCAGTTACACTGACAGTAAGTTCTTTAACCGTCACAACGATTGGTTGGAGAAAGATTTCCCTTATCCAAACGAAATCTTGACAGAAATACCTTCGACAAGTGTTAGGAAACAAAAATCAGGTTTTGTATACATTTATTTATAAAGGGAACAAATCCTTCTTGCAATGCAGCGTTAGAGAGCGAATGAGAAGAGCTCGATCTCGAGTTAGTTTCTTTATCGGAATGACTATATGCTACACAAATGAGCTTGAGGAAACACAGGATACATTCTAAAGCACGCTTGCTTCACCAGTTAGAAAATGATCAATACGACAAAATTGTTGAAGATTTGAACAAACAAGGATATATACCCAAAGAAAAAAAATTTTCACCGGAAAAGGCTTTGAGTATTTCTGCAATGTCAGATCTGTCCAAATTTCAGTACATTACGATACGAAACGAACAGATAAAACATAATAACAACTCTTGGCCCTCTTATTTTAAATTATTGGAAGAAAAACGAAATTGTTACCCACTAATGAATTCAATCAAAATATCAGAGTTGGGAGCAAAAATTAATTTACAAAGTCTACTAAATCATACAGTTTCACGAATAATAAAAAGTTTGAATAAAGTCATACAAAATGCATATTTAATCCTTACATGCAAATGGGGATGTGTTGGTATTCCTGATCGCATACGTAGGTTTTCACGTGCTCTCGCGGTTTAGAAAGAAAGTAGAGCGCGTGCGCAAAAGAATAACGGTTGTAAGCGAAGATCGCGACTGCTCAGAAAAGAAATGTGACGCGTTAGAATTTTTCTCTTTATTAACATATATATTTCATAGTGTGTAATCTTCAATAAATATTATATATTGAAAGTACGAAATGTTCCTGCCAATTACTTTCCAACAAATGGTAGCAGAGCATGGTTCTTCCAAATGAGGAATAAATAAAGAGAGATTAGAGGAAGTTTGTGAGGTTAAGTAATCCGCTGACCACGTGGCGAGTGAAATTAGAAAGGAGACTAATAGAAATACGTAGGAAGGAAAAATTACAGAAATGACGGATCATCTTGGGATAAATAAAATAGAATTACTGAATAATAATAATTATCCAGTCTGGGCGTTAAAAGTAAGTACCATTCTCAGACATAAAGGGTTATATAACGATGTTATAGAAAAGGATGAACCGAGGTGCATTGGACAACTACCATCGAATTCAAACACAGCGGAACATAAGCAAAGATTAGAATGGGAAAGAAAGAACGAAGAAGCATTCGCAATCATTATATTAGCATTATCTGACTAACAAGCAGGACAATTTTTGAACGAAAGAAGAGCAAAGGCAGTATGGAATACTCTGAAGGAAAGACACACAGGTAACATAAGTGCTAGAAGAATCGATCTGGGATTAGAACTAAGAACCTTGAAAATGAAGGATAGGGAATCTATCAAAGAATATATTACAAGAACACGAGGTATCGTAGCACGTAATGCAGCGTTGGGCCAAACGTTCGAGCAAAGAGAAATCACTTATCATGTCATCAGAGGGTTACCGAAACATATGGAAAGGATTGCAGGAATTTTAAGGACACAAACAGATAAAACTCTAAACGAAATAGAACAGTTATTGTTAGAAGAAGAAGCGTTCACAGGGAACAGAGCAGAGGAAACTCATGATCCAATACAACGAGGAGAAACTGCATTTGGAACGTCACGAGGCAGAAATAGACTCCACAATAGTAAATCCTGTTACATATGTGGTAGAAACAATCATTTGGCAAGAGACTGTTTCCACAACGCAAGTAAGCAATCAAATCATAATCATTATAGAAATAATAATAATAATTACAGTAGAAACACTAGAATGGGTCGTGGAAGTTATCAAAGCAGACAAACAAATCATGAGGTGAAACACAGAACTAGGACAGAGAACACACATTTAGTAAGAAAGGGAAAAGAAACACACTCTTTCAGAGCCAGTATTAATGGTAATTTCCAGGATGATAGCGACAACATGAAAGAAGTATGGACAGTGGATTCAGGCGCAACCTCACATATGACAAGAAATGAAGACTGGATGATGAATATACAGGACTGTGACACCATTATTGAATTAGCAGGAGAAAACAAATCAGTAATGGCCAGAGGAATAGGCGATGTGAAAATAAATGTGATAACAAATGAAACGACAGAGCTTATTAATATTAATGGAGTGTTTTACGTGCCACAGTTGCGTACTAATTTACTATCAGTTAGCGAGCTAAACAACGATGGAAACCAAGTAATATTCGATAAAGGAGTTAAAATAAAAAGAGGTGGTAGAACGGTAGCTCGAGGAGAAGAAGTGGATGGAACGTATATACTGTCGCCTCAACCACAAAGACATAAGCTAAACTTGGCGGTGACAAATGAAAATGACAAAGAAATAAAATACGACAAAATGGATAAAATGCTATGGCGTAAGAGACTGGGTCATTTCTGCGAAAATTATTTAGACAATATGGAAAGAAGAAAAATTGTAAGAGACTTAAAATATACTACAGAGAAGCTGGATCAATGCGAAGCATGCATAAGAGGAAAACTTGCTCAACGACCACATAAACCAGTTGATATACGTATGAAAGAACCTCTAGAATTAATACATATGGACGTGTGTGGGCCAATGCCTGTTAAATCTTTAGCCGGAAATAGATACATGTACGTACTCATAGATGATTTTAGCAGATTTACCTTCGTATACTTTACGAAAACTAAAGATGAAGTATACGACAAGTTCCTAGAATTTATGAATAGATATGAAAATGAATCAGGGAAACGAATAAAAAGGGTAAGATCCGACAATGGTACGGAATCCACAAATAAGAGGTTTCAGGAACTATTCATACAAAAAGGAATACAACACCAAAGAACGGTTCCATATAATCCGCAAAGTGATGGAGTGGCAGAAGGGGCCAACAGGACTCTGTTAGACAAAGCAAGAACCATGCTACTGGATGCGAAACTTCCGCTTAGATTCTGGGCGGAAGCAGTGGCAACAGCAACATATTTAAAGAATATCACAATAACCAAATCAGAAATAGACGTTACACCAATGAAAAATGGAGCGGAAGAAAGCCAACGGTATCTTTCACGAAAGTATTCGGATGCGTGGCATACTATTACGTGCCGAAAACGGTACGAAATAAATTAGAGCCCAGAGCGAATACGGGCATATTTGTAGGATACAGTCAAGATTGTAAAGCCTACAGGATTTATAACCCGGAAAATACGAAAATTTACGTAGAAAGGACACTAAAATTCGACGAAAATAGAAAAGGAGCAACGTTATTAGAAAATAGTAAGGAAAGGAACAGTATTGATGTATCCAGTTTAATATACACTAACGTTGAACAGGGCAATGAAGAAGATAAAAGAAATGAAATAGAACCAGAACAAATAGAAGAACAACGAAGAGACGAGGAGGAAGATGAAGAATTTCGAATAGAAGAAACAAAGAAACGAGGAAGAAAAACTGGAATAACAAATGAAGAGGTGCAGGAGTTACATCTAAATAAACTAAGACTTAGAGAAAATAGACTGAGGGAAGAAGGAGTAAGGAGATCATCGAGATTAGAAAACAAAGAAAAACATCGAACGAATCAGGTGATAGATAGGAAGGAAGCTATACCAAAGAATTTCAAAGAAGCGATGCAAACACAAGAAGAAGAATCCTGGAAACGAGCCATGGAAGAAGAATTAAACTCTATGAAGAAACACAAAGTGTGGAAATTAGTACCTCGAAAGGAAGATATGAGAATTATAAATGTAAATGGGTTTATACGCAAAAAGAAACGGAGGATGGGAGCATGAAGAAATTCAAGGCAAGATTAGTAGCAGTAGGATACATGCAAAGAGAAGGCATAGACTATAACAACTCATTCGCACCAGTATTAAGATTAGACAGCCTCCGTACACTAATATCGTTAGCGGTAACACAAGGACTGAAGATAAGACAGTATGACGTAAAAACGGCTTATTTGCACGGAATTTTGACCAAACCAGTTTACATGGAACAACCAGAGGGATACAAAGATGAACAAAACTCGGATATGGTATGCGAACTACAGAAAAGTATCTATGGTCTTCCACAATCTGGACGACATTGGAACGAGAAGTTAGACAGAACTATGAGAGAACTCGGATTAAAACCAATACCCGAAGAACCTTGTATATATAAATTAAGGAGAGGTAAGAAACTGTTAATAATAGGTGTATATGTAGATGATTGTTTAGTTTTAGGTACAGATGACGAAACAATAGATGAAACGATGGATAAATCAAAACTACATTTCAAAATGATTCAAAAGGGCAGTAACATGAAATTCTTAAACATAAAAATAGAAGTCGGTCCGGAAGGTATCGAGATGTCACAAGAAGCGTATATTGATACGATATTACACAGATTCAAGATGAATGAATGCAATGCGGTAAAAACACCCATAGAATCTCAAAGTAACCTAGACCAATACGAAGAATCACAGCCGACAGATAACACGGAGTATCAAACTATGCTGGGGGCCCTGATGTACGTAGCAACGGGAACCAGACCAGACATATCGTACGCTGTCTCAAAATTATCGCAGTACAGTAAGGATCCGAGGAAAATACATTTCAATGGAGTTAAACGCGTATTTAGATACTTGAGAGGAACTACACACATTAGACTGAAGTATACCAAAGGCAACCCTAGGTTAAGCGTATCCACCGATGCGAGCTGGGATTCGGATAAAGATTCCAGGTCATACAGCGGATATGTAGTAAGATTAGGCGACAATGTAATAGGGTGGAAAAGTCAGAAACAAAGATTAGTAGCGTTATCTACGTGCGAATCGGAAATAATATCCATATGCGAAGGCGTGAGAGAATTAAAATGGATGAGCGGACTATTATCAAGTCTTCAATTGGATGAAGCGGTAGCTCCTCCACTCATATTGAAAACTGATAGCAAATCGGCTATAGACTGGGTTCACAAGAATAATGTCACTAATAGGATGAAACATATAAATAGGAAGTATAATTTTATTAGAGATGAGGTAAGAGATGGCAATATAAAACTAGTCCACGTAAATTCCAAAGATATGGAGGCCGATATGTTAAGGAAAGGACTAACACCCGACAAACATTTAAGAAATTTAAGTTTACTTAATATAAATAATTAGAGGTATGCGATCAAAAGGGGGATTTGTTGGTATTCCTGATCGCATACGTAGGTTTTCACGTGCTCTCGCGGTTTAGAAAGAAAGTAGAGCGCGTGCGCAAAAGAATAACGGTTGTAAGCGAAGATCGCGACTACTCAGAAAAGAAATGTGACGCGTTAGAATTTTTCTCTTTATTAACATATATATTTCATAGTGTGTAATCTTCAATAAATATTATATATTGAAAGTACGAAATGTTCCTGCCAATTACTTTCCAACAGGATGCGATGGTGCATCTGGTCAATCCAGATGTAAACAATTTCAGCATGGCGAAATAAATGACGAAACTGTTTTTATTTCTAGCTTTGTTCCATTAAGAATTGAAGATAAATTAAGTTATGAAATAGTATGGGAAAATCCACAACTGTCTTCTGCATGGTTTTGTAGACGTATCCAATTTCGCTTTCTTAAGGAAAGTAACGAAGTTATAGACAAGGAAATTGAAGAAATTAATAACCAAATTCAAAATTTAAATCAGTTCAGTATGAACTATAATATCAAAATAGAATATGTTATGACGTTAACTATGGTGCACAACAAAATATGCAATTCGATCACAAATACAACATCTGCAATGAAATGTTATATTTGTCAAGCTAAACCTACAGACATGAGCAATTTAGAACTAATTAATTATAAAGCCTGTAGTAATTACACGTTTGGGTTGTCGTCACTCCATGTGTGGATAAGATGTATGGAATGTTTGCTGCACATTTCTTACAATTTATCTTTTAAAAAGTGGACCGCATGGAATGCAGACAATGTAGAGAATCTCTACTTTATTTATTTGTAAAAATCATCGCGTGGGGCGACGTGGGGCATATACTAATTCATTAACGAAGAGTAGTAACATGGGCGTTTCTGTGGAAAAATAAGTACCGTCTTTGACACTTAATTTACAAAAATAGAGGAGTGTTATCGATAATTTGGAATTACTAAAGTGAAAATACGTGTTTTGAGATGTTATATCCATCATATATAGGAAATTTAAACACTCCTGTTGAAGTATTATCACGGGGTTCACTGGGCATACGAAACCCGGCATTGAGAGGTGCCAACCTCACGTTACTGGTCTTTCCTTTGGGTTGGCATGCCTACTGAACAACACCGGCTTGGGTGTGCTTTCTATTGTCTATTTTTTGTTCATGCTCAACGCACGTTTTGTAAAACCTTTCTCTCTTCTTTATTATTAAAACTGTTTATACAATTATTCCTTGACGCTTTATTTCCGCAACAATCATAACAACAGGTTATGGGCCCAGGAGACTGGAAAAAGAAAGCGTAGTAAAAAGATTTAAGGAAGTAAAAATAAAAAAAAAAAACCCACGTGTTGAAAGTGCAAAGAGGTTAATTTTCTCCGGCCCACGTGCAAAAGGTGAAAGTATAACTTCGTCAGCCAGAAAAACGAACACGATGGAAGGCGACAGTTCAAAAGAGGGGTTAACTATAAAGAAATTGAAGGGTGTGGAGAACTGGAACGTTTGGAAGTTCCAAGTTAGCGTAATTCTTAAGGCCCAGAGAGCATGGGAAATAGTCTCAGGAGTCAAGGTTCTCATACAACCCGCGGCAGAAACAGCACCAGATGCTGAAAAAAGACTAATTGAAAAAGAGATAGCTGAATGGTTCAAGATAGACGCAATAGCGCAAAAGGTAATAGTCACGACAATTTCAGAACAGTGCATGATACACATCATGCGATGTAATTATGCCAACGAGATGTGGACAAAACTGGAAGGTATATATGAGCAGAAGTCGGAAGCAACGACACATGTTCTCCAACAGAAATGGTTTACAGTAAAAAAGGAAGGATCGGACGACATGGCCACTCATATTGCCAAACTAGAAAATTTAGCCTACAAGCTGCAAGCAACAGGTGAGAATATCTCAGATACAATGATAATGACCAAAATTTTGCTCACACTACCGTCTAGCTATGATCATTTTGTGAGTGCTTGGGAGTCAACGCCAACTGTAGAGCGCACAAAAACCAATCTTATTGCTAGGCTCACAATAGAAGAGTTTAGGCTTAACCAAAGAGAAGGTGACAGCGGTAACGCTCTAACCTCAAAAACTAAGTATAACCGAGGTGAGTCAGGGAATCAGTACCAAAACCGAGGTAAACGAGGTACTTGGAAACCAGGCAAGTGCAATATATGTAATAAGCCAGGTCATTGGGCACGAGAGTGTCGAAACAAATTCGCAAGCAACAAAGAAAGAAGAGAAGCAGTGCACGGAGATGGCTTAATAAGTGAAGCTCTAGTATCTTTGCAGCGTAGAGGTAAAATTGTAGATACATGGTACTTAGATTCAGGCGCATCTGAACACATGACGCACAACAAGGAATGGTACGCATCATATGAATCACTAAAGAAAAAATTTATGTTCGCATTGGAGATGGAACGTACCTAGAAGCGTGTGGTCGAGGCAATATTAATGTGCTAGCTTTTGATGGAAAAACCTGGACAGAAAACCATCTAACAAATGTGCTATATGTACCAAAACTCAAGTACAACCTTTTTTCATTGGGAGTAACTCTCGATAAAGGGATAAGGTCTGTGTCGGACAAAAATTGTTGTCAATTTCTTAAAGGAAATAGGGTTGTTGCAGTAGGAGAACGTGAGAATTCGCTATTCGTCATGAAATTCAAAGTTGTTAATCCAAAAATTCAACACAGGTCAGACGAAACACAACTCATGACAACAGCCACAGCAGCAGAAACAGATACGTTGACAAGCTGGCACGAGAAGTTCGTACACCAAAACTTTACCAGAACAAAGGAAATCCTGAAACAGCATGGTATAAAAGTCAAGGAAAGTAAAAGTGAAACATTCTGTGAAGCTTGTGCAATGGGTAAAAGCCAAAGATTACCCTTCCCGCAGAGTCAGTCAAAAACTAAACGCATAGGAGAAATAATACATGCTGACTTATGTGGACCAATCCAAGAAAAGTCCATGAAAGGATCAAGGTATTTTTTGCTCTTCAACGACGATTATTCTCACTATCGTCAAGTTTATTTTATAGCAGCCAAATCAGATGTGTGTGGCTGCATGGAGAACTTTATTAAAAAAACCGAAAAACATTGTACCAAAGGGATTAAGTATATTAGGACCGACAATGGATTGGAATTCGTCAACAAAAAAGTAGACAGCTTAATAAGTGAACATGGTATTCAACATCAAAAAACAGTTGCCTATTGTCCTGAACAGAATGGATCAGCCGAAAGAGAAAACAGAACACTGGTAGAAGCAGCTCGAACGCTTCTTCATTCGAAAGGCTTCGAAAAAAGGTTCTGGGCTGAAGCAATAAACACTATCGTCCATGTGTTAAATCGTACAGGTACAAGCTCGGTGAAAAACGCAACACCATATGAACTATGGTATGGCAACAAACCTCACATACAGAATTTCCATATTTTTGGCGAAGTGGTTTATGTTCACATACCAAAGGAACATAGACAAAAATTAGATGTAAAGGCCAAGGTAGGCCGTTTTCTAGGTTATGAGGACTTAACCAAAGGATATAGGGTCTGGATCCCAGAGGAGGATACGGTTAAAGTTGTAAGGAATGTCTTTTTCAGTGGAAAAGCTGAACCTATAAAGAAAAGTATACCGACAGATTATATCCTGTTGGAATTACCTCAGACTCAAAACGAGCCAGACAATGAAAATCAAGGGGAAGAAGAGGACAATGAAAGTCATGGGGAAGAAGAGGACAATGAAAGTCATGGGGAAGATGAGGACAATGAAAGTCAAGGGGAAGAAGAGGAAAATGAACCAGAAAATAATGAAGACCAGGATCCGCCTGCAGAAAACCAGGACGGGGAAGAAGAAGTTAATGGCGAACAAGAAGATCAACAACCAGCACAGGGGAGTTGGTTGAGAGACAGGAGATTGTTGAGAAAACCAAACAGGTACAATGATTTCATAGACATAGAAGAAATATTTATTGCAGAAAATGACGAGCCAGCAAACTACAAAGAAGCCATAACTAGCAGTGAAGCTGATAAATGGAGAGAGGCGATGAGAGAAGAAATTGAAGCCTTGAACAAACAAAAAGTCTGGGAGCTAGTTAAAAAGCCAGAGAAGCAAACCATAATTAGGAATCGCTGGGTTTACAAAATTAAGAAGGATGCAAACGGAAATGCACTGAAGTACAGAGCAAGACTGGTGGCTAAGGGTTTCAATCAGAAAGAAGGAATCGACTACCGGGAAGTATTCAGTCCAGTGGCAAAAATGGACTCCATTAGACTATTAATAGCCATAGCAGCCAGAGAAGGCTTAACACTCAGGCAGTTCGACGTAAAAACGGCTTTTCTCAATGGAGAACTTGAAGAAGAAATTTACATAACTCAACCGGAAGGTTTTTCCGATGGAACCGGAAAAGTCTACAAACTGTTTAAAAGTTTATACGGATTGAAACAAGCAGCTAGATGCTGGAATCAGAAGTTAACAAGTCTTTTGAAGAAATACAATTTAACTGCAACAGGCGCAGATCCATGCATTTTTCACAGCGTGAAGGAGGACAAGAGGATCATCCTAGCATTACACATAGATGATGGCCTAATCGCAGCAAGAGAGCTTCGAGATATTATGGATATATTGGAAGATTTAAATCAAGAATGTGAAATTACACACACACCAGTTGGAACTTTTCTAGGTATTGAGATTGAGCAAGCAGAAGACAAATCAATCTTTATTCATCAATCAGCTTATACTCGTAGAATAATTGAAAAATTCAAAATGGAAGAAGCAAACGCAGTTTCTATTCCTGCAGATCCAAACCATCAAATGCGTACGGAAATGCATACTGCCGAACAAAGAGTACCTACTCAGGCACCATATCGAGAAGCTGTAGGTAGCTTGATGTACTTAGTAATGGCGACGAGACCAGATATTTGCTATGCAGTAAACAAAGCAAGTAGATATCTGGACAAGCCTACAAAGATTCAATGGAATGCGGTCAAAAGGATCATACAATATTTAAAAGGCACACAGCATTATGGTTTACAATTCAAAAGAGATACAAATGCTCAGCTAGAAGCATTTAGTGATGCTGATTATGGCGGAGATTTGGAAACAAGGAGATCAACCACTGGATACATAGTAAGATGGGGAACGTCTTTAATTTCCTGGTGCACTCAACGTCAAGAATCTGTATCATTATCGACAACAGAGGCAGAATACATAGCCGCATGCCAAACATCAAAAGAGATTATGTGGCTACACAAACTGATGAGAGATCTATGCAGGGAAAAGGAAGTCAATGTGGTCATGTATCTTGACAACCAGAGTGCGATAAAGCTGATCAAAAATCCGGTTTTCCACCAGAGGACGAAGCATGTGGACATGCAGTACAAATACGTAAGTGAGAGATATAGAGAGAAACAATTCCAGGTGGAGTATGTCAATACCAACGAACAACTGGCTGACATATTCACCAAGGCACTAGCCCGTCCACTGTTCCAGAAGCATTGCAGCGAGATTTGTACAACGATTACTGCATAACACCTGTAAAATTTTTCGTATGTCAGTAAACAGGGGGAGTGTTGAAGTATTATCACGGGGTTCACTGGGCATACGAAACCCGGCATTGAGAGGTGCCAACCTCACGTTACTGGTCTTTCCTTTGGGTTGGCATGCCTACTGAACAACACCGGCTTGGGTGTGCTTTCTATTGTCTATTTTTTGTTCATGCTCAACGCACGTTTTGTAAAACCTTTCTCTCTTCTTTATTATTAAAACTGTTTATACAATTATTCCTTGACGCTTTATTTCCGCAACAATCATAACAACAACTCCTTAGTACATTTTAACATATTTCTAGCGCGTATGGAAATGTGCCCATTCATTTATAGGTTAGGTGTTCGTTTTTTAGGCGAAGTTTACACGCTCTGTAAACATACAACAAAAGAATTTTAAGTTTTAATATTCAAGGGTTCTAATACATGGTTATTTTAGATTATATTAGCACAGTTAGTTTTTGTCGATTTGAAAGTTACTTTTGTCCAGCTAAAAGGCCATTCGTCACACTGTGTGCCGTTCCGAAAACAAACACGCCAAGGGCGGAAGGAACAGGGGTGAGACGAAGAAAAAGAACAGCTCTGATTGGAAGGACCCAAAGCGTGGGTTAGCCAATCAGGGTAGTTTAGGATTTTTACCAGGGCAAACGAAGGCGTTAGAATTAAGTTGTAGAGAACTGCTTCAGGCAGTCAGTCGGAAGTCGTCTTCAGAGACACTTAGAGATTTTGTACAGAGTCGTCAAGCGTCGCTCATAGATATACCTCGCGATTGTAAAGATGCGAACATTAGTTGTACATATTTCCATTAAAATCAGTTCGCCAGTAAAGTGTTGATCATAAACAGACCTTACCCACAAAAGCGTTGACCTTCATATGTCCTAAACCTAATAGTTAACGAGATATTATTCAAATAAGGAAGAAAATTATTTCGATAATATCTCGTTAACTATTAGATTTAGGACATATGGAGGTCAATACATTTTTACTCGGAATTCGATAGTCTATCGATTCATGATACAGAAAGTATACCGTGTAAGTTTTGTATACAACATTTTTTCATATTATTACAAATAATGGCAATATTCAAAGTGGACATAGTTATTGCCCCACCTTGTATAATACACACTTCCTTCCCCCTAGAATTCGATAGTCTATAAAAAAAAAATCAAGATGACCTTGAAATCTCCTCTATGCCTCCACCCACACAGAGAATGTTTGTGTCACAATATCCCCCCCCCCTCCCCCCTCCCACTTAAGATGGACTTCGCTCGGCAGAGATTTTCATAAACGACTAAAGTACAGGTGAAGCGTACAGCGTGATTGAATGTTTATTTACATTCAACGACCCATAACAAGAGATTACGAGACAGAGATGAAGTAACATTAACAACCAGAGGCGGCAAGGAAGTGTGCTATATAGCCCTCGGAATTAGCGGAAGGATTTATTGCCTCGCTGACAAAAGGGCCTAGCCGATTAAGATGGTCAAAACTGCCCTTAGAGGTTTTTCAATGATTAATGAACCATTCGAAAGCTGACCCAGAAAAACCCATCTGAGCAAAATTTCAACCCCCTATCTTGCCCGTGAGGGTAGTTACAGGGTAAATTAGATTTCGCGCTTTTCCACGCATTTTCTACACTCTGATGCTTCCTAAAATTCTGAAAAAATGTGGCATATTTTGGATCCTAAGACAGATTTTTGAGAATTTTTTCAGATTTTTTTCTTGCAAACTGTGGTCGCAAAAAATTAAAAACCTCAAAAAAATCGGAAAATGTACATTTCTCAAAAATATGAAAACATGCTATTTTGCTGTTTAGTGCCCCGATATAGAACCATAACAGGCAGTGTCCTCAATTTTTTTAGATTTTTTCTTGTGGGCACTTTTTGTCCAGACAAGAAAAACCGAATTTTTTCGCCGTTTCTGCTATTAGGAGGAAAGTTACACTTGTTGGTTTTATCGCAGATATATATTAAGTCATTTTAAACATTATTACATTGAAACAAGTAAGTGTTTGACCTAAAAAATGTTTTAAGAGAAAAAATGGATTGTATTTTGTGCGGTATATATCAGAATGTTCGTAACGTTTACAACATCGCCGGTTGGCACAGCGGTTAGGGCGTCGGACTACGGAGCGGGATACGCTGGTGTTCGAATCCCGTCGGTGGGAAAGTTTTTTTTCCATACGTCATCTTCTTTATTTTTTCAATTTCTTATATGGTTTATTCATGTGATTTTAACAATATTTTTTTAATGTTTTAAAAATATTGAGGTAACATTTTTAACTAACTTTTATTTATATCACTCCGATTTTACTTCGAATTTAATGATATTATTTTCTTGGATTAGGCAATAAATTAATATTTATATTATTGTGTTCGTCCACGATTTCTGCAAGATATGAAATTGCTTGTGAAAATTGGTAAGATTCCGTGAAAAGAATTTTTAAATCTACTTCTGTCATTTCCGGAAAATCAAGAGTATCTACCGAGGATACTGTTTGAAATGGAGTCTTTTTGCAGTTCCAATTGTTTCCAATTTTTGGAAAGGTTTTGTTGTCTACTTGTTTGTGTAGGAGCTGGTACTTTTGACCTAGTATACTATGAATTGCCTCTGCATCCCACCGAAAATAATGAACTTCCTGATCCGTATCATAAATGTCCACAGAACAAGTCTTTCATTCAAGTAACTATAAACGGGAATTACTTCCTCATGTACCGTACAATAAAGAGGAATGGCTTAGGCTTATTTGTACCTGATACCTCACTTTCAAAATAGTGGTAGTATGTAGCCCTTTTCTCTCAATTTGACAAAAACCAATACTTTGCTGCGTGTTATTTATTCAGAGTTCTTCTTATTTCCTCCCTAATTTCTGAAGACGCAAGGCTTAGACACTAGATTAATGAATTTTAATATTAACAATGTTAAACAGGGCCGCAATGATGAACATATACAATTAGAGAATCGAGGAAATAATAGATACTGCGAAACTATTTTTGTATGTATTTTAGTTAAAAATGTTACCTCAATATTTTTAAAACATTAAAAAAATATAATTAAAATCACATAAATAAACCATATAAGAAATTGAAAAAATAAAGATGACATATGGAAAAAAAACTTTCTCACCGACGGGATTCGAACACCAGCGTATCCGCTCCGTAGTCCGACGCCCTAACCGCTGTGCCAACCGGCGATGTTGTAAACGTTACGAACATTCTGGTATATACCGCAGAAAATACAATCCATTTTTTCTCTTAAAACATTTTTTAGGTCAAACACTTACTTGTTTCAATGTAATAATGTTTAAAATGACTTAATATATACCTGCGATAAAACCAACAAGTGTAACTTTCCTCCTAATAGCAGAAACGGCGAAAAAATTCGGTTTTTCTTGTTTTGACAAAAAGTGCCCACAACAAAAAATCTAAAAAAAATTGAGGACACTGCCTGTTATGGTACTTTATCGGGGCACTAAACAGCAAAGTAGCATGTTTTCATATTTTTGAGAAATGTACATTTTCCGATTTTTTTGAGGTTTTTAATTTTTTGCGACCACAGTTTGCAAGAAAAAAATCTGAAAAAATTCTCAAAAATCTGTCTTAGGATCCAAAATATGCCACATTTTTTCAGAATTTTAGGAAGCATCAGAGTGTGGAAAATGCGTGGAAAAGCGCGAAATCTAATTTACCCTGTAACTACCATCACGGGCAAGATAGGGGGTTGAAATTTTGCTCAGAGGGGTTTTTCTGGGTCAGCTTTCGAATGGTTCATTAATCATTGAAAAACCTCTAAGGGCAGTTTTGACCATCTTAATCGGCTAGGCCCTTTAAGAATCTGGATGGAGCAAAAAGGGATTAAACAAGAATTTAGTCCACCAAGAACCCCACAGTGCAATGGAGTGGCAGAGAGAGCGAACAGAACTCTGATAGAAATGACCAGGGCAATGTTATTAGACTCAAAGCTGCCTGTAGAATATTGGGGTGAATGTGTCAGTGTGTCAACACATGTTAAAAATAGAATAAAATCCAGTATTCATGAAAAGGCACCATACGAAATATGGCATGGACGTAAGCCGAACATTAAATATTTGAGAAGATTTGGTTGTGTTGCATATGTGTTAAACAAAGGGAGATTAACGGGTAAATTCGGTAAGAAGACGTATAAAGGTATATTCATTGGATACGGCATGAATAATACATACAGAGTGTATATACAGAACTAGACATAGTGAAAAGTGACTGTGACATGAAGTTTGATGAGTCGAAGAATGGTATAGAACTGCTAAAAGATAAATGTGATCATGAGAGAGAAATAGTTAAGAATTTGGTAGTAATAGGAATGGATGAAGAAACGAATGGCAACGATATACAACTGGAAGACATAGAAGAGCAGGTGGAAGTTTTAAGTGAAGAGGATAGTGAATATGAAGATGCAAACACTGATAGTGACAACAGAGAAATTAATGCACACGATGATGTTAAAACCAACAACAACCACAGAGAAGAAAGAATAGAGAATATAGAGCAACCAATTGAAATTGGAAAAGGAGGAAGGCAGAAAGGAGCAACTTCAAGCGTGATGGAGGTAAGAAGACATTTAGAACGAGAAGAGGCACAACGTCGAGCTGGAAGTGAAGACTTAAGAAGATCTGAAAGACTTAGAAATAAAAACATGGCTATGTTAATAATTAATGAAGAAATACCAACATGTGTGCAAGAAGCTAGAAATTCAAAAGACTGGAAGGAGTGGCAAAGAGCGATGGACGAAGAAATGAAAGCAATGAAGAAACACAATGTGTGGGAGATTGTGCAACGCCCGGATAAGAAAGTTATAAAAAGTAAATGGGTATTCAATTTGAAGGAAGACCCAAATACAAAAGAACGCAGGTACAAGGCAAGGCTGGTCGCAATGGGTTGTGGTCAACGACCAGGTTTTGATTTTACCGAAACGTTTGCACCAGTTGCTCGGACAGAGACAATAAGAATATTGTTTAGTATTGCCACACAATTGAAAGTCAAGATAAAAGCTTATGATGTTAAAACTGCATTTTGCATGGAAAGTTGAAAGAGGAAATCTACATGGAGTTGCCACATGGGGATAATAAGAAGAATGTGTGTAAACTAAAAAAGAGTGTTTATGGTTTACGACAAGCTGGCAGGTGCTGGAATGAATTTCTAAATGAAACGATGCTAAAAAATGGATTGAAACAATCGACAGAAGATCAATGTCTGTTTTATAAAAGAGATGGAGAAAAATATATATATTGCGTGGTGCATGTAGACGACATGATAATTGTGTCAAGCAGTGAAGAGTTTGAAAAGAAATATATGAAGGAAATAGCCAAAGACATACATATAAAAGATTTAGGGGAAGCAAGATCTGTATTGGGAATGAAGATAGAACAGAAAAAAGGAAGAATTTTAGTGCATTTGAAGGATTATATTAATAAATTGCTTGAGCTCTATGGAATGAGTGAGTGTAATCCTGTGAAAACACCGATTGATCTGAACGTCAAGATGGACAATAGTGAAGAGAGTAATATTTGTGACGAGCAAGAATACCAAGAATTGCTTGGCAGGTTGATGTATGTGAGCATATGTATATGCGAGACCTGATATTTCATATGCTGTGACCTGTTTATCACAATTTCATAGTAAACCAAAGAAGATGCACATGTTAGCGTTAAGAAGAATATTGAGGTATTTAAAAGGATCTATAGATTATTGCTTAGAATATGGAGCAAATCCAGAGGAAAAAGAAGTGAAGTGTGAGAGGGATGCATCATGGGACAGCACAAAGGATGCAAAATCCTTTACAGGGCTGTTAATTTATAGAAATGGAGATCTGGTGCATTGGAGGAGCAAAAAGCAGACGATTACTGCACTGTCATCAACAGAGAGTGAGCTGGAAGCAATACTTGAGGGTGCGAAGGAAGTGATATGGACTTTTAATTTGTTAAGTGAGATAGGCATGGGTGAAAAAGTGAGAAAGACTGTAAAATGTGATAATATGAATGTGGTAAAATTGGCAAAAGGGGGAAATTTTAAGACTAAGTCAAAGTTGTTAAACAGGAGATGCCATTATTTGAGAAAGTGTGTGAAGAATGAAAGGTTAGAAGTCTCACATGTGCCAAGTGATCGTATGAATGCAGATAGTTTAACAAAACCTTTGAGTGGGCCAGTATTGTTAAAAAATATAAAAAATTACCTTAGGGTTAAGAATCAATAAAACCAAAGAGAGTGAGTGTGAGGTTGTTTTTATTGATAGAGCAGAGTGTGAGGTTATATCGATCTATGAATCGATAGAAAGATATTTCAGGTTGGTAGCGACGCAGTGTGTTATGCGTGCGACAGTTGGTACGTTTGTAAGCGTCGCCCCTGTCGGAGAGTTTTTTCGAACAGATGCATGTGCGTTCAGAGAGTGTCTGTAATATACCATTTCTCAGTATTATTTAATAAATATTAAGTTGTGTTTCATCGGGAGCTTAGCCTTTATTATATTCCATTCCTCGAGCCTCCACAGAAACAACCACACTCCGACAACTATACTCAGGAAACCTTCCTCCACAAGCATTCATCATCTGCGAATCAAATGGACTTATTCAGGATCATAACAACACACCAATTATATACCACTGGCACCGCAACAAAGCGAACAAAAGGATAGCGTTTACTAGCCACGAATTTTCCGACCACCCAGAAAGATTCAAATTCTCCACATCTCTCCCACTTCGAGACCGATTCAATTTCGATCGTCTAAATTTGAAAAATGACTGGTGCTTTCGGCCTTTAGTCATCTATGGGCTGTATTGCTTATCTACGTAACATTTTTTTACATGGAATAAGGGATTGATTATTTTTGTGACAGAAAATATATACATGAAGTATTATTAATCATGTATGGCGTTTTCAGTTTTCGTCGCTATCTTCGTCAATTGTCGGTGTTATTTGGTCATTATTGAAAATTCTAGTGAGCATCTCTGCTGGCCGAACTATGTCTGTGTCGTATCGAGCATAAGATAAATAATAAATGATAGCAGCTACATGTGAGCAACATCCAATAGTGCGATTACCATTAGCACATTCACAACAATACCGTTTTATACCGGAATGACCAGTTGAGTTTGGTATATAATCTATGTAGCATTTGTACGTTTTGCGGTTGATATGTCATGATTTTACTTCGAATTTGACAATATTATTATTTTCTATTAAATAACGGACGTTTATTTTATTATCGTGTTCATCCATTATTTCGACCAAATACGAAACAGCTTGAGATAATTGGTATGATCCCGTGAAAAGTATCTTTAAATCGTCTTCTGTCATTTCCGGAAAATCAAAAATATCGGTGGAAGATACGTTTTTAAACGGCGTTTTTCTGCGGTTCCAGTGTTGCGCTTCCACTTGTTGTGCTAAACTATTTATTACTTTATCTTCACTCAATATCCTGTCAGTTATGTCATCGAAAAGTGTGACATCAGAATTTAGTCTTTTGCCTAACTTATTATTTAGGAAGCATGCAATCCTGAAATATGATTTGACTTTAGGAAGAAGTTTGTTGTCGAGCTGGTTGTGTAGAAGCTGGTATTTTTTTCCTAATATGCCATGTATAGCCTCGACGACCCAGCGACCTTTGGTAACTTTACGAGATGAATTGGACTCCTCAGTAGTTAGTTGAGAACGATTGCCGAAAGACAACAATGGTTATAGTTGTCCGAAGCATAAACCTCGTTTTTATAATATCCCTAATAATATTTTTACTTGACAGAAACAGATACAACAATACCTCCTGATCCCAATATAACACTAGATTTATTATTAACAATAAGTAATGTACCCACTAAAGATAAAAGATTTAATAGACAAGTCGATGCACTTATTCCATGTAAAAAAATGTTAAGTAGATAAGTAATACAGCCCATAGATGACTAAAGGCCGAAAGTACTCCAAAAATATTTTTCCGGAAAATTATTAACCCTTTGCACTCGAGAGGTGACTCTCGCTCACCACTTGGTTTGCTGCGGTAACTCGATGCGCGGCAGTAACTGTTTACGTTTAGTTTCTTCAACGCGGGTTCCTACGCTCTTTCTGTATAATCTTATGAAGTGTAAAATGACACCCCTTCAAATGGAGATAAGACTTTCTTATCTGAAATTAGTCCGCAACCACGAACCGGACGGGATTTTCGGCATTAGTTCGAACCTGACAGTCGTGGCAGAGAGACTACTAAAGTTAAAGTTTTTGATCCCTAAAAACATGGAACGTAATACTGAAATAAGTTCAAGTGAAGATGAGTTTGATTTCACGGTGCTTAACGAGGAAATTATGTCTATACACAGAGAGCTTGACGATACAGTGAATAACAGCAGTAGTGACGATAGTGACGAAGTAAGAGGTGTAAGAAGGCGAAAAATCAGAGTAATAGACAGTGAATGTGACAGCGATACTGATACTACAGAAAACCCACAATCGGACAGTTCTGAATGGATTAGTTGCACTGAATCTGAAGAAATACCGTCAAGAATACCATTCATAGCCGGCGACACTACTGCAGGACCGCACGTACCACCAGATATGAAAGAACCATTGGATTTTTTTAAACTTTTTGTTACTAATGAACTGATGAATGAAATAGTTGTTGAAACTAATAATTATGCTACAAAAAAGTTAGAAGGAAGGACATTATCACCGTACTCGATATGGCGAAATTGGCGGAATGTAACTATCGAAGAAATGTGGGCATTCATTGGTGTTATAATAAATATGGGGACAATGCCGTTGGCAAATTTGCAAGAATATTGGTCACGGAATGCTGTCAGCTACATTCCTTTTTATTCGAACAAGTTTACAAGAGATAGATTCCATCAGATTTTTTGGATGCTTCATCTAAAGACAATCCAAAGACAAGATGCAGGACCACGAACACGCTTACAGCTAGTTGGCTGTTTCCTTGATTATATAAATTCAAAATTTTTAAAGTATTTTACACCGGGAAGAGAAATTTGTGTGGATGAATCTACGATCAAGTTCAAAGGTCGGATCTCCTTCATTACTTACAATCCGAAGAAACCAACCAAATGGGGTATTAGAGTTTATACGATGGCAGACTCAAGTACCGGTTACATCTGTGGCATTCTTCCTTATTATGGAAGTTTGACAACGGAAAAGTTGATAAGGCCCGACCTTCCGATATCAACGAGAATACCATTGCATCTTTATGCAATGCTGCTGGAAAAAATACCTGGTGCTCAAGGATATCATATGTTCACTGATCGTTAATATACGAGCTATATCTTGGCTGAAGAATTATTGAAATTGAAATGCCACCTCACAGGAACTATCTTAACAAACAGAACGCATATACCAGAACAAATAAAAAGAACAAAATTCGGAAAAAAATCAACAGTAGCATACCGGAAAAGAAATACATTAGTTTTAGCATGGAAGGACAAGAGGGTTGTCACATGCTTGACTAACTGGAACAATGCAGGAATGACGCCTGTGAAACGAATTTTACGAGGTGGAGTAGAAGTGACCGTCAAGAAACCTAACGTAGTAATAGATTATATCAAACATATGGGCGGTGTCGATCGTGCAGATCAGTATGCCTCGACGTACTGTTTCTTAAGAAAATCGCTAAAATGGTGGCGTAAACTGTTTTTTGGGGGTTTAGAAATTTGTTCAATAAATTCATATATTTTATATAAAGCCACTAAACAGCAGAGAACCGAACAGCCGCTTAATCACTTGCGATATTTGAAAACATTAGTTCACCAATTGACTGGAGATTTTCGCCAGCCACGCGATCGAACCTCGACTTCAACCTCCGATTGCGAAGATATCCGCTTGAATGGAAAGCTACACAATATTCTAACAGGGGTTAGGAAGGACTGCAAAGTCTGTTCTCATAGAAATAATAAACCCGGAAAAAGGCATCAAACGACATATTATTGTAATACTTGCCCCGACAAGCCGGGCATGCATCTTGGGAATTGTTACATGAAATATCATACCCAGAAAAATTACAGACACTAATATTTAAGAAATTATGTTTATAAATGTGTAAAGATATATAAAATGTTAAAATATAAAAATTTTATGCATTAATTTATGTGTGTAATGATTTTAAGTTACTGGTAAGAAATGCGTCAAAAAGGCTGCGAAACGTCTCGAGTTGCTGGTGCGCCGCGCGAAAAAGGTCCCGAGTGCAAAGGGTTAAATTTTCCTGGCCCGGGACGGGATACGAACCTGGTCCAAAAAGACTTCAGTGGTTCCGTAGTCGGAGACCATAGCTACTGCACCAACCGGCGCCGTTGAAAGTACCTTCGAAATATTGGGATATACCCTGCACAGTATAATTGTCGTTTTTTGCACTACGCAATTTTTAAAGTCTGCACGATGTTCCTCTGAACTTAGGGATGTTTAATATTACATAATATATTTTTACGATAATCATAACTTAGTTTTGCACGGAAAAAACGCCGAAAAAGTGGTTTTTATTTTTCCTCTATAACTACCCTTACAGATGAGCTATAGGGCTAAAACTTGGCTGAAAGGTATCTTTTTTAGTAGGCTATCGAATGGCGCAAATTGGAATAAAATCCCTTCCAGGGCAGATTTGGCCCCCAAACCCGGCTATAGCCTTTATTATGGGAATGTCTGCAGCCCATTCATATGAAATCACTAACTTTAAACTGTTTTTTGAGAACCGCATGTGATTTTTATAATATTTGGAATTTTCCGAACGTAATTGGTGCAATTGATGGGAAACACATACGCTTGAAGTGTCCATCAAACTCTGGGACAATGTATTATAATTATAAACATTTTTTTCAATTGTTCTACAAGCGGTTGCAAATGCTCGTGGAAAATTAATTATCGTGGAAATTGGGGGATATGGAAAGCAAAGTGATGGTGATACTTTTCGGTCATCAAAACTCTTTGATTTAATGGATAAAGGAAATTTAAATATTCCACGAGATTCGCCATTACCAGCAACATCGGATCCAATGCCCTTTCTATTTATCGCAGATGAAGCTTATCCACTATTAAGGCATCTACTAAAACCATACAATCGACGATATTTGGATCCACAGAAAGAGTATTTTAACTCTCGCTTTTCTAGAGCGAGACGTATTGTTGAATGTGCATTTGGAGTTATGACTGCAAAATGGAGAATTCTTTGGAAGCCAATTGAAACATAGCGTGAATTTGCTGACAATATTATCAAATGCATATGTGTTTTGCATAATGCAATTATCAATATGGAGGGAACTGAATGCTTCGAAATGTACAACGAGTATGTACAGGAAAATTATAGAGATGCTGCTGCTATTGGAAGAAGTGGAAATAGAGCTCCAAGTCAACCCCATGCGCATTATTTCCGACCGTGGTACAAGTTTCACGTCCGGTGATTTTAACGACTACTGTAATAGTGAAGATATACTCCATGTGCTGATAACAACAGGAATACCGCGTGCAAATGGACAAGTCGAAAGAGTAAATAGAACTCTTATACCTTTACTTACCAAATTGTCCTCACCTAAGCCGGAAGAGTGGTATAAATAATTGGGGTTCGCACAAAAATATTTGAACGCTACCCCACATAGAAGCATTAACACAACACCTTTTAAACTGCTGTTTGGCACTCATATGAGAATGTCTGAAGACCCTGAGATTCGCAAAATGAAAGAAGAAGAGTGGATTACAATGTTCCAGATGAACCGTGACGAGATACGCGCACAGGCAAAAGAAAAGATTGCCGAGGTTCAGGCACAAAATAGAAAGACCTACAATAAAAATCGTAAACAGGCTACGATGTACACGCAAGGTCAATTGGTGGCAATTAAGAGGACGCAGACTGCACCTGGTTTAAAATTTCATGCAGAATATTTGGGACCTTATCGTATCGTTAGAGTATTACGGAATAATCGATACGTAGTACAAAAGATGGGAGAGCACGAGGGTCCGCAGACGACAACGACAGCGGCTGACCATATGAAGCCTTGGATCAACGGTGAGGAAGACGTTTTCTCCGAGGACAGTGATAGCGAAAACATCTGAGGACAGATGTAGAATCAGAATGGCCGAGTGTAGTATCGTAAATTTAGGCAGGATGTCGTCGGGTCTTCAATGGCAGGAAGAGGGCCATAAAACATCGAGGCCTGACGAAGACCACGCCGAAGGGATAAGGGCCATAAGAGAGAAAGTGTCCCTGACGAAAACCAGGCCCAAGGGTAGGCTGGGATTTTCGAGGGGCACACACAGGATTTGGGGATGAGTGCGGGTGTGTAAGTGACACTTATAAAAGGACATTTTTGGGGAGAACGGTCAGACTTTTGCGTTGACTGCGGAGAACGAAGGACGTGCGCGTTGTGTGCGAATTTCCGACATCAAAGTTACTACTCTATACCTTTTTTTATATATATTTTTTATAAATATTTTTTATAAACAAAACCTTATAAACCACATATTACAATATAAAATCATGAAAGAGAAAGAAAGATATGAGAAAATCATAGAAAAAGATAATACATTGCAATAATGAAATATTATTAAACAATTTAAGAAATATACTGATGTATCCTAAAAAGAACTGCTTTAAAATGACATCATTCGAAGTAAAGTTAAAGAACAGTACCGAATGATGTCATAGCAGTACAGTGGAGAATAAGGCTTTTGCCTGGGCGGTGGTTTAGGTTTAGTAGGTAGTCCCATAAAGGGTAAATCGCCTTTTGGGGGAGTCCTACACATCCTGGTCACAAACCATCTTAGACCAGGAATGCGTAGATGCTTCCCCCCACCGCCCTTAAACAAAAAAGAAGATGTGTTAATGCATTAGTGTTGGTGACGATCGATCGTCGGCGATCAGCTGGGACGATCCGTCTCGACTCGTCTGTTCCTATCGCTAGTAACCAGTTGTCATTACGAGCCGACGATCAATTTGTTTATAACAACCTGGGGTTTTGTTTTATTAACGTGTATCATGAAATTGTATCAGAATTGGTTGAGTAATTAAACATTAAACATCGTCCTATAAAATCGTAATATAAAAATAGCTTTGTCTCTGTTACAATTAGTGCAAAGTGATGATATTTCAGCGAAGGTTACAAGTTTTTAATATCAAGACATTCGTTTTTACTGAATAATTCAGATTTTGGATGTATTGAATCTGCAGCACGAAAACAGCAGTATGAAAACTGCTCGACATTCCAACTTTGTGGTTTATGAAATGAAAAGAAACGAATTTTTTTCAACTAAACAGCTAGAACGGTCAATAACGAAGCATAAGAAAAATACATTACTACAAACTGTAAATGGGCTCACCATTCAATGGTTACACTATGAATACGGAAAACAGTTTGATATTTTTTTAGAAAACTAAGATTTCTGTGGATGTTGAGTTTGAAACATTAAATATTCAGCGTGCTCGGTGTGACAGACCATTACAGTTGAAAAATATAATGCAGAAAAATTTATATCCATCTGTGCGTTCTGTTTCTGCGGCCAAAAAGGCGGACACGTTAGATTTGCTGAAATTTATCCCTCCAATTCTCCAAGAATCCAGCAACGAATAAGTTTCTTTAATACATAGTGCATATACAGCAAACTTGTAGTGCATTAAAAATAACATTTATGTAATTCATGATTATTAATACTGTAGCGACCATGGTGCGTGGGAACGTGGAATTTTCGGACGCGGAAATTCCATCCCTCTCAAGTGCGTACCATGGGAGGTCAGGTTGAGGGCCCGGTCATTTAAGTGACGATTGCCAGAACCTCGGCCCGACCGTTACACTATCCTTAAGAGTGAAGTCCCCGGATGCAGTTGTTTCGGGGGAGGAAATTTTCTACATTCCCCCTGTGGGGGTGGAGAACCTCCCCTTTATTCTAACGGTTTTTGGGAACCTTATTAACGCGCTCTCAGGAAGCAGAAGGCAGAAAGCTACGAACCTTCGGCATAGACACGTCGCGTTACGTCTTCCGACCCGTCGATTCCGCGTGACTTTGTAGCATTTTCTCACCCACGCCATAGTTTAATAAATCGTTTTATACCACCACGCGTCGTAGCTATCATTGCCTACTCCCAATATCCTAAAATACATTAATAGCCATATGGCGTAAGTCACTTTCTCACAAAAAAGTGGTATCACAATTCAGTGCAATAATCGCACTTCATTATTCGTTACGTTACTGTTTGTTTACTCTTGAAAAAAATATGGGTTTTATTTTAAGGCATAATGACATAATTACTATTCTTTCGCTTTATCTGGTTACAATAAAGTTACATTGTGTATTTAATTTTGTGTACGATATTACACGGAAGTCCAATTTCTACAATACAATGCATTAGGAAAAGGAACTTAATACACTTGTCAACTAAGGGGCTCAAATATTAATGAAAATAATGAAAACCCCGACAATGAATGGAAGAATGTAACAAATTAAGATATCATTCCACAAAAAATACAATTTACATCGGGATCACGAAAGCCTGGTTCACAGATAAGTCAAAATTAGACAGAACCTATCGATTATTTCAAATCATTCTTTACCGATGAATTGATCAAGAAGTTAGTTGACGAGACTAATCGGTATGCGATTAATAAAATAATGGAAACACATTTTTCAAAACGGTCCATGTGGAATGTGTGGACTAATATTACACCAAAGTAAATGCAAGTTGTCTAGAATTGTCTAGATATCGTGTCTGGGTCTGCGCTGCGATCGAGTGGGACACTGTCATTTTTTAGTTACTTATTGGCATGCTTGGCCCTAAGAATTTATTACGGCCTTGGGTACGACTGAAAGTTAAGTGTCTTGTTTCGAAATGGAAAACAGACGCATCGCTCACACAGCGGAGAGGCCTTGAACAAGGGATTTTTGTACAGCGTCCTACGAAACTTCGTGAGGAAATGAAACCACGGAGTCAGTAGGCTTCGCGCGATTTTTGGATTATGCCCCGAACTGGTGATTCGTCCCCTGTTTATACCTACCAAAGAAGTTGTCTCTTCCCGAGCTTTAGTAGGCAATTGCAGGAGAACTAGGACCAGAACGCTACGAACCTTCATTTGGTTAAGAACATCTTAACCTTTGTACGAACTTTGTTACCTTTTGCCTAGGACTTGACATTGAACTTTGTACGTTCTCAGTTGTTTCTGAACTTTATTGTTACGCACTTTCTAGAACGTTTTCAATACAAACCAACGCCATTAGTTAACATTCGAAACACAAGCATTTCTAGGTATAATATTGCATATTCCTCAGGGTGAAATTCTCAGTCTACTCCTTTACATAATTTATGCGATGACTATCATCCAAAATCTGCCTAAGAATGTCAAAGTTTCAAAATTTGTTAATCAATAATCAATAATCTTGTTAAGACTTTCAAAGTGCCCGCATAAGACATTAGAACAGCGTGCAATATTTATTTGTCTTGCAACGCGTTGACCGCTGCCGCGTGATCGCCGCGCTTTCTGCTCGCGACCGCCGAACTATAAGCATGTGCGCGACCGGCAGTCTCTTTATATATGTATATGGGAATAAGAACGGCGATACAATGTAGGGACCGATGAGCGCAGCGCAGAGCGAGCGTACCTGTGTGCGTGTGTGCGTATGTGTGTATGCGTGCGTGCGTGTGCACGATGGAAAAACTGACAATCGCCGAAGGTTCGAAACAGAAAGACACGCGACTGAGCGGGCAGTATTCATTGAGAAGTCGAGTGGATCAGTACACAACCTTATACATATTGTTATATTCCTGTATCTCGTTAAATATACTTAATTTGTTTGATTAAATACGTCGCGTCTATCTGTTCGGTTTGATTCTGATAACCCATCCTACATCTTGGGGGCTCAGCTGCGGGAGTCAGAAAATATATTCGAGAAGATAAACGCGAAAAAGAAAAGTTAATCCGGTCGTGGTCGAATAAAGCTACAGGGCAACGCGCAATAAGAAAAGTCAAAGTGAAAGTGATAAAGCGAGTGTTAGCCAGTAGAATTCGATAGACTGTGGTAAAAAGTGAATAAACAAGGGGAAATTTGACGAGATGCAGAAAGACATGTGTCCAAGTAATGCAGGTGAAGGGAGTGCACTATCCGAAGAAGAGTACAGCGAGAACGAAAGAACCGTAGTCACTGTCGAAAATATAA
This sequence comes from Halictus rubicundus, assembly GCF_050948215.1. Lineage (NCBI taxonomy): Eukaryota > Metazoa > Arthropoda > Insecta > Hymenoptera > Halictidae > Halictus > Halictus rubicundus. Next base: position 1,505,971 of record NW_027488569.1, read on the forward strand.
TGAGAATGAAAGTGCACGAACTTCGCGAAAAGTTAAAGGAAATAAACGTGGACTCGACAGGGAGAAAAAGTGAATTACAAGAGAGATTAAAATATCATATCAGACAAGAGGAAGAGAGCGGAAGCGAAGAACCAGACGAATCTGAAGACGATGAATACGACTACGAATCAAGAAAAACCGCCAGAAAATCACCAATCGCTAACGCTAGTCCATTTACAATCAAGGATGTCGAAGATTCAATGGCATATTTCACGGGCGACGATAACGCATCTATTAAAAAATGGATTGCAGATTTTGAAGATCTGAGCATGTTACTGCAATGGAATGAACTACAGAAACTGATATATGCAAAACGGATGCTGAAAGGTTCTGCAAAACAATTCATAGCGGCGGAAAGAGGCATTCTCTCATGGAAAGATTTGCAACGAAGGTTAAAAAATGAATTTGCAAGTGAAACAAATAGCGCGACAGTTCATTCGCGACTGTTCCGAAGAAGAAAATTACCTCATGAAACCAGTCGTCAATATCTTTATGCGATGCGCGAAATAGCCAGTGAAGGCAATGTCGAAAATGAAGCCCTTATCGAATACATCATCAATGGCATACAGGACAATGAATATAACAAATCGATTTTGTATCAATCTCGTACGTTGGCAGAAATTAAGAAAAACCTAAAATTATACGATAAAATGCGGGAGAAATCAGAAAGAAAAACAAGCGTGAAAAAAGAAGAAACTAAAGAAAAGAAAGACACATCGCGCAAAGCCAAAATTCCTCGCTGCAACACGTGCGGATCGCCAGAACACGACGCAAGAACCTGCCCAGAGAAAGGAAAAGGACCCAAATGCTTCAAGTGTAATAATTTTGGACACATAGCGAATAAATGTGACAGTGCAAAAAGTGAACGCGATAATAAAACCGCGGGTGTAAATTGTGTTTCAAAATCAGTGTACCCGATTAAAGTAAATAACGTAGAATGCCGTGCGTTAATCGATTCGGGAAGTGACATCTCGCTGATGAAGAAAAATCAGCACGAAGAAATTGGCAGTCCACCGTTAACAACGACGGCAATGAGCATCACGGGCGCTGGCAATGCAACGACAAGGGTCATAGGATTTTTCAACACTGCTGCCCAGATAGCCGAGGACATCTACGGTATCAAATTTTTCATCGTCCCATCACAGTCGATTCCATACAACGTAATTTTGGGACAAGACTTCCTAGAGAACGTTGAATTACGACTGGACAAAGGTAACATAGTTGCAATACGCAAAGCACCAACGACCGTAAGCGACGAAAGGCACGTTCCAAATTCAGACAGCAAGGACATCGCGGAAGCAGGTGAAGAGAATACAACGAACACCACCAATGCTGCATTTAGGGAATTACGTGAAATTATGTGCGTCGAAGTAGGTGAGTTAAATGTGAAAGAACAATACAAGGATAAGATCAAAATGTTAGTTGACGAATATAAACCAGCGGAAAAAGTTAATATTAAGATAGAGACAGTAATAACATTAAAAGATAATACTCCGATTAATATAAGACCGCGACGATTAGCGCCTAAGGAAAAGACAGTTCTAGATAATCAGATTGATGAATGGCTAAGGGAAGGGGTAATTCAACCAAGCACGAGTGAGTACGCGAGTCCAATAGTAATTGTACCGAAAAAGAACGGATCCTATAGAGTGTGCATTGACTATAGAGAACTAAATAAAAAAATTGAACGTGACCACTTCCCGATGCCTCTCATTGAAGAAAAAATAGACGAATTAAGAAATGCACGCGTATTTTCTGTAATAGATTTAAAAAATAGCTATTTACATGTACCAATTGCAAAAGAAAGTGTTAAGTATACCGCATTTGTTACACCGGATGCACAATATGAATTTTTAAAGACACCATTTGGACTTTGTATTAGCGCCACTAGTTTTTTAAGATATATAGATGAAATTTTTCGCGATCTCATCCAACAAAAGGTAATTTTTACGTATGTCGACGATATAATAATACCGGGATCAGACGATGAAGGCGCATTAGAGAAATTAACAAGAGTATTAAGAATAGCAGCCGCAAACGGGTTAACAATTAGTTGGAATAAATGTCAATTCCTACGCACGCGAATAGAATATTTGGGTCACGAAATAGAAAACGGAAACGTTTATCCAGGAAATGCAAAAATTAAAGCAGTGCAAAAATTTCCACAACCTAAAAATAGGAAACAATTACAATCTCTTCTCGGATTAACCGGATACTTTCGTAAATTTATCAAAGATTATGCTAAAATCGCGATACCGTTATCAGATTTGCTCAAACAAAATCGACCATTTATATGGAAACAAGAACAACAAGCAGCGTTTTTAACTTTGAAATCCATTTTATCCACGAATCCAGTACTACGAATCTACAATCCGAAAGCCGAAACAGAAATACATACCGACGCGAGTCAAGAAGGATTCGGTGCGGTCTTGTTACAAAAAGCGGAAAAAGAAAATGCATTTCATCCCGTGTATTATTATAGCAAGAAGACAACAGACGCAGAACAAAAATATCACTCATACGAACTCGAAGTATTAGCCGTGATAAATGCCGTAAAGAAATTCCGTGTTTATGTATTAGGTATACCGTTTAAATTAGTAACAGATTGCGAAGCGTTCAAAAAGACATTGTCGAAAAAAGATTTGTGCCCTAAAGTTGCGCGTTGGGCATTGAGCCTCGAAGAGTTCGAATACAATGTCGAACATAGAAAAGGCGCACGAGTCAAACACGTTGACGCGCTCAGCCGATTCCCAGTATTAGTCATAGAAGATACAATGTTAGCGATGCTAAAGAAAAAGCAGGGCGAAGAAGAAAGATTGCGCTTAATCAAACATACTCTAGAAACCGAGAAATACGACGACTACTTTGTAGAGAGCGGAATTTTAATGAAACAGAAAAACAGTAAAAAGTTAGTGGTTGTACCTTCGTGCATGTACTTAGAAATAATAAGAAACACACACGAAAACGGTCATATTGGAGTGCGGAAAATGAAAGAACGTATAGAAACAGAATATTATATCCCTAATTTAGAAGAAAAATTGAAGAAATTTATTAGCTGTTGTATTCAATGTGTCGTATCAGAAAGAAAGCTAGGGAAACGTGAGGGTGAATTAACGCCAATTCCGAAAGGGTCAAGACCCTTAGAAACGTATCACATCGACCACGTAGGTCCAATGACCGCAACGGGAAAAGCTTATCGCTATATTTTTGTGGTGATAGACGGATTTTCAAAATTCACATGGTTGTATCCGACGAAAACAACTAACGCCAAAGAAGTAATAAACAAGTTAGATAGTCAACAAAAAATCTTCGGAAATCCAGACCGTATTATTTCCGATAGAGGCGCCGCATTCACATCATTAGATTTTCAAAACTATTGCGAAGAGGAAAACATAAAAACGATAAAAATCACAACCGGAATTCCACGAGGTAACGGACAAGCAGAAAGAACCATCCGCACAATAATACCAATTTTAACGAAATTATCATTAAATAATCCAGAGCAATGGTATAAACATATAGGCAGGGTCCAAAAATGTATGAATAGTACGTTTCACAGATCAATAGGAATGTCACCTTTTGAAGTTTTATTCGGAATATCAATGAAAAACAAACAAGACCACGATATTATTAAATTGATAGAACAAGAAGCGATCCAATTATATGACGAAGACCGCGATAAGTTAAGAATGTTAGCCAAAGAAAGTATAATGAAAATACAAGAAGAAAATAAGCGACATTACGATAAACAAAGTAAACCGGCGCGACAATACAAAGAAGGCGACTGGGTATTCATTAAAAGAACTCAGTTTGGACCAGCATTAAAAATCAAGCAAAAATACCTAGGTCCGTATTCGGTAACGAAAGTGAAACGAAACAATAGGTACGAAGTCGCGCGAGTCGGAGATAGCGAAGGCCCTATGATGACAAGCACAGCTGCCGACTTCATGAAAGCATACCAAGTTAATGAATAAACAAGCGACGTTATCTTCGGGGACCGAAGACCCCGGACGAACCCCCAGATATGGGAATAAGAACGGCGATACAATGTAGGGACCGATGAGCGCAGCGCAGAGCGAGCGTACCTGTGTGCGTGTGTGCGTATGTGTGTATGCGTGCGTGCGTGTGCACGATGGAAAAACTGACAATCGCCGAAGGTTCGAAACAGAAAGACACGCGACTGAGCGGGCAGTATTCATTGAGAAGTCGAGTGGATCAGTACACAACCTTATACATATTGTTATATTCCTGTATCTCGTTAAATATACTTAATTTGTTTGATTAAATACGTCGCGTCTATCTGTTCGGTTTGATTCTGATAACCCATCCTACATGTATATTAAACATATAGTTACATATCGTTAGATATTGTGGTACTTTCCACTTATCTGACCTCCCGAGGAAAATCCCAACAGGTTATGGGCCCAGGGACGAAAGGAATTAAATAAATTAACGAGAAGTAAAAGAATAGAAAGGAAAAAGTGAGGTTAGGTATAACCTGGTGCCACGTGTCGAGGAAAAAGAAGCCAAGCGACATGAACATCACAAATACGCACCACATTGAAAAATTAGGAGACGGTAACTATGAATCATGGAAAATTCAAATTAAAAGTATTTTGCGCTATAACGAGCTGTGGGGTTATGTAAACGGGACGGTTGTAAAGACAGAAGATAATGCCACCCAGTGGACACTCAAAGATGAAAAAGCTCTTGATCTAATTATACTAAGTTTGCATAAAACCCAGTTCAATTACATTAAACGGGCAGAAACTTCACTAGCCGCATGGGAAGCACTGAGAAAAGTGTACGAATTAAAGGGACCCATGCGACAGTGTGTTTTGTTCAAATAATTGTACAGAATGAAGAAGGAAAAAAGTCAAAGCATGGCACAGTATGTAGACGAATTTGTTCACAAAGCAGAACAACTGTCATAAGCGGGTATCACATTACCAGAAACCGATTATGCAAAAATGCTATACTTGCGGTAAGACTGGGCAAATAGCCAGATTTTGTAAGAGCAAGCAGAGGTTCGCCACACCAAGAAACCATACAGAGGAGGCAATGATAGCAAGCGCGCTGAACACTAGTTCCAATACATCAAACGAGTGGTATTTGGACAGCGGAGCAACTGCACATATGTGCAAGGACAAAAGAATATTCGAAACCCTCAACGAAGAACACAAGGACAAGGTATACACAGCTACAGACAATAGCACTTTTTCCCTAGGTAAAGGGGAAGTAAAGATAAGTGTGAACTCAAGGAACAAACAAGTGAGTAATATTAAATTACAAGACGTAATGTGGGTACCAGAGTTTCGAACTAATCTAATGTGAGTCCATAGTATAACCAAAAACGGATACAGCGTAACATTCAATGAAGACGCAGCTGTTGCTCAAGCGAACAACAAAGTCTGTTTACAGGTACGAAAGATGACAGACTGACAAGGTGGCATCAGAGACTAGGCCATCTAAATTTCAACGACGTAAGAAAAATGCATGATAAAGGCATGGTAGATGGAATGCAGATGCTTCAACATGCTACGCAGAATGAGTCAAGATGGGAGGTATGTGATCTCAGTAAAATACATCAATTACCATTCACAAATTCAAAAACTGTAGAAAAAGACACATTCGGGCTGATACATACGGAGATATGCGGTCCTATGAAAACGCAATCTTTAGGGAGAGCAAGATATTTTGCTACATTTATTGATGAAAAACAAGATACACAGAAGTAGCTAATTTGAAAGAAAAATCAAAGGAATTTACAGAGTATTTAGAAAAGGAAGGGATAGTGCGACAGTTATCAACTCCGTACACACCTCAGCAAAATGGAATCGCCGAACGTGCCAATAGAACGATAGTGGAAATGGCACGTACAATGTTAACGCAGTCAAAGTTACTCATGAGCCTGTGGGCAGAAGCCGTAAATACAGCTGTCTACATAAGGAATAGATGCCCAACCGGAAAATTAAACAATTCGACGCCATATGAAGAATGGTCAGGTCAAAAACCTTACATTGGATTCCTGAGAATCTTCGGAAGCAAAACAATCGCTTTGGAAAAGGGGGCAGGAATCAACAAATTCATGCCAAAAGGTAAGGAATACGTATTGGTTGGATACTCACAAGTTTCTAAAGCATATAGGTTATGGGAACGTGGAACGAACCACATTGTAGTACGAAGAGATGTACGATTCCACGAGGACATAGGAAATTACACAATGGAAAACGAAAACATATTTATGGAAAATAAAATTAATACCGCAACAACAAATGAAGAAAAAGAAGACCACGAAGAAGAGTCGGAAGAAGATATCTCGGATGAAGATGAGGATGAAATGCCAATTGGAGCAAGAACGAGAAGTCGCCTGAAGTTATTACAAACCGGAAAAAGAGGCAGGCCCAGAAGGTTGTTCCACCATGCAGCAAATGTTAGTCAGGTACAGTATATGGAATCAAGAACGGTTGCCCAGGCTCTGAAAAGCGATCAAAGACAATTATGACTAGCTGCCATGGAAAAAGAATACGACTCTCTTATACAAAATGGAACATGGGAACTAATAGATAGGCCAAAAATGCCAAAGTGCTCACCAACAGGATGGTACAATAAATAAATTCAAGGCGAGACTTGTAGCTCGCGGAAATGAACAGAAGAAGGGTATCGACTTCGAAGAAGTATTCGCACCCGTCGCCCGATACGAGATGATACGTACGTTACTAGCAGAGGCGGTGGAGAACGGCATGCACGTGCATCACATTAACGTGGCATATGCGTACGTGCAGGGCGAATTAACAGATACCTCATATACATATGTACTAACCGGAAATGTTTGTAGAACCCGGGAAGGAAAATAAGATATGCAAACTGAACAAACCATTATATGGGTTGAAGCAAGCAGGTAGAAACTGCTATCAAACTATTGGCTTAGAGAAGTCGCAAATTAATTCATGTGCATATATGAGCAGTGCGAATAACGCAAGCTTCACATTATTAGTTTACGTTGACGATATATTAATAGCAGCAAAGGATTTAGAAAAGTTAGAGAAAGTCAAGAAACTAATACAAAAGAAATTCAAGATCAGTGACCTAGGCAAAGCCACAAATATCCTTGGCATACATGTTGAAAGAGATGGCAACACAGGAAATATCAGATTAAATCAACGGAAGTACATAGAGGAAACTCTAGAAAAATTTGGAATGGAAGACTGTAAGCCAGCGCATACACCATTGGTACCGAGCGAGACATTCGGTCAGGAAACCGTAAACGAACGAGAATTGATGGACACGCCATATAGGGAACTCATAGGAGCTCTGATATACATATCGAACGCTACACGGCCAGATGTAGCATTTGCTGCGATTTTTCTGGAAAAGCAACAAGCTACCATTGGAAGGCGGCAAAACACGTTTTGCGCTACTTAAAAAGCACAAATATATGTTGATTCAGATTGGGCAGCTGATGAAACCGGGAGGAGATCACGATCCGGCTATGTATCCATGCTAGCCAATGGTCCCATCAGCTGGCAATCCCAAAAGCAGAGATCGGTCGCATTATCAACCATGGAGGCAGAATACATGGCAATGTCGGAGGCGACGAAAGAAGCAATCTATTTGAAGAGACTTTTAGCTCATATGAATTTTAGCAATTTAGTATGCGGGAAAGTAGATATCTTTTGCGACTATCAAAGCGCGATCGAACCAAGTAAGAACAGCACGTATCACCGTAGTCGCGGATATATTAATTAAGTCTTAGCCAAAGATTAAATTAGAAAAATGCGTTGATATGCTTTTAAGATGTTAGAGAGTAGTTGTAATACAAAGTTCATGTTTTTCAAATTATGTACTGCATTAGAAATAAGTCAAAGAAAATTGTATGCGAAATGATTGTTTAGAGTGCATTTCGAAAGGGGGAGTGTTAAGACTTTCAAAGTGCCCGCGTGAGACATTTTAACCGCGTGCGATATTTATTTGTCTTGCAACGCGTTGACCGCTTCCGCGTGATCGCCGCGCTCTCTGCTCTCGACCGCCGAACTATAAGCATGTGCGCGACCGGCAGTCTCTTTTTATATATTAAACATATAGTTGCATATCGTTAGATATTGTGGTACTTTCCATTTACCTGACCTCTCGAGGAAAATCCCAACAAATCTCACATACAAAAAAGGGAAGTAAATTAGTTAAAAAAGCGGTGAACACTATAAACAACAATCTGTTAGATTTAAGCTTGGAGTTATCCCCGCATAAAACGATCTTCATACATTTCAACAAAAAAAAAACATTCGGCCGGGAAATGCTCAAATAAAAATTGGAGATGTTACAATCAAGTCTAGCGAATCAGCCCGATTTTTGGCTGTCATATTTGATTATAGGACATCATTTGACGTACACATAAATAAAGAGCTCTAAATATCGTCAAATTCCAGTGTGGGACGTGGTGAGGCTCTGATCCTGAGGTTCTCATTACTCTTTACAACAGTTATGTCCGCTCTATTATAAATTATGCTGGTTTCGTCTACTTTCCAACTTGTAGAAGTGCAATTGAAAAACTGGAAAAATTCAATTTAATGCCATACAAAAGGCCTTGGATTACCGAATTTCTACACCCACAAATATTGTTGGCTGAGACAGGTTTACCTTTGATTTACGAGCGTATTAAGCACTTATGTCGTTGTTATTTAAGCAAAATATTATCACATAAGAACTCTTTCAACCTTCAGAGCTATATCAAGGTATGACAGGTTATGTAGAAAAAATAGAGCGAAACGCAAACGAATTTTGAGACTGTGTCTCGAAGAACTTCTAAAGTCAAGAAAACCAATTGACGCGCATGATCACTTTTATGTTTTTAGTCATGACTTTAAAACCATAATGACATCAATTCCAATAAATACAGAATTTGGTAAAGGATTGACCAAGGCAAACTATCCGAATGTTGAGCTGAGAGATGAGCTGTCAAAAAACAATGCCATAACAGTACATATATACAGATGGAAGTATTTCCGGCAAAGAGTTTCTGGGCGCAGCGTGTATGTATCCTGACATTAATATGGAAATTAAGAGAAAGCTAAGCTTCTAATTTCACGGCAGAATGTATCGCTCTAAATGACTGTTGCGACCCCCCCCCCCCCCCAATCGTTTAACGGTTGTCGGACCGTCCTTGAGTTACCTGCGCCCTTACCTTCTTAACAATAGCCCAGGCGAGCCTTCTGTCCGCCACGTGCCCACCGGAAAAAAGATGGTTCTAACATCATTACCGAGACGGGTCCGTTTAGAACCCTGCGAATTCGAACGAACTGCCGTTTATGACATAGCGACAATAAATCCTGGAAGCCATGGGTCACAACTGTTTAGCATCCGACCTTTAACTACATATTTCGTTCCTGGACCATCTTTTTACTAGCCCGCGTCATCCTATTTATCGTGTTTTTAACTTCAACATACCTTGTCAGGTCCGAAGCGCTTCCTTGTTTTATTGTCTGCTACGGTCATCTCCCAAATTCAAGGAACGGTCCGCTCGAGTCACCCTCACGCCCTACGGTACTATCAGTACCTGAGAGTGAGTCTTGGCAAGGGCAGTACCGTTCAATCCGGCCAATGACAGGCCCTAGGCCATTTCGACTACTCCTCCCAAAATGCGAAAAATGACGAAGGGAGGGAATCGTAGTTGGGGGCAGAAGTAGATATAAGTACAGCCAGGCACTAACATGGCAGCTTCTTACCAATAACACGAAGCAATCGCTGACGTCGGAGCTTCGTGTCACTAACAACGCGCAGTCGCTGTAAGTCTTTGTAACATTGTTTGTAACGCCGTACCATCGTTTGCGAAAACGCGAAGAATCGCATCGGCAATGTCTACTGTCAAGTTTCATTGCCGCGAAATAAACTGTGAAACGAACAACGCTTATATTCCTTTCAACCAGTTCGGCTTTTCGTTAATTCGAAAACGAACCCGAGCAGCGCGAAACGATCACCGCGTCATTGTTCAATAATGACGCTATAGATATTGCTATTAAAAATGCGGATCGTAAGTTTGCAATTTTTTCTGATTCACTTAATGCTTTACAAAATCTCAATAGCTGTAAAATAAGTACCAAAACAAACAACATCATACTTGAAATAAAAAGGAAATACAATGTTTTGTTGAAAAATAATCTGAACAACAATGGCATTAAATTTTATTGGATCCCCTCCCATAAGGGTATCCATGGTAACGAACTAGCGGATAGTTTAGCTAAAGCAGCTAACAGATGCCTGTATTGCCACAACTTTGCCAATTTCATTTACTGACTACGAGGAGTTCAAAAAGAATGCGCATTTGCAAACAAAAAGTATTATAAAAGACCAAGGCTTGATGAAAGGGGGGCCCGGGGGGGAGCATGCCCCCCCCCCCGTGATAGGCAGACACCCCCCGAGTTAGTTTCCCGGTGTGGGGGGGTGTCGGTCCGTCCCTCCCCGACTGGGGAGGGGGATGCGTGGGGGGTATGGGGAAAGGAAGGGTCGGGGCGTGCCGGATCGCGCCTCCGACGGCCCTTCCTTCCGGTGGCGGCGTCTTCCTGCCTCGGCCGGGGCTGGTTCCTTCGGGATACCGGCTCCGAGCGGGGCACGAAGACTCCGGGAGCTGTGGGTGGACCGAGCTGGGGCTCGGGAAGCCCAATCCGAAGGCTCCAGGGATGGGGACACCGGGCGGGTCCCTCCGCCCGGGGTCTTATAGCGTAGGAAGTGGGGGAGGTTAACCCCTCCCCCCAGGGAGTCGGGGTATGCGTAATGCATTTTCCCACGAAAAAAAAGGCTTGATGAAAGGGAAAATATTTTTCAACAATTACTATACCGAAAAGTCTAAGCCGTGGCTCAGACATGAACATTCCACGAGAATTTATTGTATCTATTAATCGGTGCAGAGCCGATCATTATAACCTCAAAGCTTTATCATTATAAGCCGATCATTATAACCTCTAACTTTATTTCGTGTAGGAATTATTAGTGACCCGAGATGCAAGCGCGGGCATGTAAGCCAGGATATCAATCATATTGTTTGGCAGTGTTGCTTCTTCGATTCACAGCGATCTAAGTTAATTCATCAACTGCGTAAAATTAAGCTTCAATTACCCTAAGTTTGGAAATATTAGTCGCTCGACATAACATTAAAGCTTGTTTTCACATTTTTAATTTCTTAAAAAAATTTAAGCTACGAATTTAATTCGATTTAACACTTTAACAACCGCGCACACAACATGTGTGTGATAGCCGGAACAACCGTTAACGACCGCTCACACAACATGTGTGTGATGCTACCGCCGAAGGTTGTTGGCCAGTACCACACTCTTTGTGTGATAATTTATGAATGTAAACAAGTGTGGACTACTATTGGCTTCGTATTTCATCGCCACGTCTTTGATTTTAGGTAATTATTGCCTATTTTTAATTTTTGATTTTAAACTACAGTGGTGTACCACGTAAATTATGGAGCAAATGTCGGCGCTCTACGTTGGTGTAGTACGCTAAGCTACCGTACAAGCGCTAGTGCCGCGCGCGCTTTCTAGTTCAAAATGTTGAAATAGATTTTGTGTTTCTATAACGAATTGTGCCATGGCGTTGATGTTTTGTGCAAAGCTACTGCACAGCGCTAGTCTCACTTGTTTTTTGTTGAAGCAACAATAATAGCAATAACAATATTAGAAAGTTTCATTTTGGCAAGTTTGGTGCAGATATTTTGACGATCATTCTACGAAGGAAAAGGTATGCTTATATCAGACGAATGTGCGGTTAATTTATTTGATATTCTAATTGAATTTCTGGATTTTGGAGAAATAGAAAAGTTTGCAACTTTGCATCTTTTAGAGAAACAAATTGAAACGGAACTTTCGCATTTTTTAACTCCCGGAAACCTCGCGAAACCCCTCGAAACCTCGTTTAGAATGGAAGACGAAGTGTTTAAAGAAGAATGCGCAGATAATTTTCCTGACGTTCCCAGTGATGCCGAAGACAATGAAGGCAGCGATAGTAATGGTGGAGAAAATATTGAAAGAGGAGAAGAGGAAGATTCTTTCCCACAACTAAGAAGAATTCACCGTGTACGGATATCAAGCAGCAGTGACGATGAAGAAAGCGATGAGGATCCTTTCCCGCCCCCAAGAAGAAATCTCCGTCGACTTCGTACACCAAACAACAGTGACGAAGAGGAAAACGAGGAGGATACAATTGGCTGGTCTGACATTGATAGACCACGTGATCATGAAGTTTTCGAAGGTGCCACGGGACCACGTGTCAGCGTCAGCCACTGTGATCCGGTTGAAAACGTCGTAAATTGTTTCCTCGGAGATGATTTTCTAGAGTTCATCGCGGTAGAAACGAATAAATATCATGCACAGAATTACAGGAAATTTAAAAGAGGGAAAAAATGCGGAACGTGGCGTGATGTTACGATATCTCAACTAAAAAATTTTTTTGGTGTAGCGTCCGGTCGCACGCACACAAAAGAGTCTTTCTTTCGTGCAAACGGCCAACGCAATTTACGACTCTCGTTCGACGAAGCTATTTTTGAGTGGACATTTTCCAGACCTAGTCGAAGCATGTTTATTAGAGTTTTGTCCCAAAGTCCTCAATAGCAAACTGAGACCGTCGTAAATTAAGAGACGAACTGAAGGGCACTTGAAGCGGACCCAATGGTCTATCGAAACTTAGGTCAAGCATGGGTGGCCCGGAGGAAAGTCCCATCATCCTCTCCTATCACCTCGCCGTTCCGAAAACAAACACGCCAAGGGCGGAAGGAACGGGGGTGAGACGAAGAAAAAGTACAGCTCTGATTGGAAGGACCCAAAGCGTAGGTTAGCCAATCAGGGTTATTTAGGATTTTTACCAGGGCAAACGAAGGCGTTAGAATTAAGTTGTACAGGACATTCAGTCGAGTCAGTCGGAAGTCGTCGTGAGACATACTTCGGTTGTAGAGACAGTCGTCGAGCGTCGTCCGAAAAGACCTCGCGAAATTGTACAGTCACGAACACTAACAAGGAGAGGCCACGTCCTTCGGGTCACCGATTCGGTTGAAACTTTGCACGCTTATAGATCTCGTTCTCCTCTTTACGAATATGTACCATTATAGGGGCAGATACCCAATACTTTTCGAGATATTGATGATTGAAGTTTCATTATTCCCCATGTAATGCCGTATTTTTTCTAGCCTACAACAAGAGTCGATGTGGCGCAACGGTAGCGTGCCATGTTTTCAGCCGGACGACCAGGGTTCAAATCCTGCCGACTAACGCATTTTTTAAAAATTTCATTATGTTTTATCATTGCATATTTATATTATTAATTTCAAACGATTCAATTTCACGCATAAAATTGCATTTTGAATTACAAATAACATGTATTTATTTACTAACAACAGGATTATTTATTATTGTTATATATTAAATAATAATTAATAGTAATTAAATAGTAATAGTAATTTATATATTAAATATATATATTAAATTTTAAGAACTCTTTATAAATATCTTGTGTTAACTTTTCGGATTTCGAACAAGTTACTATTACGTTTGTGTGATGTGACATAAGTTCATCTACCTTTTTTTAAACAAGTGCGGTCTTTACTCCCTTATATGTTATTGTCCTTTCGAACGTTGATTGATACTGACATCCTGTCTGATCCGTGTTGATTATATAATTTAAATGGAATTGTGAAATACGAAATACATGTTGTAGGCTAGAAAAAATACGGCATTACATGGGGAATAATGAAACTTCAATCATCAATATCTCGAAAAGTATTGGGTATCTGCCCCTATAATGGTATATATTCGTAAAGAGGAGAACGAGATCTATAAGTGTGCAAAGTTTCAACCGAATCGGTGACCCGAAGGACGTGGCCTCTCCTTGTAAGTGTATGTATATATAGATTAAAATCTGTTCGCCAGCAAAGTGTTGATCATAAACAGACCCTACCCACATTGGATTAGTAATAATTATGGGGTTAGTTAGAAAGGCAAGAATTAGCGACTATTGGTCCACTAACCCTATCATTGAAACACCAATTTTTTCAAAAACCATGAGCCGTAATAGGTTTCGAAAAATCCTGACATATTTACATTTTTTTACTTTTCCAAAAAATTTACAGAGAACTTTTCTCCAGGACAGAATATATCCCTCGATGAGGGCATGATACCGTGGCGCGGACGACTCAATTTCAAAGTATACAATCCAAGTAAAATAACTAAATACGGTTTACTTGTCAGAATGGCGTGTGATTCTGTTACTGGTTACATATTGGGCTTCAAATTATATTCCGGTACGAGACAAAAAATAGAGAAAACTGTAATGGATTTGTTAAAAAACTACATCAATAAGTGGCATCACGTATATATGGACAATTTATACAATAGTGTAAATTTGGCAAAAAAATTAATTTTATATAAAATTAGGCTATGCAGAACAATTAGGGTACATCGAGGTTTACCAGAATTCTTAAAAAAAGCTAAATTAAAAGTGATGGAAACCATATTTGCTCGTCAGGGTAAAATATTGCTGCAGCTATATAAAACTAATAAAAAAAGGGACATTCGAATGATATCAACTATTCATAATGCAGATATTTGTGATACCGGGAAAAAGGATAAAAATGGTAATGCAATCTTCAAGCCAAAATGCATTATTGGCTACAACCGGTATATGAAAGGGGTCGACCGCACGGACCAATACTTGAGTTATTACCCCATTTATAGAAAAACAAAAAAGTGGACCAAGAAAGTTTCTTTGTATTTCATAAATTGTGCCATATTTAACTCTTTCTGTATATATCGACATTTGAACAAGGAGCACATTCGGAAATTAAATTACCACGATTTTTTACTTAAATTAGGAACTGCGTGGATTAAAACTAATGATGGTGAACCTACTACATCTCGCGTCGTTCGTTCGAATCCAGTGGAAAGCTTAACTGGAGGAATAAAACATCAATTAGTTCAAATATCGGCAATAGAAAAGGGTGTACGAAGGGATTGCCATGTTTGCTATGCAAATAAAATTAGAAAACCTACATATTTTATGTGTAAGACATGTAAAATACCATTACATGTAGGCGATTGCTTTAATAATTATCATACAAAGGAGAAATACTAAGTTTGTTTTTAAATTGTTGTTGTTTTTTGTTTTATGTTAACTTTTTCGTGAATTTAATAAAGCTCTTTAAAATTAATTCTTCAAAAATACTGACGGCTCCTGGCGACGTTTAACTGCGCAGACGTGCAGTCGTTAAAGTGTTAATGTAGGCTGTGTATATGTTACAGTGAAACACCGAAATCTGGAGAATGTCGACTTTCACCGGTGAATGTCAACATTCACATAGTCGCTTGGTGTATGTCCGAAATATTTGCTAAATACCCTTATTTCTGACTTACACCGGTAAATGTTGACATTCACCATGCACTAATGGTGAATGTTGAACATGTTGGAGATTTATATTTTCTTCTCCGTAATTCAGTCGCTATAAAACGTCACGCCAAGTCGTGATTAATTTCGGGTTATGTGCGTTACGTTACATTTCCTCATAAAAAAGGTTTAGGGTTAGGGTTAGGGTTAGGATTAGGGAATCAGTTGGGGGTAGAAGGGGGTGAATCGACTTTCGAGTAGAACTACGGGATTAGGTAAGGATTACCAAAGCTTGCATAAGACTGACAAAGCTGATTGACTCCGAGCAGAACAAAGGATTTGGCGGGAGAGAGCCAGTCGCTTGTTTTTTGACACTTCTGTTTTGGACCTCCACCAGAGCATATCTGTGATTGTCGACATACCCCGGACAGGGTCCGAATATACAACAATGTAATAAAATATTCGATCTTTCACCGACGTATTTGGTATCTGTTGACATTCACCGGTGAAAGTCGACATTCTCCAATTTCGGTCATTCACGGTAACATATATATGAATATGTGTATAGTGTATTTTATCTTACATAGTGCAGTAGAAATAAATCTCAGTTGAGATTTGAAATGCTTAAATGAGAAAAAATAATAATATTGCATATGTATACTAAAGGCATATTGGTTAACAGATAACAAATCTAGGATCCCTTACTTTGCCGCAATATTCAGGAAAGACCGATTTTTAGAAATATTTTGGATGCTTCATGTAAATGAAAATCCAGAAGGTGTGCAAAACATCAGAACGCGGACGCAAACAATGAGCAATTATTGGAATATATCGACAATAAATGTAGGAAAAGCTTTGTACCTCGGTGAATGAATCGATTGTAAAATTCAAAGGGAGAGTAAGCTTCATTACGTACAACCCATAAAAACCAACGAAGTACAACCACATTCGTATTTATGTTCTTGCGGATGTCAATATTAGTTACACACAAACCATTTTGCCATATTATGGCAGTTTCACAACTGCTTACCAAAACTTATTACCATCAAATCCTGAAGCTGCAGGATACCATATTTTCACCGACCGTTATTGTACAAGTATTCCTTTCTCTGATGCACTACTAAACATGAAATGCCACATAACTGGAACTATTCAACAAACTAATAGGAAATGTAACAATGTTTAGCACTCGTGCTACCTCAACTACGAAAAATATCAATAGAAGAACACGCAGAACAACAAATATAGTGAAGCCAAATATCGTGATAAATGACAATATTACCTGACAATATTATTTCGCGAAGTACGAGAACTTCTTTATTTTTCATTATTTTATTATGGGACATTCGCCAACATATTCGTAGCATTTTTCTAATGAAAGTGATACCAAATGATATGATGATATGCTTCCTTGTGTAATGAACGATTAAAGTTTCGGACGCAAGGAAGGACGGAGTACGGAAAAGAAAGACACGCGGAGAGTCGAAGCGTTCGAGGAACATAAAAGACTGGGTGAGCTCAGGCCTTTGAATCAAAATTTAAACTTTTTATTATGAATTATTTTTTTGAGAGACTTTCACCAATATATTGTAAGAGCAGTATTTTTAAGTAGCCACTTTATTAACAGATAGTAAGACGATAATCACAATACAACGAGACAATTACACAAATACTTCGCGCGCCGAAAGAATATAAAAGAAAAACCTAGTCCGTAGTCCGTGTTCGTATACCGTGTTCGTAAGCCGTTTATCGTAATCGTAATTATATCGTATCGGATCGTATCGTATCGTAACGTTCGTCTTCGCCGTATGATCGTTCTTTCGCGAATCCCCGGCCGCGGCGCGGACGCGTCCTTTTATCCGCGCCCTCATCGAATGTTCTCGATCTTTTCTATACGATTTGAACGTTAGGGTAAACGGCCTAACGCCCGCCGCTCGTTCTCGCGGTCGCTACCGCTTGTTGTGTTACGCCGCGGTCACAACACCGTCGACGCTCACGCAGCACAGGGCGGACAAATCGCCTGTTTTCGGCACTTCTCGTAGTTCGGTTATTAATACATGTATAGAGGACATTTTTTACAGACAATTATATTCACCAATATAGTTTATAATTTTAACAAAAAAAAATTTTAGAAAAAAATTTTTTTATTAAAAATTACCAAATTTATTTTTAAAAACTAACAAGTTTAGAACAAAATTAATAATAAATGAACCATATGTAAAATTAACAATAATAAACTTAAACAAATTATAATACTAGTGAATGAAATGAATACACTTAACAAAACGCTATTCGCTATCCGAGTCATTCTCAGTACTTTGATTGCGACCCAAAATCATTGACTCTCGTGATCTTGCACACATCTCGATCTATCCTTACATTTTATTACTCTTTCAATAGTTATAAAACATATATTAAAAACAAATTAAAAATACATAAAAATGATTGATATATAATTATTGCAAAATTGTATCATGCATAAAAATGATTATTATATGATTATTATTAACAATTTCCATCCTAATACGCATGTTTTGCAAAAGAAATGTATTTCATATCGTGATATACACGAATATTGAACTTTTCCAGTAAATTCCCCACTGTAACTGTGGCGAACAAATGGCAAAATTTTTTACAACCAAATTTGTTTACAAATGTATACTTATTGTTAATTATTCACAGAAAATGAAATTTAACAATATAACTAATACATTTAAAAAGAAAATAACAAATTTTCTACGATAGATCCTAAAGGAAAGGTATGGACACTTCTTAAAAAGTTTATAAAATTGAGAGTCGCAAAAAGTCGCAGACAAAACTATGAAATTCTTAAACTATAATAAGTAATGTATCCGAATATGCATGAATCTCAGGATATATTTTGCCGTTTTTGTTTTATGTTAATTTGAAGTTTCATATGCAATTAACAAATAAAGGCACCGTTGAAAATTTGTACAAAAAATAAATCTACTTTATTGAATGTATAAAGAATGCATAATTCTTGGTAAGAACATTCCATTACACAGAATTATTATTGCACACTCATGTACAGTTAATATAACATTTTTCGATTTTTGACACTTTAGAGAGTGCCTCTATGGCCAAATTTTTTTACAAAAATCTAAATTTGGTTATTAATGCATATGCAATGGTAATTAGTCACAAAAAATTAAATTTAACAATAAAATTAATAAGTTGAAAAAAATTTAAAAAAATATTTTTACGCATAAAAAAATTGTTAAATGATTTTTAAATGAATAATAATATGCATTTCCTGCTAATAAAGAGTTCTGCCAAAGGAAATTTTCGTGCATCGTCAAATAAAAATGTAGTGAGATATGCCGACTTGTCCGCACTGTGCGCAGACGCGCACACACATAATCGCGCGCGTCCTTCGGTCGCAGGAGAGTCCGACAGCCTCGTTTGGTCGTTTTTATGCCTGTTTAGGTGTCCTCCGTGGTCGCGAACTCTCCTTTGCGCGCCTGCCTCCTACAATATTTATGAAATTTTTCTGATTAAAATGATACCAAACACGATACAATTCGTGTCATATTTACAAAAATTTTCCGTTAATGTAATTGTAGTGGGAAGTATCTTTAATCCTTCATAACACAAGTTAATATCATCGGAATTATATCATATTTGGTATCATTTTGATCAGAAGAATCCGACAAATATATTGGTGAAAGTCTCATAAAAGAATAATACATAATGAAAAAGTTCAATTTTTTATTTAAAGGCCTGAGCTCAGGCCAGTCTTTCATCTTTCCCAAACGCTTCGACTCTCCGCATTACTCTCTTTCCCATATGCTTCGACTCTCCGCATTAGGGTCGACCCATACAAGACCGGGACGGGACCGGGGACGTTTGGCCGCTAGATTCGAAACCAGGGTGTAGGGTTTGGAGTCGACGGGGCTTCAGTGTTCCAAACTATATTTCTGCTCGCCCCGGTTGGGTCATTATCTCGAGCGTTTGACCATTTCCAGAGGGCCTTTCGGGAGCGCGTTGACAGTTCCCTGCTGTGCATGGCACGAAAAAAGTGTTTTTAGGGCCTTCACGGTTCCTTAGGTAAACTATCGGTATCTCCCCTTTACAATACCATGGAAATAGGAAACCTTCCTACCTCTTGGTGAAACATCATACATCCTTGTATTGTATGTAAATTATACATACATATATTGTAAAAACGAGAATAGTTGTTACTTTTTTTTTAAGGAAATATCCACATTAGGAAGGGGATCATTCCATGTGAATTCGATCATTTTTTGGGGACTATGTCTCGAATTTTGATGACATTGAAGTATGTTGTGGTCCAAGAGAAAATGGGAGGCGGGGGTTGAGCCGGGTTATCACAAAAGACTGCTGTTCTCAAATAATTTATTTTTTCCTTGGTGAATGTCATTTCTTAATTAAAAAATATTAGAAATATCTTTGTTTTGCAAATTTTACCACTGGTTCAAGTGTGAAAAAATTTGAATAAATATGGCTGTATTTTACGTTTCTTCATGTTTCTCTTTGAAATTTCGTTTTGTAATTCGCGGAGCCGCAAAACTATTTATTGTACTATTCATTATTTTAGGTTCATAAAATTGCTGGATATTCTTTAGACATTCTGAAGTAAGGGTCGCTAGCGAAAAAATGTATGTATATGGAAAACTCCTAAATTTTTGTCCATGATAGCCTAAACATGGTTAGATGGAAGGTTCCCTGGCAGGAATGCGATGGCGTATCTATATCTTGTCCAATGAGACGAGGCAGTAGACGTAAACATAGCCAGTCGAGTGGGACAGAGTTGAAGTTACCCTTACAAGACAATTAGCAAAGGACGCACGCTGGGTGCTTCACTGCCTTGGTCTCGTTGGACAGAGCATAGGTACGAATGCGCGGCCGATTGGATCAGAGTGCAAGGGACAGGCCTCGTTTCACGCGTACTTTCGGCTACAGTCGAGATATTGGCTACAGCGGTCACACATACTATGTAGGGGGTGACGTCGAAGCCAAAACAATGGGACTACGGACGCAACTGAGGTGGGGATAGGCATACCCAACGGTGGGCTTCTCAAAAATGGAGACACTTTAAAAATGGCGAAATAAAAATTATTTGAAGTGAACGCTGCACCGCGGTACATAGCCTAGCACGGTTGGCGCCCCGGTAGAAGCAGAGCTCGGGGAGGCTGTTAGGCCTATGGCATCCCGGGCACAGGGCCAACCGTGCGAGGCTGTGTATCGCGATGCAGCGGTCGCTTGAAATAACTTCAATTTCGTCAATTTTAAAGTTTCCACTTTTTTAAAAACAGGTCCGTAAAGGAGACACTTGGGGCTATAGCCTCAATTTTTTTCAAATTTTTACCAAGGTACCTGCTAGATCTTATAATATAATGAAAAAAGGGTGACACGTATTTTTAGGCGTCTGTAAAACCAACAATTTTTAAAACATCGAAAATCCATTGAGATTCGATTGATAGGTCATCATCATCGGTGAAGTAGTTTTTAAAATAATACAACATTTATAATGTTTTTCTCCCTTCGCCACGGCGACCGGGGTCGAAAATGACAACATTTTCGGCAAACAGTTTTATGTTTTCGCTATAAGCTTCCAAAAACTCATTTTCATCGGTGTGACAGTTCTGGTCTTATAATATAATGAAAAAAGGGTGACACGTATTTTTACGCGTCTGTAAAACCAACAATTTTTAAAACATCGAAAATCCATTGAGTTCGATTGATAGGTCATCATCATCGGTGAAGTAGTTTTTAAAATAATACAACATTTATAATGTTTTTCTCCCTTCGCCACGGCGACCGGGGTTGCTGAGTATTCTTCGCAAGAATATTTCGTGAAACCCCGGGCCGGGCCCGGTCGGCTCTACCATAGGATCCTCAGGGGTATGCGGGGAGTAAACGGTGCTGGGGTTCTGGTAGCTAACCCCCGTGGTGCGCGGCACTTGGCCTTTGTTGCGAGCATCTTGAGCGCCTCTCAAGTCTGTATGGCATAGGGAAAACGTGCCCCGTTCCCGGTCCCGGTGAAACCCGTCTTGTATGTGTCGACCCTTACTCTCTTTCCCATATGCTGTCCTTCTTTGCGTCCGAAACTTTAACCGTTCATTACACAAGTAAATATCATCGGAATTGTTACGTATGGAGACGTTCTCCACGTTTATTTCAATTAGAATTTCTAATCTCTTTTCTGAGAACGAAAAGCGTCCCAACAGGCCCCTTTTATTAACGAAAGATACTGTATGCCTTCTTTATATCAAAATCTCTAGACACTCCCTTCTGGCATCCGTTAATTAATATTCTGATAGGAAATAGCCCGGATAACCTTCATTAACCTCTTTTAACGAAAATCTAACTGAGGCCTGGTTTTCATTAGAACTGACAAAAAATGTGACTGTGACCCTACGTACATTAAATCTTAAACAGAGTACCCCTTTCATTTTCAAGGTATATAAACCCGTTCAGTTTCATCCTCTTTGGTTCAGTTGAGAAGCGGTTCAGTCGAGATTCAGACGCGGTTCAGTACTCGTGCAGTCACGTCGCGTCAAGTCTAGTGAGATCGGGTTAAAGTCCCTTTCGAATCAATTCGTAACCTTATAGATTCCGTTAGTTCGGTATATATTCTATTTGAGATTCAGCAATCGCTATCTAACCCCGCATTGCCAGTGCGTCAACACCGTGCATCATTAGGTAACATTTTCTCTAATTGTACACTTACTACATCCACTCGCGACACAAACAATTACACTTGTAACTATTCCAAATCAGAATATATTTGTCTTGTTTGTTAACTCGCGTAATCTACAACCCTCAATTATTGCCCAATATCCTAATCTAATAATTGAACGTTCCCACATGATACAATCTTACCGCTCGGATTGTATCAATTAAATTATATAAGTTACGAGGCTTACTAATCTTAAATTCAAATCAACGAAGATTTCTCCCACCTAGTGGCTCCCCGGTTCCGCATTGGGTGCTTCGACGAAAACTATACCATCCTAGCGGATCCCCGATTTCGCATTGGGTTCTTCCGTATCTTAGCAGCTCCCTGATTTTGCATCAGGTGCGTCTGTGAGTTTTCCACCTTCCTTTCATATCGGGTTCGCCGCGTGTCCAACCTAGTGACTCCCCGATTTCGCATTGGGTGCGTTCGCGAAGTTTCATCCTCCTAGTAGCTCCTCGGTTTCGCATCGGGTGCGTCTGCGTTTAACTCCAACCTCCCAGAGGTTCCCTGATTTCGCATCAGGTGCGTCCTCGACGTAAACTATCCTAGCGGCTCCCCGGTTTCGCATTGGGTGCGTCCGCGTACTTAACTAACAAATTGAAACCATATTCCTGGGGTAACAACCCCTCGACGGCCTCTCGCGTTGCTCGCAGCCCTGGCTCGTAACAGAATTATATCATATTTTGTTTCATTTTCATTAGAAAAATGCCACGAATATGTTGGCGAAAGTCCCATAAAAAAATAATGAAAAATAAAGAAGTTTTCCTATTGGATTAGTAGTGGTCTTCTGGTCTCACTACGATATACTCGACTCGTGTTATGTTCACACTCTTCGGCGGCGGCTCTCGAGGTTCCTGGCCCCTCACGGAGTGCAGTGAAATATCGTTCTATATGAGTGCCAACCTTACGTTTCCAAATCAGTGGAAAAACTCACACCACCGCGGTGAGTGGCCGAAGCTCGAGAGCTGTCGCGGCCACACATTGTCGGCTACATCGGTGTGAGACCAGAAAACCACTACTAATCCAATTACAAAACTTCTTTATTTTTCGTTTCTTTTTTATGAAACTTTTACTAACATATTCGTGGCGTTTTTCTGATTAAAATGAAACCAAATATGATATAATTCCGATGATATTTACTTGTGTAACGAGCGATGAAGGTTCGAACGCAGAGAAGGACAGCGTATGGGAAAGAAAAAGACGTGGAGAGTCGCGGCCGCCGGCGCAGATCAAAGATTGCGTGAGCGCAGGCTTTTAAATAAAAAATTTAACTTCTGTATTATTAATTTTTTTTTATGAGACTTGCACCAACATATTTGTGGCATTTTTGTAATGAAAATGATACCAAATATGATATATGTAATTCCGATGATATTTACGTGTGTAATGAACGATGAAAGTTACTTCCCATTACAATCACATTAATACAAAATTAGTGTAAATGTGAACCAAATTATATCGCTTTTGGTATCATTTTAATCAGAATAATGCCACAAATATATTGGTGCAAGTCTCATAAAAAAATAATTAATAATAAAGAAGTTAAATTTTTCATTTAAAGGTCTGCGCTCACGCGGGCTTTGATCTGTGCCGGCGGCCGCGACTCTTCGTGGCTCTTTCCTTCCCATACGCTGTCCTTCTCTGTGTTCGAAACTTTTATCGCTTGTTACAGAAATAAATATCATCGGAATTATATCATACTTGGTTTCATTTTAATCAGAAAAATGCCACGAATATGTTGGTAAAAGTTTCATAAAAAGTAACGAAAAGTAAAGAAGTTTTGTAATTGGATTAGTAGTGGTCTTCTGGTCTCACACCGATATAGCCGACAATGTGTAGCACACTTCTCGGCGACGACGGCTCTCGAGCTTCGCTGTCCGCTTCTCCGTGCAACATTGTATCGGAGACGGATATTTCTGCCGTTTTAACGTCAGTAGCGTTTTCAAGTCATAGGTTTCCTATAACTTTCAAACGGTAGGACTCTTAGGTTTCCAGCGTTGCCTGTGTATTTCAAATGGGACGCTCGGCGAGAACCTCCGATTTCGTATTCGTGTCAGTAAAGAGAACGGCGGGGCTGACATACAACGACATTTCACTGTATACCCAGCGGTAGTGGGGATAATTCCGCGACCGCTAACTTAGGAGCCTCGGCGACTTACATCCCGGATTCACTGTACTGTTTTATGCGAAAGTCCCAAAAATGGTGGGGAAAATTACTTGTTTGGAGCTTGGAAAAATCAGCAATAAATTCTTACTTATTACATAACGCAAATCAGGAAAAACAAACTAACACATTTGAAATTCTTACGTCGTTTGGTGAATCAATTAGTTGGAGATTTTCGTGACGCTGACCCCAAGAATACTTCATAAACTTCTGGAACAGCAGAAAGGCTGAACGGCCTTTTACACATCATTCGGCGAGATGATATGGGAAGGAGAAAAGACTGTGTGGTATGTTCCAATAGGAAAATCAAAGGTGGAAGAAGATAATCGAGGTACTATTGCGCTATGTACATGTTCGGCTAGACCGGCCTTGCATATAAGCGACCGCTTGGAAAGATAGCACACGATGCAAGAATACAAAATGAGTCATACATACGCATAGCAAAACTAAATATGTTTTTTTAGATTTTGACAAAAAAATTTTTGTTACATTTAAATAAAGTTTTAGTTTTTATAACGCAAACGTTCAACGTGTATATTTTCTCAACTATGAGCACCAATATCTCTCGTCTACAGCGACGCTCGCTCGTCGGGCAACTCCGTCTGCAAAGGACGGATACGTAAAGTAATGTGGTACCAACATGACGGCTGCCCAGCACATTATGCTCGGCAATCGCGGAAAGTATTAAGTAGTATATTTCCTAATCGTTGGATCACTCACCAGATTTAATGCCACTCTATTATTTCCTTTGGGGAACATTAAAGAATTAAGTTTATCGCGAGCCACCAACGACGACCGAAGATATACGAAGACGTATTATTAGTGCATATGCTGAAATAACTACAGAAACACTGGAAGAAGTTCTTCGCTCAATGATAATTCGATTACGCATGTACATTGACTGCAATGGACAGCACTTTTAACACCGCTTGAAATAAAACTTGTTTAAAAATATCTCAGTAATTATTCATTTTAAGTCGCACTATATACAGGGTGGAGCATTTAAATGGGAACACCTAAATATCTCGGTTGTTACTAATCGTACAAAAAACCTCCACAAAATAAAGTTGTACTGTTTCAAGGGGCGAATTTGATGATGGTAAAAATTTTTTCTCAAGGTCATTTTTTTACAAGATTTCAAGGTCATCGATATTTTTCTAAATGGAATCATATATTTTTATTATCGCTATGTGATAACCGAGGTCAAGACGAATCCAACGACCTGTAATATTATGACCTTCACGTGACCTTGAGTTTGTTATCACCAACGATTCCACACCATATATTTACACTCCATGGGCGGTGGTGTACAACTTGTCGAAGCCATTTCGGGTTTTCAGTGCACCAATAATGCATATTATGTGTATTAAGTTGTCCATGGTTAGAAAAAGGAGCTTCGTCAGTAAAGAGAACATCATAAAATATTCATGTCTTTGTATTTGCTACAATGTCCATGTACAAAAAGCAACACGATTCTCAAAGTCGTTGCCATGAAGCTCCTGATATAAGGAAATATGGTGTGGATGAAATTTATGACGTTGCAATAAAGAACAAAGAATAAAGAACGTTCCAATTTTTCGACAACTTGTAGTAAGATCAATATTGACTGTAGCCAATACAAAAGTTTCGGCATCTTCTCCAGGAGCAGGCTTTGATCGTTTTCTGTTCAGTAGTTTAATACTCCCTGTTTTACAAAACAATTGAACTATGCGGTCATAACTTTGTCGAGAAGTATGATTTCTCTCAGGGTATCTTCCTGCGTACAATTGAAATGCTTGTACTCAGTTACTTTTAGCCTCACCATAAACTAAAATAATTTCTACCTTTTCTGCATCACTGTACACCATCGTTTCGGAAAAGTAACGTTATTTTTCACAATCGAATAAATCCCGATGAATTTCTTAAACGTACTGATTAGAGTCACCGCAAGGAGAAGAATTTGTATCAGCATTTATAATTCATTGGAAGCGTGTTTACAGTCATTAGTCAAGATTCAAGAACATCTCTTGAAACCCTAGGGGGATCATGTCATCGTTATTTCACTGTTTACATCAAGTGTTCTACTTTTATGAATTTTTCGTACTCAAGATCACGTGAAGGTCATAATATTACAGGTCGTTGGATTCGTCTTGACCTCGGTTATCACATAGCGATAATAAAAATATATGATTCCATTTTAAAAAATATCGATGACCTTGAAATCTTGTAAAAAAATGACCTTGAGAAAAAATTTTTACCCTCATCAAATTCGCCCCTTGAAACAGTACAACTTTACTCTGTGGAGATTTTTTGTACAACTAATAATAACCGAGATAGGTGTTCCCATTTAAATGCTCCACCCTGTATAATACTCTTTTACGCAGAATTTCATAATTTATTCAAATTTGAGAAAAAATATTAGACATTCTATTTAAAAAACTGAAAGTGACCGTCATATCTCGATAAAAAAGCAAAGTAATAAAAAATAGATTAGAGCACTGTATGTCCCGCAGAAAACCGTACAACTTTTGTTGGAAACATTTGCTCGTACAACAAATAACTTACGAGTTATTTGAGATCGTCACGTAACGAGACTCATCCTGTACAAACAGTGTATATAGACTTACATGAGATCTGGCCGGAAATGATGAATCATTGCACAAAAAGCAAGACCATCTTTCCAAGATGTTGTCATGTTTTGTACATTTACGCCAGAATAACCGTCAGTTATTCGTCGGCACCAAAGTTCCAGCGCTTTCGTGCCCCTTTTTTCGCCCATTTTGAAGTGTTACTTCCTGCCTTGCCTTTTGTAAAATGTCTTCTCCTTTTGGCCACAGTTAGCTTCTTGACAAGAAAGAATAAAACTTCTGGCCTGAATATTTTTCGTCCAGATTCTGTAACAAAATATTTGTACATAATTATATTGTGCTACGCATGCATTTGCAGGCAAGTGTTTCTAGTTTATAAGCAACTACATGATTGCGAACATCACGCGATTTTGTCGGCTTCTTATACCAAAAACATATGTACCATAAAAAGGATGTAGCCGGAAAAGGGGGTCAAAAATGCCGCCAAACCAAATTGAATTTGCAATAGGCCATTCGATAGCTTATCCAAAGAAAATGCTTTGAAAAATCTGGAAAAATTATATACTAACAACCATAACGAGATGCTGAAACTGTAAAAATATAAACTCAGTATCTGATAACTCCTGCAAGAAATCGGTATTTCAAAACTTTTTTTATTTTTTAAAGTTCGCTTCCGGAGCTAAAAATTCTAAAAAAATTCATAGATGTGCATTTTAATAGCTGAAATATGCCTGATTTTGTTCGGAATTTTCAATTCAAGAGGATAAAAGAAATTACGGAAAAACATAATTTTCTTTGTCACCGCCCTGTTACTACCTCCCGTGTTGACACGGGAAAATTGGCACAAAGTATTTTCTTTGGATAAGCTATCGAATGGCCTATTGCAAATTCAATTTGGTTTGGCGGCACTTTTGACCTCCTTATCCGGCTACACCCTTTATCATGACAAGCAGTGAAGATTAGAAGGATTTGTTGGGTTTTGGGCTCTGAGAAAAATATAAGTAGCTAATTAAATGAGCTAAATAATAATAATAATTAGCTATTCTATTAGGTGCTTTATGATCACACTTAAATAATTTATAAAATATGTTACGAGCCAGGGCCATGAACAGCGTGAGAGGTCGGCGCGGCGGTAAGGTTATTACCTTTGACGTATGGTTACAATTTGTTAGTTAGGTACGCGGACGAACTGATGTGAAATCAAGGAGCCGCAGGATGGAGTACTTGTCGTCGACGAACCCAATACGAAACTGGTGAGCAACTAGGTCGGAGAAATCTTTATTTGGACTAGGTATGACGCGAACGAAGTTGATGCGTCTATTGATGTATCTAGTGTAATTTAATTGACACAATCCAAGCGATAGTATTTCGTCGTGTGGGAACATTCAAATACTAGATTAGGATATTGAACGTTAATTACGGGTTTTATCGATTGTGCAATCTACCAAATATCACAGTTATATTCTGCTTAATTGTGTGATACAGATTTCACACTCCAAATTCAATCTGTTGCACGTCAAAGTCAACCATTTACAAATCAATTTCACCCATTAAGAATATTTAAAATTAATAATAATTGAAGCCGGACACTTTTTGGAGCAATGTTTCCGATTTTATTCAAATTTTAATATGTGTAGTCTTTAGTGACCTATGAACGGATCTCAAACGATTTTTCGATATCATAAAAATTGTTGACTTTGCAGACATGTAAAAAAACATGAATAATACGAAACACAATACATTTCGGATCATATTTACGCTAATTTCACGTTAATATAACATACACAAGTAAATATCATCGGAATTATATCATATTTGGTATGATTTTAGTCAGAAAAATTCCACAAATATATTGGTGAAAGTCTCATAAAAAAAATAGTACATAATGAAAAAGTTCAATTTTTTATTTAAAGGCCTGAGCTCACGCCAATCTTTGACCTTTCCGGAACGTTTCGACTCTTCGTGTCTCTTTCTTTCCCATATGCTGTCCTTCTTTGCGTCCGAAACTTGAATCGTTCATTACATAAGTAATTATCATCAGAATCATATCATATTTGGTTTCATTTTAATCAGAAAAATGCCACGAATATGTCGATGAAAGGCTCATAAATGAATAATGAAAAATAAAGAAGTTCTCGAGCATCGCTGTCCTTTTCTACGTTCGGTACTGCATCAAAGAAGAGTAGGGTCTCGTCGGCAGCATTGAGGACGCTGTGACGTTGACAGATAATTAGGCATGTGCGGGCCGCCCGATATTCGAGTTCGGGTCGGGTCACAGAAAGTCGGGCGGGCTCGGTTCGGGTGCGCGATACTTCATGACACATCGGACTACCCGAGAGTTTCGGGCTGCACGAAATTGACTCGACTTCGTCGGGCGGGTTTATAACGTAATTTTGAATATACTTGGTTTTCTTTTATAAGTACCGTAGGTATATTTGGCAAACATGTGTATAATCTTTATTTGTATTAAATTTTCAAATAATGCATGTTACACGTGAAAAATTTATGAGACAATATTTCTGGCATTCTGACGAATTTGTTCCGCGATAACTCGCTCGCCTGAACTTGTTCGATTCATTCCGAACCCGCCCAACGAAGTCGAGTCACTCTCGTGCAGCCCGAAACTCTTGGGCCGCCCGATGTGTCATGAAGCATCGCGCACCCGAATCGGGCCCGCCCGACTGTCTGCAACCCGACATTAATTAATTAATTCATAAGAGACAGGAATTACAACGTGTTTACCGACCGCGGCGAGCTGTAGGTGGCGGTAGACGATCGCTGTCCTTTTCTACGTTCGAAACTTCATCAAAGAATAGTGCTCCGAGCACAACAAGACCCGAGATGCTGACATATAAAGCGGATTTACTGTACTACGTTTATATTATTGTGTTAGTCGTGTCTCGGTGTGATTATTAATGTGTATTTTTTCAGATTTTTCGGATTATGCGAGCATGTTTACAAAAAATTGGAAATCACCAAAAATTAGCATTCGTGGAAAGTCGATTAGGAAAACTGAAGTACTCGTAGGTTGCCGTAATTGATCACACTACGTTGTGTAAACCTTGATAAGAGTTGTTCTAGAAATAACGATGTTTGTTTGTTAACGATGTTTTGGATGTACACGATGAATTTTTCGAATAAGCGGAAATGGAGGTCACGTTTTTCAGGTCACGGATAACGTATGAAATCGCTTAAGAGGTAAATACTTCCAATGATTCAGCGCTGGCATTGAGAAGCAGAACACGGATTTGTCATTTCTAAGATCCTTGAAATATCCTCTAATAAAAGAGCGTATTTCCATTTCTGGACACGTCTTTAAAAGATGCATTGCCATATACATAGCTTGTAAGAAGAACCTAACGCAACCCGGTTGCTGATTTCAGTTTCAGTTTTTCCAACCATGCGAAACTACACTGCCGGCAAAAATTATAAGTCAACTTATTTTTTGCAGAATTGCGTAAAAATGCGTGAAAAGTAAATATATAAAAACAAACTTTTGCGATATTAGCGGAAACAATAAATTGTCTTCTTAAGAAAGTTGCTGTTTGTAGAATGGACAAAAGTAATAAGTTCAGTTGTTAAAAAACCATTTATTTATAAATTATTTATGATGAAAATTGTTTTTAACCTCTTAAGCACTGTACGCCACTATAGTGACTTCCGTGGAAAGCATCCATTTGAACGGTACGCCATTATAGCGGCTTCCGTGGAAAGCGTCAGTTTGAACGGTACAAGCCACTATGGCGGCTTTTGTGCCCTGAGAGACACAGTCGCGAACGAGCGCGCCGTACTTAAGAGGTTGATAATCAGAGGTTGATCTATGACGATAAATCACATGAATAAACCATATAAGATATTGAAAAAATAAAGATGACGTATGGAAAAAAAACTTTCCCACCGACGGGATTCGAACACCAGCGTATCCGCTCCGTAGTCCGACGCCCTAACCGCTGTGCCAACCGGCGATGTTGTAAACGTTACGAACATTCTGGTATATACCGCACAAAATACAATCCATTTTTTCTCTTAAAACATTTCTTAGGTCAAACACTTATTTGTTTCAATGTAATAATGTTTAAAATGACTTAATATATACCTGCGATAAAACCAACAAATGTAACTTTCCTCCTAATAGCAGAAACGGTGAAAAAATTCGGTTTTTCTTGTTTTTGACAAGAACTTCCCACAACAAAAAATCCAAAAAAAAAATTGACGACACTGCCTGTTATAGTACTTTATCGGAGCACTAAACAGCAAAGTAGCATGTTTTCATATTTTTGAGAAATGTACATTTTTCCGATATTTTGAGGTTTTTCATTTTTTGCGACCACAGTTTGCAAGAAAAAATCTGAAAAAATTCTCAAAAATCTGTCTTAGGATCCAAAATATGCCACATTTTTTTCAGAATTTTAGGAAGCATCAGAGTGTGGAAAATGCGTGGAAAAGCGCGAAATCTAATTTACCCTGTAACTACCCTCACGGGCAAGATAGGGGGCTGAAATTTTGCTCAGAGGGGTTTTTCTGGGTCAGCTTTCGAATGGTTCATTAATCATTGAAAAACCTCTAAGGGCAGTTTTGACCATCTTAATAGGCTAGGCCCTTTGTATGACGGTAATGAAGCATTTGACGAGAAAATTTCCATACATGAACTAAAATCTGTGTTACAAAATTGTAAAAATAGTTCACCGGGGCCTGACAATATCCCAAATGCTTTTCTAATACATTTACCCGAGAAAACACTTGAATACTTAACTAGTCTTTACAATTATATTTGTAATACCATAACATTCCCGGATAAATGGAGGAAAGCCTTAGTACGCCCATTACTCAAACCCGGTAAAGACAAAAAATTGGCAAGCAGTTATAGACCTATATCTCTAACTTGTACACTTTGCAAGCTATTAGAAAAAATTATTAACAAAAGGTTAAGATGGATTCTCGAAAAAAATAGACAAATTACAGATTCACAATCTGGTTTTAGACATTTTAGGTCCACCATGGATCACCTAACTAACTTTCATACTGAGATTTGTGATGCATTTATAAATAAATTCCACCTAATGGCTGTATCAATTGATATTGAAAAGGCATGTGATATGGTATGGAGGGAGTATGTCATTGAGACACTCTTTAAAATGAACGTAAGGGGCAAAATTCTAGCGTTTATATACAACTTTATGGGCAATAGAACCTTAATGGTAAGAAACAAGGGAGAAATCTCATCAGAATATGAACTTACAAATGGAGTACCACAAGGAGCCATGCTCAGTGTTAATCTCTTTTTAGTAGCAATAAATAATGTAGAATCAGTCGTAGTCCCCCCGGTTAGAAGCCTTATTTTTGCCGACGACGTAACACTTTTCTGTGCTGGGAGAAATGTTAAATCCGCCCAAGCTGCGTTACAACGAAGCCTAAACAATTTAGATGAATGGTCCAGAAATACAGGGTTCAAACTTTCGAAATTCAAAACAACAGTTATAAATTTTCAACGAAAAACCAAGTCAGCCACTGTTCCCAAACTGTACCTACAGAACAGTGTTATTAAAACAGAAAGTACTATAAAATTGTTAGGACTTCTTTTTTATGAAAAACTATCTTCGAACCCGTATATTAAATATCTAAAAGATGAAGGTACGAAACGATTGGCAATTCTTAAACCAATTGCAGCAGCTAAATGGGGAGCTGATTACGAAGTCCTCTTGAACTCATATAAAAGAAAGTTATAACTCGGCGGTTGATACCGGCAAATCCATTACTTTTTGCTGGATTCCAACGCATATGGACATACAGGGTAATGAAAACGCTGATAGAGCAGCCAAATTAGCAGCCTGCAACACAAGAATGAAACAAATCACGCATTATACCAGTCGAAACGATCGTAAAAACCACCTAAATGAAATTTTTATGAAACAGGTATTTGACAAAATTAAAAGGAATTACATACAAAAATATCATGATGAAGGAGCGGATCTTGAGTGGCAAGAATTTCCAAGTCCAGTAGATCGTCAAATTCAAACTTCAATTTCTAGAATCAGAATTGGGCACTCAGAAATAACCCATTCATTTTTGTTAAATAAGAAAGAAAACACGATCTGCGATATATGTAAAGTACCAGTCAACATAAATCATCTAATAATAGAATGCAAAAAATATGAGAATGAAAGGAAAAATGCTAAGTTGCCTGGATCCTTACCCATTCTGTTAGGTTCTAAGGAGTATATCGCCGGTTTTGCCCAGTATATCAAGGATACAAATATGTATAAAATATTGTAAGAAAATGTACCATGTTGCTAATGACCATTGATGTTGAAGCAACATTAAATAAATAAATAAAAAAAAAGTTTCGTCATTGTATCTAGGATACCAAGTCTGGTGGGGTGATTCTGAATCTAACAAGGAGAGGCCACGTCCTTCGGGTCACCGATTCGGTTGAAACTTTGCACACTTATAGATCTCGTTCTCCTCTTTACGAATATATACCATTATAGGGGCAGATACCCAATACTTTTCGAGATATTGACGATTGAAGTTTCATTATTTCCCATGTAATGCCGTATTTTTTCTAGCCTACAACAAGAGTCGGTGTGGCGCAACGGTAGCGTGCCAAGTTTTCAGCCGGACGACCAGGGTTCAAATCCTGCCGACTAACGCATTTTTTTTTAAATTTTATTATGTTTTATCATTGCATATTTATATTATTAATTTCAAACGATTAAATTTCACGCATAAAATTGCATTTTGAATTACAAATAACATGTATTTATTTACTAACAACAGGATTATTTACTATTGTTATATATTAAATAATAGTTAATAGTAATTAAATAGTAATAGTAATGTACGACACATTATTTCTAACCGAAGAAGGAAACACCACATGTACTCTTCGAGTTATTCCACCAAAATCTACACCACTAGTACAACCTTGCGACGTGTACTTTTATAGACAGGTAAAAAATTTATTAAAAAAATTCAAAACTGTACATATTTAATTGAACAAAATCGAGAAATTGCAAGCAGAGAAGATGCAATTAAAATACATTCTCTCATTCATAAGCAATTGTCTGCAGTAATTTTTAAACCAATGTTACAATACGCATGGTTCGCCGCTCTACTATCGAACGATAGGGAAATTTTTGAAAATGTAAACCAGCTGTGCTTCCCAGTGGAACTATTAAAAAACAAATGTTCATGTGACCAAAGTGTATTTATACGATGTGCAAGGTGTTTCGCTTCATTGTGTTTTGTTTGCTTCTACGACAAATACCACTGCTGTACATAACAACAACTGTAAGTATTCTACAATAAATATTCTACTTCTGTTAGTAAATAAATACATGTTATTTGTAATTCAAAATGCAATTTTATGCGTGAAATGTAATCGTTTGAAATTAATAATATAAATATGCAATGATAATGAAATGAAAAAAAAATGCGTTAGTCGGCAGGATTTGAACCCTGGTCGTCCGTCTGAAAACTTGGCACGCTACTGTCGCGCCACACCGACTCTTGTTGTAGGCTAGAAAAAATACGGCATTACATGGGAAATAATGAAACTTCAATCGTCAATATCTCGAAAAGTATTGGGTATCTGCCCCTATAATGGTATATATTCGTAAAGAGGAGAACGAGATCTATAAGTGTGCAAAGTTTCAACCGAATCGGTGACCCGAAGGACGTGGCCTCTCCTTGTAAGTGCCAGGAACGTTTCCTATTTCCATGGTGTTGTAAAGGAGAGATACGGATAGTTTACCTAAGGAGCTGTGGAGCACCTAAAAACATTTTTTTGTGCCATGCACAGCAGGGAACTGTCAACGCGCTCTCGAAAGGCCATCTGGAAAAGGCCCGAGAGGCCAGAGAAGAAATTCGGTTCCAAAGCCTGACACGGTTGCCGCCTCCTAAACGCTAGGACCAAAACCGGGGTTGTAATGTTGAGCCGGCCGGACTGACCTGCGAGGTATGCATTGACCTTAAGGGTGAAAGTCGCAGATTTTCGACTTTGCCAGGGAATTTCGCCATTATGTGATCATCTTGAAACGTTTGTAGCTCATTGCAACATTAACCGATTTTTATGAAATTTTCAGTATGCATATAAGTTATCGAAATCTACAAAACGCATTTTTTAAATTATCGTCATAAGATCAGTTGAAAAAGTTGAAAAAACATAATTTTATAATTTATTTATCATTCCAACCAATTGCAATCTAAAAAAAATTTGTTTAGTCATTCTCTAGCAAACTGGTCGGTCTAACATCTAAAAAAAATTGAAAGGGTTTGCTCGTCCCCACTCCAACGCCACCTGTGTGTGCCGCGCGGTCGAGCCTGTGTAGCTCGTTGTGTGCGCTCTCTCGCTTGTAATGTGCTCTTACGAACCGCGTTCTGGCGAACACGCATCCTTATAGTTATAATGTTTCAATCATATTCGTATTATAATTAAGTCGTTCTTGTGTAATAAACAGTAAGTGCACTCCACCATGGACTCCTAATTACCCCTCTTCAATGGTTATGGGCCCAGGAACGTAAAAGGTGGACGACATAACCTAAAACAAGCCACGTGGTCAAGCACACGCATCCGGTAAGTCTGATCATTTACTAAAGTAAATTAAAGAAAAGAAACAAACAAAACGCGAAACGATGGCTGATATTGATAAAGAATCAAGTTTACGAATCGCGAGGTTATCAGACGATAATTACCGAACGTGGAAGATAGAAATGAAATGGTACCTCAGGAGCAAGGGGTTACTAGACCACGTGCTTAGAAAAACTGAATTAGATGAGGCCACCACAGCTGAACAAAGGAGAACACGTCAAATACAAAATGACAAAGCGATAGCAGCTATTGGATTGCACATTGAACCCAACCAACAAGTTCATATTGAAGATTGCACAGATGCCTTCGATGCATGGAAAGCTCTAGAACAAGTACACCAACCTAAATCAAGAGTGAGGATAATGCAGCTTAAGAAACAACTTTATCAATCAAAAATGAAAGAAGATGAAACCATGTCAGCATATGTGTTTGTGCGACCCTCGAGGGTCAGTTTATTAGCTTGGACGAAGTGCCCGTCTTGCACATTTGGCAACCAAATGTCCCAAGAACGGAATCTTTACAAGGTCATTTACAACCGGGAAGGTAAAAATCACGCTTCGGGGATTAGGACTCGGGAAGTAGTTTATTACCCTTGCACGTGTGCTTCCCTGGTCTTCACTTTCGAAATTGCCGTTTTCACCCGTCTCCATAAAATACTTGGGTCATTGTTACATGTCACCGGACGGGCCTTACCTGCGTGGCGCCGCCTGAGTCCGGGTTTTTCCGTCAACACGGCTTGCCAAATATTTCCTATGCTTTTCCACCACTTTCTCTACCATCGTGGGCGTTGGCCAGTTAAGTCACCGCCCATTGACAATTCGCTTAAATATCGGTGTTTGGCAAGCGCGGGAGAGATTTAGAAAACACACCGAAGTCCAAGCACTTCCCTTACGGCCACTGTTTCGTACAGTCTTTAGTTAGAAGAATATACCGAAGTCTTAGTACTTCCCTTAAGGCCACTGTTTCGTACAGTTATTAAGACAAGAGTATCTTCTCTTGTAATAATCAATCGCGCTAAATATATACAGTCCACAAAGTTTGTTTTATATAAATGTTAAATAAAATGATAGTTCTGTTACTTGTTAAACCTGGTAATCACAGCCCATACACAATAAACCCCTCCCGAACAACGAAGCTGACCATTCGGCGCGATCAATATGTATCTGAAATAAAAATATTGGCTAATAATTTAAGGGAAGCTGGTTCCGAGCCGAGAGATGAAGATCTAGCGTATATTATGTTAGCAGGACTTCCAGATTCATACGAGAACTTGAACATGTCACTATCAGGATTACCAGACGATAAATTTACATCAAATGAAATAAGCAGAGCACTGTTGGCCGAGTTTGACAGACGTAAAACCAGAAACACAGAAGAGGATGTGGACCGCAAAGAGGCATTACATTCAAGAGGAGTCAAACAGGTATCATATAGAAACACAACAGCATTGAATAGACAAAAACCTACATTCTGCTCGCACTGCAAGAAACAAGGGCATGACATAAAGAACTGTTGGCTGAAAAATAAAGGTAAAAATTCCAGTTATCAATCTAACCCAAATTACAAGTCAAGATACAGCTATAACGAAGGATTCCTAGTTTCGCTAAACAATATTGACATGGAAGACACTTGATTATTGGACAGTGGGTGTACGCACCATGTCTGCAAACATAGAGATTGGTTTCAGACATTTAAAGAGATTTATCCTGAACCAATCAACACCGCTGCAGAAACTGGTGAAGAAAAGATTACGCTAAAAGCCAAAGGGATTGGAAACATTGTAATCAAGGCATATGTTGGCAGACAAATGAAACTCATAACATTGTATAACGTTTATTTTGTCACACAAATTAGAAAAAACTTAATGTCTGTTTCACAGATAGAAAGGAGAGCCAAAGAAGTAATAATCAAAAATGGCTGAGCTGAAATTCGTAATATGGAAAAATGATTTATACATTGTTCGAGCCAAGACAATCGTAAGCACACAAAAACAAACAAAATCAAACAATGTAACTGTGATGTATTCGCACAGCGACAATATCGCGGTCGCTAACTTCACGCGGGCCTCGCCTCGCCGAACTGCTCCGAGCGCGGCGCTGCCGCGCGGCGGGAAGGCACTCTCTGGACGACGAGCCACGCGAGCGCACGTGCGAGTAAACGCTAGTATTAACGCGAGTATTAATAAAATAACACTTCTTATTTCTTCACCCACGGTCCCGACTACCTCAGGACGATACGTAGCAGTAACTATAAAGGATAGTGCTCTGTGGCATCGCAGATTTTGCCACATTAATAGCAGGACAATTCAAAAAACAGCTGAGTCGAACCAAGTTCATGGATTTGAAAACATAAAAATAGACGAAAATATATGTGAAGACTGCTGCATCGGTAAATCCACGAAAGCTCCCTGCCGAAAACTGAAAGATCGTCAGTCACGAGAGGTTTGTGAGCTTATCCATTCAGATGTTTGTGGACCCATGCAGGTAGGTTCATTGAGTGAGAAACGATATTTCATCACATTCGTCGTCGACTACTCAAGACACACAACTGTAGCATTTATCAAGACCAAAGACGAGGTAAAGCATGAAATTAAGAAATACATAGCTAGTGTGGAATTACAGGCAGGAAGAAAAATTAGAAGGTTCCGAACCGATAACGGCACTGAATACTGCAATAAGGATTTCAAGGCTTATTTTGAAGAAAAGGGAATAAAGCACGAGAAATCAAATGTGGAGACTCCACAAATGAATGGAATAGCCGAACGAACGAATAGAACCTTACTCGATCTGGCAAGATCCGCACAGTCACCTCAAAAATTCTTGGCAGAAGCCATAGCAGCAGCTGCCTACGTAAGAAATCGTGTCTGTCACTCCTCATTAAAAGATCAAGTTCCTCTAGCTATCTGGACAAACAAGACAGTGAGCATTCGTCACCTAAAGGCATATGGATCGCTCGCCTATGCACATTTAGTCAGACAAGGACAGAAGAAATTAGACGACAGAGCTGTTCCTTGTGTGATGGTCGGATACGCGAACCAAACTAGAGGTTATCGACTATGGTGTCCGAAGAAACAAGACGTAATCGTCACAAAACATGTACGTTTCGTAGAAGAAAAAGTGGGCTACGAATGGTTGCGTAACGAACGTGATAATAGTAGAGCTCTGGATAATAACCACAACCAGACGTACATCGATATTGAGTCGGATGAGGAAGGCGAAATCAGTTTAGAGCATTCGGATGGAAGAGCATATGCAGTACCAACAACTAACGAGATAGCGGGGGTAGAAGATGCTCAATCTAGGAGAAAACCTGGTAGACCCAAAAAGAAAGTTAACAACCCGTATGGTAGAAAAGGAAAACCAAGGGCGAACGTTGTAGAAGAGGGAGAAGAACGGGAGGTAGAATCCGAAGAAGATGTTGAAAATGGATCCAGCGTAGAATTAAACTTTATGGAAATTACCGAACCAGACACACTAGACGAAGCCATGTCTTCGCCACAAACGCAAGAATGGGAATAAGCCATACATGAAGAAATGACAAGTCTGAAGCAACGTGGAACATGGGAAACAGTAAATCATGTACCACCGGGACGAAAAAGCATTGGTAGCAAATGAGTTTTTAAATTAAAACGAGATTGCGAAGGTAAGGTGTTAAGGTATAAAGCTCGATTAGTAGCACAGGGTTTTTCTCAACAAAAGGGACTCGACTATAATGAAACCTACTCACCCGTCGCAAGTTTTTCGATAATTAGATTGTTAATTGCTATCTCAATAATTTTCAGATGGTTTACTAGACATTTAGATATCAAGTGTGCATACCTTTATGGACATCTCGAAGAGGAGATTTATATGAGGCTGACCCCAGTATACAAAGACGGCAAAGAGATTATAATAAGGCTAAGACGACCGATTTATGGACTGTAACAATCCGGAAGAAACTGGAACGCCGAATTAAACAACTTTCTACAGAAATACGGATTCGAAAGATTACAGTCATCTAATTGTATTTACAGAAAAGGTTATTGGATGATAGCGATAATATATGTAGACGATAATATATGTAGACGATATTTTTCTATTCGCGAACGATTTAGAATCTATTAATAATTTCGTTAAATCTATAAGTAAAAAGTGCGAGGCGAAAGATTTAGGCGAGATAAGTAATGTATTAGGCGTCAAAGTAGAAAGACATGACAAAATGGTCAGTTTAAATCATCAGTCAATTGAAATTGACTAAAGACATAGAATCAGACTTATTAAATGAAAATAGGAAAAGTTTATATCGAGAAATTATCGGTTCTTTCATGTTTGTTGCGTTGCGTACAAGACCGGATATATTGTTTGCGGTAACAAAGTTCTCTCAATTTAATTCGTGTCCCAAAGAGGTACATTGGATACAGGCTAAACACATTGTACGATATTTGAGTAAAACCAAAGATTATAGCATAGTTTACAAACCAAAGCAGATACCAAAGATAGAGATTTTTTGTGACGCAGATTGGGCCGGAGATGCCGATGATAGACATTCGTTCAGCGGATTAGTTGTAATGGTAGGTTCGAATGTTGTGCAATGGGCATCATGCAAACAGAGAGGAATATCCACTTCGACAATGGAAGCCGAATATATCGCTCTATCAAGTGGCATAAAAGAGGCAATATGGTTACGGATGTTGTTAACCGAACTAGACTTATACGAATTTTTCTCAGGAAATTGTAACATGTATTGCGATAACAGAGCAGCGATAGATTTTTCGAAGAGTAAAGTAGAAAATTCTCGTTCTAAACATATTGACATTGCGTACCACATTGTTACAGAGGAAGTAGAAAATAAATTAGTAAATCTGTCATATGTAGCGTCAAACGAAAATGTAGCGGATATAATGACAAAATCGTTAAAGACTATAGCTCATCAGAAATGTATCAGCAAAATGATAATGGAACTCGCAAAAGTGGGGGATTGAAAGGGTTTGCTCGTCCCCACTCCAGCGCCACCTGTGTGTGCCGCTCTTGCTCGTAATGTGCTCTTAAGAACCGCGTTCTGGCGAACACGCATCCTTATAGTTATAATGTTTCAATCATATTCATATTATAATTAAGTCGTTCTTGTGTAATAAACAGTAAGTGCACTCCACCATGGACTCCTAATTACCCTTTTTTAAAAATTCAAGTCAGTTGGACCAATTTTAAAGAAGTTATTCGGCCTGAAAAGGTGTCAAAATACTTTCCGGCGCGAGTGTATACGTATGTATGTGTATTTAGTGTTCCCTTACCGGTTACAAGGGTGAACTAGTTCCCTTTACAATTTGTTATTAATGTCTTCTTATTCTTTTTCTTTTCTCTTCCTTCACTTCCTCTCTTTCCCTCCCCCACCCCCTCTCTTTTTGCATAGAGAGAGAGAGAGAGAGAGAGAGAGAGAGAGAGAGAGAAAAGTCTAAAGTCTATTATACGAAGGAGTATTAATGTATAATGTAACACCAGACGAAGTAAAACGCTGTGAAAGGTTAGACGAATTTAAGGGGGCCGGCAGGTCGACTCTGTGTAACCACACACATCCATGAAATCCATATACGTATATGAACTTGCAAGGGTCAAAATCTTGACAAATTGACGCTTCAATATTGCAATGAGCAGTTTAAAAGTGGTCACTTGTGTTTCCTAAAAGTCCAATCTAAGTCTGTCCAGAACCGAAATTGCGAATTTTTACCTCATCGTCGAGTAATTTGTAATATTCGGCAGAAATCTCGCTTTCTGAAGCAAGGATGACGTCACAAGATGGCTGCCGCAGAGAGATTCTCTTAATTTCGAGAGATTTAGTGTTCGTATCGAAAAAAGGCTCCGGACAGACGTAGCAAAGACATGTACAAACACGGTGGTATGCATTTTTAATTGATTACTTACTTATTTAAGGCGTAAAATGTCTAGAAAAAAAGGCACCATTTTGCGGTTCCGCTTACTAGCGCCACGGTCTCCCCGCGGCATACACTGTACCTTGCGATAGAATACGGTCGATAATGCAGATCGATAGTACAGGTTTACATATGCAGAGTTGGGCAAACTATTTATCTAAATAAAAATTTCGAATAACGAATAAAAGATAAAAATATTTTTTATTTGGAAGTACTTCCCATTTAAAATGGTTGGCACTTGGTTGCTTGTCGAACCGGATGGTTCGATGGTTGTTACAGCAACTCTTTCTGGATCCATAGCGATCGTTACGTATGAAAACGCGATTTATATAAAACTGATTCGTTTACGGTGCGTGTTCAACAGCGCGACGAAGACTGGCTGAACGAACGTTCAGCCCTCTTTTATATGTTTCTTGTTCATACATTGTCTTTTGCCTATGACAGAATCGGCAGATCTCCAAAGGACGCTTTCGGCACCCTTGGTACTTGCCGCCTTACGAAGGAATCGGCAGATGACCAACGGACGCTTTCGGCGGGCGATCCTTTGGTCGACAACTATGTCAGATCGCCGCGCTAGCTGTTCATGGGCTAAAAGATCAAAGTCCTCAATGTCCTCATAACGATTTTTAACGAATTTATAATGCTTTTTGAATGTCAATTGCATGGAGAATCGAGCATTATTGGCAATTTATGCTTGTATGTTTTTAATCAGAACAATATTGTTAAGACGAACGAGTTGTAGAGCTTGTTCCGATCGAAATGAGTCCAAATACGACATCATTTGGACTGTCTTTAATGAGACTGTAATTTTTATCGTAAAAGTAGGTATCAGTGAAACTTGTTCGATTACACTCGAATTTTACCTCATTTTCATCAGGAAAATCCCCTCCATTCGCTCGTCACAATTTGATGAGGATATATTGAAAAATCTAAAAGTTTAAACTTTCATTCGTGCGCGATTCTCCATCCGCTTACATTGTATGTCGTCTGTCGTCGCTGGGTCTTTGATGCTCGGCGCTCGGCAAAAGTTATTCGAAGATTTATTCGAAGCCTTCGAATAAAAGATACAGATAAAAGATGAAAAAATTATTCGAAGTTCGAATAAATCCGCTTCGAATAAAAAAAATTATCTTTATTCGTCGGATAAATTCTCGTCGGATAAAAGTATTTATCCGATACTCGTCGGATAAAGATACTTTTTTTATTCGAACCTTCGAATAACGAATAAAGATAAAGTATGTTTTATTCGAATCGTTATTTAAATAATTTTTTATCTAAATAATGCCCAACTCTGTACATATGTACGATATGTATGCTGCCGAATATTGCAAATTACTCGACGATGAGGTATAAATTCGCAATTTGGGCTCTGGACAGACATAGATTGGACTTTTAGGAAACACAAGTGACCTCTTTTAAACTACTCATTGCAATATTGAAGCGTCAATTTGTCAAGATTTTGACCCCTGCACGTTTCGCTACGCAACTCGTAACGTCGCCTCGAACGCCTCGCGACTGGTGATATGCTGCCGAATATTGCTAATTACTCGACGATGAGGCAGAAATTCGCATTTTGGCCTCTGGACAGACCTAGATTGAACCTTTAGGAAAGACAATTGACCATTTATAAACTGCTCATTGCAATATAGAAGCGGCAATTTGAACAAGTTTCTGACCCTTGCACGTTTCGCTAGAGGCCACGACCTTCGAGTCACCGATTCTGTTGAAACTTTGCGCACTTATAGATCTCGTTGTCCTGTTCACAAATATACATCATTATAGGGGCAGATACTCAATAATTTTCGCGATATTAACAATTAAAGTTTCATTATTTCCTATGTAATGCCGTATTTTTTCTACGGTACAATAAGATTCGGTTTAGCGCGACTGCAGCGTACCAAGTTTTCAACCGGACGACCATTGTTCAAATCCTGCCTACTAACGTATTTTTTTAAAATTTCATTATGTTTTACCATTGTATATTTATAACATCAATTTCACTTCAAAGTACCGATTTCATTTTGATAAAATATAGCAGGCCTCAGGTCGTGGTCTCTCCTTAGCATCTCGTGACGCCACACTTGTTTCGAACGCTTCGCGAAATTCACAGTTTGGCCTCTGAACCAAAATAACCAGAGGGTTATCAAATCATTTCAACGGAAAAATTGTGATTTCATTAGTTTCTTTTCGCATAAATCGATTTTTTCCAAAATCCTGAGGTGACAGACAAATTTTGTGATCGGATTTGAAGTCAGCGTGATAAAATCTACGAGAAAAGATGTACAGAATGTTAAGAAAAATCTAACCGTGCATGGTATTGGATAAATCACAATTTTGTTTAAATATTCCAAGTTTATTTTCAAAGTTAAAACATGTTTGTACCATAGTCTCTCTATTTTTCTTTTATTTTGCAATATTTTAACTTCTAAAAAAAAAATCATAGCTCTATCTCATTTGTATCGAAAGTTCTTTGATTTTGACAGAAACTTCGTCACTTTGTCAAATATAGTGTTACGAGTATCGATATGTGACGATATCGAGACATCGCGCCGAATGGTCTTCGTTGTATCGTCGTCACTAAGACGACGCGGCTAACTTCTCGGTTTTATATATTGTGTACATATATAAAACTTTGAAAAATGCTATAAACTTATATATATGGAATTATTCAAGTTTATTTTACGTTTAGTCTTTAGTTGTAAATTTGTATTTGTTTGTTTCTTGACTTCAGATTTGACATCTAAAGTAAAAAAAAAATATGATAAATTTTGTTTAGTTTTTTATGAGCTTCGTGGCATAAAAAAAGCTGCTTTAATTTCATTTTGAATATAATTTTCTTTCTGACAGGAAGTAAATTCCGGCTCATTTTGTTTTTTAAAAGAAGTCCTGGTAATATGTATAAAATTATTATAATGTTAAGAATAAACTGATTCAATTTAATATAAATCAAATGATTTCCTTAGCTTTTGCATACACGTGACCGCCGTTCGAGTTTCATTTCAGAGATATTAGCGAAAAACTGCAAAGGTAATGTGACAACGAGTCCTGCGTATATCTACGCGCCCGTGGCAATGTACGTGTTAGCATGTGTTGGTCGGCTGAATCGGGCTCATAAGGGGGCCGGCAGGGTTTGAAATCCATATGCCT
Source organism: Halictus rubicundus (assembly GCF_050948215.1). NCBI lineage: Eukaryota > Metazoa > Arthropoda > Insecta > Hymenoptera > Halictidae > Halictus > Halictus rubicundus. The sequence goes on from NW_027488569.1 coordinate 1,550,476, forward strand.
ATGCATGGGTCAAAACCTTTTCAAACTATCGCTTCAATATTGCAATGAGCAGTTTAAAAGTGGTCACTTGTGTTTGCTAAAAGTCCAATTTATGTCTGTATAGAGCCCAAATTTCGAATTTCTACCTCATCGCGGAGTAATTAACAATATTCGGCAGAAAATTCGAATTCTGAAGCAAGTATGACGTCACAAGATGGCTGTCGCTGAGAGATTCTCTTAATTTCGCGAGATTTAGTGTTCGTATCGAAAAAAGGGCTCTATACAGACATAGCGAAGACATGTACAAACACGGTGGTATGCATTTTTAATTGATTACTTACTTATTTAAGACGTAAAATGACTAGAAAAAAAGGCACAATTTTGCGGTTCAGGTTACTAGCGCCACGGTCTCTCCGCGGCAAACACTGTACGTTGCGATAGAATACGGTCGATAATGCAGATCGATAGTACAGTTTTACGTATGTACGATATGTATGCTGCCGAATATTGTAAATTACTCCCCGATGAGGTGGAAATTCGAAATTTGGGCTCTGTACAAACATGTATTGAACCTTTGGGAATCACAATTGACCATTTATAAACTGCTCATTGCAATATTGAAGCGATAGTTTGAAAAGGTTTCTGACCCTTGCACTTGCCGCTACGCGGCTCGTAACGTCAGGCTTGTTTCGTACGCCTCGCGACCGGCGGCAAGCTGCCGAATATTGTTAATTACTCCCCGATGAGGTGGAAATTCGAAATTTGGGCTCTGTACAGACATGTATTGAACGTTTGGCAAAGACAATTGATCATTTATGAACTGCTCGTTGCAACATTGAAGCGGCAATTTGGAAAGGTTTCTGACCCTTGTACGTGTCGCTACGCGTCTCGTAACGCCAGGTTGCTTCGAAATATCCGTTATATTCCAGTAACTAACTAGAATGAAATATGTTGTTGTCCATGTGACAGTAGAAGAGGTTTAGCAATAATTTCTTTTTTGCAGCTTGAGGACTATTTTTAGAAATTACAGGCGAAGTTTGCAATTTCTGCCTACATTGTCGATGAACGGGCTTCGCTTGCGAATTATTATCACCGGAACTGTTTCTCCACTTCAGCTACACTTCTTTTTGTTTAATTTGGAAAGGATACGGCTGTTGTAAAATAATGTTTTCGACCATGACAAGTAACTTTATAGTGTAGGAAAGTGTAAACAAATTCTTTTATTGCGTTTTTTTTCGATGATGAGCCAGTGATTCACATGTTGGAAAAAATGTGGTCACATTCCCTGAAATTTCCCCTTCAGAAGAATGGAGAATTCTGATTGATTATGTATAGATGTGAGTTTGTATGTGAATTGAATATGTTCTACAAGAAAGGTGTCATTTCTCAATGAAAACCACGAGAACGTGGTGATTATTTACTTGACAATTAGGGTTTCATAAAATATACTTCAAAACCAGAATTTCATGTTGTCGGCTTTGCAGTCTGCAAGGTACTGTCTGCAATATATATGTTTAAATAAAAATTTCAAATAACGAATAAAAGATAAAAAAAATTTTATTCGTCATTGGAAGGTCATATCGTCGATTTGGGAGTTCTAGTCTTAGAATTTAATGGAAAAAGGGCGACACGTTTTTTGAAATGTCTGTAAAATCAACAATTTATAAGAGATCGAAAAATACTTTGAGATTCGGTCACTAAACACTACATATATTAAAATTTGAATAAAAGCCGAAACATTACTACAACAGGGATGACCCATAGTTCTCGAGGTAAAAAAAGGGTCATTTAGTCGTAAATAGGGATGTGCGGGCCGCCCGATTGTCGGGCGCCCGAATCGTCGGGCCGGGTCGCAGAAAGTCGGGCGCGCGATACTTCATGATACATCGGGCGGCCCGAGCGTTTCGGGCTACCCGAGAGTTTCGGGAAGCCTGCTCGACTTCGTCGGGCGGGTTCGGAATGAATCGGACAAGTTCGGGCGAGCGAGTTATCGCGATACCTGAGATTCAACTCTGCGTTATTATGAAATACATAATGGTAACAATGATATATGATTTCGAAATAATGCACGTTACACGTGAAAAATTTAAGAGAAAACAGCACAAAATGTAAAAAATTGTCATAATTTACCTTATTTTCATGCGTTCTAGTTGTATGTAATTTCGTAAGGATATTTTAACGACATTATCGATACATATGCAAGTTCATTCGGAGGAACAAATTCGTCAGAATGCCAGAAATATTGTCTCTTAAATTTTTCACGTGTAACGTGCATTATTTCAAAATTTAATACAAATAAAGATTATGCATATGTTTGCCAATTATACCTACGGTAATTATGAAAAAAACCACGTATATTAAAAATTACGTTAATTAAGCTATGAAAGAAGTATCATTATTGCCATTATGTATTTCATAAGAACGCAGAGTTGAATCTCAGGTATCGCGATAACTCGCTCGCTCGAACTTGTCCGATTCATTCCGAACCCGCCCGACGAAGTCGAGCAGGCAGCCCGAAACTCTCGGGTAGCCCGAATCGAGCCCGCCCGACTTTCTGCGACCCGACCCGAACCCGAATACCGGGCGGCCCGCACATGTCTAGTCGTAAACGAAGTCTGCAGGTATTGCGGAGCGCACCACTCACCTACCTGAAACGGGGACACTCCGCGTCCTTTTCCAGCTTATTATGAAGCCAATGTTCAATTCTCCATCCTTCTAAAGGGGTTATTACGAAGGGGAAACATTTTTAGTAGATACTTTTATGGTTTTACTTTTCTGACTTTATAATGTAATGAAGAAAGGGTGATCCTTTTTTTAACACGTCTATTTAAAATCAACAATTTTTAAGATATCGAGAAGTCCTTTGACATTCGTTCATAGGTCGCCAAAGACTACAACATATTCAAATTTGAACAAAATCCCACAGCAGTACTCGAAAATGTGCCCGATTTCGCGTGGAATGACCTCGGTACACAAATGACTGATGCATGAAGCTTGAAGTCCATAATGAAGAAGCGCGGTATAAAATATAGCAGGCCGCCGAAAATTATCGGAAAGTAGTAAAAAATATCACCTCGCAATTCTAATTGCGGATCAGACAGGATGTCAGTATCAGTCAACGTTCGAAAGGATAATATCATATAAGGGAGAAAAGACCGCATTTGTTCAGGAAAAGGTAGATGAACTTATGTCACATCACTCAAACGTAATAGTAACTTGTTCGAAATCCGGAAAATCACAGGAAATTTATAAAATTTAATATATAATTATTATATAAATAATAATATATAATAATAGTAAATAATCCTGTTGTTAGTAAATAAATACATGCTATTTATAATTCAGAATGCAATTTTATGCGTGTTAATCGATTGAAAATATAAATACATAATGATAAAACATAATAAAATTTTTAAAAAATGCGTTAGTAGGCAGGATTTGAACCCTGGTCGTCGGGGTGAAAGCTTGGCACGCTACCGTCGCGCCACACCAATTTTTGTAGTCTAGAACAAATACGGCATGACATAGAAGATATATACATTTATATATATATATATATATACAATTTATAATATCGTAATATGAGACATATATAAATATACATATATATATAATAATATAAATATATTATTACATTTATGCGCTTCGTGGCATAAAAAGAGTTGCTTTAAATTTCATTTAAATGAGATTTGAATATAATTTTCTTTCTGACAGGAAGTAAATTCCGGCTCATTTTCAAGAAGTCCTGGTAATATGTATAAAATTATTATAATGTTAAGAATAAACTGATTCAATTTAATATAAATCAAATGATTTCCTTAGCTTTTGCATACACTGACCGTCATTCGAGTTTCATTTCAGAGATATTAGCGAAAAACTGCAGAGGTAATGTGACAACAAGTCCTGCGTATATCTTTACGCGCCCGTGGCAATGTATGTGTTAGCATGTGTTGGTCGGTTGAATTGGGCTCATGAGGCAGGAATCAGTTTCACGAAACGCTTGTACATTTACGGGTTTGACGACATGGCAACAGTGAGGCGAACGATGATATGTAGCAACCATGTCTAGTCGCAAGCTTTCTCTCTCAATTTTCGTTTCTCTCTTCTACTACTACTCAAGTCGGCATTGCATATATTCTTTTTTACCGATATCTCGTAGACGCGACGTAGTTCCACAAAAAAACTTTTAACCATTCCACAATGAGTTTTCCCTACTGACCGTTCGAGGACCGTTCGAGAATTGGCGTGACAGTCAAGGTCAAATTCCTGCCGGCCCCCATAAGGCAGGAATCAGTTTCACGAAACGCTTGTACATTTACGGGTTTGATGTCATGACAACAGTGAGGCCGAGGATGAAATGTGGCAACCCATGTCTAGTCGCTAGCCTTCTCTCTCAATTTTCATTTCTCTCTTCCGCTACTGTTCAATCTTCTTACCATCCTCAGTCGGCATTTCATACATTCTTTTTTACCGATACGTCGTGTGTGATGTAGTTCGACACAGAAAATTTTAACCATTCCACAACCAGTTTTGTCTACTGACCGTTCGCGGGACGGCCCCCTCAAGGGCCCGGAGCGCCATAAGTAGAGTGACTACATTACCGACAAAATATGGTTTTACGGGGATCAAATTTTCGTCCTTAAAAAGGAATATTTTGTCGCTGGTAAAGGGCTCATTCGAAAGAGGAAGGTTCAATCTAATGCGGGCTGGTCATGAGCTGACGAGATTATGGAGATATTTAGAAATATGAGCGTTAGAAGTAGGCCAAACATTGACGATGCACGGGCCGTGGAATTCAAGCATTTTTATGCCATTGGATGAGTTTTCTGGATGATGTCGAGACCAGCCCGCAATAGAAAATATCTCCAGCTACAAATTGAGCTATAATTTGTCTTGATTCTGTTGCGAAATAAAGGCGAAAACTTGTTTCCCGTTTCGGCATGGCTTTCTAGCGTCAGAATTCATGATATCGATAATATAGAGCAAAAAATGTGACAAGTTTAGTTGAGCTGGAACTCATCAGGTGGCGCCTAAGTAGAAGGACTGTCGAAGTGGGATTGGAGGAAACTGCAAGCGTAGATTGTGGTTATGTTCGACGCCTATTCGCTCATCGGCAACGTGCGTCTGAATATGTGTGTATATGTATATAATTTTCCTATACATCCAAATACTTCGCTAGTTTGATGTTTCGGACTCATGCAAGCAATGTGCAGTTGTCCATATACGTATATAGCATAGTCGTAGCTGTAGCTTCATGTATCATATGAAATTGCGATCACATTTGTATACCGATGAGCTTACATACAGTACCACATTATACAAAAGAGAAAAAGAAATTGTTAACCCTTTGCACTCGAGTGGTGACTCTGAACCACCACTAGAAATTGTTGTGGCATTATTTCAAAGAAATTACAACAAATATTACAATGTATTTGTTACATTACAAAATTTGAATTTAACAGATTACTAAACATTTAAATATTCTATGTGGAAATCGGATCAGTTTCGTATGAATAAAATGAAAATATTCGACCTTGGCCCAGAACTCACACAAAACATCCTTGCTTCGGTCGATTGTACGAGAACTTGTGTGCAGCAAGCTTGTACTTGATAGAATTTGTAATCGTCAATTAAATGTGATGCTAATTATATCATGTTCGGTGTAATTTTTATCAGAAAAGAAAAGAGCTTATTCCGATGAAAATGAGTCCAAACACGACATCATTTGAACTATCTTCAATGAGATTGTAATTTTTATCGTAACATTACGTATCAATGAAAATTGTTCGATTACACTCGAATTTGAACTCATTTTCATCAGGAAAATCCCATCAATTCACTCGTCACAATTTCATGAAGGTATATTGAAAAATCTAAAAGTTTAAACTTTCATTCGTGCGCGATTCTTTATCTGCTTACAATCGCTGGGTCTTTGAAGTTCGGCACTCGACAAAAGTTATTCGATGATTTATTCGAAGCCTTCGAATAAAAGATACAGATAAAAGATGAAAAAATTATTCGATGTTCGAATAAATCCGCTTCGAATAAAAAAAATTATCTTTATTCGTCGGATAAATTCTCGTCGAATAAAATTATTTGTTCGATTCTCGACGAGTAAAGATTTTTTTATCTTTTATTGGTTATTCGAAATTTTTATTTAGATGAATATTTTGCCCAACTCTGCTTTCAAGTGCTAGAGCTCGATCGCGGTCGCTCGTCGTAGTATGTCTATCTTGTTCACTCTCGGGATGGCTCTTCGCTATCCTTGTCGAACCTTTAGAGCTTATCCAGATGAGGCGATTTACGCACGTTTCAAACAAAACAAACAAAAAACCTGACCGCGACATACGCTAAAGAGATAAAAATAAAAAATATTATTAATAAAACAAAAAATCTTGCTGCGAAAAGAATTATTGATAATTTATACTTTCTATTTATTTTTTTATTTTTTATTTTATTTATTATCAATATTTTATTGGATAAATTAGTTTTTTGTTTCTTCTCTTTTTAATTCTTTTCGCAGTCGGGTTTTTTGTTTTTTTATAATATTTCTTATTTTTATCTTTTTAATATCTTTTAATATTTTTAATATTTTAATCATGCCGTCATTGTTTATACCTTTCATTTCCACGTCGAAAAATAATACTCTTCGTATTAAAATTCAAATCAATTATATTGATGTGTTACCATTTGTTAACAATATATAAAAAACGTAATTTTTAAAACTATACTTTTGTTCTGTAAATTTTACATATACATATATTCGTGTTATATTCGTATAGAAAGTTTAAAAAATTAAGAAGATTTTTAAACAAGTCCATATTCAATGATCGTTTAATACAATTATTTACAATTGAAAATTCCATATTTTAAATTAAGAAGGAATAAGCCTCCAAATTTCGACAGATCCGAAAGGAAGAAAAGAAACCGCTCGAACCAGCTCGAACGCTTTCCATGCGATCATCGACGGTGTTTATATGAATGTGATACGGCAACATTGCCCTTTTAAAAGCTGACAACGCAGTAAAATCTAGCTTCCTCGTCACACACCTCTTGTGTTGCAACGTCAATCGAGTTCTCTTTCTGATTCATAATAGAATACGACGATAGCTCCATCTCGTATTCATCAGTCAGCTACACATTTGTAGGTAATACCATTTCTGTAAAGGAAACTGCACGGCAGATACCGACCACCGAATCTTGAAAAGTCACGTGACTGACCCGGGCCCTTAAGAGATTGCTAAAGGAATTTACAATGAGAAATGTAATATAGTAATATAAATGTAATCGAAAATAGCTGAGAAAAAACAAAGCTAACAAAGAATCAATCATATCTCTCTCTCTCTCTCTCTCTCTCTCTCTCTCTCTCTCTCTCATCCTTCCACTCTTTCCCTTGCCCTTACCCCCATCTCTCCTTACCATTTTCCATCCTGCACTTTCTTTCTTTCCCTGTCTAATTTTTCCATCCACCCCTCTCCTTCTTCGTTTGCCGCCAATATCCCTTTCACCTTCTCCTGAATCCCTTCTCCTTCTCTACACCTTTCTAACATGTATTCCCAAGTCTCTTCTTCTACCCCACACCTTCTGCACCATCCCCCCTTCTGCTCTTCCCCCTCCCAGTATCCCCTTCCCCTCAATTCCAATCTATTTTTACTCTTTCAACCCTTTCTTTAAGTATTCTGGCTTATTTTCCACCCTTATCTACTTAAACCATTTATTATATCTTGACTCTATCGCCTTTCTCCAATTTTCCCCTTTCTCTATCTCCTTTTCTCGGTTTCTATCCTCTTCCACTCCTCCTCTGTCTCTCTCTTCCTCACCCCTCTCTTCTAATTTTCTTCTATGCCCTCTCTCTTTTATATATTTCTTTCTTCCTTCTTCCCATTTCGATAACTTCTTCCCTTTTTTTCTATCTCTTCTAGAATAAGGGACTTATATCGAGAATTTACTGTACTACGATTAAATTACTATTGTAATCGTTTAAAATATGTTTTACAAATTGGCAAAACCCAAAAAACAAACGCGAACAGCTCAATAAAAGACATTATAAAAATATTTTAAGTATGTACATCGATGAACAAGATATATAAATTACCAAATATTCGAACTGTTTAAATCCTTCTGTAACGTGATATATGAGAATCCATATACGCGTGAAGTATTTATCAGCATAAAAGATTCAAGAGCTCGTCAGGTTGTGGGTATGAATCATCCACTCGGTGCATTAACCCATGGTGTTGCAGAACACAGTTGTAATTCTAAGGCCCCTCCTCTTATATTCATTTTAATAATTTACTAAAAATTTGCGATAATTAAATAAAAATTGCTAATGATGGAAATCCATCATCTCCGTATGATTCGTATCTAGCAACAATAAGAGAGTCAATCTAACTGTTCTAGCGATATGAATAAAAACAATGACACGGTAACAAAATGTGGTTTAATTACTCAATGTAGATCGCTACGCGTGCATAAATGCTACTTATTTCAAATCTACTTGTTTTGCATTTAAAAAAATGTATTACGGCTAAAGGTATGTACAGAGTGAACTACGAATCGTGACCAGTGGAGATTACTCTGTTATTAGCTGTCCGATTGAAAATGTTTTTATCAGATGGTAAATACACATCTAATAATATCTGAACAAGTGAATCGTTAGTAGTCTTTGCGGTTTTCGTACGTGTACACGTTCCATAATGAGTTACTGTAGCAATGAAAAGTTAGAGATGGTTTTGATTAACGGAGAGCGCGGGCGTAATTCAGTGTTAGTTCAACAGTTATATACTGCACGATTTCCAGAGTTACAGAGAATTGGAGATGCATGCTCAGCTATCAATGCAGAAGTTATAGAAAGTGCTAAACATTCTTTTATGTGTTCCAATGTACAGAACGAAATGTTTACAAACAGTAGGCAAGAGCTCAAATCAATCCTTTCGATCTATCAACAACATCGGAACAGGTACAATGGCGTAGCATACGATAGTCTTTGTAATATTACAGTTCTATTTTAGAATATATATTTCTTTCATCTTTTCTCAACCAAGATGATAAAAAAAGGAACACATATTATTTTATGATACTTGCCGAATTCATCTAGAAATCCTCTAACAGATGTGTATTTGCAAAAAATTGAAGGTGACCTGGAAAAATTATGAAAAAAAGTAGTTGACAAAAAATTTCCTATAATGATGTGAAAGCTCTCTTGAAACCATGCTATATATGATAATATCACTTTCGATCGGACTGCTAATAACAGAGTAATCTCTACTGGTCACAATTCGTGGTTCACCCTGTATACGTTTGTCATATTTTATCTGAATTTTAAATTTATATTTGCAAAATAAAAATTAAGAAAGAATATCATATTATTTTAATTTAATTATACAGTGTTTCAAGTTTTCACATATTGTACTTTTTAAACTAATATGAAACGACCAAAATAATGAGCAATCAAACCATTTGAAATAATTACTAGACTTGTCAAGCAAATAGCATAAAGTATACACATATGTAGAATAAAATATTATGAATAAGGTAATTAAAATATGAGAATTCGATTAAGTTAAATAATAAAATATAGAAGTTGATTTGCAAATATTCCTATCTAATGAAAAGTAGGCATGTAACTAATATAAACTAATGTAAGAAATATTCTACATGCAGAAGTATAATTTAATATGTAATTAATAACTTAAATGTGCATATCAATTTTAATTAGTCGATTACATTAACATCTCATTTTTAAAAACTATATATATATTTATAATAAAAATTACAGAAATGTTATCAAACGATTTTAAATGCATTACTTGATTTCATACAGGCACACATAAATTTGAAAGTATGAAAAATAAAATGAGAAGAACTCATTTATACTTTATTGTTGGCAAACAAATATGTATAAATACATGTGTATTAACAAATGTTTATTACAGAGAAGACAAGTGTTAATATTTGGATATAACCCTTGGTTGTCAGACCTCTTGCACAAATTCTGGTTGTCAAAACCTGATTGACTAGGTCAGGCCTGCTCAACGATGGCTCGTGGAACCGATATGGCTGCTTCTACTCTTCGCCTGCTCGGCGAGTCAGTCCCCACCATGTCCACTCCGATTTTTCCTTCGGCATGTATATGTACATGAATACAGAGTAATGGTGAGTAAACTGCCGGTGCAGCGGTTGTGGGCCTGATGCCGAAAGAAAAGTCGGAGTGGACATGGTGGGGACTGACTTGCCGAGCAGGCAAAGAGGAGAAGCAGCCACATCTGTTCTGCGAACCGTTGTTGAGCAGGCCTGCGTTAGGTCGTTCAGATCCAGTTCACTTTTCAAGAAGCTGCTGTTCAACAGTGGATAATAATATTGAACTGGAAAAAATTGGGAATATATTTTGATAAAAAAAAAGTTAACAAACAAAGTGACTTCACTTGTAAAAAAACTTACTAAGTAAACTAATAATATCTCTGTAACATCTTTTTCGAAAGTGAAACTATTGTCACACAGACCTACAATGACAACAGAGGGTTAAACATTATCTAGGAGGAATAAATAATCAATCATTAGCATATAATATTTCATTTTTTAGCAGTTCAGTATGTGTATAATTACGTAACTTTTTATGTAAAACGGCTTTGGCTTTTTACATCTGTATTCAATAATAGAATAACTCCTAGCCTCTGTATTTAAATGTAAAATATAAGTATACAAATTAAATCATTGAATATTATAATAAGCAATAACAACCTCTGTATAATGAGTATATTTTCACTGTTGAAACACTTTAGTTGCAAATTGGAAATGAGTTAGCATTCTTGTTTTAATTTATCTTGGTTAGTTCATGTCTGGAGCGGTTGTAACGAAAAACAAAGAAATTAAAGATTATTATGTAGCATTTTAATAAAATCAGGTCTACGATATGTCAAAGAATTTAACCAAAGACATTCATAACACATGCATTTTCATGCAATACGCAGAAGGAAATGAATTATTATCATATGAGAATTATAACTGACAAGCCTTCTATACAAGTACTAGATGACGCGATATTAGAAATTTGTACATTGTGTTCTCTATTATAGATGATCTTAAATAAATACAATGCATGCAAGATAGAATTAAGAAAGAGATGATTACTTCTGATAGAATGGATTAAAAACATACTACACAATTTTATTTCAACGCATTCTCATTTACATGAAAGTTGTATTAAAATGTCTGTCACTAAATATATATTTAGCTAACTTAAATTCAATTTACTAAAGGCCTGTGTCCATGTGAGAATTTCTGTCGATAGTAGCTCTTAAAAGTACTCTCAATTTGTGTGTCCATTTAAGAGTACTTCAGAGATGCTTTGCTCTCGGAGATTAACGTAAGAGTTAACTCTCGAAAAGTCATCTCAAGTATATGTCCATTTGTATGAATTTTGATAGTTATAAGAATACTCGTGAACAGAATGGATGTGAAGAAGAAGAAAAGGCTGTCTGGAAGACTACCAACTATACGAATGACGTTCGTATAGCTGATAGTCACTCGCAGAGAGAAAAATTGAACATGTCCATTTGCGAGTTTCAATTTGCTATTTATTCTCTGAGAGTTTTTCGTGCAACTCTCCGATAGCACTCTCAATAGCGTGTACACTGATAAATTTGACTCTCGAGAGTAACTCGCAACAATTTTACTTTCAAATGGATATAGACCTTTTATTCAACACTTTTTATTAATGTAGATAATATCATTTGTCTAAATGCATTAAAATTTCTTTTCATGAAAGTATTATCAATGCAGTGATTGCAAAACATTTGCATTGTATTAAATCAATAGTAAGTAGTATTCACATTTTTAATGTATCTGCTTGGTTGTAACACACAACTGACAAACTAACAAATAATCTAGATTTGGAACAAATGTAAAACAATATTGTATCTGAGAAATTGTTTCATATAGATATTGTGGACTTATAAAATTATTTTGCTTATTTGCACATTTTATTAACATACAGAATGTTTCGTAAATGGTGGGCAAAACTTTAGGAATAGATTCCTAATGCTTAGAGAAGACAAAAAAGTTTTATTAACATAGGACCAGAAATGATTACTTTCTGAGTTATTAAAGCTTTCGTGCCAGAATTCTTATCACATCATCTTAGAAGAAACGTATAAATTGTAAACAAGAATAGTATACATATGTCCATAGACCAACGATTATTTCAAAAACATTGTTGATGCCTTTAACACTAGAACTACCGAACAAGTCAAAATGACTGGTTCCTAATTTTTTCTTTTACAATTACTCAAATTGTAAAAATGTTTTCATCGGAAATTTTTTAATGAACCTCTTCATTGAAGCACATATTACAATAAAAGTGGTATGAAGTCTGAATGGGCACAGTCTTGTCACTGTTACAAAGCAATATACGTCAGTCGCATTTATTGCTCGGTAGTTCTAGTGTTAAACGGGCCTTTAAGACAATGCGACGAGAAATGTGGCACAAAAACTTTTATAACTCAGGAACTAATCTGTTCCCTTTTGATATAATTTCTTTTCTACTCTAAGCATTAGGAATCTATTCCTAAAGTTTTCCCTACCATTTACGAAATACCCTGTATTCAATAATCAATTAGGGCTGTCAAAATGACAAGCTTGAATCAAATGATTATTATTCAGATGTTTTTATCTTAAATTTATTTAATCTTTAAATTATCATATAAATCATCATTTTTAGATTTCACTAATAGAACGTATCAATATGAAATATAAATTTAGTAAATAAACCACAAGAAGATAGCATAATATAGGTGTTTTTACAAGACAATAATATTAACTAAAAACTGTTGTATAAATGTTTTCATTATACTACTTACGAATCCTCATACAAAACAAAATTCTTTTTGCTTTTAGAATGGCTATTGTATGAAAAATTGTTTTGTTCAAAGTTTTCTCATAAACACTACTATAGCATATTCGTAAATAAAATGAATACATATAGTATTAATTCTTTCTATAATTATTTACCTTTTTCTTTACAATGTAATGAAATAATATCTGTTACCTTACGTCATTCGCATGACCTGTTGGTTTGTTGTCCTCACCACCAATTTCAGTTCTTATATTCAAGAGAAAAGTTACAATGTTAATTTCCTCTCGAATCAGTGAAATATAAAAAACACGTTTTTATAATTTCTCTTAACTTTAAACGATAGAATTATAAACACGTTTTCACCACCTGTTTCTGAATAGTTATACACGGCACATACACTGAACTATGTCACGCCTCTCCTAACCTCAATTATTGGTTAACTAATGCAAACACATATGTCACTTGAAAATTCGAAAATTCATTTATAAAACATAAAATTTATTACAAGAAAAGCAGAATAACGATGTTTAGATCGCTTTGTTTGTATATTTTTGATTTTTAAGGTTTCAAACTAAAAAATAAACTAGTCATGACCGGTTAAATTGCTTTACACAACATTTAAACTTCGCGTGCAATACTGCGACTGAAACGCCATGAATGTGTAGTTTACGCCATCAACTTTCTTTCCCTCCTTTTCATTCTTTCGTTGTCTCTTTTACTCTTCTGTTTCTTGCCCCGCCTATTAGCTCTATCTTTCCTTTTCCTTCGGAACAATACGCTCTTCACTGTACCTTTTTTTCGTATGGTTAAGTAACCTATCTCCTTTGCTGCGCGTGAAAGGTGCATGAATCTATAGATATTTGTTGCATTCATTGAGGTTGGATGATCGTTTTCTTATTCGTCAACTATATAATCAATTCCTTTAACCTTTAATCCTACCATGAGCGGGCAAATGATCGCTTAAAAAAAATATGTATCTTAATATAGAAAGACATGCTATGAAATTTTTTCGGAAAGTAAACAATAAAGGAAGTTGTGAATATTGAAAAATGGGTTGTACGTATATTATAGGAAAAGTCAATAAGTTATATGGCGATACAGCAACGTTGTATACAAGAAATTCTAAACGAAATTTCAAAAACGGTCATTTGACCGCGCGTGGTAGATTTAGTGGTAAATACATGTTTTTGTGGATTAGATAACGATATTAGATATCGTATATTAAGGAATACAAAACTATTCTTACCATATACGATGCACATACAATATTATGTATATATAATAATTTGAATTGAATGTAGTTATGCTATTAGTAACATAGTAGTATGTTACAGTAACATGTAGTAGTATGTTACTACTTATGTCGTTAATTTATTTATGGATCATTCTACACGAAATCGGACGCTTTTCGAATGTACTATTTCGGATTTTGTTCAAATTCGGATATGTTGTAGTCTATAGTAATATGTACATGAACGTATCTCAAAGAATGTTTCAAAATCTTAAAAATTGTTGGTCTTACATACATCTAAAATAAAGTGTCAACCCTTTTGTTACGTCTTTTCGTGGTGGGTCGTTTAATTTCGCAGGAAAAGGAATTTTTAAAGGTTGTAGGAAAAATAATATTTATACTTAAAGATTTGTGTATACAGGGTGAGTCACCTAACGTTTGCACCTCAAATATCTTTGTTGTTTCTAAAGATACGTAAAATATGGTAAGGACAAAGTTGAATGGTACAATGGGGCTGACACGATGCCATAAAAAATGTTGTTTTTATATCATTTTTTTAGAGATATCAAGGTCACCTTGACTTTTTTAAATGGAACCACCCTTTTTTAAACACCTACAATGATAGCCCCTTTCATTAGGAATGCAGTGACTATATTATTCCAAGGTCATTCAAGGTCAAGGACAGAAAAAACGTATAAAACTAAAATATGGAAACAGAATACCTGTATTTTATGAATGTATAATTGGGCCATGATTAGTGAATGTTGCTTCGTCCGTAAACAAGACATTAGAAAAAAATGAATGATTTTGAAGCAATCCCCATTGACAAAAGTTAATTCTATTTTGAAAATCATTCCCGTGCAATTCTTGATGGAGCGATATGTGGAACGGATGAAATTTATGTCGGGCCAGAATTCGTATTACGCTACCTTGACTTATGCATGCTTTCCGGGAAATTTTTCTCGTACTCACGTGAGGATCGATAGCTGCTAAAATATTAATTTCATTGTCTTCATTAGTCGTGGGATTCTTCCGTTTGTGCTGTCTTGCATGTACACTTCCAGTACTTCGAAACAACCTGTACGTATTAATGAAAGTCTGTCTAGAAGGAGTGTTTCGCTCGGGGTACCTTTCTTCATAAAGTAATCGGGCCTGCACTGCATTTTGTCTACATTCACAGTAAATCGTGATCATATCACACTTTTCAGTCATTGAATAAGACGGAATCGCATTTGGAAACATACTGATAGTAAATAAGAATGCTGAATAACATTGAAGGACCTTAGTATGTTTACTTTAACTACGACCATACTATGTTTACTAATTACTACAATACAAGTCTCAACCGTGATAAACGTATTCTGCTTTCATATTCTAAATCTTATACGTTTTCTCTGTCTGTGACCTTGAATGACCTTGGAATAATTATTGTCACTGCATTCCTAATGAAGGGGACTATCATTGTAGATGTTTAAAAAAGGGTGGTTCCATTTTAAAAAAGTGAAGGTCACCTTGATATCTCTAAAAAAATGACATAAAAACAAAATTTTTTTTGGCATCATGTCAGCCCCATTGTACCATTCAACTTTGTCCTTACCATATTTTACGTATCTTTAGAAACAACAAAGATATTTGAGGTGCAAACGTTAGGTGACTCACCCTATATATAGATATATTATAAAAAATGTTTTAAATTTACGGTGTGTGTCTGAGTATATGTGTGTGTGATTTATATTTTGAGTATGTGTATGTGTGTTATTTACATAGTGTGTGTGGATGGTAGTGTAATTGTTCGTGTATCGGTGATAGTGGACATGGTCTTTGATGCTCTAGTAATATAAAATATAGGACTCGCGAGTCCTCAATCAAATTAGTGTTTAACCCCTTAACTTGTACGCTCGAGTTAATTCGAGCGCGCTAAACAGGCCAAACTGTGCACACTCGAGATAATTCGAGCGACGTTGTATTTTATGCTGCTATAATTTTTCACACTCGAATATAATCGAGAATTGAAAATAACAATGTGAAACCAAAGAAAAGAAATTGTTTTATTGATATTTATCATTTACATGGGATTGTAAGCTATAACACTTATTTATTCAAGAATAAAATATAGCCTTTTTCCATGGAACAAAAGCGCAGTATATCAAAAATTGATTTTTTTGGCCGGTTTTCTAAAAAAAAACTGTGCGTTAACACGTTAAGTGCCCAGCCCGACTTTACTTGCCGTTCCGTTCAGGCCATAGTTAGGTCCGTAAGGACCGGCGAGGCCTGAACAGAGAGTCTAGCGCCGGTCATTAGGGACCGGCGTGGCGTTTAACGTGTTAAGGGGTTAATGGGATTTAAGGAATTTTTACATTTAAATAAACTGCTATCTTTTAATAATTTTAAATCACCGGATGCTAGATTGTGCAGAATTACGCACCAAGCTAGCAGTTAGGAAAACTGGAGTGCCGGTTCTAAGTCCGCACCTTCCAGTGTGTTTAGGATTCAACGATTCCCGCGAATTATGATGTTGTGAATATCGTTACGCGATACGAACTCGCGGGAGCGCTACACAACACAGCGACGAAAAGTGCGAGTCGACCGCTAAACTAGATCGATTTCGTCTATTGTCATCGCGAGACGACACTTTCATCACTTGTATCACGAGACATTCTAGGAACCACACGCGCTTATCGCTTACAGTCGCCTATCCGTGCCAATCACGGTGTGTCTTCCGCGCCCCTCTGGATTCGACGTTATTAATATCTATATTATCGTTTCCGGAGTGTGCCGTGATTTTCAATACTTTTTTCGTTCAATAAAGTCAATTCTTTTCGGTTGTGCGTCCAAACCATAAGTGTCGTTTTCTTTGGTGTTCGTCGAGTCACTGTATATCTTCGTCAAGATAATTCCGGCTATCCTCCTGACAATCCTTGTCGCAACACAGTGGTTTATTTTGTGTCGTTTTTGTGTCGCTTCGCGGCTTCTAGCAGCCCTATTTATACTAGTATTTCCGCCATATTTTCTTCTAATTCGGGCTCTTCTCCGAATTTTTCCTCATCCTCCGATTTTTCCTTGTGGGGTGATGGCCACTTGCGCTTGACCAGTTTTTTCGTTATTTACTTGCGGTGGCGAGCTCCTTCGTGGTGGGAACACTTCGTGATGGGGATACTACGCGGTAGGGGGTGGGTCCCGTTGACCGCGTTAAGGTCAATGCATATCTCGCATGCCCGGCCGGCCGGCTCAACATTACAACCTTTTTTTTCGTGGGAAAATGTCTTTACGCATACCCCGGCTCCCTGGGGGGAGCCGAGGTTATGTGGGACTGCCCTTGGGGAAGATCCCCAGAGGCTACCCACTAAAAACCCACGCCCACCTAAGCTAAAGGGGAGGTGCCTGGATCACGCGAGTACTCAACAGGACACCTCCAGCTATCATCATACCCCGGGGGAGGGGTTAACCTCCCCCACTGCCTACTCTACAAGACCACGGGCGGAGGGACCCGCCCGGTGTCCCCATCCCTGGAGCCTTCGGATTGGGCTTCCCGAGCCCCAGCTCGGTCCACCCACAACTCCCGGAGTCTTCGTGCCCCGCTCGGGGCCGGTATCCCGAAGGAACCAGCCCCGGCCGAGGCAAGAAGACGCCGCCACCGGAAGGAAGGGCCGTCGGAGGCGCGATCCAGTACGCCCCGACCCTTCCTTTCCCCAACCCCCCACGGATCCCACTCCCCTAAGGGGAGGGACGGACCGACACCCCCCCACACCGGGAAACTAACCCGGGGGGTGTCGGCCTATCACGGGGGGAGCTATGCTCCCCCCCGGGGCCCGGGTCAGCTCACGCCCCGGGCCCCCAAGTTCACCGCCTCCAGTTGTGGGGGCACAACAGGGCGCGGAGGGACTCCCCGCGCCGACAACACCCCGCCCCTCACAACCGGGGGCACCTGCTGACGCGGGGGAGACCCTCGCGCCCTCCCCGCCCTCGCCCCCCCCTCCTGGGGGGCACACGTCGGCGCGGGGGTCGTCCCCGCGCCCAGATACTCCTCGCGGAGCCCGGGTCCCTCTCCCGGGCCCGCTCGGCGGCCTCCTTCTGCTTCATAACTTCATCGCAGAAGGAGGCCTCCGCCTTCCACGACCTCACGCTGTCGACCATGTGGTCGACCACGGTCGACAGCGCGAGGTCCCACCCGCCCACTGCGGCTCTCAGGACACGGCGCGGCCCAGCTCAAGCTGGGCACTCCTCCAGAGTGTGCCGCGCCGTGTCCACATCTTCGCCGCAGTGGTGGCACTGCGCAGTCGGCTCCCGCCCCATTCTGTGCAGGTACTCTCCGAAGCAACCATGGCCGGAGAGTACCTGCGTGAGGCGGAAGGACAACCTTCCCCGCCTCCTGCACCATATATAAAATATAGGCAGGAGGGCCCGGACAAGCGGACGTGTGGAGGGCGTTAACAGCGCCCTCCACTCCGAAAAACTTTCCTTCCGGGCCTGGCGATTCTGGCCCTCGAGCTCCAACTCCTCCTCGCGCGTGAGTTCCACCCCCGGCGGGCGGCGGAAGGAGCGGGCGATTTGGTATAACTTCGCCCGCTCCGCCGCCACCACAGTGAAGGGTGGAATCACGGCGAGGAATCCCGCCGCCTCGGTGGAGATGGTGCGTTACCCCCGTATGACCCGCAGAGCCAGCCGCCTCCGAACTCTCTCCAAGAGTTTTCGGCTGGGCGTGCTGGCCCCGAGCGAGCTGTGCCACACGGGGCCCCATACAGGGCAATAGACCGCACCACCTCCATATAGAGGCGGCGTACTTTCAAATCCGGCCGCCCGACGTTCGGCAGCAGCCGCGCCAAGGCGGCTGCCGTCCTCTCCAGTCGGGGGACGAGGAGCTAGAAGTGTCCTTCGAATCGCCAGCGGCCGTCTATGACCAAGCCCAGGTACCTCATCTTGGGCCCGATCTTGACGAAGGTTTCAGCGACACGAATCCGGAGGTCCTGACTTCGGGGTAGGCGCCACGGCCGAGGCGATCCATACATCCAGATCGCCTCGGTCTTTGCGGCGGCCACGGTCAACCCCATCCTCCGGATTCGACCGACCACGCAGTCCAGGGCGGCCTCACACAGGTGCCTGGTTCTCCTCCAGTCCTCCCCCTCGGCATAAACCAGGGTGTCATCTGCATAGCAGATGACACCCGTATCCGGGGGGAGGACAA
This sequence comes from Halictus rubicundus, assembly GCF_050948215.1. Taxonomy (NCBI): domain Eukaryota; kingdom Metazoa; phylum Arthropoda; class Insecta; order Hymenoptera; family Halictidae; genus Halictus; species Halictus rubicundus. The sequence goes on from NW_027488569.1 coordinate 1,569,721, forward strand.
CCCGCAGCACCGCGTCGTACGCCAAGTTCCACAGGAGCGGTCCGAGGACCGACCCCTGTGGAACGCCGCGGGGCGTCTCCCTCGTGTGCACAATGCTATACCGGCCGGTGTAAGCCACCTTCCTGTCGCGGAAGTAGTCGCTGACCACCTCCCGGAGATAAGGGGGCACCTGGAAATATTCCATCGCCCCCACTATCTCCTTCCAGGGCAGGGCGTTGAAGGCGTTCGATATGTCCACCGACACAGCCATCAACACCCTGCCCCGAGCGACAGCCCGTTCCCGGAGGAGGCGCAGGCGCTCCAACGCGTCTATTGTGGAGCGCCCCCTCCGGAATCCATACTGGCTGTTGCTCAGGTCGGGACCACCCCGCGACAGATGCTCGACGACGCGGGCGGCAATGATTCTTTCGAATAGCTTGCCGGCCTCGTCGAGTAAACAAACCGGCCGGTATGCAGAGGGAGACTCTGCGGGTTTCCCCTCCTTTTGGAGGAGAACCAGGCACGCTTCTTTCCATACAGTGGGGAAGACTCCCCGGCGCAGGCTCGCGTCCATGACGCTCCTGAACGCCGGGGCGAGGACCTCCATAGCTAAGGCCATTATACCACCGGGAACCCCATCGGGGCCAGGGGGCTTCTGGCCCCTGGCCCGGAGTTCCCGGACGGCCCGGTACAGCTCCCACTCGGTGACCCGGAATTCGTCCGACCATTCAATGGTCGGACCCGGGGCGCGTTCCCTCCCCCCCTCACTCAGGGGGAAGAAGGTATCCACTACGCGCCCCAGAAGTTCTGGGTCTAACCGCTCCGTGACCGGGGACGCCCAGGGACGGAGCTTACCAAGCACCGCCTTATACGGGCGTCCTCACGGATCCTCACGGAGGGTGAGCAGGAGCTCATCCCAGGCCTTGGCCTTAGCAGCGGCAATCGCACGCTTGAGGGCCACGGCCGCCGATCTGTACTCCCTGTACAGCTCGGCGACCCTCGGTTCCGCGTCGCCGTCCAGAAAATGGCGGCGACGGGCGCGGGCATACTGGCGGCGGGCTCGGCCGGCCGAACTGCGAAGTTCGGCCAGCTCCCCCGACCACCAGTAAACTCATCTTCTCGGGGGCTGAGCTCGGACCCGGGGCATCGCCACGTCACAGATCATCTGCAACGTGCCCCGGATCCAAGCCGCCCCCTCGTCTGCCTCGCGCTCCCTGGCCGAAGGCCAGGCGGAGCCGATAATCACGGCCCTCAGGAGGTCCCCGTCCAGTCGTTTCAGCGCCCATCTGGGCGCTGACGGGGTGCCACGTCGGAGGGGCGTGTCCAATGGCGAGTCCGAGACCACAGCCACGTCCATCAGGACGTAGCTGTGGTCCGACAGGGTCTCTCCACTCCAGACCCGCCAATTGGACACACGGCGTGAGGCGGCGGCCGTCGCGAACGACACGTCCACAATCGACCAACCGTTCCACCTCACGCACGTAGGCACGGAGCCCCGGTTTAACAACCGGAGCTCCATCCCCTCCGCCCAGTCTTCCAGGACTCCGCCTCGGGCGTTGGTCCCGGGCTTACCCCAGGTGGAGGACCTCGCATTGAGGTCCCCCAGGACCAACACTGGACCGGCTATATACGGGGCTATCATAAGCCCCAGCCGGTCCAGGAACATCCCTAATTCGGCGGAGTCATAACTGGGTGAGCTGTAGCACCCCACGACCAGAAATCTTCCCCACTTTACCATAACCATCCCCCTGCCCCGTTCGACCACGGAGCAGGGGGGCACAGTCGCAGAGTGGCGACGCCACCATATCGCCACGGAGCCGTCATCGTCCCCGGACCAGTGTGGGTGGTCCGGGACTCTGTACGGCTCCGTGGCGACGGCCAGGCCAACCCCCCACTCCTCCAGGCACTGGACCATTAGGTCCTGCGCCTGGCGGCAGTGGTTGAGGTTGGCCTGGAGTACCGGGAGAGGGGACCAGCGTGGTATATGGGCCATTAATTGGCCTTCACGCTGGTCCCCTCCTTAGTCGCCGGTGCGGGTGGCGGGGGGTCATTACCCCCCGTCCCGCTGGGGACTGCCTCCACCTCCATTTCCACTGTCTCAGTGGAGATGTGGGGGCGGCTACTGCCTCCCCGGCAGTCCCCTTCTTCGCGCTTGGGGGGGGGGGGGCGCCACACCGCCCACCCCCTTTGCGCCCTTCTTCTGTTTGGGAGGCGGGGAGCACGCTTTGCTCCCCGCCTTGTGCCCCACCGGTCTCCCCACGGCCGCACACACCACGCAGTGAGGTGGCGCCTTGCACTCCACCGCCCGGTGGGTGGCGTCCCCGCAGCGGTAGCAGTGACCGCTGCGGTCGACCTCCGCAGTGCACCGCTGCCGTACGTGGCCTAAGGCCAGGCAGCGGAAACACTGCAGCGGTCGTAGCGCCAACACCACCACCCGGGCGGTGGACCACCCCACGCGTCTCTTTCCGGCCTTCTCGATAGCCAGGGCCGCCACGGCCGTGCACTGCACCCATATGGTGCCGAGCCCGCTGGGCGGAGCCTTAAGCTCCCCTACCCTAATGGACTCGGCGGTGCAGCCCCCGGCTTTCGAAACCGCCTCCATTACCTCCTGGGGGGTCACGGAGACCTCCAGGCCCATGAGGCGGAATTCCGCCTTCTTCACGGGCCTGGACACCTTTACGTCCATCCCCCCCCCAGGACGGCGGCCATCTTGGCGGCCAAGGCATCGGCCTTGGGGCCCCCATCGGCACCGGGGACCTCAATAATGAGGCCCCCGGTTACCGCCCTCTTCCAATGGAGGGCCCCGATGCCGAGGGCGTCTAAATCGACGCCCTGGCGGACCCTCCTAATGGCCTCCTCATACGAGGCCCCGCTCCCCTCCGGGACAGTCAGGGTGACTGCCGCGGAGCGTGGCGGGGCCCTGACCTTGGCCGCTGCTTTCCCGCCCTTCGAGGCGGGGGCAGCGGCCCCCCTTGCTTTTGGATGGCCCGCCTCCCGACCACCTCCGCCCAGGTCCCCGGCTTAGCTGGGGTACCCGGTGCAGGCGCAGGGGCGGGGCATCCCCTCGGTCCCCACCCTAACCCTAACTCTAACCCTAACCCTAACCCTAACCACAAGAATAAAAATTCAGATCCAAATTTAACAGATTCCAAATCATATTTAACCATATATTTCACAATATAATATCACCATATGTAGACTTCGAAAAGCAATGATTATAAAATTTACGGCGTCCAAACGCCATGAATCCAACCGCTACGCCGTCCAAACGGCACGAGTCGAATCGGCACGGCGTCCAAAAGGAACGCGTCCAATCGGGACAGTCCAATCGGGACGTGTCCAATCGGGACGTGTCCAATCGGTCGGAGTCCAAGTGGGACACCCCCATGTAAGATCTAATGTAATAAGACGTTTCTTTATATACCAACAATTACTAACAAAGCGTAGATTAATACGCAGCTAACTCATAGGTTAAGAATATAGGCAATATTCAACTTTCGTTTGGTTTTGTTTGTTCTCATAAATACCTTTACATTATTCATATCTTGCATATTCGTTTATATTTGTATACCTTTAGTTTAAGCTAGTTATAACAAAGTGTATCTATCGTATAGTCTTATTTTGAATTTTGTCGTAACAAATCATAGCACATATCGTAGCATATCGAAAAATCACATTGTTTGTATAATTGAACTAAATGGTTCAAGGCGGGCGGCATGTTCGGTCCCACACAAAATATTCATATCTTGCTTATTCGTTTATATTTGTATAACTTTAGTTTAATCTAGTTATAAAAAAGCGTATATCTTATAGTCTTATTTCGTATATTATCCTAACAAAACACAGCACATATCGTAAAATCACATTGTATATTATTGACCTAAATAGTTCAAGGCGGGCGGCATGTTCGGTCCCACGCAGACCGAACGTGAGATTTACCACGTAAACACGGTCGGCTGCAATAGCCACTTGACACTTGAGGCCACGCGACGGTCCCAAGATTTGGGTGTCATCGGACACCACTTCGAGACCTCCGTGAGCGAGCCCATTGAAAGGGCAATATACAAACATTTAATTTTCCAGACCATCTTTCCCATATCCTTCACACCTAATCCATTAAGATAACCTAAACACAGTTCCACCAAAGCGCATCCCTACTCTGAGGACCAAAATGCAACACCCACTCACCAATCAGAAATCCTTTAATCATCCCTTACAGTTAAGAACTAACCAATTAGAGAACAGTCCGAGCTAACGTTATACACGACGCGACAGCGAACACCAGAAAGCTAAAATACCTCGAACTGAACACACAAATCGCTTGCACAGACAAGACGTATCGCTCGAATCAAGAACACAAATCGATCGCGTCGAGAACACAATTATCGCTCAGACAAACTCGTTGTACGCATTATACCTTGTTCGAGCAATCAGCTGTTCGGTGCCGCTGTGCGTCCGCACGCACACACGGCAAATTAGCGACTGCCGAACTTTGTTTGTATTGAGGACTCGGCCGTCGTCGCGGTTCGTCTCTCTCTCTCCCCGCACACTTCGGGCGGACCGAGTAGTTCGGGGTGCGCGGCGAGGGGAGAGAGCCCCGTCAATATACACGGCAATCCGTCGAGCCCTCGCTCTCTTTTCCGAGAACCGCAGTGATAACACAAATAAATCAGTTAGCTCTCCCACAAATCACATTTTATTTCTCTCAATCGTTCGGATCGTAAGTTAAAGGTTCCTCGTTACGGAACCCAACGAAGACCCAAAACATTTGGTGCCGAAACCCGGGAATAGAGTGTGCCGATTTCTCTATTCCACTCGATCCACCGCAGAATTACGAAGAATTCTGTGCATCACCGCGAGTTCTGTTGTGCGCTTTCGTTGTCTCCTCGAGTGATCCGCGAGTGCATCGAGCATCTTCCGAGGCTCCGTCGCAGACAATCAGGAAGCACCTGAAAGGAAAGGAGCAAGTGAATTCTTCGAACAGAATTCGTGAGACCGTTCTCGAAAAACGGTACTTAGACCGCGTGGCGAACCGTTACGGATTCGAAAATTCCGTGACCTTCCACCGGGACAACAACCGCTCTCGAACCGACCGAGGCAAGGTGTTTACCGCGATACGCGTAAAGTCCTTTGTCTTTCGCGTCTCGATCAGTTTGTTTTCACGTTTCGTTTTGAATTTTAACTGCCGAAACAATGCCGCAAACGTTCAGCGATGTAGTGGTCGCTCAGGAGGAGATCGCTGGCCGCATCAAGAACTGCATTACCAATACCGACAAATTGGGGGCAGCGAAACTCTCTGCGGTTGTGCTGAAGAAAAGGATCGAAATGCTGGAAAGTTACTGGCGCAACTTCACCGTAAATCACAACGCTCTGAGACCGATGCCAGATTACGCCGCCAGTAACTACAGGAAGAGAGGCCTATACGACGAAGTCGAGGAAGCCTACATTCAGAACTCCTCTGAATTGGTGGAGAGGCTAGAAAACCTGAAGCCCGCCGCCTCAGCAACTCCGGCTGAAGCCGAGTCTTACGAGTGCAACGCCGGACCCAAACTGCCGACCCTGACCATCGAGAAGTTTTCGGGCGATCTCCTACGGTGGGAGGAGTTTCGCGATTCGTTTCGCGCTACGATTCACAACTCCAAACGATTGCAGGACGTCCAACGCCTACAATATTTGAAGGCGAGCCTCACCGGTGCGGCTGCGAAGGTTATCGCGCGTACATCCCTGACAGATGCGAACTATTCGACGGCGTGGGCGGCACTCGAACGTCGTTATGGAGGCATCCGTGTACTGACCACCGCTCACCTCGGAAGACTTTTGGACTGCCCGGCAGTATAACGAGCTTCGACGGAAGAATTGACCAGAGTCCTCGACGAGTTCTGTCAAGCTCGAGATGCTCTGGCCGCGCTAAAAAAACCAGTCGACACATGGGACGACTGGTTCGTGACACTCCTCGTCAGGAAGCTGGACTCGACGATGCGCCTGGACTGGGAGAAGATGTTCCCGGACCCGACGATCATGCCGTCCTTCGTGGAGATTCGAGATTTCCTCGAATCACGCATCCATGCCTTGGCCTCGACCCAAGAGCCGATGTGTTCGTCAACACCGACCAAGCGAGAGGAGACGCGAAAATCCGAACAAAGGACGGCCATGACCGTGCAAATGACCAAAGGGCCATCCGCGAAGGCCAGCAACGTTCGGAAGTGCCCGCTGTGCTCGGACAATCACCAGCTAGGGCACTGCGGTCAGTTCAAAACCTTTAGCGCGCCGGAACGCAAGGAATTTGTGTACCGAAATAAACTGTGCGTTTCGTGTTTCTCGGGAACCCACTTGCTCGCGGCGTGCACGTCTTCCTACCGGTGTATGGTGTGCGGCGGTCATCACCACACCTCGCTTCACGAGGCGTTCCGGAAGAGTGAAGCTCCCGCGCAGCCAAGCACAAGTTCGGTGAACACGTTCAGGTCGAATCGCGTTGTTTTACTGGCCACCGCGCGCGTCCAGTTGAAGTCCCCGAACGGTCGCAGTGTCTCCGCTCGCGCGTTACTCGATCCCGGGTCCGAAATGTCATTCGTGACGGACGATGTCGTGCAAGCGTTACGTCTTCCGCGCCGGAACGTGGAGGTTCATTTGACCGGATACCAGGAGATAAACGTGGGCACGGTACGTCACGAAGTGTCCGTGTTACTCGCGTCTAGTCGCGACTCCAAGTTCCGACTCGCGTTAAACGCGCTGGTGACGCGAAAAATTACCGCTCCGACTCCAGCGGTAGAAATTAACGACGAGAAGTGGACTCACCTCCACGGACTTCCGTTGGCCGACGAGGACTTCCGCTCTCCGAACAGGGTGGAATTACTTCTCGGGGCAGATGCGTGTGGTCACCTCCTCCTCGAGAATCGAATCGGACCAATGGGCACTCCTCCAATTGTTCGAACGCCCTTCGGCTGGGCGCCGATGGGCACAACCTCATCCACGAAGGACCACAGCGCTGGACCTCGGGTGCGATCCTTGCTAGTTCAGCCTGCACGAGACCTCCGAGACGATTGGCAGAGGTTCTGGGAGCTGGAAGAAGTACCAACTAGTGCAATAAGCACGCCTCAGGACGAAGCATGCGAAAAGCACTTCAAGGATACGCACCGCAGAGATCAGGATGGACGCTACGTTGTGCGCTTACCGTTCGTTGCCACCCCAGGCACCGATGTCGGAGTTCCGCGATCGGCTGCAGTTCGCTTGCTCTTATCGTCCGAAAGGAGACGAGAAAGGGACGAGACGCTCCGACAGAAATACTCCGAATTTCTGGAGGAGTACGAACGGCTCGGGCACATGGAGTTCGTCTCGCGGCACTCGACTGGCGGGGGGGGGGAGAATTACCTTCCGCATCACGCCGTGTGGCGGGAAAAACCATCTGGAAACAAAATAAGAGTAGTTTTTAATGGCTCTTACGTTTCAGGCAGAGGCAGTACCATTAACGATTACCTGGCCGCCGGACCGAAGCTCCAAACTGACCTCTGGGCCGTAATAACGAGGTGGCGATTCCATCGGCATGCCTTTTCGACGGACATTGTAAAAATGTTTCGCCAGATCAAGGTGCACCCAGAGGACAGAGACTGGCAGAGGATCGTCTGGAGGAACGATCCAAGCGAGGAAGTACGGGACTTCCGTTTGACGACGGTGACCTACGGCACGACGTCGGCTCCGTACCTCGCCTCGAGAGTACTGCTTCAACTTGCCGACGACGAGAAGGCTCGATTTCCGCGGGGTGCAGCGATTCTCCGAGCGAATTCGTATGTCGATGACATTCTGGCCGGAGGAGATGACATCGACGACACCGAGGAGGCTCGACGTCAACTCACGGACATCCTGACGGCGGGCGGATTCCCGCTGGATAAGTGGGCGACCAATTACTTGTCGTCGAGCTCCGGTCTCATTCAATTGTTGCAGGGTCACCAAGAGGCAGGAGCACTGGGACTCAAATGGAGCACGGCGAACGACACTCTGTCTCTTGCGGCTCCGAAGCTCAGGACTGCCACATCAGGTCAACCATGGACCAAACGATCGGTTTTGTCTGAGACGGCCAGGCTTTTCGATCCATTGGGGTGGCTGTCTCCGATCAGCATTGCTGCGAAGATCCTGTTGCAGGACCTCTGGTTGTCTGGATTGTCGTGGGACGAGCCGCTGTCTGAGCTGTTTTCCGAGCGATGGAAGCAACTTCGATTCGAGATGGAGAGGACCGATCGAATCACAGTTCCGAGATGGATTGGCTATCGTGCGGCGACCAGCGACAGTATAGAGCTGCACGGATTCAGCGACGCGTCGGAAAGGGCATACTCCGCAGCCGTCTTCATAAGGGTGCCAGTTACCGGTGCAAGGGCCGAGACGCACTTACTGATGGCGAAGACCAAGGTCGCTCCAACGAAACCACAGAGCATTCCCAGGCTGGAGCTGTGCGGTCCTCTACTGCTGGCCCGATTGCTGAGAGCAGTAGGAGATTCGATGCGGCCTCACAGCGTGACTATGCATGCGTGGACCGATGCATCGGTCGTCCTAGCCTGGGTGAGGTCTCATGCTTCCAGGTGGAAACCGTTTGTGGCACATAGGGTGGCCGAGATCCCGCGCCTGCTACCGGACGTTGAGTGGCGACACGCGAGGACAGACGAAAATCCTGCGGACCTTGCCACGCGTGGGATTTCAGCGCAGGTACTGGTCGACGATGACCTCTGGTGGAGCGGTCCCTCGTGGTTGTCAGGGCCTCAGGAGGATTGGCCTGGCGCATGTGACGTCGACGAGAGCGAGGCTCCGGAGCGCAGAGTGACGGTGACGACGACGATGGCAAGGAAGACGAAGTCCGGCGACCATCCCAGTCTGCGAGCCGTCTTCGAATCGCCCTGGGACCCTCTCCGATTCTCGTCAGCGTTGAGGCTGGTCCGAGTGACCGCGTATATGCGACGATTCGCAAACAACGCTCGCTCCATCGGTACACCGCAGCACGGGTTCCTGACAGCCACTGAGATCGACGAGGCGTGGGTGAGCGTCCACCGAATGAGCCAAGCTGACGACTTTGGCGACGAACTTGCGGAAATGGAGAAGGGTAAGATAGTCAAATCGACCTCGACCCTTGTTTCTCTTCGGCCGATTATAGATCGTCAAGGTGTCTTACGAGTGGGAGGACGACTGGACCACGCAGCAGTTTCATTCGACCAGAGACATCCTGTGATAGTCGACCGACAGTCTCCGTTGGCACCATTGCTGATCCGGTCAGCTCATCTTCAAACGCTCCATGGGGGAGTGAACTTGACGCGGGCGACGCTCAGGCTCCGCCACTGGATTCCGCGAGACAAGACGCTGGTGAAACGGGTCGTAAAAGGCTGCATTACCTGCACTCGGCTCCAAGGGCGCACCAGCAACCAGCAAATGGGAATGCTGCCTGCCCAGCGAGTGCAACCAGCAAGGGCATTCTCGGTCAGCGGAGTCGATTATGCTGGTCCGATTCCGATGCTCATGACGAGAGCAAGGGGACAGCGGACCACCAAGGGATACGTCGTCGTTTTCGTGTGCCTGTGCACGAAGGCGGTCCACTTAGATGTCGTGTCCGATTTGTCCTCTGCCTCCTTCATCGCAGCTTTCAAACGCTTCGTAGCTAGACGCGGAAGATGTCACCAGATGCTGAGTGACAACGCTACGACGTTCAGAGGTGCCGATCAGCTTCTGAAGCGCATGTTCAACGCTGCATCGACCTTTTACAAGGAAACGGCGGAATTGCTGGCCGCCGACGGAACGGAATGGAGGTTCATACCGCCGTATTCTCCTCATTTCGGCGGTCTGTGGGAAGCGGCCGTGAAATCCGCGAAGAGGCATCTACGACGCACAATAGGGGAACAACAGCTCACCTTCGAGGAGCTTTCCACCTTGCTGTGTTGCAAGTGGAAGCTTGTATGAACTCTCGACCCCTCTCCGCCTTGTCCGACGATCCAAATGATCCTCCCTTCCTCACGCCAAATCATCTGGTTAACGCTTCTTCTTTGTGCGCAGTTCCAGAACCGGGTGACGAAATCACGTACGACGCAGGCCGACGGAGATGGAACCTTGTATCCAGACTTCTGGAAGGTTTCTGGCAGCGGTGGCGTACCGAATACCTGAGCCAGCTGCAGACTCTTCCGAAATGGCAAAGGGCACGGGAGAATCTTGCCGTCGTAGCGGTCGTGCTCCTGAAGGACGATCTCGCGCCGCCTACGAAATGGCCTCTCGGACGAGTCGTCGAGGTGCATCGGGGATCCGACGGACGAGTGCGTGTGGCTGTCGTGAAGACCGCTACCCGTACCACCACCAGAGCCATCCAGCGCCTTGTACCGCTCATTTCCTCCGAGCATTCCACCGGCGAGGAAACGTGACTCCCTTCACGGCGGGCGGTGTTTAGACGCACATTGTACATATTGTAAATGATTGTAAATATCTGTAGCTCACTTCGTTCACTCTGTTCACTTTGTTCACTTCGTTCACGCCGTTCACTCTGTTCACTTCTCTGTATAACATCCGAAAACCATTGTACTATTTCGTTGCCGACCCGACAACGAGGCGGGCGGTATGTTCGAGCAATCAGCTGTTCGGTGCCGCTGTGCGTCCGCACGCACACACGGCAAATTAGCGACTGCCGAACTTTGTTTGTATTGAGGACTCGGCCGTCGTCGCGGTTCGTCTCTCTCTCTCCCCGCACACTTCGGGCGGACCGAGTAGTTCGGGGTGCGCGGCGAGGGGAGAGAGCCCCGTCAATATACACGGCAATCCGTCGAGCCCTCGCTCTCTTTTCCGAGAACCGCAGTGATAACACAAATAAATCAGTTAGCTCTCCCACAAATCACATTTTATTTCTCTCAATCGTTCGGATCGTAAGTTAAAGGTTCCTCGTTACGGAACCCAACGAAGACCCAAAACATACCTTGTCAACTGACTTGTGATTGTTAAGTTTTTAAATATATCGAATGGTTATTCCAAAACGTCGAGTTCCCTTTAAATAGACGTGGTTACCCCGTAACTTCGTCACGGCCCGAATATCGTTCGCGAGCACGCGAAACGGGAGTTACGACCCCGCAAAGTCCGACAGGCGGACTGACGACATTCCGGACGCCTCAATCTGTTTACTGTAAAGTAATTTGTAGACCCCGACCTCTTCGACGAATGTAAAAATGCTACACCCCAGCAATTAAAAAAACGGCGACACTTCCAAAATGGCGAAATTAAAATTATTTCAAGGCCAGGTTGTACCTGTCCCCACAGCGACCCACATCTCTTACCCGATAATAATATTTCGGATCGCGCTTTTTACTCCCTCGCAAAGGACAATTCCGAGGTTTCTTCGTGACAGAAATTCGCCGCAGGAGACATAACTAGAATTTCCCACTTGGCAGTAATGAGGCACCCCATGTATCCTTGCATGTATGTGAACCGTTAGAAATGTCAGATTTGTAGTCCATCAATTTTATGACGAGTCACTCCACAAACTGACGAAGTTTCTGTCAAAATCAAAGAACTTTCGATAGAAATGAGATAGAGCTATGATTTTCTTTTTAGAAGTTAAAATATTGCAAAATAAGGGAAAAATAGAGAGACTATGGTACAAACATGTTTGTAACGGTTGCGTCTCGCTTGCGTGCCCTCCCCTGGATTCGCTCAGCGGCCAGGGTTCTTTGGGGAGGGAGGATAAGGTCTTTAAATGAGAAACGCTAATTTGGTAGAGAAAGAACGAAAAGATATTTTAATTGTGCATTAACGAAGAAACGAAAAGATATTTTAGTTATGTGTTCCGGTCGCCTGGGTTTCCGGACGGTCCAGCGACGGGCTGGCGATGGCAACCTGCCTCTCCACCGGCCTGGTTATAACAAAACAGAACAGAACTGTGAGCGTGGACGCCCGGTATGGATATCTAAATGAACGAGATTACAACGACGCGAACTTAGCCTAATTAATACACGGGGCATCGGTATCCCCGGACGCGGATTGAACGAACGTAGTAAACTTAACCTAAATTATTCGCGGGGCGCTGCTACGGTTTCCGGTTTCGGTACGGTTCGCGGTGGTCCGGAGTGTCACGGCGAGGAACCGGAGTTTTCCTCGATACGGTACGCGGCGCGGTACGCGTGAATGCGCGGTACGCGTGAAACGCGGGCGAGTCGTGCTCGCTGATGCGGTGTCCGGTTCGGGCGCTCTCGGCGCGGTCCCGAACTCTCCCGACTCTCGAGGTGTTGTCACGGCCGCGGCCCAGCGAGCTGTCGTGAACTGACGTGGTTTCCTCCGTCGGCTGGGCACGCGGGGCGCGGAGAGGAGGGGTACGGAATCCGCGGAACGCCCCGCCCGTTGTCCCCGCACAACCGCGGCTCGAGCACGTAGGCACAGACGTAAACCTAATGCCTACGGCCCGAAACCGGCGAGGTCGCTCGTCTCCGGTAGTATACCGAGAGGCGAGTTCCACACGCTGCTGCGGCCGAATGGAGACTAAACGTCCGGAGCGCGACGCAGGATCCCGGAGGGGAGTGCGGGACGCGGGAACGGGTCCGAGTGGCGGGGATGACGGTCCGGAGTGTCGAAGCTACGGTGCTCTGAAAAGAGCAGGCCGTCGATCGACTGCCTCCCAGAATCCGGTCGCGGTCTCGGTTTCAACGTATGGGACGTAAACCCACTTACGCTTCGGCCGATCCCAACGCCTCGGCGTGTCCGCCCGATAGTATACCGAGGCTAGCACGACTCAGCGCGGCTGCGAGGGGATCTGGGCTCGGGTGTTCGCCCGAGAGCTGCTCCAGACCAACTCCTCTTCTTGCTGGTTTCGGCGCAATCTTTATAGCCCGATCGCGGACCTCGTGTGCTCGTTCGTGGGCCGTCGGCGCACGTCGATTGGTCCGCGCCCAGGCCGGTTTCGCGGATTGGCGCGCGGCTGCCCCGCGCCGGTGATTGGTGCGGGTTAAGGTACAACTCGGCTCGCAACGAGACACATGGGTCTCGTTGCATGTTTTAACTTTGAAAATAAACTTGGAATATTTAAACAAAATTGTGATTTATTCAATACCATGCACGGTTAGATTTGTGGCGCCTCAGCGTTGCGTCGTTTCTCCCGCGTGTCGTCCTGGCGCTTCGAACGCTTCGAGAAGGAGAAAGCAAGTCTTGAAGCCGCGACCGCTCTTTCTCATTGATCACTCCTGAAGACGCTTTCCATTGTTTGCATTTGAGGATGCACCCTAATCGCGGCCTTCTTGCTTCCTCCTTCTCTTTTCTTTTCTAATGTTGTTTGTTTAATGTTGTCTAGGCAATTTAAAAAAAAGCAATTAATTTAACTTTTCATTTTTATTACAATTTGTTTCTTGTCATTCATTCAATCTGTACATGTCACACGAGTATCACGTACATTTCTCTCTTAAAGTTATTATTTTACAAATAAACCATTTTAAACGTAATTTTACCATTTAATTAATTTGACTATTGTTACCGCTCAATTAACGAACACGCGAATTTCAAAGATTTTTCTTGACATTCTGTACATCTTTTCTCGTAGATTTTATCACGCTGACTTCAAATCCGATCACAAAGGCTATAGCCGGTTTTGGGGACCAAATTGGCCCTAGAAGGGATTTTATTCCAATTTGCGCCATTCGATAGCCTACCAAAAAAGATACCTTTCAGCCAAGTTTTAGTCCTATAGCTCATCTGTGAGGGTAGTTATAGAGGAAAAACGAAAATCCAGTTTTTGGCCCATTTTCCCCATTTAATGACAATTTAAAATTCTGAAAAAAATCTGACACATTTCTGATACCAAACCGCATACTTTGAATCGTTTTCAGATTTTTCCGTTGCAAACACTGGCTGTAAAAATCGAAAAACACGAAAAAAATCGAAAAAATGCAGATTTCATATGGAAATCGAAGAGACACTAGAACAGAATTAATTTAGCAATAAGATATTGTCCTAAGTATTATGCTCAATTTTTTTCAAATTCCTGCGATTGGTGCGTCATAGTAGGAAAAAATAAAAACCACTTTTTTCGGCGTTTTTTCCGTGAAAAATTAAGTTATAATTATCGTAAAAATATATTATGTAATATTAAACATCCTTAAGTTCAGAGAAACATCGTCCAGACTTAAAAAATTGCGTAATACAAAAAAACGACTATTATACTACGCAGGATATATCCCAATATTTCGAAGGTATTTTCAACGGCGCCGGTTGGTGCAGTAGCTATGGTCTCCGACTGCGGAACCGCTGAAGACCTTTTGGACCAGGTTCGCATCCCGCCCCGGTCCAATTTTTTTTTTCTTTAATCAGAGGTTTTTTCGATTTCTAACCGTGTTTTTCGATTTTTACAGCCAGAGTTTGCAACGGAAAAATCTGAAAACGGCTTAAGGTATGTGGTTTGGTGTCCGAAATGTGTCAGATTTTTTTCAGAATTTTAAATTGTCATTAAATGGGGAAAATGGGCCAAAAACTGGATTTTCGTTTTTCCTCTATAACTACCCTTACAGATGAGCTATAGGGCTAAAACTTGGCTGAAAGGTATCTTTTTTTGGTAGGCTATCGAATGGCGCAAATTGGAATAAAATCCCTTCCAGGGCCGATGTGGGCCCCAAAACCGGCTATAGCCTTTGTCTCTCACCTCAGGATTTCGGAAAAAATCGATTTATGCAAAAAGAAACTAATGAAATCACAATTTTTCCGTTGAAATGATTTGATAACCCTCTGGTTATTTTGGTTCAGTGGCCAAAATGTGAATTTCGCGAGGCGTTCGAAACAAACGTGGCGTCAACGAGATGCTAAGGAGAGGCCACGACCTTCGGCCTGCTATATTTTATCAAAATGAAATCGGTACTTTGAAGTGAAATTGATATTATAAATATACAATGATAAAGCATAATGAAATTAAAAAGAAAATACGTTAGTAGACAGGATTTGAACACGGGTCGTCCGGTTGAAAATTTGGTACGCTGCAGTCGCGCCAAACTGAATCTTGTTGTACCATAGATAAAATACGGCATTATATAGAAAATAATGAAACTTTAATCGTTAATATCGCGAAAATGATTGAGTATCTGCTGCTATAAAGGTGTATATTAGTGACCAGGACAACGAGATCTATAAGTATGCTATAAGTATGGTGACCCGAAGGTCGTGGCCTGCAGTGAAACGTGCAAGGGTCAGAAACTTTTTCAAATTGCCGCTTCAATATATTGCAATGAGCAGTTTATAAATGGTCAATTGTCTTTCCTAAAGGTTCAATCTAGGTCTGCCCAGAGGCCAAAATGCGAATTTCTGCCTCATCGTCGAGTAATTAGCAATATTCGGCAGCCTACCGCCAGTCGCGAGGCGTTCGAAGCAAACGTGACGTCACGAGATGCGTAGCGAAACGTGCAAGGGTCAAAATCTTGACAAATTTACGCTTCAATATTGCAATGAGCAGTTTAAAAGTGGTCACTTGTGTTTCCTAAAAGTCCAATCTACGTCTGTCCAGAGCCCAAATTGCGAATTTATACCTCATCGTCGAGTAATTTGCAATATTCGGCAGCATATACAGGGTGGCCCACATAACTCTGAACAGCTCAATATCTCGAAAACTATGCCATCGATTTTAAAGTTCTTAGTCTTAAATTGCATGGAACTGAAGGGCCTTTCTGACTACATAAACGTGAAGTGGCCTCCCTTCCGTTTTAACGGGGGAGGGGAGGTACCTTTATAATTTTAAATGGAACCCCCTATAAAATGTTACATATTTAGATTCTACCGGAAAAAACAAGTCAATTTTGTCTGAAACATTTTTTTGTCAGATACTTCCATGATGAGATATAACAGTTTGAAGTTTCGAGTTGTAGGTACTTGAAGCGCTCGGAAATTTTGTTATGGAATTATACGCGCTTGTGTCCTTTGCTTATTCGTGAAGAAATAAAATGTACTTTAAATTAAATGTTCAAAATGTCCACCACGGGCTTGTAAACATTTATTTACTCGAAGCGCAAGCGTCACGTATTCTTTGTTTCATATCCTCTTTAGTCGTCGGTGGTTCAAACATAACTTTGTCTTTTACATATCCCCATAAGAAAAAATCTAATGGTGTTAGATCGGGGGATCGAGGAGGCCATTGACGAGGTCCCCCACGACCTATCCATTTGTTCCCAAATTTTTCGTTCAAAAATTGCCTGGTGATGATTGCAAAATGTGGAGGAGCGCCGCCTTGTTGGAACCACATTTCTCTTCTAACGTGCAGTGGCACATCTTCCAAAAGCGCAGGCAAATGATTTTTTAAGAAATCACAATAACTTGCAGATGTTACAGTTTCTTGAAAAAAATAAGGTCCAATCACAAAATCTCCTATTAGGCCACGCCAAACATTTAAAGACCATCGATGTTGAAAGGGAACACATCGCATCCAATTTGGGTTTTCCACGGCCCAATAATGCAGATTATGTCTATTTACATGCCCTGAATTCATAAAAGTGGCCTCATCGGAAAAAAGTATTTTGCACAAAAAGTCATTTTCCACAACACCCTGCAGCCACTCACAAAATCTTACGCGGTGATCGTAATCTGCTATCGAAAGCTCTTGTGATAAAACCATGTGATATGGATGATATTTTTGCCGTTTCAAAATTCGTTGAATTGATGAACGACTAATATGTGATGTTTGTGCAAGTGTACGTTGACTAATATGAGGATTTAATGTAATTGCAGCAAGAATACTGGCACTATTATTTTTATTAGTGACAGCTTTAGGTTTATTGCGAGTTTTTTACACAATTCACCGTGCTCGCGAAGCCGCTTTTCTAAATTATGAAATGTTGCATGACATTTTTTGATCCCATAACGTTCAAAAAACATCACTGCTGCACGCCGATAATTTTTTTGGCATTCACCTAACGTTAATAACATATTCACTTCTGTGTCAAAAGTAGCCATAATCACAATGTTACTGCTTGAATAACAGCTCTAAACTGTAAACGTTTTCATAGATAAGTGAGTCAAACTCAAGAATTGTAAATATTATTGTTTGTGTTTCTTCATGAATAAGCAAAGGACTCAAGCGCGTATAATTCCATAACGCTATTTCCGAGCGCTTTAAGTACCTACAACTCGAAACTTCAAACTGTTATATCTCATCATGGAAGTATCTGACAAAAAAATGTTTCAGACAAAATTGACTTGTTTTCCGGTAGAATCTAAATATGTAACATTTTATAGGGGGTTCCATTTAAAATTACAAAGGTACCTCCCCTCCCACGTTAAAGGGGAAGGGAGGCCACTTCACGTTTATGTAGTCAGAAAGGCCCTTCAGTTCCATGCAATTTAAGACTAAGAACTTTAAAATCGATGGCATAGTTTTCGAGATATTAAGCTGTTCAGAGTTATGTGGGCCACCCTGTATATCGTACATATTTAAACCTGTACTATCGATCTGCATTATCGACCGTATTCTATCGCAAGGTACAGTGTTTGCCGCGGGGAGACCGTGGCGCTAGTAAGCGGAACCGCGAAATGGTGCCTTTTTTTCTAGACAATTTACGCTTTAAATAAGTAAGGAATCAATTAAAAATGCATACCACCGTGTTTGTACATGTCTTTGCTACGTCTGTCCAGAGCCTTTTTTCGATACGAACACTAAATCTCTCGAAATTAAGAGAATCTCTCTGCGGCAGCCATTTTGTGACGTCATACTTGCTTCAGAAAGCGAGATTTCTGCCGAATATTACAAATTACTCGACGATGAGGTAGAATTTCGCAATTTGGGCTCTGGACAGACGTAGATTGGACTTTTAGGAAACACAAGTGACCACTTTTAAACTGCTCATTGCAATATTGAAGCGTCAATTTGTCAAGATTTTGACCCTTGCAAGTTTATATACGTATATGGATTTCAAGTATGTGTGTGGTTACACAGAGTCGACCTGCCGGCCTCCAGCCCCTGCCACCGACGAGATATTTAGAAGACTGCTAGGCTTACGGGAGAATGTGTCGCTCGAAAAATACGGTGTTTTCTACCGCCCTGTAGGATAGATTTTGGCTGGAGTAAGAAACAGAAGGCCAACGACGGTATCTCGTCGGTGCACAAGGCCACTAAGGAAATTCTCATTGGTGAGAAGGTGAATCATCACGGAACCATATCGATTATCAAATGTTACATTCTCCAACGAACGTATTCGAATTAAACAGATATTTTTTTTTAGTGTTGCTTTTTAAGATTTAAAATATTGAAAGTAAAACTAATAGCAAGGTCAACAAATACGTAGAAATATTTTACGTAAGAAATTATTAAAGCATAATTTTAGGAAAATGAATTTCTACTTCAAATCTCATATGAGATATCTTAATTTGTAATTTAAATATATTTAATGAACAAGCATTATTTCCTTACACTTTTTTAATAGATAATTGTTCCAAGGATGGATCCGTGGGAACACCCAGATAGCAGTTTTTAAGACGTCTCGAATGTCCTACGGACGTCTACCGAACGTCTCCTGCACGTCTTTTGTTAGACAACGGTACGTCTTAAAGACGTCTCAGAGACGTCTTCGAGACGTCTTTCAAACGTCTTTTAGACGTCTTTTAAACGTCTTAGAGACGTCTTTTACACATCTTAGAGACGTTCATAAATTTTAATTAATAAATAAATTAATAAATAAATTTAAATGAATAAAGCAATATTTTATCGTTATTGTTGCTATTTATTATAATATTCAAAGTACACGAATGAATAGTTTATTCGATCCCCTCAGGGTTACAAATTCATTCCCTTTCTCCAATACATTCCCTTGCTCCGCTCTTATCCTACCTTCACCTAACTTATACCTAACTTCCGCACGCAAACGCAAAACCCTACTTGCCAGAGAGAGAGAGAAAGAGAGTAAAATAAAAATACTCATTAAAGTCATCATTAAAGTAAAAATACATTACGTAACATAATAAAAATAACAATAAAGATAACAATAAAAACAATAAAAAAATAAAAATAAAAAATACTTATTCTATCTCTCCTTACCATTCCTTTCACACACACACTCACACCTATGCCCCCCTCCCTAACCAACGGATCCCCTCTTCCGGTCGCTCACCATTCGCCCAGTCCTTCACTTGCACCATCCCTCCATTCCTCCTCCCTCCTCATCCAATTCTTCCCTCCCCCCTCATCGTCCAACACTTCCCACATCTTCTCCAGCCATCCTCTTTCCTCATCCATCCTCATACATTCTTCCCACACATGCTGCCATGTCTCAATCATCCAACCACACATTTGACACTTTTTCTCCTCTTCATTCATCCAATATTTCTCCCCATCTTTTCCTCTCTCCTTGCCCACAGCGCTTCCCAGACATACCCTCTTGGCAGCCTGCTCCTTACCTGTTCCCATCCTCTCTCCTCTATCCACGTCTCCATCAGCATTATCACATCCCACTCCTCCAACCCTTTCCAGAAATCCTCATCCTTGTTCCTCAATCCCGCCACATTCCAAAAAGCCACCTCAACCTCCCTATCCCCCTTCTTTCTTTTCTTTCCTCCCGCCCTCCCTCCCTCCCACCCCTTTACCTCCCTTGCCCGTTTCTCAGCTCGGCTAACCAACTTTCCTTTCTCCCTCTTAACTTGCTCCTTTCCCCCATCACTTTCCTTTTCTGTTCCCTGTCCACCATCTTCACCAGTACCAACACCCTCCCGTCCTTTCCCGCCCTCCTATCTTTTTTAACTCCTTAATTCCCTTGTCCTTCAGACCCATCACCTCCCACACCCTCTTCACCTCATTTTCAATGCCGTTACCCTCCGTTTGCATCCCTCTTATTATCACATTGTTTCTCCCCTCCTCCCTCTCCTTCCAATCCAGTTTGACCTCTATCCTGCTTACTCTCCTTCTATGCTCTTCTAATTCTTCCTTTCCCATCCTACCTTCTACACCTTCTCCCCTCTTCGCCCACCCTTCCATCTCTGCCTTTTCCACCTTTCCTTCTAGTCTTTCCATTTTCTTCTCTAACCTTTCCCTCCTTTCCACTTCTTCCCTCCTTTCCTCTTCCTACTTCTCTCTCTCTCCTTTCTTCTCCCCTCCCTCTCTCTCTCTCCATCTCCTCCTTTCTTCTCTCCTCCCTCTCTCTCTCTCCATCTCCTCCTTTCTTCTCTCCTCCCTCTCTCTCTCTCTCCATCTCCTCCTTCACTTGCCTCATACCCTCTTTTATTTCCCTCTACTCCGTCATGAACTCCCTAATCACATTCTGCCAACCTTTACTTAACCCTTCCGACTCTTTCCGTTCCTCCTTCGGCGACCTCTTCGTCTTCACACTCCTTTTAAAAATTCCCCTTTCTCCTTCACCCTTGTCGTCCCCCTTCTCTCCTTGATCCCTCCCCCTTTTCTTCCATATATTATCTAAACTGCTCCCACTACATCCTCCTCCTCGCCCTAGCTTTTCCGCATTCGTCGACCTTCCCACCTTACCCCTCCTTCAATTCCCTCTACCCCCAGTTACTCATTTCTTCCTCTTCCTCTCATTATACTATACTACCTTTCAAATTTTGCGCTTTCCCCCTGACTCTATCGCCACCAGGTAGCGCCACCTACCACTCCCTCTCTCTACTCCCGCGTTCGCCTCACGAAAATCCCACCAAACCTAACCTCCTATCCCTCAGTCACTTCAACCTTTCTCACGCTTCCTATTCCACCTTTTGCCCTTCTCCCTTTTTGCCCACCTACACCTGCTCCTTTCGCTCCCTTCTCCCACACTTCTCACCTCTCACACTTCTCACCCTTCACTTACTCTAACAAAAATCTCTCCACTCAGTACACACACCTCAAACACTCTCGCAACCGGAAACGGAAGTCCTAAAATTAAAATTGAAATTGAAATTGAAGTTGAAGTTGAAGTTGAAGTTGAAATTGAAATTGAAATTGAAATTGAAATTGAAATTGAAATTGAAATTGAAATTGAAATTGAAATTGAAATTGAAATTGAAATTGAAATTGAAATTGAAATTGAAGTTGAAGTTGAAGTTGAAGTTGAAGTTGAAGTTGAAGTTGAAGTTGAAGTTGAAGTTGAAGTTGAAATTGAAATTGAAATTGAAATTGGAATTGAAATTGAAATTGGAATTGAAATTGAAATTGAAATTAAACATTACAATTAAAACTAAACATTAAAACGAAACATTAACCATTAAAATTAAAATTAAACATTAACCATTAACAGGGGAAACCACGTGACGTGTGCGAGAGTATTACGTGTGTGGAACAGCAGGTGAAAGAATTAGAAGGATAGTGTGACAAAAGTGCGCAGAAAATTACGAGGCCAGTTGAAAAGTGAAGGAAAGAGACAAGCTTCCGTTGGAAAGTATAGCCGACAGTCAATAGGGGATAGAAGGGTGTGAAAAGGGCGAAGAAGGAAAGGTGTGAAACGAGTGCACGAGGCTTGACACGCGGCAAGGTTTAGCGACATCTGGTGGGAGTGGGAAAATAATAAGACTAAGCGGAGACAGCAGTAGGTAAAGAAGGGCGAAGAGTCGAATGAGCAAAGCAGGCAAAGACAGCCAGGAGCGGAAGGAGGAGAGAGGAAAGGGAAGACCAAGACTGGTGGATAAGCTGGGAAGGAAAAAAGAGGACAGCGAAGGCTCGATACTGAACTCATTTAAGAGGAAAAGGGAGACCGAGTTTGAGCAAGCAAGACTAAGAGCCGAAAAGGAAATAGAGGAAGAATTCTTAAAAGTGAAGAAAGTAGAAAGGTCGCCCCCGTCGAAAAACACAGTGGAAGAGAAAGGATCAGAGATAAAAGAAATGGAGACGGCAAAACTAGACAGAATGATGGAAGTTATGTTGGCAGTAAAGAAAGACATGGAAGAGCTAAGAAAAGATAACAGAGATCTGAGACAGGATAATAAAGAACTAAGGCAAGAAATGCATGATTTAAGGGACGAATGGAGGAGGAGAGACGAGATATGGGAAATGGAAAGGAAAGAAATGAAAGGAAAGATAGAAGCACTGGAGGCCAAGAAGGAACAGACAGAGCGGTTGGCAGGAAGACTGGAGGGGCTAGAAAAGAAGGAAGAGACTAGAGAGAAAGAATAATATCACAATACGGGGAGAAGATCTACCGTTTAAGGAGACACCGAAGGAAACGGCAGAGTATGTGCTAAGGCAAGAATTGCAGCTGGAGGCAGAAATCGAGGAAGCATACTGGGTAGGAAGGGGAGAGGGAAGAAAGCTGCTGATAGCGAAGTTAAAGAGCTGGCAACAGAAAAGAGAGGTGATGCTAAAGAAGAATACATTAAAAGATAAGAGGCTGTTTATCGATAATGACCTGACGAAAAAGGAAAGAGAGATACAAAGAAATATTAAAGATATTGCCAAGACGGAAAGGGAGCAAGGGGCAACGGTGAAAGTTGGGTACAGAAAAGTAAAAATTAACGACAAGACATTTATCTGGAAAGAGGAGGGCGGACTGAAGCAGGTAAATTTTTGGAGCAGGCCAAGTTCGGCGAACCTCTAAGCCATTGAAGGATCGCTGAACTTGGAAGGACAACGAAAACACGGCAAAAGGCAGTACTAACACTCGCCCCTTACGTGCATGCGGGTGCAGACATGCGGGGAGAGGGGGTACGCAGATCTGGGAAAGAGGTAAGAAATCAAAGAGGGATGGACACAATTAAAATCGGATATTGGAATGTAGCAGGATTATACAACAAAGACAAACAGTTTTGGGATTTCTTAAAAGAACTCGATGTAATAGGACTAGTAGAAACATGGGTAGAGGAGAAAAAATGGGATGGACTGAAGGACAAACTGCCACAGGAATTTTCATGGAACTGCAAATTTGCCACCAGAGAGAAAAAGAAGGGAAGAGCAATAGGAGGAATTATTACAGGTATAAGAAAAGGGATAGAAGAGGAGGAAGGGACCGGGGGAACGGAACACATCCAAGAAAGACGGATAAAGATACATAAAGAAAAATGGAGAATAATAACAGTCTACAGCGGGGGTATGAAGGAGACGAAAGAAGAGTTAGACCAGATAATAGGAGGGATGGAGGTGGAGAAACTAATAATCGGTGGAGATTACAATGCAAGAATCGGTCGAGAGAGGGGAGATATTAGTATAGAAGAAAAGCATGGCGCTAGGAGATCAAAAGATAAAGTGGTAAATACGGAGGGAAAGTTATTATTGGAGATAATTGAGGAAAGAGGATGGAATATTCTAAATGGGAACACAGAGGGAGACGAAGAAGGGGAGTATACATATACGGGGCCGAGAGGGAGCACGGTAATTGATTATATAATAACAAATGTAGAGGCGAAAGAAGATATCAAGAAATTCACAGTGGGAGAAAGAGTCGAGTCGGACCATATGCCGCTGATTGTGGAATTATATAGAGGAAATAATCGGAAAGAACGGGAGGGAAAACAGGAGGAGAGACTGAGAGAGAGAAGAGTCTGGACAGAGGAAGGTAAGAGGGCGTTCCAATCGGAATTGAGCAAAATAAACTTTAATAGGACGAAGGTAAATGATATGGTAGAAGAAATGGTGGAAAAGATAAATAACGCAGTACAGAAAGAGGAAATTAAAATCAAGAAATGGAAACTGGACAGCTTCAAGTGGTGGAATTCGAATTGTACAAAGAAGAAAAGGGAAGCCAGGAAAGCACTGAGGTGCTGGAGAAGGGGAAAAGGAAACAAAGAAGATTACCAGAAGAAAAGAAGGGAATACAAAAAAGAGTGTGAAGAACGAAGAAGGGAATTACAAGAAAACTTAGAGAAGGAGATAAGGCAATTAAAGGGAGAAAATCAAATATGGGAATATATAAACAAGGAAAGAAAGAAAAGAATAGGAATCAGCAATAAAATAGATTTAGAAGAATGGAAGGAGCATTTCAAAACATTGCTAGAGGGCGTAGACGATAAACAAGAAATAGGAGAGAAGGAAGAAACAGATAACACGGAGGGAGATGAGGAAGAGGAAATAACAGAAGCAGAAGTAAAAGAACAAATCAGGAAATTAAAAAAGAGGAAAGCAGCAGGGGAAGACAGAATAGAAAATGAAGTCTAGATTTACGGAAACGAGAAAATAGTCAAAAGGATCACAGAAATTTTCAATAAAGTGTGGAAAGGAGAAGGACTCCCGGAGAGGTGGAAAGAAGGGGTGATTTCACCAATATTCAAAAAAGGAGACAGAGAAAAGGTGACAAATTACAGGGGAATAACGATCCTAAACACAGCTTATAAAATATATGCTATGGTCTTGGAAAAAAGGTTAAAAGAGGAATTAGAGAAAAACAACATAATACCAGAAACACAAGCAGGATTCAGGAGCGGAAGGTCAACGATAGATAATATTTTTATTCTGAACTATGTTTCCAACAGAGAAATACAGAAAAAAGGGGGAAAGCTGTACACCTTTTTTGCAGACCTGTTACAGCGTAACAACCCATCATAAACACGGACCCCTATTAAGGTACACCATAAAATGTAAAATTTTGAAACTTCCCAAATGTCGGACAACTAAATCACTTTATTACCCCGACGTGACGAAAACGAACATTAGGAGCTTAAAAATCACTTTTACAATACGCTAAATTGCTAAAAGACCGAAACCCTGCAGATGGTCAATTTTATGACCGTAACGGACCATACCGTCGCGTTATCTGCGTAAGGCACCCCACGCGGTCTTGAGCCGTTCCAAGGAAGTCTTAGCCCAATCAAACTCCTTCAAAAACCGACCGCCTACAATCCCCATTGACCAATCATGATCCATCAACCAGCAAACCATCCCCCAACTCAAAACTCCAAGTCCTCAAAAAAATCATTCCACGACATCAGAATCGATCAGTCCGTCCACCGGAAAACACATACCTCAAATCACATTCACTCGCTCTGTAAACCCAACACCTAGTCGTTCGTATTTTTATAATAAATTTGTTATTAGTTCTTCGAGTGCACCTTATTCATCATCCACCTTAATTCAAAATAAATATTCCCTCGCCGTTAAGTCAGCGAGTGAAGCGGAGCATGCAGTGAGAGTTCCTCTCAAAATTAGACAACCCCCTTTTGCTCACGCCACAACAAGACCTAAGCGCAGCATTTGATAAAGTAGATAGAGTAAAACTCCAAAAGATTATGGAAAGAAAGGAAATAAGTAAATGATTGAGGACGAGAATCGGAGAAATTTACAGAGAAACAAGAAGTACTATAAAAGTAAACGGAGAACTGTCATCGAAATTCTGGACGACAAAAGGGGTAAGACAGGGTTGCCCACTGAGCCCAACGTTGTTCACAATTTACATAGCGGATCTGGAGGAGAATATGAGGAAAAACCAAGCAGGAGGAGTCAGAGTAGGAAAAGAAAAAATCTGGACTCTAGCATACGCGGACGACATAGCGCTACTAGCAAATGAGCCAAAGGATCTTAAGGCCATGATAAGACGATTTGGAAAATACCTTGATAGGAAAGGGTTGCAAATGAACGCAGGAAAATCAAAGGTGCTGATTTTTCATAAAGGAAGAGGAAAGAAAAAGAGAGAAGAGTGGGACTGGTCAGGCAATAGTCTAGAAGAAGTGAAGGAATTCAAATACTTAGGGTATAATTTCCAGAAAAACGGGGATAGAGAGATGCATATAAGGGAAGTTACAAAGAAAGTGTAGTGACCGTAATCAGGAAGGCTAAGGGTTCTAAAGAGGTTCTAAAGATTTCGTACACGTGTTGGCTTTGGTGCGTCTTTATTTGAACTGCCGATTCATACGATCGGTCCTGGCGTGTCGGGAGGTCCGCGCCCTCTCGACACGCGTCAACCAATCCATATCGGTTACCGACTGCTGGTGCTATATACTACAGTTCGTCCATCCTGACAACATGATTGCCCTCAATCATCGGTTCACGCAGAAAACACAAACATCTTATTGTCTACAAGAACCTCATTAAATTAAAATATAACTTTGATTAACATACACATTCCTTTCGCATGAATGAACAAAGTAAAATTTCTCGTTTAACATAAAAATAATCTAATGTTCAGTAAACTTGCACTCTAAACCTAAATCTAAATTAAAACGTAAAATTAAATAATCATTTTCTTAACAAACTTTTTCCAACGATAATACACTTAAACTAATCCGGATCACCTTTAATCCATGGTCTCATATTTTCGACAGAACAAGTTCCTTCATAAGGCATTTGAGTTAACTGGTTATTTTCAGGATCACATACAATATAACGGTCATGGTCTAATACACATTTCACTACATAGGGTCCTCTATACTTAGGTAATAATTTCTTATTCACACCCGCAGTTGTATCTACATTTTTTATCATCACATAGTCGCCTAATTGATATTTTGTTGGTTTTTTACGCTTCTTATCATAGTATTTTTCATTATACGCATTACTCGCTTGAATTCTCTCGCCTGCGCTTTGCCTAATACTATTTAGATCTCGATATTCGTTCTTTCTCTCTTCAAGAATTTCGCGTAAATCATCACTACATTGTCCTAACTGATTAGTTCCGAAAAAGAGTCTAGCCGGTGTATCTCCAATTGATCGGTTTATCGAATTATTTAACGCAAATTCTGCCTGCACTAAAACGTTATTCCAGCTACGAGATGTTTCAGTAAGTTTCGCCAAAATCGGTGTCAATGACCGATTTATCCGCTCGATCTGACCGTTTGCGTGTGGTGTGGCAGTCGCAATAAGAACATGCTGTATACTATTCGCTGCCATAAATTCTTTAAATTTTTCGGACGTAAACGCTTTACCTCTGTCTGATACAATTTTCTTTGGTTTACTATAATTCGAAAAATAAGATTTCAAATGTCGTATTACTTCATCAACGCCTGTACTAACGGTTGGATAAAATTTAACAAATTTCGTGAACGCATCAATGATTTCAAAGATATGTTTCTGGCTGTGTTTAGTTCTTTCCAACGGACCATAATGGTCGATGTGGATGCACTGGAAAGGTAAATTTCCTTTTTCCGGGCAATGTAACTTCCCTTCAATCTTATTTGCAACTGTCGCGAATGTTATGCATTTTAAACAATTTGAAATATGGTTTTTTACTTTATCTTTTATACAGGGAAACCAATATACTCTACATATATATTCTACTGTCTTATTCATACCCTGATGAGCAATTTCTTCATGGCTTGCACGTATTACATTTTCCTCCATGGATGATGGAACGTAAAATAACAATCTACCATTCGCTTTACGATATACTAAACCGTTACTTAATTCAAAAAATCTATCCTCCTCTTGTTCTAATTTAGATCTGATCTTATTAATTTCCGGGTCTAAATTTTGTAAGATTTCTAAATTTCTCTCAAAACTATTTTCCGTAATAACTAGTATACTATACATACGACTTAATGCATCGGCATGCTGCATTCGCTCGCCTTTTCTATGCTCCAATACATAATCATAATTTCGCAATATAAGTGACCATCTAAGAATTCTAGGATTAACCTCTTTTCGCTCCAAAGTTAACTTTAAGCTATTGCAGTCTGTGACAATAGTAAACCGTATGCCCTGTAAGTATATTCTGAATCGTTCCAGAGAATAAATAATCGCTAATGCCTCCAATTCGAAGCTGTGATATCGTGATTCTATTTGCGTTGTGCGCTTACTAAAATAACAAATAGGGTGAAATTTATTATCCGATTGTTTCTGTAAGAGCACTGAACCAAATCCTGAAGAACTTGCATCGCAGTGCAATTCTGTATTAGCTGTTGGTGAATAAATACATAAAACTGGTTCGGATATCATTAACTGTTTCAAACTTTCAAAAGATTTCAGAGCTTCATCATCCCATTTGAATTCCGTTTTTGATTTTAACAACTCATAAAGAGGCTTCGAAATATGTGCAAAATTTCGAATAAATTTTCGAAAGTATGAAATTAAACCCACGAAGCTCTGCAATTCGCGAAACGTTCGCGGTATTGGATAATTTGTCACTGCATCTACATGCTCGGTACTCGGTTTAACACCGTTGGCACTAATTCTATAGCCTAAATAAGTAATTTCAGTAAATAAAAATGTGCATTTTTCTAATCGTAACTCTAAACAATTTTCCACTAAAACAATCAACACTTCCTTCAAAATCTCTAAATTTTCTTCTATCGTTTTCGTTGCAATCAATAAGTCATCGATATAAATTAAAATCTTTCCTTGATCCAATAACGTACGAAAAGCTGCACTTACAAATCGCATGAAAAAAGAGGGTCCATTTGTCAATCCAAATGGCATTCGAACGTACTCGAATTGACCCATAAAAGTAACGAAAGACGTATATGGTATAGATTGCTCTTTCAATTTAACATGGTGAAACGCATCTTTTAAATCTAGTCGTGTGAAATACTGTTTATCGCGAAGTTCATCAATTTGATCATCGATTCGCGGAATTGGGAAATTGTCTCGTAATGTTATTTTATTTATCTCTCGATAATCCACTGCCATACGAATTTGTCCATTCTTCTTTTTGACTAGTACAATAGGACTGCTATACTGTGATGTACTTGGACGTATTATCTTTCTTTCCATTAAATTGCGAATAATATTCTGAACCGCTGTTTTTTCGAGGTACGACAAACGTCTAGGATTATAATAAAACGGTTGATGGTTTGGTTTAATCGAAAGTTCCATTTCTAATTGAGTTTTTGGCGTTTCCGGCCTCTCAGGTTTTACGTAATAATTATCCATAATAGCATGAACTTTATCTTTAACGTCCCAACTAATACTATTGTTCACATTAGTCTCAAGCGATTGTACAGAATCCTGATCTATGTCAATAGCTAATATTTCAGGAATACCGACACTCGCCTCTCTTTCTTTCAACCGCTTCGAAATTTCAACAGTTTTTCCAAAGCTTATCCGAATATTGTCGCTCGCGATAAAATCTCTACCCAACAAGCATGCATTACTCATCGTGATCTTTGGAACAACATAAAAATTAATATAAACTTCGCAATCCTGTACTTGTACCTTTTGCAATAATCTACCTAATATAGTAATTTCGCTTTTGTTAACTCCTTCATAACGTACGGCTTCGTTATAAGGTTCAATATTTGTTCCACTAGGCAACAAATCATTATTCAACAACGATATTGGACTACCTGTATCGAGAACGGCTACTGTTTCGCTTATCTCTAATTGTATTTTAATTGTATAGGAAGGAACAATACTCAAAGTTTGTCGAACTAAATGTGTAGTAGTGTCCCCTGTTGAAGTCGCCGGTCGGTGCTTTGAACTTGTCGCTCGCTGCGGACAAACACTCTTTTGATGATCGGCCGCTCCGCAGATGTAACACGATCCCCGTTGTCGAATCGGCTTCGGGCACGATGTTTTGAAGTGTCCCACCTCATTGCAGTTGAAACACCGTGTTTCGTCCTTCGACTCGTTCCTCTGCGCCGCTGTTTTGTTTTGCGACACGACCTTCGTTGGCGCGGTGACTCGTACTGGAACATTCTTTCCCGCCTGAATATGCGTCTTCTTCCTCAGCTTACCGTAGACTTCTAATTTTGTCTTCAACTCTTTAAGAGTTTGCGCTTCATATAAGGACATTTTACGATAAGGATCATCAGGAATTCCATCCACGATATACTGTATCAATGCTTCTGCTTCAATAAAACCTCTTGACGCCAATTCCTTCATTTGCAAAAAGTATTCCTGTACTGTTTCATCCCGATTCATTCTTCTATTAGATAGCATATTATGAAGATCAGCACTGTTGACTTTTTTCGAAAATTCCTCAAGCAAGCACGACTTTAGCTTTTCCCATGACGTAAGTCCTTTTTCACTCTGCACCAGAATTTTAGCCAAGCCAATCAAACGCTTTTTGGCAAATAATAATTTCTGAATATCTGACCATCCCAATAACGTGGCATTGTCTTCGAACTCAGCAATCCAATTCTCCACTAAATAGTCATCACCACCATCGAACAGCCTAACAGAATCTTCGACGTCACGAAAGCTCAAAGTAAATTTTGATGCAATCGCACGATTTTCTACCTCATGAAATACGCTTTCCTCTTCTTCGTCTGACTCCTCTTCCGGGTCACTTCCACACAATAAATCGAAATTTGCGAGGCACCCATAAATACGTTGTGCAATTTCCTTGGATGTCCCGTTGTAACTAATTTTTAGCACGTGACAAATAGCAACTAGATCACCAAACTCCAGCTCCTTCTCTGCCCACGATACCTTGGCTTCTGCTTGTACGGATTCTTCGGGTTCTGGAAAACCTTTGAAGTCTCTTAAACGCATTCGATTTCGTCGATCACCCACTTCACCGAACACAAATTTATGAAAAGCTTTTATCGTTTTCACTGACGCCTTCGTAATCCTTTCGTCTAGTCCGGGAATTTGCCGCAAACTTTCCATCGTATCACGTAAATACTAAATACTAAAGTACGTAAAATAATTCCACAAAATTATATAAAGACACCTGAATCCAATCCCACTTCTGAAAACTGTAGTGACCGTAATCAGGAAGGCTAAGGGTTCTAAAGAGGTTCTAAAGATTTCGTACACGTGTTGGCTTTGGTGCGTCTTTATTTGAACTGCCGATTCATACGATCGGTCCTGGCGTGTCGGGAGGTCCGCGCCCTCTCGACACGCGTCAACCAATCCATATCGGTTACCGACTGCTGGTGCTATATACTACAAAAGCGAGAATAGCAATGGCGCAGATATGGGGAATTGGACAAAGAAAATTCAAAAATAATTTTGAGAGAAGAATGAGAATATTTAGAAGCATAGTGAAAAGCATCTTACTGTACGCGTCAGAAATCTGGGGATGGATGGAAGCAGAGAAAGTAGAGAAAATACAGGAGAAATATATAAGATGGACGTTAGGTTTGGACTTTATTGTGAAAAGATGAATACATTTATCTTGTACGAATGAGAGAGAGAGAGAGAGAGAGAGAGAGAGAGAGAGAGAGAGAGAGAGAGAGAATGATGGGCTCTCACTCCAGAGCATCGCGGAATGGAGCGTGTACGCATGTCCGAGCGAAAAAAACAAGCGAATGTGTAACAGGAAAGAAACGCGGAGGACACGAGGTTGTAGTCGTTGTGTAGAGACAGAAGTATGTGTAGCGCCAAAGATTTCTCATTAAATAACTATTATATTGTTAACATTTATTACACCAGCTTATCTAATTTTGGAGGAAACTAAAACAGATAAAGTAAGGATAGAAGCGGGGAAAAGAGCAGTAAAATATGAAGAAAAAACGAAACGGTTGAACAAGAATAAAATAGTCCACGAATGCTGGAGGGAAATAGACGTGAAGCAAGATGAGAAAAAGTCGAAATGGGAGGAAATGAGAGATTCATACTATAGGTTAAAAATGTTGGACACCCAGGAAATAGAAACAGAGAGAAGGAGAGGAAGAGAGTTCGCAGAAGAATTAGCACAAAGAGACAGAGCAGAGCAGGTACAATGGCAGTATGATAGAATATTAGAGGGCAGATACTGCGTGAATTATATACAAACAAGGGACAGCGAGAAAGCAAAATATCTAAATGGTGATTACAAAGGAAGAGACCAGAGCATGATCGCAAGGTTCAGATGTGGAAATGAAGAGCGGGGAAACAAATACTGGAAGGAAGAAAATGAGACAGTATATAGATTATGCAAAGGGGAAAGAGAAACGCTGGACCACATGATCAGAGAATGCAAACAGCTGACAAGAAAAAACGTAACGATAAGAGAAATACTAAAGGGAGAAAAAGAAGGAACCGAGTGGATGCGTACGGTACTTGAAAAAAGGAGAAGGGCAGAAGACCAAGAGGAAGGAGGAAGACTAATTGAAACCACAATAAACTAAACCCAGACACACATACACACACAAACACATGTAACCCCATTTTGAGGCCGAAAGGCAAAAAAATAAATCTATTTACTACATTAACCATTAATATTAATACTAACATTAACATTAACATTAAAATTAAACATTACAATTAAAACTATCGTAACTACGGGTACCTAAATATTAATACAGTGTTGTTAATAATTCTAAGATATCTGGTTAATAATTAATAATTAATAATTAATAATTAATAATTAATACAATCGGTCGCCTTCTTCAGCCACATCTGTATAGCTGCCTAGGTGTCCTTTTGGCTTCCAATCATTATCATTATCCTCTGGTGCACTTTAGGTACTTTAGCTTACAGAAAAACTTCGAGTAGCAATCAGACAAATTGTAACCTAAAAAATGAACGAAAATTAAGAAAGTTATAAAATAACACTGAAATAAATATAGCAGAATGGCATAAGCAAAAACAACAACGGTACAAATAATAGCAATGAAAATACTGACTTGTATAAATAATATGTAAGTAACGACGTGCAATAACGATATGGAATAACGCTGTCCGAAATCGCTCGAAAGTTAAACGGAACACGGCCCTGAACGGTTCTAGGGTAACTGATGAGAAATCCTCCCTCACTCTGTGACCAGGTCCCTTAAGAACATGTGGTCCTTATTCTTTTGAGAGAGGCACAATCTTAGGTACATATAGGCCATAGAAAAGACCCCTCACCTTCGAAGCAGGAGTCAATATACGGAAGGTTGATCGCAGTTCGAACATCTAATGTAATTTGCTTTGTTTTGTAAGAATTAATTTTTCATTAAAATTACGTTTGCACAAAATTTTCGAGTTTGAGGTCATTTCAAGGCCATATCATATAGATAGTATAATACATATGATAGTATAATACACTGTTGAATTCGTCTCGACGTTAGCAACAATCCTATGACGTCCAAAACATGTGTTGCCATTTAAAAAAGTCAAGGTGGCCTTTACTTTTTTACGTAAAAAGCATTTTTGTAGATTTAAGAATATGCGAACATGTAGATCGCCAAGTACTGACAAACTTATGTCTAAAACATTTTTTAATTGCACTATCGGAAATGCCTAAAAAATGGTGACATAACTTAACGGGGGGGCCCTGTATACATACATTCAGCATATTTTCAGAACAAATATAATTTACATATATTATACTGTATATATTAGTGCGTATATACAATTGTATTGTGCACTATGTACTGTGACCGTACTATTAGATCTTTTCTATCTACCGATTATGTTTGCTGATTCTACCTCTACTTCGCTTCTCGAAATTACCTTTTACCGTCTCGCAGGGCCGGTTACTACCCTATTCTTCAAAAACCCGCGAGTTCGCGAGATAGAATGGATTCGTGCCTCCAGGCAATGGAAAGCGGCGAGGTTTGGACGAGTTAAATAAGATGTTATAGACCCAGATATGGTAACAAAGGATGATATTTTGTGGAAGAACTTTTGTGGCACAAACAAATTTCACCGCGGTGACGAGAACAATACGTGTCGGGCTCCCGCGTCGAAAGTTCGCGACGCGTAAATATATCGTTTCAACGCGTGAAGATCGCTCGCGGTACGTTCGCTCGACTCTACGTCCGGTTTTCGGAATCAATTTAGAATAATGACCCAGCATGGATCGCGCCCCGCTAAAAGCAGTTCGTGACCCGTCTGATCACCCCTACACTCGGCCGGACAATCGTACGAGTGATCAGGATGGAGACAAACACAAAATCGCCGTCACTCCACGCTTTCAACGAGCCTGCCCTTCAGAACGTAACGTGGCCTCTGAGCAGTCTCAGACAAGGCAGCGGCAGAGTGCCCGTGTTTTTCAATCATTTAAAAGACAGGATTCATAGAAGTTCAGATTAAACAATGTTCGAACTTATACTAGAATAAAATACACAATTTCCCGGTTAAACAAATTCTTGCTTCGGCATAAAAACCTCGACGGATTACGAGGAAAAGCCAAAGCAAGATGCAATAAATTTATTCTATTAAGCAACTACAAGAATTTCGCCGTACGAAAGCCCAGTATCAAATAGTGTTTAAATATAGATAACGCGGTTAGAAAATCGGCGTTTCAAGCAATTTACATGCTAAAGGACATTTTAGTCTAAAACTAAGAGAGCTCTCTTACCGTTAATACTCAAGTCTCTGCGCGTAGTGATCCACAGCAGAGTTCCACTGGAACTCTGCACAATTGCCAGCTGGCCCATAGGGCACTCCTCTGCCGGCAGCACTACGGCTAGCCTTGCAATCCGTCCCAGCTTCGGGATTCACTGGAAAGGAGCTTCAAAGCTGCCAATGCCCTTGGATCTGTGAGCCGGCCTGGGAGGATTCAAGTATTGCCGAACCGAGTGCGAAACCAAATCTCCTATTACCCGGGATCACTCGCGTGAGCATTCAAACCAAAAAAGCAACTCAATTTTCAATTACGAACTATCGCATGAAGGACCCGAGTCGACTCTCTCCTTCTGACAAGTAAATTCAACCTTTTTTCTCAACACACTCTTTCTTTGTTCGCGACCGTTTCCACAACAACGCCTGCTTGTCAATCGCGACCACCGTGAATCGCTCGCTAGACTCGCATATATATCTACATGACGCGATTATCGTCTTCCTTCGCGATGATACGATCGACATTACAAAATCGCCGCGAACAGCCCGTGATCGTGCAAAGTCCGATCACTCTAATCTGACCCGAATTCCGCGATCGAACGACGTCGTACCCGTCAAACCATCTAGGCACCTGGCCGATGTTCGTACAAGTGGCCTGGGTGGAGACGCACACTAAACCTTGGTCACTCCACGCGACGCACGAGTCTACCCTCTGGCATGATACATAGCCTCGGAGTGTTCTCGGGTACCGGTCACGGCAGAGTGCCCACGGTCGTGCAAGGCTCGATCGTCTCGATTCAGTAGAGACGCACACTAAACCTCGGTTATTCCACGGGACCCATAAGTTCATCCTTTGGCACGATACGTGGCCTCGGAGTGATCTCTGACGAGGGTCACGACGGAATACTCGGGATCGTGCGATGCTCTATCGTACCGATTCGGGGGAGACTCGCACTAAACCTCGGTCGCTCCACGGGACCCAGGAGTCTACCCTTTGGCACGGTGCGTGGCCTCGGAGTAGGCTCGATTAAGGTCACGACAGAAAAACCGCTATTGCGTGAAAAGAAATAGTCCCGATCCGGACGAGACTCACAGAGAACCACGGCAGTTCCTCGGAACCCAGGAGTCCACCCTTTGGCACGATTCGTGTCCTCAGAGTACGCTCTGTCGAGGTTTCGAAAGAACAACCGCGATCATGCGATGATCGACTGTCTCGCTTCGACCCGTACGGTACGCACAGTATCTCTCAAACGATACTTCTACGTACCCAGTAATTATGCTTTAACCTTGAATTAGGATTTGTATCGCGAGACGAATATATCGTGTCTGTTCGACGCGACGATCGCACGCAACACGACGCGTTTCTATTTCTGTCAGACGCAGCTCTCTAAACTTTATGAAATCGTGTCAGATTGATATACGGCGTCCTCCGCTCGCCGTCGCTTCTCACCTACGCGACTTGCTCGCTGCAAGTTGCATTCACTGGTGATCGGAACACTTTTCCTGTACAATTGATAATTTTGAACACTTTTCAAAGCAATATTTAAACGCGTGGAAATTCTATAATTCCTATTGACTGCTACGTGGTCGCGACCGAGAGTCACGGAACTTTATAAAAATGTTACGACAGTGCCACGGCGCGGTTTGTGCTCATGACTCCTCGGTTTGGGGCGCCTACACGTTGAGAGCAGGAAGGACGGTTTGCCTTGCTCTGCTAAGTCGGTTTGACTTCTCTAACGCGTACCGGTTTTCGTCGAACAGACACAATTTACTAATGAGTGTTTCCCGGACCGCTTCCAGACGTAGAGTGCTGGATCTGCGGCTCGCATCGACCTCCTTCGATCGTTATCGAGTGGGGATCGATGCGTGCGCAATTCGAACGGTATCGCGATATCTCGCGGTCCTTCTCTCCGTTCGGACTCGCGAGCAACGTAATAGAATATTGTGGTGGGGTCGATAACGCTGTTGGATACACGCGATACATCGATATGTAACCGACACGGTTCCACTAATCCACATGTTTGTAATAAATCAAGATTTTTTTTGTCATTCCAAGTAATAGCAAAATTAAAAAAACAGTATTTTAGTCATTGCACAGTAAACTAGTCCCTATCACAACATCTCCAAGAAATTCAAGTTATTTAACCTCGAAGAAGGCATCTTTTAGATCTCTGAAATAGCACGTCTTGAAAAAGACGTCTTAAAGACGTTTTATTTCAGACGTACAAAAGGCGTCCCCAAAAAGACGTCTTTAAGATGTTGTAACGGTACACGCCTCGTTGCGGGAAGCGCTGTGAGGCGTGCGAGCCCTCCCCGGATTGGCTCAGCGGCCAGGGTTCTTTGGGGAGGGGAAACGAGGTGATTAAATGAAAAACGGTCTGACCTCGAAAATCAAGGTCAAAATAACAAAATTTTTTGTTTAATCGTGTTCTACTGGTCATAAGGATCAACTTTGTGAAAGAAACCATGGGTCGCATCTCAACCGTTCTCTTAAAAAATGATGTTGCATTTCTTATTTATTTTTGCAGTGCTCGAAATCGCTGCAGACGTTACCGAGAATTTCGGTAACGCAAACACCATTTCTCTTCTTATACAGGCCATATAGTTCTTGCGAACTAATCTGCAGACGAGCGGCCTCGGTGCGACCGTGTCTCGGCGTTGACAATAGCCCAGCTGATCGAGCTCGGCGCCGAGACCGGGTGAACGCACGCAGACGTAAACTTTATGTTTACGTCTGAAAGATTACTTGTGGCGTGAGCCACCGTTCCCATATTCCAAAATATCAAATCCGTCACCCACCGTCCTTGTTTCCTGTGCCGCAGCGGCCGTTAGGGCATTGCCCTCGTGCGCTAGCTAGCGTTCGACACTGCCAAATCCTTTGTCATTTTCAAAAACCCCACTCCTTATTCCTTTCGGTGCCGGTGGCCCCGCACAGTATAAATAACCCGCGATAACCGCTGCGCGGGGTCTTTTGACACGCTCGATCGCTCGATCATAGTCTTGCTTTATTTTCGTTTATTCGTGCGCTTCACGACTCTTCACTCTCCCAAATCGCGCGCTTCACGATTTGCGCGTTACATCACCGACTTCTACATATTCTCCGCTTTCTTGTATACTTTCCGCTTTATTCTTAATATACTATTTATTATTTCATACAGTCCACTATTACTCTCTACCTGCCTCTATCGCAACCTCTATACCTCATTCCTCTCGCTGTAGTTCCAAACATGCAGCTTCTTTATTTGTAAATTTTTTACATCCAGCGACAATATATAAGTAAATAGCGTATAAAGAGGGATGGTGGTCAGGAAGAGCAAGTGGCGGAAAAGATAAGGAAGGGGGCGGCAGTGATGGGACAAGTGTGGGGAATAGGGAAGAGGAGATTTGGAAAGGACTGGGGTAGGAGGATTTGGCTTTTCGATAAGTTAGTATGGCCGGTGATGAGCTATGGAGTGGAAATATGGGGGTGGAAGGAGAGGGAAGGTATGGAAAGGATGCAGGAGAGATACCTAAAGTGGGTGTTAGGTGTAGAAAGGTGCACACCAGGGTACATGGTTAGGGAAGAATTGCAGAGAGAGTTATTGAGGGCGGGCTTAAGGGGGCCGGCAGGGTTTGAAATCCATATGCTTATGCATGGGTCAAAACCTTTTCAAACTATCGCTTCAATATTGCAATGAGCAGTTTAAAAGTGGTCACTTGTGTTTCCTAAAAGTCCAATTTATGTCTGTATAGAGCCCAAATTTCGAATTTCTACCTCATCGGGGAGTAATTAACAATATTCGGCAGAAAATTCGAATTCTGAAGCAAGTATGACGTCACAAGATGGCTGCCGCTGAGAGATTCTCTTAATTTCGCGAGATTTAGTGTTCGTATCGAAAAAACGGCTCTATACAGACATAGCGAAGACATGTACAAACACGGTGGTATGTATTTTTAATTGATTACTTACTTATTTAAGACGTAAAATGACTAGAAAAAAAAGGCACAATTTTGCGGTTCCGGTTACTAGTGCCACGGTCTCTCCGCGGCAAACACTGTACGTTGTGATAGAATACGGTCGATAATGCAGATCGATAGTATAGGTTTACGTATGTACGATATGTATGCTGCCGAATATTGCAAATTACTCGACGATGAGGCAGAAATTCGCATTTTGGCCTCTGGACAGACCTAGATTGAACCTTTAGGAAAGACAATTGACCATTTATAAACTGCTCATTGCAATATTGAAGCGGCAATTTGAAAAAGTTTCTGACCCTTGCACGTGTCGCTACGCGTCTCGTAACGTCAGGTTGCTTCGAAATATCCGTTATATTCCAGTAACTAACTAGAATGAAATATGTTGTAGTCCATGTGACAGTAGAAGAGGTTTAGTAATAATTTCTTTTTTGCAGCTTGAGAACTATTTTTAGAAATTAAAGGCGAAGTTAGCAATTTCTGCCTACATTGTCGATGAACGGGCTTCGCTTGCGAATTATTATCACCGGAACTGTTTCTCCACTTCAGCTACACTTCTTTTTGTTTAATTTAGAAAGGATACGGCTGTTGTAAAATAATTTTTTCGACAATGACAAGGAACTTTATAATGTAGGAAAGTATAAACAAATTCTTTTTTTGCGTTTTTTTTTTCGATGATGAGCCAGTGATTCACATGTTGGAAAAATGTGGTCACATTCCCTGAAATTTCCCCTTCAAAATGAACCCTTCAGAAGAATGGAGAATTCTGATTGATTATGTATAGATGTTAGTTTGTATGTGAATTGAATATGTTCTACAAGAAAGGTGTCATTGCTCAATGAAAACCACGAGAAGGTGGTGATTATTTACTTGACAATTAGGGTTTCATAAAATATACTTTAAAACCAGAATTTCATGTTATCGGCTTTGCAGTCTGCAAGGTACTGTCTGCAAAATATATGTTTAAATAAAAATTTCAAGTAACGAATAAAAGATAAAAAAAATTTTATTCGTCATTCGAAGGTCATATCGTCGATTCGGGAGTTGTAGTCTTAGAATTTAATGGAAAAAGGGCGACACGTTTTTTGAAATGTCTGTAAAATCAACAATTTATAAGAGATCGAAAAATCCTTTGACATTCGTTCATAGGTCGCCAAAGACTACAACATATTCAAATTTGAACAAAATCCCACAGCAGTACTCGAAAATGTGCCCGATTTCGCGGGGAGTGACCTCGGTACACAAATGACTGATGCATGTTGTTACGTTGTACTTTCAGACGTAATGAAATAGCGAGAAATAGGGTTGCCAAGCTTGAAGTCCATAATGAAGAAGCGCGGGATAAAATATAGCAGGCCGCCGAAAATGATCGGAAAGTAGTAAAAAATATCACCTCGCAATTCTAATTACGGATCAGACAGGATGTCAGTATCAGTCAACGTTCGAAAGGATAATATCATATAAGGGAGAAAAGACCGCATTTGTTCAGGAAAAGGTAGATGAACTTATGTCACATCACTCAAACGTAATAGTAACTTGTTCGAAATCCGGAAAATCACAGGAAATTTATAAAATTTAATATATAATTATTATATAAATAATAATATATAATAATAGTAAATAATCCTGTTGTTAGTAAATAAATACATGCTATTTATAATTCAGAATGCAATTTTATGCGTGTTAATCGATTGAAAATATAAATACATAATGATAAAACATAATAAAATTTTTAAAAAATGCGTTAGTAGGCAGGATTTGAACCCTGGTCGTCGGGGTGAAAGCTTGGCACGCTACCGTCGCGCCACACCAATTTTTGTAGTCTAGAACAAATACGGCATGACATAGAAGATATATACATTTATATATATATACAATTTATAATATCGTAATATGAGACATATATAAATATACATATATATATAATAATATAAATATATTATTACATTTATGCGCTTCGTGGCATAAAAAGAGTTGCTTTAAATTTCATTTAAATGAGATTTGAATATAATTTTCTTTCTGACAGGAAGTAAATTCCGGCTCATTTTCAAGAAGTCCTGGTAATATGTATAAAATTATTATAATGTTAAGAATAAACTGATTCAATTGAATATAAATCAAATGATTTCCTTAGCTTTTGCATACACGTGAGTGTATGTCCAAACACGACATCATTTGGACTGTCTTTAATGAGATTGTAATTCTTA
Organism: Halictus rubicundus; assembly: GCF_050948215.1. Classification (NCBI taxonomy): domain Eukaryota; kingdom Metazoa; phylum Arthropoda; class Insecta; order Hymenoptera; family Halictidae; genus Halictus; species Halictus rubicundus. The sequence continues at coordinate 1,609,795 of NW_027488569.1, forward strand.
TCGTAACATTACGTATCAGTGAAACTTGTTCGATTGCACTCGAATTTGACCTCATTTTCATCAGGAAAATCCCCTCCATTCGCTCGTCACAATTTCATGAGGATATATTGAAAAATCTAAAAGTTTAAACTTTCATACGTGCGCGATTCTCCATCCGCTTACAATGTATGTCGTCTGTCGTCGCTGTGTCTTTGAAGCTCGGCGCTCGGCAAAAGTTATTCGAAGATTTATTCGAAGCCTTCGAATAAAAGATACAGATAAAAGATGAAAAAATTATTCGAAGTTCGAATAAATCCGCTTCGAATAAAAAAAATTATCTTTATTCGTCGGATAAATTCTCGTCGAATAAAATTATTTATCCGATACTCGTAGAATAAAGATACTTTTCTTATTCGAACCTTCGAATAACGAATAAAGATAGAGTATCTTTTATTCGAATCGTTATTTAAATAATTTTTTATCGAAATAATGCCCAACTCTGCTTTTGACCATCTTATCCGGATTAGTCTTAAAAATCAACAAAAAAAAAAATTATGTAAAAAATATAGAACATATTTTAGTATACGCCATTAAACCCGATCTTTAAAAAAGATTTCTAGTCCAAATTTCGCATTGATATCTTTTTTAGTTTAAAAGTTGTAGCAAAATGTTCGCCTCGCCGAACCGGGAATCGATTGCGGCTCAGGCGCTCGAAACTTCGATAACGTGAATTCGGCGGAACGCGTCGAACAGTCGAGCTGGCATCTCACACGGACAGAATAGAGGTACGCTTGTGTGTAGCGCAGGCGTAGTAGAAGCAACGTAAGGAGACGTACTGTTGCCTTCGTCGTTTATTTTCTCACTACAAACGAGAAAGAAAATAATGCAACTACGTTCTCAGTCAGTAGTGAAATAGATTGACATCTTGCAAAAAAGATCAACTACATAATTATTGATTTATTAATTCTTAACTCTTTCGAATTTTACAACTAATATTAATTGATGTTTTGGATGATTCTTTAAAGCTAAAGTTTATGTTTTTTAAATGAAATATACATGAAAATATATAGTAAATTTCAATTTAATTTCTTTTTCAAATTCAGTTACAAAATATATTCAAAATGGTTGCGTATTAATAGTGTTAAAAAATTGTAGAAATGCGAATAATAATTATACGTATGGAGAATTGTTATTTACGTTCAAGGTTTATGAAAATTGTATTTCTATAATTTGGAAACGTAGTATCTATATTTATTAATATTGTATTCATAAAGATAATTGTAGATATATAACATAATGACATCAAATAAAAAAATATAATTTGAACCTATAGTCATAACATCAGATATGTACATAACTCGTCAATCATTTGTATTTGACCAGATTTGATCATTTTTGTGGATCTAGTTCCAACATTTATCATTCGTCAGCGTAGAGGGCGTAAGAAAACCAGTTGTTTACATGTGAGACACGAAACCCCATATGGTGATTGGTCTACTCCTATACCTCGTCTGTGCTGATAGTTCCACGTTCTTAGTTCCACAACCGACGAAAGTATCTCGACATTGGGGCCGTTACCGACCGATCCCAGCACCCACCTGGCACCCACTTTGAGACTCGCAGTTTAACACGGGGGCTGGCAGTCTTTATACAGGGTGGCCCACATAACTCTGAACAGCTCAATATCTCGAAAACTATGCCATCGATTTTAAAGTTCTTAGTCTTAAATTGCATGGAACTGAAGGGCCTTTCTGACTACATCAACGTGAAGTGGCCTCCCTTCCCCTTTAACGGGGGAGGGGAGGTACCTTTGTAATTTTAAATGGAACCCCCTATAAAATGTTACATATTTAGATTCTACCGGAAAAAACAAGTCAATTTTGTCTGAAACATTTTTTTGTCAGATACTTCCGTGATGAGATATAACAGTTTGAAGTTTCGAGTTGTAGGTACTTGAAGCGCTCGGAAATAGCGTTATGGAATTATACGCGCTTGAGTCCTTTGCTTATTCATGAAGAAACACAAACAATAATATTTACAATTCTTGAGTTTGTCTCACTTATCTATGAAAACGTTTTCAGTTTAGAGCTGTTATTCAAGCAGTAACATTGTGATTATGGCTACTTATTAACGTTAGGTGAATGCCAAAAAAATTATCGGCGCGCAGCAGTGATGTTTTTTGAACGTTATGGAATCAAAAAATGTCATGCAACATTTCATAATTTAGAAAAGCGGCTTAGTAAAGCTGTCACTAATGAAAATAATAGTGCCAGTATTCTTGCTGCAATTACATTAAATCCTCATATTAGTCAACGTACACTTGCACAAACATCACATATTAGTCGTTCATCAATTCAACGAATTTTGAAACGGCAAAAGTATCATCCATATCACATGGTTTTATCACAAGAGCTTTCGATAGCAGATTACGATCACCGCGTAAGATTTTGTGAGTGGCTGCAGGGTGTTGTGGAAAACGACTTTTTGTGCAAAATACTTTTTTCCGATGAGGCCACTTTTATGAATTCAGGGCATGTAAATAGACATAATCTGCATTATTGGGCCGTGGAAAACCCAAATTGGATGCGATGTGTTCCCTTTCAACATCGATGGTCTTTAAATGTTTGGCGTGGCCTAATAGGAGATTTTGTGATTGGACCTTATTTTTTTCAAGAAACTGTAACATCTGCAAGTTATTGTGATTTCTTATAAAATCATTTGCCTGCGCTTTTGGAAGATATGCCACTGCACGTTAGAAGAGAAATGTGGTTCCAACAAGACGGCGCTCCTCCACATTTTGCAATCATCACCAGGCAATTTTTTAACGAAAAATTTGGGAACAAATGGATAAGTCGTGGGGGACCTCGTCAATGGCCTCCTCGATCCCCCGATCTAACACCATTAGATTTTTTCTTATGAGGATATGTAAAGGACAAAGTTATGTTTGAACCACCGACGACAAAAGAGGATATGAAACAAAGAATACATGACGCTTGCGTTTCAGTGACTCCCGAAATGTTAAAAAATGTTAGAACAACTTTGATGTTTCGAGTAAATAAATGTTTACAAGCCCGTGGTGGACATTTTGAACATTTAATTTAAAGTACATTTTATTTCTTCACGAATAAGCAAAGGACTCAAGCGCGTATAATTCCATAACGCTATTTCCGAGCGCTTCAAGTACCTACAACTCGAAACTTCAAACTGTTATATGTCATCATGGAAGTATCTGACAAAAAAACGTTTCAGACAAAATTGACTTGTTTTTTCCGGTAGAATCTTGTTACGTTCCGAACGATTGTTATTAGTTTCTAAAACCATTTTGGCTTTATCCGTCGGTAGCACTGTGATTGATAATTCTTGTAATTGTGGGATTTCCCTAATTGATCACAGTGTGGCCTTTGACGTTGTATAGCATTCTAGATTATTCCGCGTTAAATGTATTTATGTAACGAATACCCTTCTTGGAATCAACGCCGTCCGGAAACGTTGCTATGTTTAAGTATTTAGATTAGGATAAAGGCAGAGGTAACGATGCCCGCTCGTCACCTTGTTAGTATTAAGCGGCCTCGTCAGTCGGACCATAACATAAGGCGAATATACCAACGGTCGAGGAGAGGCTGGCTTGCGTGGTGTAGAATATGGGAACGTAAGGGTGTTCGGTAATTCATTGCAATTGTGGGATCACCCTAACCGGACACACCAAACGTTCGGCTCAGGTATGTTGAGCGTTCAAGGATCTCTTTGTTTACACGGGCTACGCCGATCGACGACCGTTGGCGAAGCGTACGAAGGAAAGAGAGGAATGCGTAACGCGCGTGATTGGGCCGTCGAACTGAGACCCAAATTTAATTGGTTAGGTGCGTAGAGAGGGGAGCCGGCCAGCGGGCCGAGCTAGCCGAAACGCGACGAGGAACGTTCCTTCTTCGATGTACAAGCGCGAGGTGCGTATCGAAGTTGTCCGTGAGATCCGTTTAGGCAGAGTTTCGCATCAGGGTTTCCATAACGCCCGGGCGGAAAGTCCTAGTTCTCTCGTTAAGTAGTTGTAGTTCAATTTGCCTTGCCGAGCCATGGTGCTCGTAGATTTAAGTACAATTTTAGTCTTTTGATTCTTAACCTCATTAGTCCCGCGTCAGTCCGATTCGCGTGACAGTGTTCGTTTGGCGTTGGGTTATTTTGTATTTTAGCTTTTAGGTGACTGTTCGCCAGCGGATTGTATTTTCACTCTCACTCTCTTTCGACGGTCTTAATCCCTATTATTGTGTAGAGAGAGAGATATTGTTATCGGTGAGTGCTTTCCGTTGTTGTTACATTTGTGATATTCTATTGTTGTATTTAATTCAAGTTGTAATATTGTTGATTGTTCGATCGTGGCCTTGCCGGTCCTTTACAACCGTGCGGGTGATATTAGCTGTACGCTCGATTGTTTCTCTTTGTTTTGCGTGAATATATACATTTATACATGGTTTGTTAACTATTCGAACCCATAGTCTTTATTTAAGCCTCCTGTTCCTTTAATGCTTTGCTCGTCGGGGAAGCAGTGTTACAGAGGGGTGTAATTCTTAGACGACTAGAGAGATCCCGCGCTCTCGGTTTAGGATTGTGTCCTTCCGAGAGGCCGCGTAGTCGTCACAATCTAAATATGTAACATTTTATAGGGGGTTCCATTTAAAATTACAAAGGTACCTCCCCTCCCCCGTTAAAGGGGAAGGGAGGCCACTTCACGTTTATGTAGTCAGAAAGGCCCTTCAGTTCCATGCAATTTAAGGCTAAGAATTTTAAAATCGATGGCATAGTTTTCGAGATATTGAGCTGTTCAGAGTTATGTGGTCCACCCTGTATTTGAATGGCCGGACTTCCGTTTCCGGTCGTGTGAGAGATTGAGGTGCGAAACAGAGTGTGCGGAAATCTTGAGTGAAAGTGTGGAGAGAAAGAGGTGTGTGGGGAGAAGGTGTGTGGAGAAGGATAAGGGCAGGGAAGCGAGATAGAGAGTATTGGAGGAAGGAGAAAGTGAGTGGAGAGAGAGGTTAGGTCCGGGCGACGGTAGAGAGGAGTGCGTGGGATTACTTCTGGAAGGAGTGGAAGGTGGCGCCATCTAGCGGGAGACAGATAGCATAAGGAGCGGGGAAATTTGAAAAGGAGATAAGTAGAAAATAGAAAAGATGTGCAGAAGATATGAGTGAGAGAGGTGGAGAAGACAGGAGGGTGGGGAAAGTAGAGGGGGGAGAGAAAGGAAGAATAGGGAAGATTCTGAAAGATGACAGGTTAGAACGGTGGTTTAGTACGGAAAGTTTGGAAAGTTTAGAAAGTGTGGGGAGAAAAAGGGGAATAGAGGCAGTAGAAGGAGAGGGGAGGGAGGTAAGCGGAGTTTTTAAAAGGAGTGACAAAACAAAAAGGTCACGAGAGAAGGGAAAAGAGGAGGAGGGGACAGAAGTTAGGGGTATGGAGGAAGTGATCAGAGGGTTAATAGGGGAAGTGCGGAGGTTGTGGGAAGAGATGCAGGAGCAGAGGGAGGAAGGGAAAAGGTGGGTGGAGGAGTGGTGGAAAGAAAAGGAGAAATGGAGGGAAGAGAGGAAGGAGGAGGAGAGAAGAAGGGAAAGGATAGAGACATGGTTAGAAAGAATAGAAGGAAGGGTTGTAGAAGTAGAGGGAAGGGTAGAGGAAATAGAAAGGAGGGAAGGGGAAGAGAGGAAAAAAGGGGGAGAAGGAGGGATAGGGGGGAAATTGTAGAGGAAAACAGGAGAAGAATTAGGAGCATAGAGGTAATGCAAGATAGGAAAGAAAGGCGGAGAAGAGGAAGAACATAATAATAAATAGGATATAGTTAGAGGGAAAGAATTTGAAAGAGGAAGTAAGGAGGGTGTGGAAATTAGTGGGGGTGAAGGAAGAGGGAATAGAAGAAATAAGGAATATAGGTAAAGAAGGCAAAGACGGGTGTGGGATGGTGCGAGTTAAAATGGCGAATTTGGAGCAAAAAAGGAAGGTAATGGAAAGAAGGAGGTTGCTAAAGGGAAAAAAAGAATGGTTAGACGATGATTTAACAGAGGAAGAAAGGAGGGCAAGATGGAAAATAGAAAGGGAAGCGGAGAAGGACAGAGAGAAGGGAATGAACGTGCAGGTAGGGTGTATGAAAATGTGGGTAAATGGAAGAATGAAGAGATGGAATGAGATAGAGGAAGTGTGGTGTGAAGATCAGGGAAACGGGAATGGGGAGAAGGGTGGGGAAGGGGAAAGAGGGGGAAAGCAGGGTACAAGATAACTTTCTGGAATGTGGCAGGATTGAGGAATAAGGATGCAGAGTTTTGGAAAGGGCTGGAGGGTTGGGACATAATAGTTTTAATGGAAACGTGGGTAGAGGAAAGGGGGTGGAACGGGATAAGGAGAAGGCTCCCGAAGGGGTATGTGTGGGAGACTCAGTGGGCAAGGAGAGTAGAAAAAAGGGGGAAGCAATGGGGGTATGATAATAGGAGTAAGGAAAGAGGTTGAGAGGGAATGGGAGGAGGCAGGAGATGAAGAGGGCATCATGACGGTAAGGGTGAAGATAGGTGAGAAATGGTGGAGGGTGGTAGGGGTATATGTAAACGGGGATCTGGAAAGAAAGTTGGAAATGTTGGGGGAGTGGACAGAGGAAAGAGGGTACCGGGAAAGAGTAATTATAGGGGGGGGGACTTTAATGCGAGGACGGGAAGAGAAGGGGGGAAGTGGGAGAGGAGGGTGAGAGGGAAAGGGAGTAGAAGGTCGAAAGATGGGAAAGTAAACACAGAAGGAAGGAGACTGATTAGATATCTACGAGAGAGAGGGTGGAGGATATTAAATGGTAGTATAAAAGGAGACGAGATGGGGGAATGGACATAGTATGTAGGGGGAAGAGGGAATTCAGTCATAGACTACATTTTAGGGAATGAACGAACAAGGGAAGGGGTGAAAAGGATGGAAATAGGGGAACAGATCGATTCAGATCACCTGCCACTAACGGTATGGATCAAAGGAGTGAGGGGAGGGGGTAATAAAAAGGAGGAAAGAGGGAAGGGGAGGGGGAAAAAGGGGGGTCACTGGTCAGAGGAAGAAATAAAGGATTTCAAAGAAAGATTTGGGACTGGCAGGAGAGGAGAAGAGGGAGTGGAGGAAGAATGGAAAGGATTGAAGGAAAGAATATAAGAGGCGTTGGAGATGGAGGGGCAAAAGAGGAAAAAAGGAGGAGGGGATGGTGGGATGAGGAATGTAGGGATTGGAAAAGGAAAATGAGAGAAGAACTAAGGGGGTAGAGGAGAAAGGGAGGGGAGGGTAAGAAATTTAAGGAAGAGAAGAGTATAAGGGTATAAGGAGTTATGTGAAGAGAAGAAGAAGATAAAGAGAGAGAAATGGGAAAGGATGGTGGAGGGACTGAAAAATGAGAGTCAGATATGGAAAGTGGTGAATATGGAAAGGAAGGGGGGAGCGAGGATAGATGAAAGGATAAAGATGAAAGAATGGGATGAGTATTTTAAAAAATTATTAGGAGGGCAGAAGGGCGGGAGGGAAAGGAAGGGGCAGGTAGAAGAGAGAGGGATGGGGAGAGGAAACTAGAAAAGTCGGAGGTAAGCAGAGTGATTAGGGGTTGAAGGAAGGAAAGGCTGCCGTGGGGGACGGTATATCGAATGAGGTATGGAAATATGGAGGGGTTGAGGTGGAAGAAATGTTATGGAGAGTGTATGACAAAGTTTGGAGGGGGTAGGGATGGCCGGAAGACTAGAAGGAGGAGACAATAGTAAGGTGGAGAATTACAGAGGAATAACGCTCACCTAGACGGCATATAAAATATACGCGGCGGTATTGGTGGAGAGGTTGAGAGAGGAGATAGAGAGAAAAGGGTTATTACCAGACAGTCAGGCAGGTTTTAGGAAGGGGATGGGGTGTATAGATAACATATATGTGTTAAATTATTTGATAAACAGGTAAGTGAGAACGAAAAAAAGGGGTTGATAATAATGTTCATTGACTTAAAAGCGGCATTTGACTCGGTAGAAAGGGAAGAGTTGGTGAGGGCAATGAGGAAAAGGGGGGTAAGGGAAGGGTTAGTGGAAAGGTGCGAGGAGTTGCTAAAGGAAACAAGGAGCAAAGTTAGAGTAGGGGACGAAGAAGGAAAATGTTTTTGGACTGTAAGGGGAGTGAGGCAAGGATGTTCACTAAGCCCACTACTTTTTACAATGCTGATGGCAGACGTAGATGAGGAGTTGGAGAGGGGAGGCTGGGTGGGGGGGGGGTAAACTAGGAGGGAAGAAATTTTATACGCTAGCGTACACCGACGATATAGCGATGCTGGCGGAGGAGGAGGAGGGGATGAGAGGGATGATGGGGAAGATGGAGCGGTACCTAGAAGGGAAAAAATTACAGTTAAATGCGGAAAAATAAAAAATGATGAGGTGTAGAAGAGGCGGGGGAGATGGAAAAGGGTGAAATGGAGGTGGAAGGACAGGGAGATTGAAGAAGTAAGAGAGTATAAGTATCTGGGGTACGTAATAACGAGGAATGGTGGCAAAAAGCGCAAGTGGAGGAGAGAGTGAGGAAAGGAGCAGCGATAATGGGGAAGGTTTGGAGGATCTGAAAAAGGAGGTTTGGCAAGGATTGGGGTAGGAGAATATGATTATTTGACAAGTTGGTTTGGTCGGTGATCAGCTATGGGGTGGAAATTTGGGGATGGAAAGAGAGGGAAGACATGGAAAACCTGCAGGGGAGATTTTTAAGGTGGGTTCTGGGAGTCGAAAGGACAACACCGGGATACATGGTGAGGGAGGAAATGCAGAGGTAGTTATTGAGGGGAAAGGCAGAATTGAGGGCGTGGGGATACGAGAAGAAGTTAGCAGAAGGAAAAGGAGGGAAGCTGGCGCGGTTATGCTGGGAAGAGGTAAGAAGGAGGGATAGGTTGGGAGGGGCAAGAGATGGGTAGGAGAAGGAGAGGTGGGAGTTCTTTAAGGAGAGAGGGTGGTCGGCGGAGGAAACAAATGAAATGATTGATGAAAAAAGGGAGAGAATGAGTGAGGAAATAATCCAAAAAGAAAAGGAAAGACAAATAAAGGAAAGAAGGGTTAAGATAGAGCCGTCGAGGTCAAACAAGTATTATGGGTTGGTGAAAGGAGAGGGACTGCTGGGGTATCGAAAGAAAGGATGGGGAGTCATTTGGGGAGTCAAAATAAAGTATATACAAATATATATATATCTTCTTACATCATGAAATTAGTTAGAGGAGTTTCCAATTACTCAAGTCCACAATCTTGTCCTTAAAAAAAAAAAAATAACAGTATTCGTACGTATAAAATACTGGATATAAGGTATTCGTTCATATTTTGCAACTTCAAATTTATAACCCGAATGGGCAGGGTGACAATGATTTGGTACGGGCCTAGCGACGAATGTCCCTTTAAATTTTGTCTATCTCGAGGCGTGCATACGATTATGTTCTGTCTCGTCGACTATGGTAGTAGGACTGTAGTAGTAGGCTTTTGTCTATACGTTTAACTCCACATAGTTAAATGTTGCAGAAACTTTAACAGCTCATATCAACATATGGTTCTTTTCAAACTTTTTCTCTTCTCGATAAGTAGAAGGTGTTGATGTAAAAAACTGTAACGACAATTTTCTTTGTTATAAACAATTTTGCTGCAAGACTCTTTTACAAATGTCCACCGATCCAGAGGTGTAGATTCACCCCTAGGGCGGATGACCATTACTTTTTATATACCCTGTACCTGTTTAAAATGTTGAAAGATGAAGATATGTAATTCATATCATTATCTGATTCATTATTTATCTACTATATTGTTATCATCATTTTCGTTACATGAATATTCTATCCCAAACACTAAAAATAATAACACTTTTAGTAATAAATAAATACGTACGTTTACAGCGTGTGCGTTTGCGTTTGTGTAGCGGCTAGCTGGGCGCCGGAGGAGAAATCTTCAGTGCACCAGCACCAAAAAAGATTTATGGTTTGCACAGCTTAAGACGCTATTTGTGAGAAAACGTCTTTAACGATTTTGGCCACTTAGCGGACAGATGTGTCCTTGTAGTTCCCAGCGACGAACTCAATAGCGCAAGTGGACGCCATAAATTTTGGGTAGTCTAAGGGTCTCCAGCCTAGAGTGTCCCAGCGACGCGTGCCTGGTTTCTATCACCCGGGAAAGCTGGGCCCGTTGACGTAAGCCAGCAGTCACGTACCGCACTTAGCACGGGGCCCGGAAGACACCCCGCTGCATCACCAAAATTAGATTTTTAACAGAACGACGCGCTCACCCTTCTCAGGCACGAGAGGCGTGGAACGTGGGCGTGTTATGCAAAATGCACGGATTGGTGGAAGTTCCTCGCAAAGACTTCAGTCGACAAGCATTTTTAGAGATATAAGGCAGAGACTACCGACGCGAAGGGCAGTCTAGACACAGCCGAATCTCAATCGTGTAGCAAAGTCAGTCGAGCCTAGCTAGTCCAGTCGTAGATTTACAATCGCGCTAATCGATCTACCCCGGACGTTATCGCGACATCACTCATTAAGAAATAAACGACTGAGTCACGTAAACCTGATTTTGAATACTTATTCGAAGGCACCCGCCTTTACAATAACCCTATTCCTTCATATGTAATTTCATTCTTCTTATGCAATAAATAACATACTTATACCTATTTTTGCTTAATATTGTTGCGTTACCCCGATCTCCCCTACGTCTATACACGAGATAACTGCGTTGCAAACTGTTGAGGGGGATACAATGCAAACACATATGCCTACGGTTCACATATCGAGAGCAATTGGCAGGAGAACTAAACTTCTTGGAGAAATATTCCCCTACTCTCCCGTGTAGCGAACTCTATGGAGAGAGAGAGAGAGAGAGAGAGAGAGAGAGAGAGAGAGAGAGAGAGAGAGAGAGAGAGAGAGAGTACTTCAACTGTATATGTGCGATATGTATATATTTAATACATACAATATATGTACATACAATTTAATAATATATTATTAATAATTAATAATACATCATCCTATTAATAATATATTGATAATAATAATAAGACTAATAATAATAATATATATTATTTTTATGTTATTAAGTACAGTAGCATGCAAAAGTTCCCGGCCAACTGGTATTTGCTATCCTTCTTCCAAAAAAAAGCGTTAAGAATGTTACGTATGGAGACGTTCTCCACGTTGATTTCGATTAAAAGTTCTAATCTCTTTTCTGAGAACGAAAAGCGTCACAACAGGTCCCTTTTACGAAAAAGATACTGTATGCCTTCTTTATATCAAAATCTTTAGACACTCCCTTCTGGCATCCGTTAATTGATATTCTGATAGGAAATAGCCCGGATAACCTTCATTAACCCCTTTCAACGAAAATCTAACTGAGACCTGCTTTTCATTAGAAGTGACAAAAAATGTGATTGTGGCCCTACGTGACATTAAATCTTAAACAGAGTATCCCTTTCATTTTCAAGGTATATAAACCCGTTCATTTTCATCCTCTTTGGTTCAGTAGAGATTCAGCAGTGGTTCAGTCGCGTTATAGTAATCGTGCAGTCACGTCGCGTTACACGCATCAGAGTCAATTATAGTGAGATCGGGTTAAAGTCCCTTTCGAATCAAAAACGTAACCTTATAGATTCCGGTAGTTCCGTGTATATTCTATTTGGCATTCAACAATCGCTCTCCGACCCCGCATTGCCAGTGCGTCAACACCGTGCAGCATAGGTAACAATTTCTCCAGTTGTACACTTATTACATTCATTCGCGACACAAACAATTACATTTGTAATTATCTTAATTCAAAATATATTTGTTTTGTTTGTTTAACTCGCGTAATCTACAACCCTTAATTATTGCCTAATATCCTAATCTAATGATTGAACGTTCCCACACGATACAATCTTACCGCTCGGATTGTATCAATTAAATAATATATAAGTTACGAGGCTTACTGATATTAAATTCAAATTAACAAAGATTTCAAACTGGAAACAAATAGAAACCATATTCAAGGGATAATAACTCCCTCGCCGGCCTCTCGCGTTGCTCGCAGCCCTGGCTCGTAACAAGAAATTTTTATTAGAATCATATATAAGGCCATATTACGTGAAAGGATACTATAGAAAAGATCAATGCTGTTGATTCTTCATACATGTTTATTTAAAGGATAAGTAAACCAGAGTGTTCAAAAGTTCCCGGCCAGTTTCTTTTATAAGTCTGTAAAAGGTCAGTAAGTGTAAAAGGTCATTCAAATAATATTACGTAGTATTGTTACTTCAGTTGGTAATTAGTCGCTGAAACGTAAACGTGGTTCGAAAGACATCTGTCGAAGTACGCAAAATTGTGATAGAATTGTCGTTAAAGGGAAAGTCATCACGCGAAATTGCTTCAACAATGTCTATCGGGAAAAGTACAGTGAACGATACAATTAACAGATATCGTGCAGGGCATGGCGTAAAAAATCGCCCGCGGAGTGAAAGACCCCGAAAGACCACTAAAAGAATTGATAGAATTATAAAACGTAAATCAATTGCGGACCCAAAGAAGACAGCTAGCAATATTGCAGCTGAACTACAACAGGAAAAAGTTGCTAATGTTACGTACGGAGACTCTGTTTACGTGAGTCTCTTACTCCCTTCTTGAAACCACATGTTTTCCCTACAGGAGGTCCGGGCCATATGCCATGATAAACAATTACGCCATTAGGGGAAAGTACACGCATATGGGAAAATTTGGAGGGATGCCTTCCAGATTTTTCCATACCAACGGATGGAAACGGATGGAGCAACGGAACTTAGTATCCTTGACAATACTTCACAGTACACAATTGTAGACCCCTATTGCCTTTTTTTATATTATATTATTGTCAAACATACGAGTCTTTAAACTCATTTCAACATCCTTTTGAATTCCAGTAACTAATATTTTCCCATATTGATACACCTTTACCACTCGAGGTGTATCAATAATATTTAACCCCTTAGCTTACAATGACGCCTCAGAGGCGTCGTAAGTCTATCGGGCCAAACATGAATATTACTAAATTTTTGTATTAAAATAAAAATGTTATTATTAATGTATTATTCAATTTGCAACAATAAATCTTTTTTTTTTGTTTAATAATCAACTAATCATAGGAAGTTTGCGATTTGTACAGTTTCGAACGCTCAGTCAAGCTGTGTATGTCCCTGCGCGCGGCCGACCTTGGTGTCGCTTTTGGCCCGCACAGTTGGAAATTAAATCCTAAGGCAAGGGGTTAAACGTTATCCATCCTTACCCATACCTACCCAATCCAACCTTACCCATCCTATAGTAGTGGGCAAATCGGTGATGAAACAGGCATAGACTAGTCCACGACAACCTATTCCTGTGTAAGCAAACAGACCTCGGTCTACGCATTAACTGCCCTGGCTCTCGGCTCGTAACACATATTAGTTGATGTACGGTATCAAGAAGATTACATGATGTAGGACTATTTGGCAGAGTTAGTGTTAAAAAGCCACTAATCAATAAGAAAAATAAAGTAGCCCGATTAAAGTTTGCCAAAAAATATTATGACGGGACTGTTGAAAATGGAAAGCTGTTCTTTTTTCGGATGAATCTAAATTTAATCTATTTAGCAGCGATGGAAGACAAGGGTACGACGTTCTGTTGGCACAAGAAATGATCTCAGGTTCCAAACAGCAACTGTTAAACATGGTGGAGGAAGCATTATGGTATGGAGAGCTTTCTCCGCTCAAGGAATTGGACCTCTTATAAAAATTGAGGGTATCATGAATGGTGTCATGTGTTCCATCGCAAAGAACGTTTCAAGTGGGGTTTGCCTTCGGACGATTATTTATGATACGCTCGTGACTAAGTGATCACCTTCAACGATTAGGCACGGTGTAAAATGTGGCGACCATTCAAATCACAGCCTGCCTTTCGTTTGTTTTCACTTCCTATGGTTACGAGACGTCATAAATTAAGTCCTTACGAAGGACCACCCAAACCAAAAGGCACTGTTCTGAAGTGTCGAGGGTCAGCCTTCTTGAGAGACCGGCATCAGCTTACGCTCTCCAGGGCAAGGCTCACTTAGCTCGCTAGCTGCTAGATCAGCCTTACTGACTCGAAGTCTTTCGTTTCTATATTTTTAGGGTGATCATAAATCGTATGCGTACACCGAGTGTATGTACGAAACAACAAATTCTTTATTCCGTCCGCTATTTTGTCGTTTACTTTTAAGTTTTGAGTGTGACTTCCTTAAACAGCATTTTCTCTGTTTGTAAAACTAAATGACATATCTGTTACATATTTAATAACAAATTTCTCAATGAGAAAATTATTAAATGATTCCACTTTTGAAATCATCATTTGCATTCTACAAGTCGAAAATTTCATTTGCCGTTACTCAATAATTCGAAACGAAATGTCAAACACGATAAGCAGTGTAGCAAACATTAGCAGCAAATGTTTGCAAATAAATTGTTCTATAGTGTTTAAACTGAATATCGTGAAAGTGCCAAGGGGTACATAACTGAGTGAAAGCATTTTATTGTGAAATTTTAAAATGGTGTAGGTACATGCCATCTGTAAGACCATATGAAAACTATTACAAAAAACATCACTTAAAAGAAGTGTACATGGTTCCTGAACACATATTTGTACTAGAACTTGTCATCATAAGTACTACCTAAATACTACTTAAATATTTGACTACTACTTAAATATTTTTTATAATAAAAATAAGTGCAAATTTTCGGTTTTGCAGAGCTCAATGCTACGGTGCACTTACTTGTAGAGCTAAATATTGACTAAACAAGCTCTGAATAACTTCGGTAATTATTTCAGAAAATGCATGAGTGACACATATCGTGGGCATAAAAAGGATTCATACATTTAAATCAGTTGACGCATAAGAAAGCTACAGGCATTATGAGATGTAAAAAGCTTCGAATTTATTTAAATCGCAGTTTGTTATAAGTTTTGTTATTTTTAATCACTTATATTCCATTGCAACATTGATCGATTTCAATGTATGCTTGCGTACGTATATAACTTACTTAGCAATAACTAACAAATTACCGACCAACTGCATGTTTTAAAACAATTCTTTACGCATTATCTACTAAATATATCCTTCTATCATCTACAGAAAATTCAAGCCGTTTGATCCAACTTTAAAAGAGTTATTCGTTTTTAAAGGGTGTATGAATACTTTTTATACTAAGTGTACATCGATTTATTTATAGGAGTGTTTTACATCAATAATTAAAGTCACCTTTCGCAGGAAGGCGATGTGAAACCATTGCCAGAAGACTGTTCGAAATACAGTGACTCACGAAAGTATTTGAACACTTACCATGAAATACTTTATTTATTATAATAAGTATTTTATACGATACTTACAGAAATATTATTAACGTTGTAAATAGGTATGACTCTCTAGATTATACTGGTCAAGTTTCAAGTGAATCGAAATATGTATACAATAATTATGAATTATTTCTTACAAACATAAACTTTGCTGATGCCACAAAAGTATTTGAACCGGTAACTTTTAAAGCTTTAATATTTAGTAGGTCCACCTTTGGCACGAATAACACGTTGTAAGCGAGTATGCATACTGTTTACTAACTTTTATGTAACACTCGGAGATATACAGTTCCACACTTCGAGTATTTTTTCTTTTAAACTTGATGATAT
This sequence comes from Halictus rubicundus, assembly GCF_050948215.1. Lineage (NCBI taxonomy): Eukaryota > Metazoa > Arthropoda > Insecta > Hymenoptera > Halictidae > Halictus > Halictus rubicundus. The sequence continues at coordinate 1,625,450 of NW_027488569.1, forward strand.
ATGCAATTTTTTAGTCTTCTTCCTATTATTGCCCATAGATGTTCAATCGGGTTAATATCGCGGCTTTGCAGTGGTGTGACCAATATGTGGAGGGTATTGTATATGATCCATTCCTTAACGATTCCTGCGGTGTGTTTAGGATCATTATCCTGCTGAAAGTAAAACTGTTCGTACATACCCAGTTTTCTTGCACTTTCTTTTAAATTTTCTTGTAAAATGTTCAGATATTTGTATTTATCCATTATTCCTTCTATGAAGACCAAATTCCCGGTACCGCCTGCTGACATGCACCCCCAGATCATAATTAAACCGCCCCCATGTTTTACCGTAGCACGCAAGCTTTTCACTTCCATTTCAATATTTGCTTGTCTCCAAACAAAACTGCGTTCGTCCAATCCAAAAACGTTAAATTTCGATTTATCTGAAAAGATTACTTTATTCCAGAATGCATTATTTTTACTAATAAATTCCTTGGCGAATTTTAATCTCTTTTTCTTATTAATATCACTAATGTACGGCTTCTTTCTAGGAACCCTGGCATGATAATCATTTTCACGTAGCACTCTTCTAGATAATTCTGGATTTACATCTTTCTTGAAGTAATCTCTAACTATCGTTGCAAGTTCTGTAGCAAAAATCTTTGGATTTTTTTTTATTTCACCGATCAAAGCTCTTTCTTCTTTCTCCGTTAGTTTTTTTGGACGGCCTGAACGGTACTTGTTTTTTACAGTTCCTTCATATTTTGATCGTTTAAGAATATAATGTCTTCTGGATCTATTTATATTTAATAATTTACTTATTTCACCATACGCCTTTCCTTCGATACGCCACTTCATAATTCATTTTCTCTCATTTTCAGGAATTTCAGATGTTTTGGGACATATGTTCAATAGAATATTTCACCGTGAATGCTAGACTATGACTGACGCACGTAGAACAACTAACAACAGTGAATGTTTGCATGCCTGACAAACTTTGTTTTCATTCATTCTTAGAGCTCATTTCTGTGTGTTCAAATATTTTTGTGGCATCAGCAAAGTTTATGTTTGTGAGAAATAATTTATAACTATTGTATACATATTTCGATTCACTTGAAACTTGACCTGTATAATCTAGAGAGTCATACCTATGTATAATGTTAATAATATTTCTCTAAGTATTGTATAATATACTTATTATAATAAATAAAGTATTTCATGGTAAGTGTTCAAATACTTTCGTGAGTCACTGTATCTGTTATGACGGACAGGTGTCTGTACCGTACCTTGACGAACTGTCAGCACACTTATGTTTTCGATTCAGCGACCAGTACATGTACCCATCGAACACACGGTGCCATCAACTGTCAGCGACGCGACGTTCACCGAAAAAACACATGCGTTATTATGTAACGCATCGAGAATAAAATCGCATCGGCAGTGTAATATTCTATGGTTACCGTTTCGTATCTGATAATGTTTGTAGTTGCGTAGTCGGCCGCTTTGCCAGCAAACGTGTTTGATTACAGCCAACAAGGGCCAATTTGTTCTCCCGGGAGTCAATTGGCAAACAGTTATGTGTGGGGAGTCACTCGATTCTCTCTCTCTCTCTCTCTCTCTCTCTCTCTCTCTCTCTCTCTCTCTCTCTCTCTCTCTGTGTGTGTGTGTGTGTGTTTATTCCGTACAGCGCAATCTGTTGTACTCTGTTGCTACCATTCCTAGATTAGTTCTCTTTTTCCGACTCTAATCTCCGGACAACCCGTATGACCCCTGTGTCTGATAACACTTCCAATTCCCCGAACTGTCCCGACGTTTTCTCTTAAGAACGCCAGCTATTTGTTGTTTCCAAGAAGAAACGCAACCAATATGCCGAACCGAATCGGATGGAGTCGCTTTTGTAGGGAAAACGAGATCAGTACGACGCGATGCTTGTTATATCGTGGAACCATCGAGCATAATGTCGCGAACCGATCATTTCGCTGTCCTTTTCGCTTTTCTCTGCACGCTTGGATTCGTTCATGCGGTAAGTGTTTCTCCTTTCGTGATTGTTCGCGAACGCGCTGTACTTCCTCTCCACCTGTGATTTTAATATCTTGAGATCTGACCGCGCCGTCGGATGACAACTTCGAAAACGTTCACAGTTCCACCACTCTCATGTGAATCGCCGTGATTTTAAACAAGAAGTCAAGTACGGTCTGTTCCGCAACAGCCTAGAAACCGTATCTCTGTAAAAAAGGATTCTCATGGTTAACAACCTTATATAGTTCGCAAGTGCATCTAACAAGGGAAGTTATCAAACCCGTAAAATAAAAAAATTATGAAACTTTGCACACGTAAGTTATGCCTAATACGACCCCACTTTTTCGTTGTACTTCTTACATTAAAGGGGTGAAATCAACCCTTGAAAAAATTTCAATATTTTCTTTTTTAGAAAGTATCTGAAAAACAACAAATGACATTTAAAAAAAGTTGAAACGAAGGATGCATGATATTATTGTGTCTACCATAACTGTATAAAAAAGAATTTTTTAAAATGCAGTTTTTGAGAAATGCTTCTCCTCCCCCTCTTTTAAACAAAATTGTGAAACTATACATACGTGCCGAAATACCTCCTGTCACCCTTTTTCCATTCCTATTAAGGATTTTTGCAATACAATTTTTTTTTATTGTATTTAACTATTATTATCAAATTGAAAGTCTATTTCGGCAGCAGTACTTAAGAAATTTACATTTATTTTCATTTTGTGTGGATGAAAATTATCAACATCAAATATATTTATAACATTGCAACAAAATTTGTTAATAAAAGTGATATTTAAATATTCGCATCTTTTTTGTTATCGATGCGAGATTTCGAAGAGATTTAAAGTAAGTATTATGCCTTAAAACTACTAGTTTAGAGGTTATTCGAACAAAAAAATTTGGAACAGACATCGAGAATTCCAGAAGAAGACTTGATTCGTGTTTTAAATAATGTAAAAAATGTTGGAAAAAGTGTTTGGAGTGTGATGGAGGTTCATTTGAACAATTATTAGAAGTATTTTTTAGTATCATCAAAATTAACCCCTTTAACGCACAGTTTTTTTTTAAACCGGCAAAAAAAATCAATTTTTGATATACTGCGCTTTTGTTCCATGGAAAAAGGCTATATTTTATTCTTGAATAAATAAGTGTTACAGCTTACAATCCCATGTAAATGATAAATATCAATAAAACGTTTTTTTGTCTTTGCTTTCACATTGTTATTGCAATTTAAAGGTACTTCAGGCCATCTACTTTCGTAAAGTATTGTAATTTTTATAGTAAAAAATGCTTATATCTTAATTTTTAATATGCTTTTTTACATTATTTAAAACACGAATCAAGTCTTCTTCTGGAATTCTCGATGTTTGTTCCAAATTTTTTTGTTTGAATAACCTCTAAACTAGTAGTTTTAAGGCATAATACTTACTTCAAATCTCTTAATGCTTCTTTGTAGAGAAGAAAAAAAATGCATGGATAACAAAAAAGATGCGAATGTTTAAATATCACTTTTATTAACAAATTTTGTTGCAATGTTATAAATATATTTGATGTTGATAATTTTCATCTACACAAATTGAAAATAAATGTAAATTTCTTAAGTACTGCTGCCGAAATAGACTTTCAATTTGATAATAATAGTTAAATACAATAAAAAAAATTGTATTGCAAAAATCCTTAATAGGAATGGAAAAAGGGTGACAGGAGGTATTTCGGCACGTATGTATAGTTTTACAATTTTTTTTAAAAGAGGGAGAGGAGAAGCATTTCTCAAAAAATGCATTTTAAAAAATTCTTTTTTATACAGTTCGGTAGACACAATAATATCATGCATCTTTCGTTTCAACTTTTTTTAAATGTCATTTGTTGTTTTTCAGATACTTTCTAAAAAAGAAAATATTGAAATTTTTTCAAGGGTTGATTTCACTCCTTTAATGTGAGAAGTACAACGAAAAAATGGGGTCGTATTAGGCATAATTTCCGTCTGCAAAGTTTCATAATTTTTTTATTTTACGGGTTTGATGACTTCCCTTGTTAACCACTTCGCGGCCACTGACGAGTTATCTCGCTACGAAATACCGTGCGTACGATAACCACAGACGAGTAATCTCGCGACGCAATTTCGCTTACGCTGTGCCATAGACGAGTTATCTAGCGACCAACCTATAAACGAAACTTTTGTCTGTGGCACAGCGTAAGCGACATTGCGTCGCGAGATAACTCGTCTGTGGTTATCGTACGCACGGTATTTCGTCACGAGATGACTCGTCCGTGGTCGCGAAGTGGTTAAAAACTAATACGTACATTTAGCATGTCCAATCTCTACTGTTAGCGATTGTAGTTTTCGATGCACGAAATAAGTGGGGACCTCTCTATTTTTCGAATACGATATGCTAGGGCTTACGGTAATAAAGTACATTTTCTTGGAAGTTGATGCTTGATGAGAATCACGACACATCAAACATTATCAATTAAATTGACATCGTGTACATCACCCTTCAATATTTTCGTGAGTCCGCAGTAGTGGATTTGTGACATAATTTCTTGAAAGCAACGATTTTGAGATTATAGTACGCCATTATAATAATACTCTCTTCCCAGTGACGTTGCAATGATAGATTACTTGCCAAAAATGTATGGCTTTATGCGAAAGAATGGCTGGATTTCTTAAAATAGTGGAAAAATTATTTTATCTTCCATTTTTCTTTTAGTATCCAGTTTTGAATTTTGATCGAGGACAGCATCAAACTATGTAGTTGGTTCGTATTGTTGTTCTCACATATTAACGAACTCATGACACTTAAGCAGATATTTTGCTTTTTTAACAATTATTTTTAGCCTTTTTGAGTGATGATAGATAAAGAAAACCATTTCAAAACGTTTGACTTATGTACATAGAACCCATTCCAAAAATGTCTGTATTTTTAAGTGGTGAAAACGATATTAAGCCGTGGAACGCATGTCAGTAGGCATTGCATATGTTTATATAAATACAATTTTCCCTTGGTTGCATATCAAGTTTGTAAACGCTCTTCTAAAACAGACTGTAGTATAGACCAATGTACAATTGGTGCAATGACATTGTGTAATACTTACTAAGAAGAATGTTCATTATTTTTCGTAAAACCATCGGTGCTCTTTTTTAGATTTACGTCGTTTTTTTTTGTTTCCAATGTGCTGCCTAAGCAAAAATAAGCAGCTTTCAGATGCGAACGAATTGATATGTAAAAATGTTATCAACAAGAACAAAACAAAACACATTTGTCGTACAAAACATTTACTACTCATTATCTAAATCTTTAAACGCGTTTCTCTCGAAACGGCTTTCCTGGTATGTATTGACATACGAAATAATTAAAAGAACTAATTCGATTGACTCGACATTTTGCACACATATAGATAAATGTATTTTGTATTATGCAAATCTAAATTCGTAATACTACTATTATTATCCTTAATTTATTAACTTTTGATTTAAAATCGCATCATTTCATTAATTTTGCATTTTTCCGTTTTGTAAATTCAAGCAAGTTCTATGTGCAATATACTGCTCGTCGCGAATCAATTTAAACACTATATTTGTTTAAAAAAGGAAAAGGTTCTCTACTGTCGAAAGTGTGTAGTAATATGTCATAAAAGTTAAAAAAACATGAGACGCACAGCTTTTCTGCAAAAATTGCTAAAAATAGCCTTCTCTTTAGTGTTGCACAAGAAAATTTTTAATTTCCTTATCTTATATCAACAAGGAAGCAGAAAATTGTAAATTTTTAAATATTTAAACTCGCATGAAGATTCTGCGTATAGCCGTCATGAAACGTATTGCTATGCTAATTCCGTGTCAATCAGTGAACCGATTGCGTTGTGTTACGCTGTATTGTAATATTGCCGATAAATCGGATAAAGTTTCCGTATGTTTCAACGAATAGAAAATAATGTCTAAAACATTCCTTTAATTTTGTTAATAATTTTGGTGTCATTATCCCGATTATTCTGAAACTATTTCAATCGTTTTCTTGCAAAGGACAATACAGCGTAACAATACTTGTTTTATTTAAGTAGTTGCTTAAGACTTAAATGATAGGCATGTACCCTCTATTTATATCAATCGTGAAAACAAGTGGTTATAATATAAGACGGTCATTTTGATTAGTAATTTGGTACAACAGTGATTTGTACAAATCAACGATTGTAGTTACGGCGAACCTTTAATATTTGACGATTATTAACTGTGCAAAGGAAAACCTCCTTACTATTCATTAATGCGATAAGTGCTGATAAGTTAAAATAACATTATGGAACGTAAACTGCTTGAACCGTCGTAATCTAATTACACAGTCTTTCGTAAAACATCGTATAAGATGTGTGCATAATTTCACAAATAGATTATAAGGACACGTAGGAATATGTGATAAATAAATAGAGATAAAACGAAGATTTTAAAACATACGTATTTAAAATTAGTTACAATTTGCGGTTCATACAAAGTAGAATTTATTAGATTTTAAAAGCCTGTTTATCAGGATAATATTGTAAAGTTAGAAAACTGGTTTATTAGTTTAAACAATATGTAAAGATTAATTAATTATTTAATTAAAAACAGTAACGTTTTATCTTGAAGTAGCCTTGATAGTAAAGTTAATCTTTCTTGATTATGTTAACGTTTGATATGCAAATCCACAAATGCATTCTACAGTATTCTCTCCGTAACCGTGAAACTTCCGGTCTGCAGAGTCACAGTTATAGAAGAGGTACTAAGTTCTTTGTAGTGTTCCGAATGTAGAGAAGGATGGCGATCGAAAAAGAAAGGGGGATGTATGTACGAGACGTTCAGCAAATATTAAAAGACTCGTGCGAGCTCAGCCTTTCAAATTCAAAAATCAAAATTCTTATATCGTGTTTGGTGTCATTTTAATCAGAAGAACGATATGAATACGATGATAGAAGTTTGATTCATGAAAATCCAAAAAATAAGAAAGTTTAATTTTTGATTTAAAGGTCTGCGCTCACGCCAGTCTATCATCTCTTTCCAAAGTCTTTTATCGCTTCGATTCTCTGCCTGTCTTTCTTTTCCATTTGACGTCCTCTTTCGCGCCCGAAACATTAATCGCTTATTACACGAGTAACATAACATGTTATAAAACCATAATAATATCGTGTTGCATGTTATTTTAATCAGAAAAAGAAAAGAATACGATGGTAAAAGTACCATGAAAAAAATCGTTACTCGACATCTCAGTCCCATCGATACTTGACACTTCGCTCGCTCGGTCGATCACTTATTCTAGGCAGACTCCCCCCCCCCCCCCTCCCGTGTTAGGAATAAAATTTTAACAGTTACGGTAGAGATCTTTTTCATAACTCCGGAGGAAATATTGTATTATATTGTACTATTATATTCTATGTGGCAGCATACAGACTGACACATGAAGCAAAATACTGACAGAAATATAAAACTGGTAACCTGAAATGTTTCCTTACCGATTTCAATGATATTGAAATATGTAGGCAAGGTCATCATTCTGGACAACTTTTTCCTATACATGTTACGGCCGCTCGGCCTTAGTTTTCACTCGGCTTTACTTCCAAACATAATTGATTATTCATCAGAGTGTATTGAAAAAACTTACATTTTCTGAAAATAAAGCTATTACAATGATTGGTATGTTCTCTAAATTATGACTTTATTTTATAGAATACGAATCGTCTGACACATCTGTTCCATGATCTACTAATCCTACTTCTTAACTCATTCGTTAGCTAAAAAATAAAAATGGAGGCTGTTGTTGGAGATGAAAGTAGTAACTCTGATTTTTTCTTATAATGCTGAAATATGAAGTTCTGAAGTTCTGTGGAGTGCCGAAAAAGTTTGGTGATAAAGGCCTTCTTTTCGTATTTCCTTATGATGCAAATGATTTATAAAATCAATTTTCTCAAAAATGATGCACAGTGGTCCAGATCGATGAATTAGCTGTTCACAAAGATTTTAGCATTGTTTCAAGAATTGTTTCAAGACTATTCTTATAGCTAAAAGAATGAAATAAATGCAATTATTATTAATTTGTTGAAATTAATTTGATTTACTTCCTACATGGTATAGCTCAAAACAAGGTGTCACGCATAAAGCAACATTGCAATTCTAACAAAAATACCGCGTTTCCTTACGTTTTCCGTTGTCTTTGCATACGATGCAATGTTTTGTTGGGTATTTTTTGTGTGGCGTCTGCCGTATTGTTGCAGGAAAGCATCGATATTTCTATCAAAGTGCCATATCTACTAAATGCATAAAGTACTTTTTGTACCACTTTATGCTCTTACGTAAAGAAGAACATCCTTGGAGGACTTGATCCATGAGATGCACGCCACTCATGTACTGGTTATAATCTATAACAATATTGGGTTTTTCTTATATAATCTTCTGTAATTTTATCAAGTTTTTTTGATTACTTCAAACGAGGAGTATGTGCAGTAGTCAGAGTTGATACTATTCTTTTAATTTTCCATATACACAAAGTACTATGATAATATTTTATGTATATCTCTTTTTTTGAGTCTTCTGGCATTTTTAACTTGTTCGTCACAAGACATTGCTTTTGTTTTCAATCGAACACTACCACACACATTTGTGCCATTCTTGTGCAGCTTTTCATATAAAGCGGGAGATGAGTAACATTTGTACAAAAACATAGTTCTTCCTTGATGTAATATGCTTTTAGATAAATCCATTACAACTGAACCGGGGGCTCCAATCGACTGAGCATATTTTTCGTTACTTGTTTTTTTTTTTAAACATGCAGGTTACAGTTTTTTTAAAAATGACAAAATATGAAGGCTGGCTATGACATGGGGGGGGGGGGGAGGCAGCCGGAAACATAGCAACGTTCAAAGGTAGCTGAAATCTTAACTTGAACAGATTTTTCAATAATAGTGATCTTTGAGTATTATGAAGATTACACTGCCAAGGACATGATTTAGAGTTTCACTCTCGAAACCACATCTACACCTAGGGTTGTCAATAATACCGATTCGAACGAGAGAGCCAGCGAGATGGTAATGATCAGCTCTGCTTCTGTTTAATGTGACAATAAAGAGGTGGGATAGTTTTTTTCTGTTTGAACCAAGTATGGTGGTTATCCTTAAAGAAATGAGGGAAATAAAATTTATCTTTATACAACCCTTGGTTTTTTATAATCGTGGAAGTATTGTGAAAAGCTTTTTTCATGAACAGTTCGTACAGATCGGTAAAAGGAATTCTCGAAATACCTAAGCAACAGAAAGTGGTAGCACTTTTGGCTAAATCATCGGCAACCTCGTTGCCCCAGATACCGGAATGGGAAGGAACCCAGTAAAATTTAATAAAACACTTGTGAGAAAAATATAGGAATTGATTCTAGCGTTAATTTTGACAGATTCCAGACTTTGGAGAGCTCTTAGGGAATCTGAAAAAATGCAGTAATTTCGCGGGTCATTCTCTAGTGCAATTTCAAGAGCACAGTTTAGAGCAGCACATTCAGCCGTAAACACTGAGGCGTTTTTCTAAATATTCATGTTAGTGTGTACATTGAGGTCCGGGCAAAAGCAAGCAGCGTCCACGAAGGCGGCATCCGGACTCATACTACCATCCGTAAATAAGGAAAGGGCTAAGGAATCCTTCAAAAGGCCATTAATTTTCTGGGTGGGGTCTGCACCTTTCCCGAGTTCCAATTCAAACTCGTAGTTAAAAGGAATAAAATAAATAGCGTTGCGAAATCGTGACGAAAGATATTAAAGTGAACATTAGAATCTGTCATGTTAAACAAATCTGCGAAGGACAAAGCACTTGAAAGTAAGATGCAGTTGAGGCTAACATTTTCATATTTTTTAAAAATTGTGTCACAGTAGCCTTGGATGGCTTCAAGACAAAATGAGGATTTTTGCAAGAAAACTATGACTCAAAAACCTGGCTCGTTCCTTCAGAAAAATAAGTTTGGATTCAGCCATTAAAATGTTAGTGGGGGTACTTCTACGATAACCCGGAGCCAATATTATTGCGAAAAATTGCAATTCTTTAAGCTTGTCGCACAAGCTTAGTCTCTTTGGAAAGTAAATGAAAATACTATAGTCAAGAATTGAGCGGATAAAACTTTTATATAGGGTGATAAGGGTGGTGGGATCAGAGCCCCTCCACGTGCTACGAAGAAATTTAATTAAATTAAGAGCAGCTAAACACCTCTTAATTACCCTTTGGATTTGAGAGGTGAAGGACATGTTGCAGTCATAAATGATACCCAGAAAGCGGTCAGATGCACTAGATTTAATAATGACATCGTCAACTCTACCCAGTAAGCAAAATGCTTTGAATCTGCCACTAAAATTTGACACGGAAGTGCCATCCATCTGCCGCCGCATTGCCATATGTATTCCAGTAGAAAATCTGCCACGCCATATTCGTGCCACACTTTCGCTTCGATCAGCCTTCGTTATAGAGGGCAGGTCCGTCGCAATAAGAAAGGGGTAACCTTGTTCTGAAAGTAAATATCGGGAAAAATCGGAATAAACGACGAGAGGGAAAATTGAATTTACAAACGTATTTATTTTAATCTTAATTTATTTTTATTTTACATGTATTTGTATTATATAAATTTATTTGTTTCATATTTATAATCTTAAGAAAGAAAACGAATAGACAATAAAATTTAAAAAAATGAACTGTACAAGTTACACGAAGGAAATAAAAATGATATAAAATTCAATTATCATAACAAAACTGTTATAAAATAAAAAATAAATATTCAAATCTTAAAATAATGGAAATAAAACCCTCGAATGGAAAATAAGGTATGGGGGCGCTTAAGAAGAGTTTAATTAATTTATAATACATAATATAGGTCATTAGGCATGGGCAGCACGGACAGCACACCACTCTTTTATAGTTTCTCCTTCCTACAAACAAAAAGGGCCTTACATTAGGACGCAATATATGTTCTGTTCTCATTGTACAATAGATATATTTCGAAGAAAAATTTTTTTAAATTCTAGAATAATGTATATACTCACTTTCAATTCATTAATCAACTCAAAATAATACTGTTTTGACATTTGTTCTAAATTACTTACGGTGGTAATCCTGGTAGTAAAGCATTCTTGGAAAAATAGGTATCTGAAATAATTAAAAATATTTGTGAGTACTATATAAAGACTAGAGTACTAAAATAATACTATACAATACTGCACAGAAGATATTATTGATTATAACATAAAGTTATTTGTTTTCCATGCGTATCTATATATAATAACAATACAATTTATCATAACACGAGAAATATGTAATGTACAATGTGCAACTTGGAATAAACTATACTGTTTCAAAATGAACCAGCACAGCGATAACCTACTGGGACATTCCCAATATGTTACCGTCTTCTTCATCCATCGACGATTCGCTGGTGCATCAGCAATAAAACATATAATGTTTTAATACGACTGGAATTTTTTTCTCGTGGAACGTAATGCCTCCATTTGAGATTATCAAGTTTATGTCAGAGACAAATTTTTGAAGACAATTGTTACAATCCTCTGTTTTTTGAGTGCCTTTATAAATCCCTACTACAATGGGTTTACTATTTAAGATATTTACAATTCTGACTTAAATAGGCCAAATTTGAATTGTATTGGAACTATCTAAACTACATCCATCCACATGAAAATATAATTGCAACTCTCCAGGAATTATTGGAGAACATTGAGATAACTGTTTAACTATTTCCAACTCTACATCAAAATGAACATACTCTCCTGGTTCTACCACAGAGGTGACGACACTGGTACATGGTATACTAATGAGCGTTCTTATATCTTTCGGCAAACTAGAAAAACACGAATGGGTACGTAGAAGAGATAAGGTGTTGTTCCCCTGAGTGTGCGTTAAATTATTGTCCACAAAGCAAGATGCTAAACCATCACGAAATGATACTTCTGAAACAGTACCAGCATATTCCCAAACCACATCATCGCATGAAAAGGTAGAAGACGAATCATGCGTGAATGAAGATGTGGTGGGAATATTAAGAAGACTTTCATTACTATTATTACTGACAGGCACGGATAAAGAAGACGTGCTGGGAATGTTCTGCAGATTATCAAGATTAGGGGGACTTTGTAATTTATTGTCACGTGAAAACTTCCTCAAATTTGAGGTTATTTCGCGCCGAATATTTCGTTTCTGCCTAGCGCTTAATTTATTATAGTCGGTTTCGCGAAAACCGACTTCTTCAAAACTCTACGATCCATGGGGGTAAAAGAAAACTGAATAAAGAATATACAAAATATATAATAATTTGTTACGTGTATTGGTAACAATACCACGTGGCAATACTTATCTGGCGTCTTCTCTGCTTCTATCCTTCCTTCCTTCGAATCCACTGCTCATCCAGTCTTCACCGCTTCAGAGTTAATTTACGAACTTAATAATTAGTAATTAACTAACAAAGGAATCACTAATCAAACAAGACGGAATCAGTGCGCGTGTCGAAACACCGACACCTTCGTCGTGAGAGCTGTTATTCCCAGTCTGGTGTCGCAAACTGCACTGCGCATGATCGCGTAACGCGCAACACCTAACATACGCGCATCATAAATTAAAAATTATACATATTATGGCTTTAAAAGAAATTAATGAATTAAAAATATTCCGTCATCCCTTTCCATATACTTCTTTCAATCTTCTTCGAATCCACTTCCTCTCGCACGCACACTCTTCGCGCTCTTTTCTCTCTCTCTCGCACACTCGCGCTCTCTCTGTCTCGCACGCACACTCTTCGCGCTCTGTTCTTTCTCTCTCGCACGCACACTCTTCGCGCTCGTTCTCTCTCTCTCTTTCTCGCACGTACGCTCTTCGAATTATACAACACGGCGCTTTGTCTTTCACGACACATTGTGGTGTTTACGCATCACTTTATCTTTATTACGCATTGAAACTTAAATAAAATACCTTTTCCCACCCTACACAGGAAGATTTACTTCAATTTTTACCGATATTTACTGTTAGAACAAGGTTACGTCCGTTCTTAGTGCGACGGACCTGCCCTCTATAACGAAGTCAAAGTTTGGCTCCCATGCCGCATGATGCCGCATGGAATTTTACCTGTAGGCTTCGCATGGATGTGACAAACATCTGCCGCCGCATTGCCTTATGAATTCCACGACACACTTTGGTGTCACAATCAAAGCACAGGAGTTCCAAATTCTGCTTCGAGCAGGATTTGGTACGAAATACATAACTCTTCTGCTTCGAGCAGGATTTGGTCGAGTAGGCATTTGGCTAACTGGGTAATTGCTATGGAGCAATAATCAAAAAATCTAATTTTTTTGCCATGGTACCCTAGTCATTTTTTACGTAGAATGAACGGAAGAATCGACATGTGCAAAAAAAAATATGCATTTCTATTTAAAGAAATGATGCAATTGTTAATTGCACATGCACTGCTGCATCTAAAAAAATTTAAAGGCCTACAGATGTAGTGCTCTTCGAACCATTTATCTTTCTCCTTTATCATTTTTTCGTAAATGCAATAATAACGGAGTTATGACTTAAAACAATTGCGTGGATCACCCTGTATAAGTGGAGCACAAATCCGACACACATTAGTATCAGTGTGTCTTCTGACCCCCTGATGAAGCTACCTGCAATGCTTGCGAAACGTTGGGAAAGGGTCTAGGTGGATAAGACAGGTCTAGCGGCCCCGGCGGGAATTTTATTGGTATTGTGTGGAAAACCATCATTTTAGGTTGAAAAACAATTCCCTAAAATTTTAAGTCGCTAACCCTTCATTTAAGGGTGATATGAGGGTAAACACCCTCAACTTTAACATTTTTTTTCTCGGTTGTTAATTAAGATATTGAGATGAAATAAAATCGAAAATATTCGAACTTACTTCCTTCATATCATATATTTTTTTCATAATTGTAATTAAATTATTAAGACTAGAAAAAAATTATTTAATTTTTAATTTTTTTTTATGCGTGGGGGTGGCAAGCAACCCTTCGAGTGACCACTTCCAAAAAATTCAAGAACAATGTTCTGTTACCTATCTAATACGTACAAAAGTTTCAAGATCGTCGGATTGGTGGAACATAGTTAAATATTGAAAAACAAATAAAATTACGCCATTATAATAGTATAATGTGTAGTGCAGTGTTTCTTACGACTAATTATTAATTAATAATTCTTATCAGGAGATTATGTCCCTCCTTGATCAATTATTCGCATCGTATTATATTCTATTCCTGTCTTCCCGAATTTGCAATATAAATAGACATTATGTAGGTGTAAAAGAAAAGTTTAGGAATCATAATATAGATTTATTCAATCTTCGTCACTATTTTCGTATGTGTCGTATCAAATATATTGGTTAATATCTCCGCTGGTTTTACAATTTTCGATTTAAATCGCCCATGAGATAAATAGTAAATAATGGTAGCGACATGGGAGCAGCAACCTACTGTTCTGTTGCCATTAGCACAGTCGCATGTATATCGTGTAATTCCGGTATAACTAATCGCATGTGGTACATATTCAATGTAGCATTGATAACTTTTGCGATTAATATGCCTCGAATGAACTTTCACCCTTATAATATTTTCAGTTTCCTTTAAATATTCCATATTTAAAACATCATCATTCCTCATTAACTCCGCTAGATAGCATACTGCCTGGGTTAATTGAGGTACCTGTACATAATATTACATAAGTAGCATATAGTTTTATATGTGATAATGTTATACATATGCAAGAAAGTTTGTTACCTGTGAATAAGATTTTCAAATCTTTCTCAGTCATTTCTGGAAAATCCATTACAACGTTGGCAGTCATTCGTGTAAATGGTTTTCTACGGCGATTTAATTTTTTTCCTTCTACTAGTTTCTGAAGCGTGTTTGTTTTTATCCGTTGATTCTTCATATAATCAATAATTAAATCTATTTCTGGATCTGTATCTAATCTTTTACCAAATTCATTGTGTAGAAAGGATGCTATTCGACACAATGATTTAAGACATGGTAGAAGTTTATTGTCCATTTTGTGGTGTAATAAACGATATTTCTGTGCAATGTCGCCATGGACAGCTTCAACAATCCATCTTATTTTTGTTACGAAGCGTGATGAATTTGCTTCTGCTGTTATCAATTGTGCTCGATTTCCTTTACAAGCTGGCATTAAAACATTATATCCTCTATTTTTCATATGCTCGACAACATCTCGAAAACCACGGTCCACAACGCAAAAATCATTGGGTTGTAAAAGTGAACTTATTCCGTTAGGATGTACTAATAAGATTTTCATGATTGACGCATCATTCATGGTACCATTAAATGGTCCTGCCGTGTCAATAATATATCCATTTGTTGTGCAAATTGTAAACGGTTTACATAATGATGTTTTCTTCTGCCCAGAATATGATTTCCTTTGATATCCATTATTTTTACTTTTCTCGTGTCTAACATATGTTCCATAAAAAATGACTACTAATTCAGAATCTTTTATTTCAAAAAGTTTCCTTGGTGCGTACGCTGTTTCATTTAAAATGAGATCGGCTCTGGATTTTGAGAACATCCAAAACATCCTTTTCAAATGCGTTAATTATTTGATGGAAATATCCTGACACTTGTTGTTCATGTTGCAGACCGAATATATTTTTAATAATTACTTTAGAACTGCCACTTCTAAGTTTAAATAAAAATATAATTAATGCTTGTTTCACAGTCGAGCGCGATGCAGCGGGTGTTTGTGATTTTGGGTTCAAGACCGAGCGAGTGTTGGGGACTTTTAAGTGGAAGTCGCAGAGAAACCGAATGAGTCTAAGGCCTCGTACAGACCTGAATATTTCGACGAACATTGCGCCGAACAGCGACCGAAACGCAAAATCGCGCCGTTCGGATCGCCGAAATGAATGTCGATTTTGCGTTTCGTTCGCTGTTCGGCGCAATGTTCGTCGAAATGTTCAGGTCTGTACGAGCCTTAAGAGTGCCACGCTGAGAATCGTAGCCAGAGTATCTTAGAATCAATAATAAATACATATTATCATTAATCAAATCTACCACCAATAGTACTATCCCTACTTTATAATACCGTAATTTCATTTGTTTTTCAATATTTAACTATGTTCCACCAATCCGACGATCTTGAAACTTTTGTACGTATTAGATAGGTAACAGAACATTGTTCTTGAATTTTTTGGAAGTGGTCACTCGAAGGGTTGCTTCCTACCCCCACGCCTAAAAAAAAATTAAAAATTAAATAATTTTTTTCTAGTCTTAATAATTTAATTACAATTATGAAAAAAATATATGATATGAAGGAAGTAAGTTCGAATATTTTCGATTTTATTTCATCTCAATATCTTAATTAACAACCGAGAAAAAAAAATGTTAAAGTTGAGGGTGTTTACCCTCATATCACCCTTAAATGAAGGGTTAGCGACTTAAAATTTTAGGGGATTGTTTTTCAACCTAAAATGATGGTTTTCCACACAATACCAATAAAATTCCCGCCGGGGCCGCTAGACCTGTCTTATCCACCTAGACTCTTTCTTCCTTTAGGACACGGCTTACACCCGAAAGCCTCACCAGACAAAACTGTATGATGCCGGGCCGTGAAAGTCTCAAATCTCTGAAAAAGGAAACTAAATGACTTTTTTTCTTTGTGAGAAAATTTTCGGGAAATAAAGTGAAATTACTCGTTAATTATTAGGTTTCGGGCTAATGAAGGTCAATACTTTTTTACCCAGAATTCGACATTCTTCCATATTTTGGTATAAAAAATATAGTATTTTATTTAAAAAAACAAAGTCGACCTTCAAATCTCCGAAACACTTCCACCTGTAAAAAAAAAAATACACTAAATTGTGTACTCCTTCAGACCATGCAACTTCTCTATACAAAACTTTTTCGTGCAACGCATCCTTTGGAAGTTATATAGGTGTGCAAGTTGCGTGGGCCACCCTGTATATACAGGGTGTCCCAGCTAACTTGACCACCTCGAATATCTCGCTTAGTGTTAGTAATAGAAAAGAAACGTTTAGGACAATATTAACCTAACCGAAGGGGCAATATAATGATTCGGAAAAAACTTTTTTCAAGGTCATTGTTTTCTAGATATCAAGGTCATCAATTTTTTTTAATGGAACTATATATTTTTTTTATCGCGATGTAATAGTAGGAATGAAGACTTCTTTAATGACATATTATACAATGACCTTCGTGTGACCTTGGGTATGAAAAATCCAAAAAGCATTACAGGTATTATCAGTGATTAATTTACTACCCTAATTGGTTTGGTCTTAAGGGTACACTAAATGGTAACAAATATGCTAATTTTTTAACTGAAGATATGCCTCACCTATTGGAAGAAATACCATTAGCTCGAAGGATCGAGACGTGGTATCAGCATGACGGATGTCCAGCACATAACTCAAGAATAGCCCGTCAAATATTGGACGAAAAGTTTCCTCAACGTAGGATTGGGCGAGGCACAAACGTTTTATGGCCTCCGTGGTCACCTGATCTAACTCTTCCCCTGATCTAGATTTTTTTTTATGGGGAACATTATTGTTTATGAACATGTTCCAACAACAGCCGAAGATATGAAGATGCGTATTAGAACAACATGTTCCAATATTAGCAAATGAAACTATTAGAAGCGCCAGAGATTCATTTATGAGTCATCATTTCGAACATTTATTGAAATAGAATGGATAGATTGGTTCCAATAGATTGGTTCAATCAAAGCAATTAGAGTAGTAAATTAAACACTGATAATACCTATAATGCTTTCTGGATTTTTCCTACCCAAGGTCACACGAAGGTCATTGTATAATATGTCATTGAAGAGGTCTTAACTCCTACTATTACGTCACAATAAAAAAAAATATATAGTTCCATTTAAAAAAAAATTGATGACCTTGATATCTAGAAAACAATGACCTTGAAAAAAGTTTTTTCCGAATCATAATATTGCCCCTTCGATTAGGTTAATATTGTCCTAAACGTTTTTTTCTATTATTAACACTAAGCGAGATATTCAAGGTGGTCAAGTTAGTTGGGACACCCTATATACAGGGTGAGTCACCAAACGTTAGCACCTCAAATATCTTTGTTGTTTCTAAAGATACGTAAAATATGGTAAGCACAAAGTTGAATGGTACAATGGGGCTGACACGATGCAAAAAAAAAAATTTTTGTTTGTATGTCATTTTTTGGAGATATCAAGGTCACCTTGACTTTTTTAAATGGAACCACCCTTTTTTAAACACCTACAATGATAGTCCCTTTCATTAGGAATTCAGTGATTATAATTAGTCCAAAGTCATTCAAGGTCAAGGACAGAAAAAACGTATAAAACTAAAATATGGAAGCAGAATACCTGTATTTTATAAACGTTCGAAATGATGGCAGTCTGCGTCGATACATTGTTGTAAACGAGCTCTGAAGGAATGTTGAACTCTGATAAGTGTATCCGACGTGATATTCGTACATGCTGTGATGATACGCTGACGCATATCTTCAACTGTTGTTGGAGCATCCGTGTACACGGTCTCTTTTAGCAGACCCCATAAAAAGAAATCCAGTGGATTTAAATCAGGTGAACGTGCTGGCCATGAAACTGTTCCGCCTCGTCCAATCCATCGGTTTGGATATCGAGAATCCAACGTTTCTCTTGCTATTCGTGCATAATGAGCAGGACAACCGTCATGTTGGTACCACATATCGTAGCGATTTTGTAAAGGAACATCTTCTAACAAAATTGGCAGATCTTCTTGCAAAAATTGAGCGTATTTCTGTCCCATTATCATTCCGTTAACGAAATATGGTCCAATTACTTTGTCGTTCAAAATACCACACCACACGTTTACGCTCCATTGTCTTTGATGATCAATTTCTCGCAGCCAGTGCGGATTATCCACAGACCAATAATGGGCGTTCCATAGATTAATTGAGCCATGGTTAGTAAATGTTGCTTCGTCCGTAAACAAGACATTAGAAAAAAATGAATGATTTTGAAGCAATCCCCATTGACAAAAGTTAATTCTATTTTGAAAATCATTCCCGTGCAATTCTTGATGGAGCGATATGTGGAACGGATGAAATTTATGTTGGGCCAGAATTCGTATTACGCTACTTTGACTTATGCCTGCTTCCCGGGCAATTTTTCTCGTACTCACGTGAGGATTGACAGCTATAGCTGCTAAAATATTAATTTCATTGTCTTCATTAGTCGTGGGATTCTTCCGTTTGTACTGTCTTGCATGTACACTTCCAGTACTTCGAAACAACCTGTACGTATTAGTGAAAGTATGTCTAGAAGTAGTGTTTCGCTCGGGGTACCTTTCTTCATAAAGTAGTCGGGCCTGCACTTCATTTTTTCTACATTCACAGTAAATCGTGATCATATCACACTTTTCAGTCATCGAATATAACATAGCGGACTCGCGTTTGGAAACATACTGATAGTAAATAAGAATGCTGAATAACATTGAAGGACCTTAGTATGTTTACTTTAACTACGACCATACTATGTTTACTAATTACTACAATACAAGTCTCAACCGTGATAAACGTATTCTGCTTCCATATTTTAGTTTTATACGTTTTTTCTGTCCTTGACCTTGAATGACCTTGGACTAATTATAATCACTGAATTCCTAATGAAAGGGACTATCATTGTAGGTGTTTAAAAAAGGGTGGTTCCATTTAAAAAAGTCAAGGTGACCTTGATATCTCCAAAAAATGACATACAAACAAAATTTTTTTTTTGCATCGTGTCAGCCCCATTGTACCATTCAACTTTGTGCTTACCATATTTTACGTATCTTTAGAAACAACAAAGATATTTGAGGTGCTAACGTTTGGTGACTCACCCTGTATAATAGAATAAGAGTTTTCAATAGATTCGTCAAATCCATCCCAATCTGTACAAACGCTCTTAATTTTGAATGAATGTCTTTTGTATTGTGATTTTTTACCCACGTTGACACTAATATGAATAGGGAAATGATCAGAACCCCAGCCAAAAAGGCTTACAGAAAAAAACTAAATCTAGGTTGGATCTAAGTGACCTATAGAAATCAATGTGAGTGCTTGTATTGTCATTATGTAATATCAAATTATAGAATTCTTCGGCATTCTCGAGCCTCACCCCATTGCTATCAGATAGCGTGCAGTTCCAATTTAAATTGTGCGAGTTGAAGTCGCCGACTAGAATACAATTATTATTATTGAACACATTGCCAACAATAGAGTTCCATTGAGTTTGTGATAAAATGATACCTGGAGTTCTGTAACAGACAATTAAGTCAAACGGAATCTTAAGATTAGTAAAGCGGATCCCACAGATTTCTACGGAGCGATTCAGAGTTTTTCCATGACTAATTTCCGAAAAATAGGCTTTTACGAACCGCAATTAGGATACCACCTCCTCTGGCATATGTTCTGTTCTTTCTGAGTATGTAGAAGCCAGGGAAGTAAATATTGTCCATAGAAGATAACCAAGATTCCACATAGATGAATATATCAACGTTGTTGAGCCGAGTACGAAATTCTTGATCTCTTCTCCGAATACTCCTAGCGTTTCAGAACAAGATGTTGAGCAGTCCGTTGTCCATTCAGATAGGGAGGAGCGTTATACTTGTGGGTGCACAGGAGAAAGAATCATAAGCCTCGTTCGTGGTCGACAAAATCTTTATTCACGTGCCGCGGCGGCCGAGTCGCTCGATCGTGTCGGTCGGGTCGATATTCGATGTCGACTTGCTCGTACAAGGATTCGCTCACGACTGCCCCTTTGGCATCGTTACGACTGCCCTCGAAACCGATCTCTTGGAGACTCTCTAAGGTTTTCCGAGAACAGTCGTAGCTGTTAGGGCGCAGCGTATCGCAGGCGACGATTGACACGTCCGCCTCGAGTTTCGTTGCTGCGTCCTGTATACATTATGTGGCGACGGTCTGGCGGCGTGCTCGTGCACGGGCCGCCACATACTTCTTGAGATTCAATGAAGGATGAATCCGTACTGGAGCCATCCTCCGGATTCAAGTCAGAGTTATAGTTATTAACTATAAGTTTCTTGATAATTCTCGCCATACGATTTTTCAAGCAACCCTCAGAGAGGTCCTTTGTGTCGGATAGCATGGAAATAAAAGCAGTAATGTATTTGGTGTATTTTAAAGCGGTATCCACGACCTTGGGATTATCGTATGAAGAATGAAGAAACTCTGTCATATTCTCAAAACTGAGCGAATATTTGTGTACGGTAACTAGGATGGATTCTTTGGCCGGTAGAAGCTGAGATGATAATTCTTCTGTAGAGATTTCCGACCTTTTCATTTTCTTGGGGGCCTTTTTAACTTTGACCAAGGTTTCACTAGCTTGCAAACTATTCGAATCACAACTAGCAGTTTGACTAATAGAAGTGCTCGACAACGGTCGCTTGCGGGGGGGGGGGGGGCACGGGCCCAGTAAACGATTGAAGAGGTGGATCTTTCTCTTCGGATAAATAAATATGTGTGCTGGATATCTTGGTACTTCTGCTAGGTACATCCACATTAGAAATTGCTTCCTTATTAACATAAGATGAGTCGAAAGGCAAACGACTGGAGGAATCTTCTTTGCACAGAAAGCACGAGAGCTATTCAGTAGGCAAGTCAATCCAGTAATTTGTACCATCGAAGTTTAACTGCAGTACCTCCGGAAGGTCCGGAACATCCGCGGGATGACTATATATTCATATGTATGTATACTTGTCTTCCAAAGCTCAGAATATGGGCATACCCCGGGTCGTTCATGCCGGCTCGAATAAATGTTATTTGCGAGCAGAGGCGTATTTTAAGCTCCTTCAGCAGTTCCACAATGACTTGATGGGGAATTATTGGACACTCGTTCGAAAGGATTATACGTTTAGCCTTCGATATCAGAGGACGAATTTCCAAAATATGATCACCGATGTTGACCTTGGTGTGAGACTTGGTAAGCTTGTCTGCGTTTTCTTTGCTGTTTACGTAAAGACACACTCTACCGTGTGAAATTCTTTATACGAATCTAATACTTTTTGGGGAGACGATTTTGCCAATAGCATGTGTATCTTCGACCGCATCGAGCACGATAGCTTGCTCCTTAGTTGGAAATACTGTCTGTCGAGCCACCTTAGCCTACGACATCGAGGAGAAAGAATTTGGAACTGTGAAACTCATTTTTTTTTCACAGTGGAACAATGTGGTTTCGTAATATATCGAGTGTCCCTGTAATCAGAAACACCAGCCAAGACCAGAACAGAAAGTAGAGAACGAAAGAAAACTTCAAAACACTCGTGAAAAGAAAACTGCGTAGTTGAGCATCAACCGTTATTGTCCTAAAACTTACCGTTGCTGAGATATTTGACTGTTTTCATGAAAAATGTTCGAAATGTCAGCCGTCTGCAGCGATGCAACGTTGTAATCTTTCAACTGTTGCGTCTCTGACGCGTGTTACTGTTGGAGCGTCTATTGTAGCACCCGCTGCGATAATTCGTTGCTCTATATCTTCCGGAGCTGTTGGTGCATCTCAATACACAATATTTTTCAATGTTCCCCACAAGAAAAAATCTGGGGGTGTTAAATCTGAACTTCGTGCTGGTCAGCAAATAGTGCCACCGCGACCTATCCATCGATTTGGGAATATTTCATTAGGTGCACTTCTCACCCTTCGAGCGTAGCGTGTTGGACATCCGTCCTGCTGATACCACATTGACCAACGAACGCTTAATGGCACGTTTTCTAATAAATTTGGCAATGCATTTCTTAAGAACGTATCATATTTTTGACCAGTAAAAGTGCCGTCAATGAAATAAGGACATTGGTTTTTCCAATGCTTCCGGTGAATAGCGGCCGATCAGTAAGTGCACTTACAATTAGCTACTCGAATCGCCGAACGACGCGTCCTTTGACGCAATTTTTGAGGCTCTGCAAATTAAAAAACAAAAATTATAAGAGGAAGCATCGAAGTAACACTTTCTAACAATTATGTAAAAAAACTATTACATTCACTTTTTCACCAGGTCAAATCGTTTCAGCCATGTGAAATGATATAGGCACTGTTAAACTCGGGTGATTTTACGCGAAATCGGTTACATTTTTGACTAGTGTTTCGGATTTTGTAAAAATTTGAATTTGTGTAGTCTTTAGTGACAAAGACTCAAAGTATTTTTGGATATCTTAAAAATGGTTGATTTTACAAACTGATGAAAATGAGTTTGTAACAGTTTATAGTGAAAACTGTTGAATAATTAACAGAGTTTGCTTCCAAAGCGAGAAAGAATGTTTATTAATAGACAAAACTGAGTATATGTGTTTCTTGCGCGGTGCTGTCGGCTTAGCAATCGCTCGCAGTGCTCGTGCAGAACTGAGCTACGCACTTCTGTTCGGCAGAAGTCAGTAACGGAGAAATTTTACCTGCCAGCTTTTTGGGAAAACCAGTTATTACTTGGGTAACTGACGGTGGAGGGTAAAAGCGTTTTTTATGGCACTGGCCCTCATACATAATTGCCGGAACGTCATCGGACGCACGTAACGGTCAACAGGGTTTTTCCGGGATCGAAGCAGAGAAAGCTACAATGAAGTAGGGAGCGTCTTCAATAAATTCAAAATATAATCTAATGGTTCATGCAAGAACCCAACAAAAACATAAGGGTATCTAATGAAAATGGTGCCAATTGAAAAAGATGGTATTTTCACCAGTTATTTTAACTGCTTTAGAGAACTGCTTTAAAGAAATGTTGGGAATAATAGCAAGGGGATATTAAAAAGTTTGGAAGAAGGAGAATGTAGCCCCAAGTGTGCCCATTACGGACTTGTATTTAAAAAAATTGATACTTTAAATTGTTTCACGGTGCCGATTGTAAGATGTATATTGTTTTTTATTTCGTTATATTAATAGATTGTTATTTTGTTTGTTATAACGTTTAAATTCCTTAACGTATTCCGCACCTATATGATCACGACGAACTCCGAAAAGTTCTAGTGTTACACTCCACATCGATCGAAAAAACATCAGTGGAACAGCTTTTTAAAAATAATACTGCATTTATAATGTGTTGAATTTATAGCGGTGCACTTGCGCTCGACTTGCTAATAAACATGTACTAGAGCTACTTTAACACTTATTTATTAGTTTAAACGTTCTTAATACAAAATAATATAACTCAAGGACTAAATAATAATACGGATGTTTCCAGATCACGCAATCAATTCAATATGTAACCGTTACAAGGCTTTTTATTCGACCGATTCAAACACACGCAACACATCCAGTTACCAACTAGTTACAAATCGGCTGCCAACGTAAACCTAGATGATGATTATTTTTCACATAATGTTTTTCTCCCTTCATGCCGCCACGCGACGTCCGTATCCGTACAGATTTTGGTCGCCAGGAATACTGGTTTGTGGCCGACAAGCTCCAGCATAAGCATCTCTGGGGTATACAGGGGAGTAAACGGTTCTGAAGGCGTAAATGCATGACGTACGTAAACGCATTCTCCTCCTCTTAGGAAAAAAAGGGGTTCTGGTAGCAAGTGACACAGTTTAATTAATAATTAATTTTAATATTATTGGCTCGCGGGACATATCGTCCACGGTTACGAAGGGGTTAAAATGATACCAAATATGATGTAATTCCAATGATATTTACTTGCGTAATGAGCGATGAAAGTTTCGAACGGTGAGAAGGACGGCGTATTGGAAAGAAAGAGACGCGGAAAGTCGAAGCGTTCAGGAAAGATGAAAGGCTGACGTGAGCTCAGGCCTTTAAATCAAACTTCAATTTTAAATGTTGGTGAAAGTCCCATAAAAAAATAATAAAAAATAAAGAAATTTCTGTAAGAAATACCGAGAGGATGGATAACGCGATATAGTTAAATTAAATAAATGTGGGCGTATTGCAAAATACTAAGAATCTTTATTCACGACAACCGTATACGACGACAGTCAGAATAAGAATCCTCAGCCGTGAGAACGCCTTCGATAGTATGCCTCTTTGTTTATGACACCCCCAAGCTAAAGGACTTTCCCTTAGGGAGGGGCAACGCGCTGACAAAAAACACATGGCCTGCCTCGACCGTTTGCTTACTTCGATTTTTCTAACATTTCGTTATTGGAGTCGTAGTGGTCTCCTGGTCTCGCATTGATATACCCGACCTGTGTTATGTTTAGACTCCTCAGCGGCGGCGGCTCTCGAGCATCTGCCCCCCCCCCCCCAGGGTGTACCCCGTGGTAGTAGGGGAGCTCAGGGACTTTTATCCGTTAGGCTTGTAGGCACATATACAGGGTGTTCATTTAAAAACTTTCCAGCCGAATATCTCGAAAAGTATGAAAGAAATTTAAAAAGTGTAAAACGCGTGTCCAAGGATTTCGAGGGGGAAAGAGGAGGCCAGTATCAGTTTTTTATTTGGGGGGCGTTTTCAAGGACATTTGAAGGTCAACTTTGGTTTTTCAAATGGAAACCTATATTTTTTATTGTGGGATCTTATTGTACGTAAAAAGACCAGCAATTTTCGTAGGATACTTTTCTTTATCTGTGCACTAGTTTCGGAGATATTTAAAGAGAAGTAGAGCGAGTGATATTTAAACTGCGAGAAAGTTTGTAATTTCTTTATGACTATTACAAATTTTGAAAATGTTCTCCGTTCTTTTCTACACAATAATACAGATGATTCTCAAATTCTGAACGAACATTTTTGAAGGTATCTGTTGGTATAGCTCTACATTTCTGTACGATTCTGCGACGCAAATCGTTGACGCTTTCTGGTTGTGTTTTATAAACAACAGATTTTAAGTGTCGCCACAAAAAGAAGTCGGCTGGAGTTAAATCTGCTGATCTTGGTGGCTACTCGATAATACAACTTCTACCGATCCATCTTAGTGGGAATCGATTGTTTAACCACTGGCGAACTGGTAACGTGTAATGCGGGGGGAGCACGATCATGTTGGAAGTGCAAAAGTTCTTCATTTCACAAAAAATTGCCGTCTTCATCTCCTTGGTTTTCAAGACTTTCTGTTATAAGTGGATCAATGATGTCGTCCAGTAAATTTAAATACAAATTGCCATTCAAATTCTCTCGGAAAAACAGAGGACCTACAATAGCATTTCCTAAAATGCCTACCCAAACATTTATTTTTTCCGGCCATTGAGTATTACTTTCTCTAATAAGATGTGGATTTTCGTCACTCCAATAACGACAGTTACGACGATTTACAGCATCGTTTAAGAAAAAAGTGTATTCGTTGCTAAAACAAATGTTTTTAATTAGATTAGGAGTGACGTTTGTTGGGGATTTTTGTCTACTAACTTAACACTCACTCTACTTTTACCTTTTGGTTATATTAATAACAAATAAACGTTATAACACGTGCACTCTCTTTCGTACGAGGCCGTCGCACACTAGACCGCACCGCCGCATGACCAGCACCGCACCAAATCTATTGAGAAAACTATTGTAGAATTATTTTAAGGCTCACAATGAATGCTCCCTTTGCATTTTTCAAGATTGAGATATTAAAAAAATTTTTTTGCAACAGACTAAGAACTCTTCTAAGCTACCAAATCCAAATTATTATTCATTTCAGATTCTTTTGTCCTAAGATATATCATTCTGAAGACAAAGTCGTGAAATTCAGATTAAGCAAAACGCTTAAAATAGTCAATCATAGGCTATCAAAATACAAGTTTAAATGATAGTTTCATATGTGCCAGCAGGTGTATTTGAAGTATGTAATACAGTTGTTAGCATATTTTTAACCATGAACAAATAGCGCATGTGAGACTGAAAGATTTTCGTTCGAAATATTTTTAAATAATGTATATATGTATAATATATATGTATAATATTGATTTCATTTGTGTTTATATATTATTTGTGTTGTTATTATTACTCATGTTATTTCCGCGGTATAATAATACTATTAACATGATTTTTAAGACATTTCCTATGATCTGGCAAAAAAATGCTTCCATAAAAAATTAATCAGTATGTATTTTTCTACAAATGTCAATATAAAAAATTTAAGAAAAAAAATTTTTTATAAAATATAGGGATCACCTCGATTTTTTAAATATTACTATATATTTCTGACCTCATAATATTATAGTTGGTGTCGAAACGAATAACCTTAATAATCTTGAAATAACGATAAAATACTTTAAATACCCATTTAAATTACATAGAAGAAAGTCAAAACGTCGGCGGCGGTACGGTCTAGTGTGCGCACATTTTCCGGTGGCGATACGGAGGCGATCCGGTGCTGTGCTGTTGCCGGTATGTGTGCGCACTCCCATTTAAATTACATAGAAGAATGTCATAACGTCGGCGGTGCGCTGCGGCGGTGCGGTCTTGTGTGCGATGGCCTTCATCTCATACAAAACCCGCGAACGGCGCTTCCTCGTTTCGCTTCTTTTTCCGTTCTCCCCACTCCTCACTCATTCCATCTCTCTCTCATACTATTCTCAATTGTTTCTTCTACACTCTGCACCACGAGAGAACCGTACCGCGTGAAAACCGATTTTCGTTCGTCGCTGCGCATCTTCGCCCTGATTGGTGGTATTCCCACTCCGTACGCTCCCTTCCCAATGCACAGCACATGCGCGCAGTGACGCCACGCCATGCCGGGTGTTTACACAGTATGGTCACGATTTCCTATACCCTATATTTCCATGCTAATCCGTTTAATTACGGTACGCCGCGTATATGAAGTGGAGTGGGAGTTGTGAGGTTCCCAGCGCCTTCCGCGGCCAGTCAAGCTGCGCGAAACGGTACGGTTCTCTCGTGGTGCAGAGTGAGATCCTTCCAGATTCTTCTTAACGCATACATACACACACAACGTTGATCATATTCGTTAATTCCTCACAAAACTCAATCCGCCTATCAAAGCCATCTTCCAATAACTTTTGATGCAACTGCATTTTATAAGAATGAAACTTATTATGTTTAAGTAATTTGGGCACAGATCCCACTGATACACCAGGTACCATCGAAACTTGTCGAATTGAACTAGTAGGATTCACAGTAAACTGTTCTATAATTTCGATTTGATCAGCTTCTTTTATGAATTTTGGCGGGTTTCTTGAATTGTTTCGTTCGGGTTAAATATGTTTTTATTAAAACGTAACAAATAACAATTGTTGCCTGCGGAATTAACCTTGGGCAACTGTTTCACGGAGCCAGTAGACTCTCGCGGTACAAGAAATAGGAAGAATTTCCGAGTAAAGAGTTTGTCTGATCGAGTAACTAACGAAGTCTAGTCGAACTTCTGTGTTCTCCGAGTAACGAGTCTAGTCTTTCTAACGAGTGACGAATGTAGTCTCACTTCTATGCGAGTCTCCGAGTAACGAGTCTAACTTCGGTTCGAGTCTAACCTCTGTTCGAGTCTAACCTCTGTTCGAGACTAACCTCTGTTCGAGTCTGTCTGTTCGAGTCTATGCGAGTCTAACTTCTGTCCCGGGGTCCGCTCGCTGGTCACCTCGGTGGTGCCGAGAAATCATCCCAATTTGGGGGAAAAGTCATTCTCATTCGCTGGCTGACCTGAAGGGGAAGAATCTTCCGGACAACCCTCACCGGTGGAGGAGGAAGTCTCCACCCACAAGTCAAATCAGGAAAGTTGAAAAAAAAAACGAATTGCAGGACCCCGGAACAGCCCGAGTATTTAGCCTAAGTGGCTCGCGACGAATTTATTGCCCCGTAACTTGGGTCCGGTGACGACGGTTAAGGGGCACGCGCACGTGTGGCACAAGAGGGGTTGCGCTCTTGGCCTGGTCGACGCTTGAGCGGGCTATAAGGCCCGCTTTGTTCGAATCCGAGACCTCCGGTACATTGCGGGTGGTACGCGGAGCGAGGATTTCCCGGATTGAACCTTTATGGCCACTTTCCAATGCCATCAGCTAAAAAACCCTCGAGGACCGTGCGTACGGCCACTCGAGAATTAGCATTCTTCTAGTTTTCGAAGGATGGCTAGAAATCGGAGAAGGGCATTATTTATGGCTTTCAGCTTTAACTTTATGCAGCTGTTGCCTCGCGACGATTGACTAAATGTAGAGAAATCTCGGTGGGACCGAACATTTCTTTTTAAATTTGTCACTGATCGTGTTTCCGCAAACCATGCAACTAATTGTAACACGTACGTATCAGAACGAGCAGTTCGACGAGCACACTCATCAGCTCCATAAATAAAAATTATTTCTACTCGTTCTTCTAAAGAATACACCATTTTATACAATTAATTGTACTACGATATAGTATCTCTTATTACAATGATTCACACTTGACTAAATAGTACAATCTTATATTGAAAGAAACACAACATAAACAAGAGATCAATAGAGAACAATTTTGTTTTCAAACGGTATGTGCTAGTACAACTGGAAAACATCAACGATTTGCGGCAAAGAATTTTACACAATAATATGCCTCGCTCTGCTTCTCTTTAAATATCTCCGAAACTAGTGCGCGGATAAAAAAAAGTATCCTACGAAAATAGCTGGTCTTTTTACTTAAAATAAGATCCCATAATACAAAATATAGGTTTCCATTTGAAAAGCAAAGTTGACCTTCGAACGGCCTTAAAATCGCCACCCATATAAAAAACTCATACTGCCCCCCTCTTTCCCCCTCGAAATCCTTGGACACGTGTTTTAGACTTTTTTAATATCTTTCATACTTTTCAAGATACACTTGGCTCGGAAGTTTTCAAATGAACACCCTTTATAGGGAATTCACTGTACACAGTGTGAGAAGAGTATAAGTGAACTGCGAATTTTATGTGTTTATGATAAAAGTGAGTAGGTGAATTCAAAATACATAGTGTAAACATTGAAAGAATTTATGAATATTCATACACTATTTAATTACTGGATATATTATTGTTAACTCACTAAAATTATTAAAGAAATACGTAAATTTTAGTCTGGCTCCTGTTTGTTCCAATTGGTAAAGAAAATTTTTATTTTGCATAAAGATGTACAACTTAGTTACAAATAGTGTAGACAGGGATAGAGGGACAAATAAAAATTTAGAGCGGTCTTACATGCGGTTCATAATAATTGAGGGTTAATAAAGATGCAAAAATTGAAAAGAAGAGGGACGCAATAAACATTATTTCAAACATTTTATAACTCATATCATAACACAGCTGACGGCATAATCCATGATCGGTACTTTGTTATACATATAAATTTGCATAATGTTTGACGCTCTGTATAATTGTTTTAATTGTTATTTATTCTATGGTGCAGATTTATGATCCTGAGGAAGCGACAACGAAGCCACCATATCGAAGGGAGCCGGTACTTCCTTGGTACTTGTCTAGTCAAGACGACCACAATTCAACCGAAGACCAGTCGCGTTCTCCAAAATGGCAAATCGATCCCGATAATCCTATTCCTACGAAACCATACATAGTAAATGCTGAGACAAAGACCTGGAGTCCTTGGAGAAAAACTTCTGCCAGCGAAATCGAACATAGAACACAAATCGCAACCGATTCTCAATCACCAATAAATTTTAATCAGGATCGTGATTATCTATATAATTCTCGCGACTTAGATCAACATCAAGATGGTAATCAAGCTAGGCTCAAAGAAAATTCGGAGAACGTGAAAAGCAATCAAGATTTCTATGAGGGCATATCCCCTGATAACACGGTAAACATATTACGTCAATTAAATAGTATTATAAGAGAGTTACTGTTTATTTCTTTAGCTTTCAAACATCACATGAACACCATACTTTTTGTAAGAAATACGCACTCAATTTATCTGGTTCGAATTTTGTAGTGACTTTGAAACAACCTACAAGTGTTATTTGAATATTTCTATGAATATCGTTGCTTTATATTTGTTACGTTCACGACGATATACCAATTTACGGGCCGATCGCGACGCGAAATATTTGTCCTTATTTTTTGGGTCTAGCCACTTAAGGAATTTACCCGGGATCGGGACTCGGGTAGTGGATCGTGAACTGGAATAACTATTAACCACTTCGCGACCACGGACGAGTTATCTCGCGACGAAATACCGTGCGTACGATAACCACAAACGAGTTATCTCGCGACGCAATGTCGCTTGCGCTGTGCCACAGACGAGTTATCTTGCGACGCAATTTCGCTTACGCTGTGCCACAGACGAGTTATTTCGCGACGCAATGTCGCTTGCACTATGCCACAGACGAGTTATCTCGCGAACAAGTTTCGTTTATAGGTTGGTCGCGAGATAACTCGTCGGTGGCACAGCGTAAGCGAAATTGCGTCGCGAGGTAACTCGTCTGTGGCACAGCGCAAGCGATATTGCGTCGCGAGATAACTCGTCTGTGGTTATCGTACGCACGGTATTTCGTCGCGAGATAACTCGTCCGTGGTCGCGAAGTAGTTAAAGCCGTTTATTGAAATCAGAGTTGTACAAGATCGTGTTGGCGGTTCGGAATTCGGAACTCGAGTGCGTGTCGGTTTGAACTTGGCTACTAAGTGTTTTTTGTTACATTTCTATTGGTTGTCTGCGTTTTTGTGGGGATGAGTGTCTATTTTCCTGATTGGCGTCGGTGTAGCTGTGGGTGTGGTCTGTATGGATCGTTGGGGGTAGAAGGTTTATTATTTATTGGGTGTTGTAAACATTTGGGGTTTATGATTTTTCGGTCGTACGGGTTCCCAACCGTCCTGAAATTTTTGGGAAATTGCTTTATGACGGTTCGCCAAGGACTCGGCCAGATGCGAGGCTTTTTCTGGCCGCTCGGGTCGCCAAGTCTTGTACGCACGTGACATATTCAAATGAATATACAGGTTGGCCCACATAACCCTTAACAGCTTAATATCTCGAAAAAACTATGCCATCGATTTTAAAGTTCTTGATCTTAAATTGCATGGATCTGAAGGGCCTTTCTAATTACATAAGCGTGATGTGGCGCCCCCTTCCCTTTAAAGGGGCCCGGGGTACCTTTATAATTTTAAATGGAACCCCCTATAAAACGTTACATATTTTGATTCTGCAGGAAAAAACAAGTCAATTTTGTCTGAAACATTTTTTTGTCAGATACTTCCATGATGAGATATAACAGTTTGAAGTTTCGAGTTGTGTAGGTACTTACTTAAAGCGCTCGGAAATAGCGTTGTGGAATTATACGCGCTTGAGTCAAGCAGTTGATATTATGTTTATTTACATGCCCTGAATTCATAAAAGTGGCCTCATCGGAAAAAAGTATTTTGCACAAAAAGTCATTTTCTACAACACCCTGCAGCCACTCACAAAATGTTACGCGGTGATCGTAATCTGCTATCGAAAGCTCTTGTGATAAAATCATGTGATATGGATGATACTTTTACCGTTTCAAAATTCGTTGAATTGATGAACGACTGATATGTAATGTTTGTGCAAGTGTACGTTGACTAATATGAGGATTTAATGTAATTGCAGCAAGAATATTGACATTATTGTTTTCATTAGTGACAGATTTAGGTTTATTGCGAGTTTTTTTACACAATTCACTGTGACATTTTTTGATCCCATAACGTTCAAAATACATCACTGTTGCACGCCGATAATTTTTTTGGCATTCACCTAACGTTAATAACATATTCACTTCTGTGTCAAAAGTAGCCGTAATCACAATGTTACTGCTTGAATAACAGCTCTAAACTGAAAACGTTTTCATAGATAAGTGAGTCAAACTCAAGAATTGTAAATATTATTGTTTGTGTTTCTTCATGAATAAGCAAAGGACTCAAGCGCGTATAATTCCACAACGCTATTTCCGAGCGCTTTAAGTAAGTACCTACACAACTCGAAACTTCAAACTGTTATATCTCATCATGGAAGTATCTGACAAAAAAATGTTTCAGACAAAATTGACTTGTTTTTTCCTGCAGAATCAAAATATGTAACGTTTTATAGGGAGTTCCATTTAAAATTATAAAGGTACCTCCACTCCCCCGTTAAAGGGGAAGGGAGGCCACTTCACGTTTATGTAGTCAGAAAGGCCATTCAGTTCCATGCAATTTCAGACTAAGAACTTTAAAATCGATGGCATAGTTTTCGAGATATTGAGCTGTTCAGAGTTATGTGGGCCACCCTGTATATCTTAATTGATACAATCCGAGCGGTTAGATTGTATCGTGTGGGAACGTTGAATTATTAGATTAGGATTTTAGGCAATAATTAAAGGTTGTAAATTACGCGAGTTAACAAACAAGACAATTTATTCTGAATTGGAATAGTTACAAGTGTAATTTTTTGTGTCACGAGTGAATGTGATAAGTGTACAATTAGAGAAATTGTTACCTAGTGATGCACGGTGTTGACGCACTGGCAATGCGGGGTCGGAGAGCGATTGTTGAAAGCCAAATAGAATATACACGAACTAACGGATTCTATAAGGTTACGTTTGATTCGAAAGGGACTTTTACCCGATCTCACTAGAACTGACTTTTACGCGTGTAACGCGACGTGACTGCACGATTACTATACCGCGACCGAATCACTTCTGAATCTCTACTGAACCGCTTCTCGACTGAACCGAAGAGGATGAAAATGAATGGGTTTATATACCCTAAACAATAAGAGGGAAGTGTGTCTGTTTTATTCTACGATCGCATACTCGTATTTGTCGTTTCTAGTGAGTTTAAGGTTTGCAGCTGGATCTTTTGTTTAAAGGGGTAAAACGAAGGGTTAGCCAGGATGTTTCCTATCAAAGACTATCTTGACAAAACATTCCAGAAGGGGATGTTTTGAAGATTTCAATATTAAGAAATCGTACGGTGCTGTTACTGAATCATGCTTCGTGCCAGCTGCGTCCAGCCGGAGTACAATCATTAAACAAGGGGCCTGTTGGGACGCTTTTCGTTCTCAGAAAAGAGATTAGAAATTCTAATCGAAATGAACGTGGAGAAACGTCTCCATACGTAACAACGTTAACAAGGAGGAAGAATATAAATTCACTGTAAATGCTACGTAATGGGATATTTTCTTTATTATTAAAGCGATCGAATCGAGTCAATTAAAAATGTAAACAATGTGTTTCAATCCAAAATAATCTGTTACAACAGATGCAAAAAGACATGCAGGAACGCAAAAAAGGAGCCTGTGCTGCTATTGATCATCGCACACTTTAATGCATAATGCAATGATCAGTGGGCGAACCTTCAGACAGTCTTTCTGTGGCTGGTCATCGTTTATTGCATTTGTTGTAGCAGATTATTTTGGATTGAAGCACTTTGTTTACATTTTGAATTGACTCGGTTCGATTGCTTTAATAATAAAGAAAATATCCCATTACCTAGCATTCACAGTGTATTTATATTCTTCCTCCTTGTTAACATTTATGACCTTCAATGACCTTGAATGACTATATCCTTGAAATTGTCTCGAGAAGGGCTACAATCGTAGGAGTTCCAAAATATGTGGTTACATTTAAATAAACAGAGATGACCTTCATATCTCCCTGACGCCTCCACATATAAAAAAACTAGTAACATCGGATAATAAGCTCCTCGATACCAAATAATTTTGGCTTGATGCGTTTTTTCCTATCACCAATAGCAACCAAGTTATTCAGGTGGCCGGTTTTAAGTGCCTCACCCTGTATGTTATAATGATTGAAAGTCAAAGAAAATTTAGTACTTATAATAGTCGAAAGTTTTTAAAACTAACAATAAGTTTC
Source organism: Halictus rubicundus (assembly GCF_050948215.1). Classification (NCBI taxonomy): domain Eukaryota; kingdom Metazoa; phylum Arthropoda; class Insecta; order Hymenoptera; family Halictidae; genus Halictus; species Halictus rubicundus. The sequence goes on from NW_027488569.1 coordinate 1,660,140, forward strand.
AATCTTCTGACTTTTCTTTTCATTTTTGGTTGGAAGAAATCATTGACCAATTTTTATTTTCTTTGCAGAAACCTCGCAAGGAGGAACTATCTCTTTCGTCAAATTTGAAGTCCATGGTCGCACGATACGATCCAAGGCAAGGAGTACAGTGTCCAGACGTTGATTCAACTGGACAATTTATCTACCTTCTGGATTGCAAGTTTTTTGTGAATTGTTGGAAAGGAAGAGCATTCGTTCAACCATGCGCACCTGGGACACTGTTCAGTCCGGACACTCTGGAATGTGATTTTCCACACAAAGTCAATTGTTACGGCGGGGAACTTGCCGATTTTTTGGCGACTGAACATTTGGATTCGTTCGGGCGAAAACCATTTTTACCTAGCTTTCATACCTCCGTGGGGCACGAAAAGCTGCAGGTCAGTTTCCACATAACTATTACTTTCTGAAGAGTACATGATAATTCTAATGATTAAGAGCAGAGACCAAAAATAATAGTTATCTTTAAATTTTTTCGAAAAAAATCGTTAAAGAAATTTTTTATTTTGATTCAAATGGAAGTCGGGTGTTTACTAATTTACTAATATTGCAGAAATTTTTCGAAAAAGGAGGTAATTAAAAAATTTTAAGATTTATCTGTTATGGTTACAGATAACCATTATAAATGACTAAAATTTTTTCTGATCATTAGTAACTATTATCGACGACGGAATTCATTTTTGGTTGCGGGCAATACCCCGCGGTAGTGATCCCACTTCGTATCCACTTCCGCGACCCTTAACGTAGAAGCCTCGGCGAACTATATCCCGGATTCACTGTACATGCACAAAATTTCATCGAAATTAATCATGGTTGTTATGAAATATAATTGATTGAAAATATTTGAATTTAATTTTTTCTATTTAAAGATTTAAATTCAAAATCCCACGATTTTTACGTCTTATAATGCCTATTGCTTTCTTATGGGTCAACCAATTTCAATGAAACTTTGTAGATGTATACAGGGTGGAGCAATAACTATGTCCAGTTTGAATATTGCCGTTATTTGTAATAATATGAAAAAATGTTATATAGAAAACTTACACGGTATAGAGGGGGACATATTGTGACACAAACATTTTCTGTGTGGGTGGAGGCATGCAGGAGATTTCAAGGTGAACTCTATTTTTTTAAATAGAATGCTATATTTTTTTATCACGATGTGATAGCCAGTGTTGAGATGAATTCAGCGAGTTATCATTGAAGGTCATGCAAGGTCAAATATGGTAGTAAAATAAACTTTATTACATTACGGGAGATGCTCGAATTGATGACTGTTTGCGTCAATGCAAAGTTGCAATCTTCGTATCCCTGCATCACGTGCATGTCTTATCGTTTCTGAACTTATTCCAGCACATGCTGCAATTATCCGTTGTTTCATATTTTCTGGTGTAGTGGGTACTTCTTGATAATCAGCATTTTTCAATGCTCCCCAGAGAAAAAAATCTAGCGGTGTTAAATCCGGAAAGCGAGCTGGCCAAGAAACTAATCCTCCACGTCCTATCCATTTATTTGGGTAAAGTTCGTTCAGTGCATCTCTTACTCTCCGAGCATAATGTGCTGGACATCCGTCGTACTGTAACCACATCATTTGGTGAACGTTTAGTGGTACATTTTCTAATAAAGTCCCCAATCTACTTCGTATAAAGTGCTCATATCTTTCGTCAGTAAGATTTCCATCGATAAAATGCGGTCCGATTATTTGATCACCAACGATTCCACACCATACGTTAATTGCCCATTGTCGTTGGTGCTCAACTTGTCGTAACCAGTAGATTTTTTCTCTGGGGAGCATTGCAAAATGCTGTTCATCAAGAAGTACCAGCTACACCAGAAAATATGAAGCAACGGATAATTGCAGCATGTGCTAGAATAAGTTCAGAAACGATAACACGATAAACGATAACATGCACGTGATGCAGCGATACGAAGATTGCAACTTTGCATTGACGCAAACAGTCATCAATTCGAGCATCTCCTGTAATGTAATAAAGTTTATTTTACTACCATATTTGACCTTGCATGACCTTCAATGATAACTCGCTGAATTCGTCTCAACACTGGCTATCACATCGTGATAAAAAATATAGCATTCCATATAAAAAAATTGTTGGGTTATTGAATATATATAACGGTTTATTAATAATAATACGTGATACAAAAGTAATACATGTTCAGGCACGCGACAACGCACGAGGAGCACACAATGGTTCTGGTGGAGAGCGACGCGACGCTCATGCGCACATTCCTACTCGCACGCACTCTTCTGCGCATGCTCACCGGCGCACGATACGGGATGTGTGACAAACTTCCATCAAAAATATAGTTGACCTTGAAATCTCCTGCATGCCTCCACCCACGCAGAAAATGTTTGTGTCACAATATGTCCCCCTCTATACCGTGTAAGTTTTCTATATAACATTTTTTCATATTATTACAAATAATATAACTTATAACTACTGTATAACTTACTTAGATTTCAAAAAGACATGTTTCAAATTTTCGTTATAGGAACAGAGAAAAAATGAAAAATCGTGTCCTTTACTTTTTTCTTTGCAATTGCAACCAATAACAGTTTAAAAAATTATCTACACATAAGATAGTAAACTAATCCTTCTAGCATCTCAAAAAATTTCAAGTTGATCCGTTTGATCCAATTTTAAAATAGTTATTGGTTTTTAAAGGGTTTACGAATACTTTTTACACCCACAGTATATCAATTTCTTCAAAAGCTAAAATGTGAAATACCGTTCCAGAATTTTTACATTTACTGAAAACAATTATCTAATAATTAGTTATAGTGTCACAATCAGTAGGTACAATACTCTTACGACCGTGTTCGTAATAAGCAATTCAGTTTTTCCTTAATTTGTTTTACTTTCCTCTATAACAATAAAATAGCTTCATGCGCACAATACATATACGATAAATATTAGGGTTGGGATAACGAGGTTAGGAGATCAAATACAACTTTATATATTAAGCGTTTATTTGAACTCTACCGCACAATGGAATAAACGTCGATTAGTTGTGAATTAATACTGTTCGCATATAACAAAATATTATACTTTATAACTATTGCATTGAAATATAACTGTTGACAGTTAGAAAGTGTTACGTATGGAGACGTTCTCCACGTTTATTTCGATTAGAATTTCTAATCTCTTTTCTGAGAACGAAAAGCGTCCCAACAGGCCCCCTTTTTTAACGAAAGATACTGTATGCCTTCTTTATATCAAAATCTCTAGACACTCCCTTTTGGCATCCGTTAATCAATATTCTGATAGGAAATAGCCCGGATAACCTTCATTAACCCCTTTCAACGAAAATCTAACTGAGGCCTGCTTTTCATTAGAAGTGACAAAAAATGTGACTGTGACCCTACGCGACATCAAATCTTAAACAGAGTACCCCTTTCATTTTCAAGGTATATAAACCTATTCGTTTTCATCCTCTTTGGTTCAGTTGAGAAGCGGTTCAGTCGAGATTCAGACGCGGTTCAGTACTCGTGCAGTCACCTCGCGTCAAGTCTAGTGAGATCGGGTTAAAGTCCCTTTCGAATCAATTCGTAACCTTATAGATTCTGTTAGATCGGTATATATTCTATTTGGCATTCAACAATCGCTACCTAACCCCGCATTGCCAGTGCGTCAACACCGTGCATCGTAGGTAACAATTTCTCAAATTGTACACTTAATTACATTTACTCACGACACAAACAACAACATTTGTAATTATCTTAAATCAGAATATATTTGTCTTGTTTGTTAACTCGCGTAATCTACAACCCTTAATTATTGCCCAATATCCTAATCTAATAATTGAACGTTCCCACATGATACAATCTTACCGCTCGGATTGTATCAATTAAATTATATAAGTTACGAGGCTTACTAATCTTAAATTCAAATCAACGAAGATTTCTCCCACCTAGTGGCTCCCCGGTTCCGTATTGGGTGCTTCCACGAAAACTATACCATCCTAGCGGATCCCCGATTTCGCATTGGGTTCTTCCGTATCCTAGCAGCTCCCTGATTTCGCATCAGGTGCGTCTGTGAGTTTTCCACCTTCCTTTCATATCGGGTTCGCCGCGTGTCCAACCTAGTGACTCCCCGATTTCGCATTGGGTGCGTTCGCGAAGTTTCATCCTCCTAGTGGCTCCTCGGTTTCGTATCGGGTGCGTCTGCGTTTGACTCCAACCTCCCAGAGGTTCCCTGATTTCGCATCAGGTGCGTCCTCGACGTTAACTATCCTAGGGCTCCCCGATTTCGCATTGGGTGCGTCCGCGTACCTAACTAACGAATTGAAACCATATTCCTGGGGTAACAAACCCCTCGCCGGCCTCTTGCGTTGCTCGCAGCCCTGGCTCGTAACAAAAGAAAAAGCGTGGGAGCTGTGACTAGCTCGGTAGGCTCGCTCGGACTGACGGTTTGCCTCATTCCTCCTTAGGCCCTTTAGTGCGGAAAAATAGCAGCGCTTGAAGTGTAATAAACCGCTGGTCAAAAAGACCTCCTCCTCCTCCGCATGTTCCGTGCATTTCGATGTATACTCCAACAATTAGATTTAGCGAACTCAGTTCCAATAGCCTTGACCTTGAAATATGTTGTTAAGGACATCATTTGGAACAACTTTTCCCTATATATGTACCAGTCGCTCTGCCGTAGTTTCCGAGATAATCGCGAACAACTTTGTGGATTTGTGGGTGAAGCGGAAACTCCTACTTCAAAACAATAGACGAGTTTCTAGTTTATTCGGTATTTAAGAGGGCCGCCTTGCCGCCTTGATGACTCTGTGTAACCACACACACACGCATAGAAGAAACCCATATACGTATACGAACTTGCAAGGGTTCACGGGGACTCAAACTGACGCTTCAATATCGCAATGAGCAATTAAGAAGTGATCACGTGGCCTCTCCTTGTTAGTGGATGCTGATTACAACCTATTGTTTGTTGATGTTGTCTGCCTGGGAAGGATTTCAGATGGAGGTGTCTTTAAAGACAGCATATTACATGAATTAAGAAGTGATCAATTGGGTTTCCTAAAAGTCCAATCTAGGACTTTTCGGTCTCTAAAATGCTTGTTTTTAAGTTATCGTGGAGTAAATTGTAGTATTCGGCGGCATACTGCCTGACAGCGACAGTGGCGCTAGTAGTGAAAAATGTCGGAACCGCGAGGTGCAGTTTCAGACGCCTCGTGACAGGCAGTATGCCGAACAGTGGTCCGCATCGGAAAATTAAGTGACATTTAGTTAAAAAACGAACTTTCTCGTATCGATATCTAATCAATGAACATTATTTCTTAAACGTCCGTGGACCTCGAAAATGAAGAAATTAATACAATTTAATAAATATTATAGTTGTAATAAACATAGAAACTTGAAAGTTTTAAGAACAGTATTTTTTGCTACAAAAATTGCTTCTCATTAATGCGATATCCTGACGATCCTATTTAATATTTTCTCTCGCTTTTTTTTTTTTAATTAAAGAGCAGATTTTTGCGATGAAAATCAAGACATTTAATTAATTAATGTAAATAATCTATGTAAAAAACAATATTGAATACCGAAGGGAAAATTTGTAAAATTTTTTACGTTCCCTATATACCTATGTTTCTACTTTTCCCTATATAATTATGCAAGAATCGTAAACCACTTCAAACCAATTTGCAAATTATTGTTGTTCAAATGTCTCATGAATCTCGCTCCGCGACGCGTCTTACAGTGTATGTATACATTCGTACATTTGATTACATGTTTTTTAAATTTGTACATTATTACAATAATTTTACGTTTATACCTGAAGTAACTTATATAGCCATTTTAAGAATTATTTTTTTTTATTATTTTATTTAAGAAAGGTAGTGAACAATAACAGATTTTTTACTGTTATTGCTACATATGTATATACATATCTATCATCGAAGGCTTGTGGAACGTGAAGTTGATTCTACACATTCCTATCGAACTATTTAGATTATAGAGTATACATTGTGTAACATTGTTTGCCACGACATTCAGGAAAAGTTTATATCTCGTAGGAGACAGGCAGTTGCTATTGGCATTCAGTTGAAACAGTATCATTAAGAGAGGCTCGTTTTGAAAGATTCAAGACATTTTTTTCTATTACTTAAACCTTATATTCTATTTGTTGAATTGCTCGTGGTTATCCCGAAGGATGTTCGAGCTTATGATGTTGATTTACACGCGATGTATCGACTAATGGTAGGAGTTTTCCTCGTGTAATAAAGGAAGACCAAATATGGCAAACTAAGAAAGTGGACTGTATTTACAATGATTGAGCCGGTCGAATACAAACGAATAGTGTACAAGAGAGCAGCTAGAGAACGTCGTTTTCCCTAGCGTGCTTGGAGTCGAATTGATTGGGAGGATCGAGCCAAGAACCCACGTAAGGGTAGATCCTCCCTCTACCTCGGGATTTTCCTCCCTTCCCTGGATGACGAGAGATATCCCGGATTGGCCAAGACGAGGACCAATTGGGGGGTGGACGGTTGGAAAGTGGAAGATGGGACTGAGGAACATCCTGATGGCCCCAAGGCCATCCTGATGAACCAAGGGCCATCAACCACTCACCACGGGTGAAGAGTTGCCAGAGCCTGGGAAAGACCCAGGGCGTCTGGCAATCGTCAAGTGCGAAACTAGAGAAGGGCAGGATGGGACCTCTGGCAGATTTATGGCATGGGCCTAGAAAACTATATACAAGTGCTACGCCCTGGGAACGGACACGAATGGGACATTAGCTAAAACGGTGACAAGGCCACTCCGTACCTAATTTCTAAAAATCCCCAAAGTCACGTTCCAAGAGCGTAAAGCAATACCCATGCCATAACCAGATGTCCCAGGCTGGCCGCTACACTATTCTTTTCGTTTTGTTGCATACACGCATTTGTTGCGTTTAGTACATTTAATTAAGTGTTTTTTAATATATTACCTATATTTATTTTCATCTATACTTGGTAAGTTCAACACAGCTTAAACACTTATACGTATTGCACAGGGTATTTCACCTGTTACGAGCCAGGCCTCCAAGCAACGCGAGAGGCCGGCGAGGGGGTTATTACCCCAGGAATATGGTTTCAATTTGTTAGTTAGGTACGTGGACGCACCCAATGCGAAATCGGGGAGCCGCTAGAATAGTTGACGTCGGGGACGCACCTGATGCGAAACCAGGGAGCCTCTGCGAGGTTGGAGTCAAACGCAGACGCACCCGATGCGAAACCGAGGAGCTACTAGGTGGATGAAACTTCGTGAACGCACGCAATGCGAAATTGGGGAATCACTTGGAGAGACGCGCAGGAGAACCCGGTACGAAACCGGGGAGCTGCTAGGAAGTTGTGTAACAGCGCGGATGAAACCAATGCGAAATCGGGGATCCGCTGGGAGTTGGATGACTCATAGACAAACCTGATGCGAAATCAGGGAGCTGTAGGATGTGGAAGAACCCAATACAAAAGTGGGGAGCCTCTAGGATGGTATAGTTTTTGTGGACGCACTCAATGCGAAACTGGGGAGTTACTAGCTTGGAGAAATCTTTGTTGGATTAAAGTGTGTCGCGGACGAACCTCATGCGAAATCAGGGACCCGCTAGGATAGTTAGATTGTATTACTAATTAATACAATCCGAGCGGTAAGATTGTATCGTGTGGGAACGTTCAATTACTATATTAGCATATTAGGCAATAATTAAAGGTTTATCGATTACGCGAGTTAACAAACAAGACATATATACTCTGCGTTGAAATTTGTTACAAGTGTTGTTGTTTGTGTCACGAGTTAATTTAGTGGGTGTACAATTGGAGAAATTGTTACCTATTGCACGATTTTGACGCACTGGAAATGCGGGGTCAGAGAGCAATTATTGAATGTCAAATAGAATCTATACCGAACGTTAAGGTTACGATTTGATTCGAAAGGGACTTTAACCCGATCTCACTAGAATTGACTCTTATATGTGTAACGCGACGTGACTCTAACGTGACTGCACGATTACTGACCGACTACTGAACCAAAGAGGGTGAAAATGAACGGGTTTATATACCTTGAAAATGAAAGGGGTGCTCCGTTTAGGATTTAATGTCCACGTAGGGTCACACTCACACTCTCTGTCACTTCCAATGAAAACCAGGCCTCAGTTAGATTTTCGTTAAAAGGGGTTAATGAAGTTTATCCGGGCTATTTCCTATCAGAATCTTAATTAACGGATGCCAGAAGGGAGTGTCCTAAAGATTTTCATATAATGAAGTCATACAGTATCTTCCATTAATAAAAGGGGCCTGTTGGGACGCTATTCGTTCTCAGAAAAGAGATTAGAACTTCTAATCGAAATGAAAGTGGAGAAAACTTCTCCATACGTAACACACCTAATTTGACCACCTTAAATATATCGCTTATTTTGTATGATAGAAAAAATGTCAGGGGGAGAAAATATTCTGTTCGAAGGCGCCAATACGGTGATGGGCCGAATTTTTTTCTCAAGGTCATTTTTTCGTGATTTCAAGGTCACGGTAGATACAAAAAGATTTCTCGAATTTACATTTTATGTATGAAACATAAATATAAAATACATACTTAAAAGTAAACAAATAGTTTGAAATATTATATTTAAACGTTTTTTCTTTTCATCGAAAATATTAATGAAAATAAATAAAAAATTATTGTTTAATAAATGCAAAACATATTTAAACCATTAAAAAATGACTATTTTTTAAATATTTTTAGTGAAGAATTCATTGCAGTATCTCTAATAATTCAAAAGTTAGAACAAAATGTCACTAAATTCTTCGATCCGGACCACTGTGTGTAGCTGAATATTACAGAAATGTCCAAGTAGTCATTGACCAACACATTTTGCTTTCGCATTAACTCTTAGACAATATTTTTCAGATATTTATTTCTTACTTTCGGGGTCCCGCGCCAGCAAACTCCGATTTGCGAGGAAATAGATTATTCTCTGTATTAAAGATTACTTGCATAATAATATCAGTATAATATCTGAACGTCTTCGGAATCAGATATTTAAACAGCACGGGAGTTTAATTTAAATAAATGATGAAATAAGGACCGAATGAATGAAATTATTTTCTAATATTAGGACAAAATGGCAAACTCTGATTACGGAGTCTAGCGCGCTGAAGTAAAGTTACAAGCTTTATTAGATCACACAGTTGAACGCATATTACATAAGAAATAGAAAGAATTGCATAAGAAAACAGGGACCAAAAATAACAGTTATTCTAAAGTTTTCTACCATAAAATTCGTTAATAAAAAGTTTGATTCTTTTTGAAATTTAAGATAGTCTACACAAAATATAAAGAAAAAGCGCGGCGGCCAGCAGGCAACGTGTATAACGGGCGAACTTGTTAAAAAGGTATTTTCATTATACATTTCATTTGACATTATATTGTCAAATGTGAGAACTTTAAACATTGCTCGCTCGTTTCTCTCGCTCGAAGAAATAAACTAACCCAAACCAACACCAGATCCACTTATTAGCAAATTCTACAATACAATTTTATATTGTTTAATGTGAGAATCCTAAAGTTTGGTCGCTCGCTTCGCTCGCTCGAAAAACGAACCCAAACCAATACTAATTCCATTTATTAGCGAAGTCTATAATAGAATGTGAACACCGCCAAAAACAAAATCCGAACGATGCATTTGCATCGTCACAGATGCGGGGCCATAAACAAAAACAAAACCTTAAATAAGCAGATGGTAGGTTTGAAAAAATCATTCACTGTATTGACATCGAAGCAAACAGACCAGTGATCTTGCAATTATTGTTGTGCCGCAACGTAATGCGAGACCCACGACAGTGTCTCTAGAATTTGACACCAAGTCCCAACGACTTCGACTACCTAACTAGACGCAATAAATTAGTCTAAGAGTCGAATGCTCTTGAGCCCGAAGCGACGGGACTCGTCCGATTTTTTCTGCGACTTTCCGACGCCATAAGATTAACAGTTTAAGACAGAATCTGAACAATTTCTACAGCTCACCCCCAATTTTCTTCCACTATAGTTTACCACCTCCACCACAAGTTTCACAACCCTTAGAAGTATCTTTCCGTTCTAGTTATTAGTCTTCAGCCAGTTCTCACATGTGAGAAAAGTCGAGTTCACTGATCTTTTCCATCGACGCACGTACATATATAAAGCCCATTTTTTGTGTATATATTATACTTTCTATTTTTTTATTATTATTTTTATTATTGTATGTATAATAGTGTAGTATTGTGTAGTGTATAAGTGGATATTTTTGTGTGTAATTTAAAAAATGGCCAAGTGGAATCGCCGTCGTATAATCATGGAAATCAAGGACGGTGAAGCATCACCTTCTTCCGAAGACTAAAGTACAAAATACCGGAAAGAGATGTCTCTACATCTACATCGTCATGGGCTCGGTACTTTCCGGTGTAAAACGATGAATGTACAGCAAGAAATGACCATTACAATAGGCACATGGTTTGAAAATTCTCACTTACCGTTGTCAAAAATGTACAGTATAGTGTACAGTTTTTGTTATGCTGAGAGTTACAACAAATGCCAAATAGAGGCTCGAAAATTTACAAATGAAGAAACAAAAATTAGCCATAGCACCATCTGTAATTGGTATACTTATTGTCGTACTATGATTGTCGACGATTATTTTTGTCGTGAGGAACTTCGTGGGAGAATTGGCGGGCCCAGAAAAAGTGTACAAATTGATGAAAGCAAATTTGGTAAGAGAAAGTATAACCGCGGAAGACAAATTAACGGACATTGGGTTCTAGGAATGATTGAAAATGATTTCGAAGATTTTCGAGCGGTTGTGTGTCCACATAATTTGAGGAACACAGAAACGCTGTTATCAATTATAAAAGTCCATGTAATTGAAGGCACAGAAATACATACAGATGCATGGAAAGCATACAATGCAATTTCTAATAATGGGTACATACATACAAAAAACAATTTCGAAAAATTTCTTCAGATCGAGAAATGTGCCAAGTGAAATGTTTATAGAACACTTGATCGAGTATCAGTGGCGTTGCGAGTGTAAAAAAACTGAACATTGATCCATTCGAGGACTTAATTAAGTCCATACAATTAGCTTTCCCATTTAACTAATGGATTTTCCGTAAGTTTTGAATTGGTATTGATCTCAGTTAGTTTTTTTTCCAGCGATCAACTCTTACGATTCTCACATTCATCAATATTAAAGATCTCAGAAATCCCGACCTCGAAGAATATTGAGAATATTTGGACTTTGTCTTTATTTTCAATTTCAATTTTAAATATTATTGCTGAAAATAATGGTTCGCATTCAATAGATTTATGAGTATAAATAGTTTCCTTATGATATGATACACTGTACGTTCATCAAGAAACCTCAGTAGGCACATGCTGTGAACAAAAGTGGATATACGCAGTTTCGGAATAGGAAGGACTTCATGAACCCGATTCATGTTTGTGTCATACAATCATTTTTCTATTCGTAAAATATTCGTAAAAGTGAAATTGAAAATATTTTCTAAAACAATAAAGTATGGCGACAAATTCTAATAGATTAAGTAAAGAAGAAAATAAAATTGTAGATGAGAATACTATTGAAAAGATTCCACTGATTTTAGATGGGAAATTTTTCTTTATTATACAGCAGAATTCAAGTGGCAGTAGCATTACTGCAAAATGTAAAACATGTCCCCGTACAATTAAAGGCAGTTTAAATGCAACTTCGAATGTCTTGCTACATCTGCGTAATACTGACAAAGATTTATTAATAGAATACCAGCAATATTGTGGGATCCTTGACTCGTGGGTCCTACGAATTGTAGATCGGAGTGCATGTCTATGTTATCGGTATGAATGAAGGCGTGAAGAGTCGTGCGAGAGGTCGAGAAGCGAGTTTAGAGAGAGAGCTAGTTTTAGAGGGAGAAAGCGATCGAGCGAGTTCATGTTGTTTAATTTTTGTTTTTCATAACCATATATTTGATTTTCGTCTTTGATCCCTATGCACCAAAGATCCCTACAATATCAATGTAATTGCAGAAGCGAAGCGAAGCGAAGAAACGAAAAAACGAAGGCGGTCCGATCAAGAAACAGCAGATAACTTAGTACTTAAATATAAATGTGCACGTGGAAAACCTTTTGTAACAGTAAAGGAACCAGACTTTAAAAAATTAGTAGCCGGACTTAGAAAATTAAAGTCAGAAGTGAAGTGTTCATGTTGAAAAAGTCTGGTTAAAAAAATACATGTGGAATATAATCATATGATACAAAATATAAAAGAAAACTTGAAAAATGTGCTGTATGTTTCTACAACTGTTGATATATGGTCCAGTTTTCGCAGAAGCTTTCTTGGGATGACTGTCCGCTGGAGAGATTCAAATTTTAAAAGACAGTCTAGTCTAGTCTATATTCGAATTGCGACAGTAATTACAAATGTACATAAGCAGTTTAATTTAAGTTGTGATAAAATTGTATATACTATTACAGATAGTGGAAGCAATTTCCTTAAAACTTTCAAAAACTTCAACTATAATATAAAAATATTTGAAAGAGAAGAAGTAGAATCAGATAATACTGAAGAAGATAGTACAGTTTTCAAATGTAAGCAATATTTTAAACGCAGTGAGTTCTGAAGATAGACATTACAGTTTACCTAAACACCATAAGTGTTGCAGTCACGCATTAAGTTTAATAACCGCTAAAGACTCGAATAAAGTTACTGAAAATGCCAATTATAGAAAGGTGTTTCAGTCTGCTATGTCAAAATGTTCAGCTTTGTGGAGTAAAACAAATAGAACGGGATCAAAAGCAAGCGAAATGTATCGTCGAATTGTTGGGCATTCGCCAAAAACACCTTGTCCAACGCGATGGAATTTTGTTTATGAAAGTGTAAAAGAATTACTAAATGTAGAATTAAAATTACCAGAGGTAACTGAAATTCTAAATATATCATCATTTACATTCACAGACTTAGAATTTTTAAAAGAATATAAACGTTGCAAGCGACCCATTGCCTACGCTTTGGACAAACTACAAGGTGATAATGTCTTTTTCGGTGATATATTTCCTTGGCTTTTAGAAATAGAGAATAACTTAAAACATATTGAAGATGTCGAAGATGGTACACGTACCTCAAAATATTGCGAACCTGTTGGAAAGTAATTGGCAGGAACATTTCGTACTTTCAATATATAACATTTATTGAAGATTACACACTATGAAATATATGTATTAATAAAGAGAAAAATTCTAACGCGTCACATTTCTTTTTCTGAGCAATCGCGATCTTCGCTTACAACCGTTATACTTTTGCGCACGCGCTCTACTTCCTTTCCAAACCGCGAGAGTACGTGAAAACCTACGTATGCGATCAGGAATACCAACAGAACCTTTGAAACTTCATTTACTATCGAATTTAAAGTCTCGATTTCGTGATTTATTCGATTTTTCTGAACACGCAAGTGACTTGTTGCGTCGCCGTGTGGTGGGATGGGGACTTTTGGTGTGGGTTCGGGTGCCCGTGGAGCGCTGAAGCGCTCTGCTCGTGGAGGTTCACAAATAACTTCGTACACAGAGTAAAATGGCGAAAATAATTGTTAGAGATTTATTTAGAAAGTCTTGGAGATGTAACTCCTTCGGTTCTATAATGAGTTCTGTCGTCCTGGAGCTTCGAATCCCTTTTTTAGCTTCTTCCTTCTCGCTTCCTTAGCCAATAGGAAAATTGGGATCTTCTGGCTAGGCGTTGATTCGTCGGATCACTCGTCTTCCGGTTGCTGCTTGATGGTGATTGGCAGTGGATGGATCTTAATAGCGCACGCACGGGAGTGGGGTACGCATGAGGGTGAAGCCCCGCCAAAACAAGGGACGTGGGGCCATGTGGGACCGAACGAGCGAGAGGTCCGAGGGAGTTCCAAGAGGTCCTTGACTCGGAATTTATGACCTCTTGTCCTTAACTGATTCCGGACTTCGACTATCCCTAATTTATGTAGAATTGGAGAAGCTACTCTAAGAGGCTGCGTGACTTTCTCTAAATTCCTCAATTAGTCTCGCCGACTCGAATTTCGTCAAGGATCTCTACGGAACTCTCCCGGTCTTTCTTTACCTACTCTAAACTATCGCGCCCAAATAAAATACGTATGTATGAAATACGCGATTACATCTTATATTTAAATTTCCCTCTCCGCGCCATTAATCGATGCTATATATATATCTAGCTATGTTCGCGTGGTCAACTGGCCACGCTACAGACTATACAGAGTGAATCACGAATCGTGATCATTTGAGATTACTCTGTTATTAGCAGTCCGATCGAAAATGTTTTTATCAGGTTTTGTACGATTTCAAGAAAGCTTTAACGTAATTATAAAAAATGATTTGTCAACTTTTTTTTACGTTTTTTCAAGGTCACCCAGAATTTTTTGCAAATAAACATAATTTTTTACGCCTATCTGTTAGAGGATTTCAAGACGAATTCGGTAAATATCGGAACATAACTGTTTTTTTCATCTGGGTCGAGAAAAAATTAAAAACTTTGTATTACAAGGAGTATCATATGCTACGCCGTTGTACGCGTTCCAATGTTGTTGACAAATCGAAATTTACCAACCTTAATTGTAGCGACGTTCAAAATGGTGTCCACGAGTTGCAATGCACAGGCGCATAACCCATAAAAACTACAGTAAATTATTGTTGTATGTCAGCACCACCGTTCTTTTTACTGACACTCATACGAAATCGGTGGTTCTCGCCGAGCGTCCCATTTGAAATACACAGGGCACGCTGGAAACCTAAGAGTCATCCCGCGTGAAAGTCATGACGTTCAAACGGTAAGAATATCCGTCTCCGATATAATGTTGGACAGAGAAGCGGACAGCGAAACTCGAGAACCGTTGTCGCCGAGGAGCGTGCCACACATTGTCGGCTATATCGCTGTGAGACCAGAAGACCACTACCAATCCAATTACAAAACTTCTTTATTTTTCGTTATTTTTTATGAAACTTTTACCAACATATTCGTGGCATTTTTCTGATTAAAATGAAATCCAATATCATATAATTCCGATGATATTTACTTGTGTAACAAGCGATAAAAGTTTCGAACACAGAGAAGGACAGCGTATGGGAAGGAAAGAGCCGCGAAGAGTCGCGGCCGCCGGCACCGATCAAAGCCCGCGTTAGCGCAGGTCTTTAAATGAAAAATTGAACTTCTTTATTGTTAATTATTTTTTATGAGACTTTCACCAATATATTTGTGGCATTATTCTGATTAAAGTGATATCAAATGCGATATAATTCGGATCACATTTACACTAATTTTCCGTTAATGTAATTGTAATGGGAAGTAACTTTCATCGTTCATTACACACGCAAATATCATCGGAATTATATCATATTTGGTTTCATTTTAATCAGAAAAATGCCACGAATATGTTGGTAAACGTTTCATAAAAAAAAAATAACGAAAAATAAGAAGTTTTGTAATTGGATTAGTAGTGGTCTTCTGGTCTCACACCGATATAGCCGACAATGTTGTGGCCGCGACGGCTCTCGAATTTCGGCCCCTCACCGCGGTGGTGTGAGGTGTTCCACTGACTTGGAAACATGAGGTTGGCACTGACATACAACTATAATTTACTGTAATCTAATGGGGTAAGATCGGGCCAACGAGATGGCCAATTAACTACACCACCAAGGCCGATCCAACGCCCAGGAAACTTTCTGTCAAATACTTGACGGGCTACCATAGCATAATGTGCGGGGTGACGATCACGTTGATACTTGATGTTATCTTGATGTTATCGGCACTTCATCAAAAAGAAATTGAAGCTCATTTTCAAGAAATGCAATGTGACTAAGATTTGCAAACGTCGTATCGTCGGTAAAGAGTGGTTTATCGAAAATTGAAGCTTCAGTCTGGAGTTGTTGTAATGCCCACTGACAAAACACTATACGATTATACAAATCATTTCCATGAAGTGCTTGATGTAATGATACATGATAAAGATGAAAACGGTGACTATGGAGAATACGCAAGACACTTGACGATTTTGGATAACTTTTCTTTCGCGGAAGTAAACTACCAGTCTCCCGAAGTGTTCTCAATATCCGCTCAAAAACGCATCGCGAATAGTGACGTTTATCGGGATATTGTTCAGCGTATAACTGTTGAGCTAACACTGAATTACGCCCGCACTCCCCGTAGATCAAAATCATCTCTAACTTTTCGTCGATACTGTAACCCATCATTAGAACCTGTACGCTCACGAATATTGCAATGACTACTAACGACATACTTGTTCAGATATCATTTAGATGTGTTCCAATGTACAGAACGAAATGTTCAGAAACAGTAGGGAAGAGGTCAGAACAAATTTCGATTTCAACAACATTGGAATGCATACAACGGCGTAGCATATGATACACCTTGTAATACAAAGTTTTTAATTTTTTCTTGAAAAAACATAAAAAAAGAGTTGACAAATAATTTTTTATAATCACGTTAAAGCTCTCTTGAAACAATGCAAAAGCTGATAAAAACGTTTTCGATTGGATTGCTAATAACGCAGTAATCTCTGCTGATCACGATTCGTGATTCACCCTGTATAATTGCCACTGTTAGCCAACCAAAATGTAAATTACGATGGATTCCGAAAAACTTAAATGAAGAAAAACGTACTTTTATCAAAAAAACCGTATTAAATGCTTTGAAACAAATAGCAAATCCAGATTCAGAGTAACGACCTCAATTACTTTCACAAAACAAAGAAGTAGATGAGTTTTTTTATCAGTCATCTGATATCAGTCATACAAACATTGCAGAATTAGTATTATTTCTATATTTGAGCGATAGCGATACACGAATTGAAAGTATTGCAAAGTACAAAATACATGAGAACATTATTTTTAAATACAACACAGCTATTCCGTCCTCTGTCCCAGTTGAGAGACTTTTTAGCTTTGCTGGACTAATTCTGTGTCCTCGATGGAGTACCCTTGTGACGTGTTTCCGTCGGGGTGGAGGTAATGCCGACTCAGCCGGCTGCCAGGGGTCGGTAGTGCCTCAAGGAGGAAAGAACTGTAGTCGGTTTTCTGGGTGAATACTGGTCTTTATTCTCCGTATATTTCTAATTAGAACGGTCGCCCACAGGTGGCGTGATCGTGGCGGTATCGCGACGGTATCGCGACGGTATCGCGATCGGATATCGCGGCGGTTTGGTAACGCGGCGGTCCGGTATCGCGGCGGTATCGCCTCGGAATCGGGGGCAGGCGGTGTCGGTGAGCAGGAAGGGGTCCCGTAGGCTTGCGCCCCTCGGGGGATTCCCGCCCGTTTGCACGGTGCGGGCTCGGATGCGGGGATGGTGGTGTTGGCGGGAACGGTGTACGGTCGGTCGGATTCACGGTCGAGGCCTTATGTGGCGGTGGCTTGCTCTTTAGCGACGGAATCGTTTCGGAGCGGCGGATGCCTCGCCTCGACTGCCCCGTTTCGCTGTTCTGGTGGCCTATTTTATATTCCTCCCACCGCCCACTTTCACTCGCGAGCAGCCGCTTCGTCGCGATGGCCACCTCGCGGCCGCGACGGGAGGCTGCGCTCGGCCGCGGTCTTGCGGCGCGCTCGCTGGTGAGCGGGAGTGGAGCGGTGGTAGGCGCGGTGTTAGGCGGGGAAGTCGCGGGCCTTAGGTATACCCGTTACACCCTAACAGATACAAATTTGGAACGCTGCTCCTTGTTGTATGCGAATAGCAGTAGTCAAACAAAAATAAAACGAAAATGTGGCAAATATTAACTTTAATCAATAAAATATTTTCCATCTTTGTTGAGGGGTTATGCGGAAGTAATTATACAGGAAGACGGTGGAAGAAATATATTTAATCGGAAGAAGCCGTTGTCGGAGGTGTCTACAAGACGGGCGCACAGTTAGAACTAAATGCCCAAACGCGAGGGCGGCGATGCGTACCTTCATACCTGAAGGGAGGACGACCTTCAATAAAATGAACCAGCTATTTCGCAATAACCTTAGGATGTGGGGTTTTCCACAGGGTACGGTAAAAGGCCTAACGTTTTACTTTAACAATCTTGTTCTATGATCTTTTGCCATCTTTCTGGTAGCTTCATAATTCCGCGTTCATAAAACTTCTGATCCTTTTCGGTGAAAAACTGATCCAAGTGCGATTTCAGACCATCATCATTAGTGAAAGTTTTACTATTCAAAGAGTTTTGTAAACTTCGGAATAAATGATAATCTGATGGTGCAATGTCAGGGCTATATGGTGGTTGTGACATCACTTCCCAACCAAGCTCCAATAACTTTTCATGTGTTACCAAAGATGTGTGTGGCCTAGCGTTATCATGGTGGAACACGATTCCTTTGCGATTTGCCAATTTTGGCCGTTTTTCTTTGATTGCTATGTCCAGTTTTGTTAGTTGTCGACAATAAACATCTGAATTAATGGTTTGGTTCCTTGGGAGAAGCTCAAAATACCTTTGTAATCCCACCAAACTGACAACATGATCTTCTTTTGGTGCAATTCAGCTTTCGGCGTGGTTTGGGCTGATTCATCACGCTTGAACCATGATCGTTTTCGAGGTGTGTTATTGTAAACAAGCCATTTCTCATGACCAGTTGAGGCGTCCGAAATGTCGTCAGTCCGCCTGCCGGACTTCGCGGGGTCGTAACTCCCGTTTCGCGTGCTCGCGAACGATATTCGGGGCCGTGAAGAAGTTACAGGGTAACCACGTCTATTTAAAGGGAACTCGACGTTTTGGAATAACAATTCAGTATATTTAAAAACTTAACAATCACAAGTCAGTTGACAAGGTATAATGTGTACAACGAGTTTCTTTGAGCGATAGTTGTCTTCTCGACGCGATCGATTTGTGTTCTTGATTCGAACGATACGTGTTGTCTGTGTTAGCGATTTGTGTGTTCTCGGTTCGAGGTATTTTAGCGTTCTGCTGTTCGGTGTCGCGTCGTCTATAATGTTGACTCTGACTCTTCTTCTATTATCTCTTGTAAAACTAACAATTTTAATCAAAATTACGTGTAATTTGCTTCAAAAGTAACCTAAAAGATGCAGTTATGAAATGCCAGAAAGAAAACAAATGCAACGTTAACAGAAGGCAATCAAACAAAACATAAAGCCATCTATTAGTGAAACCCGAAATTACTTTCTTTCCAACCTAATAGTTTCTTATATTAAGTACCATTTCTTCTTTAAATTATTGCTAAGATAAGAAATATTAAATTACCTATAAGTAATGCGATTTCTGAAAGTATTAGGTATAACGATGCAGAAAATAATATTCTATTTTGTGTTTCAGATTATTAAAATAGAAATATTTTACTTTGTGTTTCAGACTGTTAAAATAGAAATATTTTATTTTGTGGTTCAGATTGTTAAAATACAAATATTTTTTTATTTTTGAAATCATATAACCTACCTAAAATAGTATTTTAATTAAGTCGCATAGAATTTGAAATATTTATCTCGCCAAATATTAGCCACGTCTGCTACATACACGTCGCGACGCCCCGTCACGGACGCGTAGGTATACGCAGGATTCATGTAGTAGTAGCAGTAGTTTTTTGCGAATATCTCAAAAACTATTCATTTGCGCCAAAAATTACACGTACATTTCGTGTTCAGCATGCCAAAACGAAGAGAATGGCGTATTTCACGTGTCGAAAGGAAGAGTGGGGAGGGATTCCCAAGTTCAGCCAATCCATGTTTGTCACATTAAATTTTGATTGTAGCATTCTACCATTTGAAAGTTGTACTACTTAATAATAACTATTACAAATTTCCTTCATCAATAACTGTTATGAGCGACCGAAATAAACTTGTCCCATCAATAACTGCAATTAGCGATCGAAGTAAATTTGATAAGAGATCGAAATGAATTTCTCTTAATGATAACATTTACCAACAAGGGAAAATATTTTCGGTTACTTATAATCCTTATTTGTAAACAGAACGATTTTAGTCGATGAAATAATTGTTATTCCGTGACTTTTTTTCTTTTTGGTTATAATAGTTATGGTCCCTGTAAGAAAATGTTGGCAATATGCGGCTGTTGATTTATTAGCGCCACCAGAACCAAGTAGCCCATAAGACAGTGAAAGTACATACACGCAGAGGATAACGATAACGAAGAATCACTGTTATTAAATGATTCAAAACTTAACGTTTCTACATTTGCAATTTAATAGGAATAACTACAAAACACATATGTAATTTTTATTTATAAATGCGTTAAAACTCGAACGTGAATTATTACTAAAATTTGAATCAGCTATCTTGTGAAATATTTAAGTTTAGATTCGTAATCAGCGATCCTGAAAACCTTAGAATACCAATTTTTTAACGTACGCGTTGTAATCGTTTAGTTTCTGTTTTCTTGATTTACGCGTGTTCCGCTTCGCGATCGTACCGACTTGACCGAACGACTTTTTCCACACGAATGAGGATCGTCGCAACACACATGCACGCTGCCGATCTCTCAGGAGGCGCGCATAGGTGGCGACACGTGCAAGGCTACGATCACTCAGCCAATCCTGAAGAGAGCGTCAGCGGTCACTTCGCAGTGGGCTCGGACGTTCTCCGGTGTTGGTGGGGCGATTTTGACCGCACTTAATCCTATTGTTCCACTCGTCGCGACTCTAACGGACGACTGGGGATCCTCGTAACATACATACGTGCACACGGCCGATAGCTCAGGAAGCGTGCACGTATGGCGCCACGTACGAAGCTTCGATCACACGGCCAACCTTGAGGATTGCATCCGTCGTCACTATGCAGTGGATTCGGATGCTTTCCAGTATTGGTGGAGTGACTTAGGCTGTACAGTACCCGTCGCGGTCCCGGCGAGCGATCGTAGGTGGTCGCAGCACACATGCACTCTGCTGAATCCTCAGGAGACGTGCATGTATGGCGACACGTACAAAGCCTCAGTCAACCAACAAAGCCTGAGGATCGCACCCGTCGTCACTTGGCAGCGGGTTCGGGTGATTTCCGGTGTCGGTGGACTCACCTTGACTGCACTAAACCCAATCGTTGTGAAATACGATACCGCGAGTCGATTTGTCTCCGCACTCGGACGGTATCTGTTCCGGTGTCGATTTTGCTGCCTTCGTCTCGTATATGCCTCGCTTCGGACTACTACGTGGTCACGGCCGTATCTCGCAGTCTGCAAGATTAACAGCTGTGGTACCGTGCGGTTTGCACGAGTAACTCCTCAGTTTGAGGCGTGTACGAGGCGAGGGCAACCTAGTTTGTTCAGGATTCAAGCTGTGGAATTCGGTGCCTATTGTCTAACTGACGACCGCTATTTCATACGGTTTTTGTCGCGTATGTCAACACGCGGCAAGAGCGCGTGTCGCCGTTGCTCGACACCGCGTAGCAACCGTTTCAATGCTCATTGGCCGAATTTCACAGCTTGAATCCTTCAAATTGAGACAAACAAGGATCGTCGGATGTGCGAGCTCCAATCACGGTGCTCCACATTCGACGGTCTTTGTTATTTAAGGCACCTGCGTATGCCTTCTCGCTCTCTTAACGTTCTGAACGCTCATTCAATAACAAGGTATCGCTCTACACGTTTGCTCGTCTGTCCGCTCTCGTCTCGATAAGTAGAGATTCTCATCTCTCGCGCTCTGAGACTCTCGCGATTTCGCATTATTCGGTAGCAATATTCTCGCGATCTCCCGCGCCGCGTTACGTGCACTCTGCTTCGCGTCAAGATTTCCGGCGTCCGAGTAGAAGATTTCCGTCTCGCGGCGGCACGCGTTTCGTGCCGCTCAAGACTTCCTCTTCGCGATCCGACGGCAGAAGTTTGCACGCGCAAGATCTCCGTCCGTTCGCCGGCTCGCGACTCTCGTTCGCGCGTTCTCTCTCGCGCTCGCGAGTGCCTCGCACCTCGTGCGTCGTACGACCAGAACCCACCGAATAAAGTGCAATTTTTTTTCGAAAAGGGAAGGGTTTGATTCTCCCGTCTCTCCTTGCCTCCTCGCGCGCTCATTTCTGAGTGGTCCCGGCCCCCCGGCGACTCCGACCTTCGGTCGACGCCAAACATAGTTAGTTTGACTATTTCGCCGCGTACCTGTTGTCGCCGGACACCTTAGAGATCCGCTTGCGAGTGAGTCGCGCATCGACCTCCTTCGATCCGTATTGCGTGGGGATCGATGCGCGCGCATCCCAGTCAATGGGAAATTCTGCGGTCCTTCAATAAGACAAGGATGGCAGGACCGCCAGAAACGTTGTGGTGGGCCGCGGTACCGCGTTGATCATGCGGCACGCCGCCTGATTGATATGTAATCGATACAGTTACAGCGTTCGCCATATTGGATCCGCTATTTTGTTTTCTTTTTTTTTAATTTCGATTTGAGATCTGTTATCAGCGATCTCGAAAACCTTAGAATACCAATTTTCGCTAAATTGTTTGGTCAGTTCTCGTTCATATCTGGCGACCAGACCCACGCGGACCAAACTGTTACTCTTTTGTGTTTCCCAGGTCTCGGTTAGGCCTGTTTAAGGTCTACTCAGGCCCTGCCGAACCTTTCCGCTTTCTCCGGTTTTTATGACACCCTTCCGCGATTGCCCTTTTCCGCACGTCCTTATTGTTCTCTCCTTACTTTCTTCTCCTTACTTTCCTCTCTTACTAGATTTCTCCTACTCTCCCATCTTGAGAGAACCACGAGGAGAGTCACGAGTTGTCGACGAGACAACAAGTCCCATGCACACTGGGTACGGTAAAATATACTTGTGTTGAGGAAACGTACTACGGAGTCAATCCAATCATTTCACCAAGTTTCCCGCATAAGTTTAGGAGTTATGGCCAAGTTTTGGGGAATTGGGAACACTTGTGGGACGGCCCGACTACGCTTGCATTCTTCTGCACTTTTTACGAGTTTTTGTAGATATGGTCGGGCCGGTTGTCAGGCCAGCCTTCCACGCCCCTTCGCCACACTAACTCCAACCAACTTGAACTATATCTTGTTTTTGAATAAACTATAATAGAATCTCGTCTATTGTTTTGAAGATGGAGTTGCCGCTTCATCCACAAATTCGCAAAGTTTCTTGCGATTATCTCGGAAACTAAGACCGAGCGACGGGTACATGTATTGGGAAAAGCTGTTCGAAATGACGTCCTTGACAAAATATGTCAAGGTCAAAGTCATTGGAGCTGGGTTCACTAAACGTAATATTTTGCCAATATATATTATAATCAATAACATATTAACCTTGAACGATTTTTCATAATTAGTGAAATATCACTGTTATTCGGAACCAGATTGAACAAATTATACAGCATGTGGAAAAATAAGTTGTAAATCAATAGTATAAATATACTAGTATGAGATTATGTCATAATAATATATAAAAATCTCTGGGTATTGTTAGTTAAATGTAATACACGTATCTAGATAGCGAAAATATCACATCCCTTGCCATTAGATTATCTTCATGATTACTGTTAGGTGGATGAAACTTCGTGAACGCACCCAATGCGAAATTGGGGAGTCACTGGGAGAGACGCGCAGGAGAACCCGGTGCGAAACCGGGGAACTGCTAGGAGGTTGTGTAACAGCGCGGATGAACCCAATGCGAAATCGGGGATCCGCTAGGGAGTTGGATGACTCAAAGACGAACCTGATGCGAAATCAGGGAGCTGTAGGATGCGGAAGAACCCAATACAAAAGTGGGGAGCCGCTAGAATGGTATAGATTTCGTGGACGCACCCAATGCGAAACTGGGGAGCCACTATGTTGGAGAAATCTTTGTTGGATTAAGGTTTGTGGCGGACGAACCTAATGCGAAATCTGGGACCCGCTAGGATAGTTAGTAGGCCTCGTAACTTATATACATATAATGTAATTGATACAATCCGAGCGGTAAGATTGTATTGTGTGGGAACGTTCAATTACTAGATTAGGATATTGGGCAATAATTAAGGGTGTATAGATTACGCGATTCACTAAACAAGACAAATATATTCTGAATTGAAAGTGTTACAAGTGTGGGTGTCGCGAATGAATTTATAGCAAGTATACAATTAAAGAATTTGTTACCAATGATGCACGGTTTTGACGCACTGGCAATGCGGGATCAGAAAGCAATTATGAAAATGCCAAATAGAATCTATACCGAACTAACGGAATCTATAATGTTAAGATTTGACTCTTATGTGTGTAATGCGATTTGACTCTACACGTGACTGCACGATTAATGACCGACTACTGACCGAAGAGGATGAAAATGAACGGGTTTATATACCTTGAAAATGAAAGGGGTGCTCTGTTTAAGATTTAACATCACGTAGGGTCACACTCACATTTTTTGTCACTTCTAATGAAAACCAGGCTTCAGTTAGATTTTCGTTAAAAGAGGTTAATAAGAGGTTATCCAGGATATTTCCTATCTGAATCTTAATTAGCGGATGCCGGAAGGGAATGTTCTGGAGATTTTCATATAAAAAAGTCATACGGTAATAAAAGGGGGCCTGTTGGGACGCTTTTCGTTCTCAGGAAAGAGATTAGAAAATTCTAGCGTGGGAGAAAACTACTCCATACGTAACATTACAAGAAATAGGTCTTCTTTATCTGTAATAATTTCAATTAAGAGGGAAGAAAATTTTTATTGATTGTATATCTACGTTACTTTAATGGTTAAATATTGGTTACGAAAGAATAGAATTCTATTTCATTGTAAAAAAAGAAAGCCGTAACATCCATATTTAGTAAATTTTGTTTGTAGTGTTCTGACTTGCTTCCAAAGTAATACTCTCTTTGTTAGAACGTGCACTTCAGAGAATATGCTCACCTCAAATTGTCCAGACATTTTCAATGGGATTAAGATCTAGGAATTGTGGTGGGCACTTGAATTTTTTAATTGTTTTTCCCTTTAAAAACATTGGATACCACCTTTGAAGTATGCTTGGGGTTGATATTTTACTCACATCTGTGCAATTAGAGATGCAGATGTTAGTTAAAGTCCATGTATTCACAGAAATGAAGGGAAATATCGGAAAATGAGTACTAGGTAGTTGTTAATATTATTACGATATAAAAGACTCTTAACTTACTTTTGTTCGGTGTATGTGTCGAACAAAATGGAATCGTATTGCTAACGCATTATGTGAAAATAGACAAATAAACAAAAGAAGTTTGATGTCGTATAGTGTAGCGAGGATATTCCAGATTAAATAAATGTTATGAACATTTGAAAACCCATCTACTGCTACAGTTATTAAAATTCACATACAGAAATTCCAATTTTAAACTTTCTTTTGTCCGCCACTGGATTTACTACGAGTATTTACCTATTCAATTTTATTTACAGGAACCACGATGTCCTCCGCACGTAACAGGTTTATTACCTTATCCGTCAGACTGCAAAAAGTTTTTGCAATGCGCTAATGGTGGCACAATTGTCATGAATTGTGGCCCTGGAACAGTGTTCAACCCCGCAATTAGTGTTTGCGATTGGCCGGATGCTGTAAAAGGTTGTGAAGGTAACAAGACGATAAGGCAAAACCGATAGTACCGTCAACGAAATGAAAATCGTTACATTGAAACTTAACACACATAATAAATGTTGAACAGATTCCTTAGAGTCTAAGAAGGATACTACAACACTATTTGTCCCTTCCGAATATGGAACATACGGTAATGAAAAACTGGAGTCCAGTGAACATCAACCGATGAAAAAGATTGCTTGTCCTCCACATCATACAGGACTGCTACCTCACCCGGATACGTGCAAGAAGTTTTTACAATGCACAAATGGGGGAACTTTTATTATGGATTGTGGCCCTGGAACAGCCTTTAATCCTGTAACGACTGTCTGCGATTGGCCATATAATGTACCAAGCTGCAGCGAAGGTAATTAATAAAACATTAAAATTCTAACAGTATTAATTAGTGGTCTGCAGGCGTCAAAATGTTAAAGTTATAAATAGCTGGCTCTTTTTTATATCTTTATACATAAACAGGGAATATCGAAATGTGCAAACACACTTCACTGATTGATTAGCACACTAAACAAGTGTAACGAGTCCGTTTCCCGGCGGATCTCGTACAACGGTTCCTCGCGGCCGGATTTGGCTCGCCGTGCCAAGGTTCGCGGCGGGATAACGCGAGGGTTACGGCAGGATACGGGCGGTCGGGAACGGGAGATTAACGGCACGAGTTTCTCAAGTGTTCGTCACTGTCCCGGCTTCGCATCTCGGTGGTCGGCGGTCGCGATTCGCGTCTCGCGCGCGTGTCGTATCACGGCGGGGTCATGGCCGTACGCAGCGGCGTATTCTGGACTCGCGGGTCGCGCGGAAATTTCGGCACACTCGCGGTTACAATTTCCGCGGGTAAAATATACTCTCGCGAGTCGTAGCTTACGTGCGGCTTCTCGGCGTCGCGAAGGACGATTCCGGTCGTGATCGGGCGGTCGGTATCGGCGGCTAGAGATCGGATCGGGAAAGTACGTCTTATCGCTATGACGGCGGAGAACCGAAGAGGCCGTTTTCCGGCTCGTCTCTCTCGTCTTGCCAGGCGAGGGGGTGCGGTGCGGTACGGATCGCGGCCGACTTTTCCGGCGTCGTCCTGTATCCGGCGCGACGGTATTTCATCATGGCGGGTTCCGGTTCCCGCCAAGATCGGTACGGTGGTGCGGGGATCGCAGGGGCGCTCGCGGGTGCCGGCGGATCTCGGTATCCGTCGGCCGTGTTCGGCTCGGAACAGGCCTGGCGCAGCCAGGTCTGTTACACAAGAAAGAAAGTTCATATAAAAAAATATATATATATACATATGTCACGTCGTCACACAGTGGGCAATTTGGACGAAATCGGATTCAAAATCAAAGAACTTTCGATAGAAATGAAGTAGAGCGATGAAATTTGTTTTAAATTAAATTTTGTAAAACCTGTATTTTGTAAATGTTCGAAATGGTGGCCGTCTGCGTCGATACATTGTTGTAAACGAGCTTTGAAGGAATGTTGAACTCTGGTAAGTGTATCCGACGTGATATTCGTACATGCTGTGATGATACGCTGACGCATATCTTCAACTGTTGTTGGAGCATCCGTGTACACGGTCTCTTTTAGCAGACCCCATAAAAAGAAATCCAGTGGATTTAAATCAGGCGAACGTGCTGGCCATGAAACTGTTCCGCCTCGTCCAATCCATCGGTTTGGATATCGAGAATCCAACGTTTCTCTTGCTACTCGTGCATAATGAGCAGGACAACCGTCATGTTGGTACCACATATCGTAGCGATTTTGTAAAGGGACATCTTCTAACAAAATTGGCAGATCTTCTTGCAAAAATTGAGCGTATTTCTGTCCCGTCATCATTCCGTTAACGAAATATGGTCCAATTACTTTGTCGTTCAAAATACCACACCACACGTTTACGCTCCATTGTCTTTGATGATCAATTTCTCGCAGCCAGTGCGGATTATCCACAGACCAATAATGGGCGTTCCGTAGATTAATTGAGCCATGATTAGTAAATGTTGCTTCGTCCGTAAACAAGACATTAGAAAAAAATGAATGATTTTGAAGCAATCCCCATTGACAAAAGTTAATTCTATTTTGAAAATCATTCCCGTGCAATTCTTGATGGAGCGATAAGTGGAACGGATGAAATTTATGTCGGACCAGAATTCGTATTACGCTACTTTGACTTATGCCTGCTTCCCGGGCAATTTTTCTCGTACTCACGTGAGGATTGACAGCTATAGCTGCTAAAATATTAATTTCATTGTCTTCATTAGTCGTGGGATTCTTCCGTTTGTACTGTCTTGCATGTACACTTCCAGTACTTCGAAACAACCTGTACGTATTAGTGAAAGTATGTCTAGAAGGAGTGTTTCGCGAGGGGTACCTTTCTTCATAAAGTAGTCGGGCCTGCACTGGATTTTTTCTACATTCACAGTAAATCGCGATCATATCACACTTTTCAGTCATCGAATATATCATAGCGGAATCGCGTTTGGAAACATACTGATAGTAAATAAGAATGCTGAATAACATTGAAGGACCTTAGTATGTTTACTTTAACTACGACCATAGTATGTTTACTATTTCCTACAAGTTTCAACCGTGATAAACGTATTCTGCTTCCATATTTTAGTTTCATACGTTTTTTCTGTCCTTGACCTTGAATGACCTTGGACTAATTATAGTCACTGAATTCCTAATGAAAGGGACTATCATTGTAGGTGTTTAAAAAAGGGTGATTCCATTTTAAAAAGTCAAGGTGACCTTGATATCTCCAAAAAAATGACATAAAAACAAAATTTTTTTTGCATCGTGTCAGCCCCATTGTACCATTCAACTTTGTCTTACCATATTTTACGTATCTTTAGAAACAACAAAGATATTTGAGGTGCTAACGTTTGGTGACTCACCCTGTATAAAACACAATAAAAATAATAATAATGAAGTATTTGAGTTACTTACGAAACATGAAGCACTTCGCATCTCGTCATCACTTGACGTATCGCTGTCATTGCTGCTGGCACCTTTTGCAGACTGTGTGTGGCTGTAATGTACTATAAATTAGATATGTATTGTCCACAATTATATTTTCATGTAGAGAGGAAGTGAGGTAAGTATTTAATTTTTTTAACTTACGTATTTTCATCGACGAAGCTTTTAACTTCTGGTGCTACTTTCTTTCTTTGGTACAACTTTAATCGATCTTTTACTAATATTCTTCTTTCTTAAATCCGATATTCTAAAATGCTTGTTCCTGTGTGGAAATTACTGATGAATAAGAAACTTAGTCGCGCACGTACTTGAGATACGAGACAGTTAATTGGAAAAGAGCGAAGCATTATGCAGTTCTCAGTTAGAAGCTCAGTTAGAATCTAAAAATACGATACTCAAACTCACGACAAAATAACCGAAAGAATGGAATCCCAGACGTTTTTAATCGAGCGGTGTACTTAACCGATCCGAAAATTTCACTCATATTAGTAAAACATCGATTCACGAACTTCGTTTATGAAAATACGCGAGTTAAAAAAATTAAATACTTACCTTACTTCCTCTGTAAATGAAAATACAATTGTGGACAATGGATATCTAATTTATAGTACATTACAGCCACACACAGTCTGCAGAAAGTGCCAGTAGCAATGACAGCGATACGTCAAGTGATGACGAGATGCGATGTTTCGTAAGTAACTCAAAACGTCAGTTCATTAGTTTTTGTCACAAAAATCTATTATTTGCAAAATCCTGAGGTCGTAGACAAATGTTGAGACCAGATTTGAAATCAGCGTGAAAAAATCTATGGGAAATGATGTATAGCATGTTAAAAAAAAATTTTTTCGCGCGTGGTATTGGAAAAACCACAATTTTCTTGAAATTGTGCAAGTTTAACGAATTTTCTCAAGGTTAAAAAGCATTCGTACCATAATCTCTCTATTTTTCCCATATTCTACAAAGTTGCAGCTTTCATTTAAAAAAAATTTCATCACTCTACCTCATTCCTATCGAAAGTTCCTTGATTTTGAATCCGATTTTGTCCAAATTGCCCACTGTGCGGCGCTTACCAATCTGCACAGCTCGCAAGTACGGGAACACGGCAGCTACCCTCTGTCAATCTTCGGTGGCAGTTCAAAAGACTTAGTATGTTACGCAGTGATTAAGAAGCTACTCGCGGTTACGACCAACGACAGTGACCTACTTCGCGGTAACTCGGCAACGCGGAAGCTCTAGGCGTTCCCCACTTTCCTAAATTTTCCTTCACCGGCGCGACGCTCGGGACTATAGGATACGCTCAGACGGCAGGGCCGAACCCTGCGGCCCGGGGCCCGGGGCCCGGGGCCCGCGGCATTCGGTACTCCGCGATGTCTTCGGCTGTGCTCGTCAACGATTCAATTCCCGAATGATTGGCTGTTTCCTGCGGAGGGGGATCTCGAGCCACTCCCCTGCCAGATCCTGATTTCTTTCTGGGCGAGGCGGCGACGGGGTGGAGATGATCTCGTTCTCCGATCTGACATCCCTCGTCGGCGCCTCCAGGTTGGCGAACCCGGGCTTGATCCTTCCCTCGATGTCTCCGTGCGGGGTCTTTTCCGGAGCCGTCCCCTGAGCGCCTCTCGTTGAGGTTCTTCGCAGTACTTGGAGAAGGAAAAAGTGTCCGGGTCCCCCTGGGACCCCGCTACGGTCCTGCAACGTTACAAATGGGATCAGTCCCTTGGGATTTTCGGATTTTCCCAGGGAGAGCGCTCGCGACTGCGGTTATCGCATCGGCACTGCTAGAGTGCGGCCCGGCCTCTCGTTACCGGTTCGGAGGGACGTAGGTAATTTTGCCACGTCACAATATATGTATACAGGGTGTTTCGTAAATGGTGGGCAAAATTTTAGGAATAGATTCCTAATGTTTAGAGAAGAAAAAAAGTTATATCAACATAGATCCGGGAAAGATTAATTTCTGAATTATTAATGTTTTTGTGCCACAATTCCCGTCACATCGTATTAAAGGCCTGTTTAAAGGCATCAGCAATATTTTTGAAGTAATCGCCGGTCTATGTTAACGTTTTCGAGGTGTATTATTCTTGTTTAGACACTTTATTTGGGAACATTTTCGGAGCTCAATGAGACAACGAGCTGATGCTTGTATTGAGACAGGAGGTGGATATATTGAACATTTCTTTTAAGATGATATGACGAGAATTATGACACAAAAACTTTAAGAACTCAGAAACTAATCATTTCCGAACTTATGTTAATAAAACTGTTTTTTCATCTCTAAGCATTAGGAATCCATTCCTAAAGTTTTGTTTACCATTTACGAAACACCCTGTATATGTACGTTAGGGTGGAGCGAAAAAAAATTTTTTCTGTGATCAAATTCTAATAGTGCGGAAAAGTTGCCTATTCGACCGAATAAAACGTGTAAAAAATTTCAACTCAATCGGACAATTTCTTCTGTGTACACCAAAAAGCTTAATTTTCAACATTTTAATGAAAAAAAAACTCACGAAAGTTCAACCTTTTTCCGTTGGAGGATTTTACTTTTTTTTATCCAGGATCATATTTGTTGTGTAAATAAAGTAAAGAAACACTCGTAGTTTGTTTCGTAACGACAGGAATGGCCTATTGGCAGTTGAAAATATAAAAAAATACAACTCATCGCTATGCTTCCTAACAGTCGCCTAACAAGGGAACACATTCAGTTGATACAAGCCGATTTTGATAAAACTTATGAGAGATATAATTCTTCGAAAAATATTTCGCACGTGTTTTCTTTTATCTGCAACCATCCACTTTGATGGGGTGAAAACAGCCCTCAAAGTGGGGGGTCAAAACCAGATATTTTTCAGATATCTCAGAAACCAGAGGTCGAAAAAATTAAATTTTTCTTAAATTGTGTGTTTTCTAATGAGAAATGTAGTCGCGCAAGAAAATTTTGACAAACGTTTTTTGTTTAAACAATACATTAAAAATTTGATTTTTTTGCAGTTTCTTCCATTTATTGTTACTTCATTTTAATATAATCTCGGGTGTGTGATCTTTGATCCAAAATAGGGGATACTTGTTTTAGGATTTTTTTTCTTCTTGCCATTTAATAATAATTATGCATAACGAAAGGTAGTCTTACACCTGGCGTGCGGGGGAATGAATTCTGGCTTGTTTGGTAGAAGTATAAGCATTTAGTATAAACGTGTATAGTATGTTGAACAATAACACTGGGTTACATGACGTTTATTATTTTATTAGAAGCTAAAGAAGGTACCGCAGGTAGCAGCGTAACGCGGTGTTAATCACCGTTCCGCGGTGGTGTAAGCGTACCGACTGTTATAGCCAATTCGCCTGCGAATTTCAGCGATCGTTGGGCCTTCGGTCAACATAAACCTGGAACCTTTTTCAACTGTGGATCCTTACAATAATCGACACTGGAGTTTTCCTCGTATATGGTAGCTCTGAAAAGAACTGCTGGCAAATGCCACCATTTACATGATCATTTACAGCATTTGAAGCAGAAACGAATATTTTCAAAAATGTCTGTTGGATACTAGGGTGAAAGAAGGGGAAATATAAAGTAGCTTAAGAATGTATAAATATGGCTTTACACTTCGTGTACTATTAGTCTTTCTGCGTTACGGTTTGAATTGTGTGGGACTTCTTTATCAAAGCAACGTGCATATTAAGATCTTAAGGCTACTGCTTTCGAAAGACAATGCCACATAAATAACTTCTGACGATAATCAAGGTAAACATACAATAATCATATTATTTTTACTTTTCCTGATTGTTTAGTTTTAGATTCATTTTTGCAAATATAAAGGTGAATCCGATGAATGTCATAAACATCTTGATGGAAACATATAGTTACAGCAACAATAACCAGGAAACACACACGAATGGGAAGGAAATTGAACTGGCACACAATATTATAGATCTGGTTGACAGGTACAGAGAAGCAGTGTACGTAGATTTGGAAACGCAACAAGAATTAATATTCGGCGACCTAACGGACGAACCGACTCCTCTCAATGTTCCCAAAGACGAAGAAGATTTGGAACAAGAAGAACCTAAAATAAAATCAACTCTTTTCAGAGCTACCATATACAACGAAGAAAACTCAGTTTCGATTCTCTTACGGATCCACAGTTTAAAAAGGTTCCAGATTTATTTTGACCGAAGATCCAATGATCGCTGAAATTTGCAGGCGTATTGGTTATAACAGTCGATACCTGTAGGTGCTCGCGTTGGGCGGTGTTTTATGGCAGGGACATCGCTATTGTGCAGTGGGCCCAGTTTGTGACTTTTGTAGTTTGGCTACGGCGCACAGTGGACAATTTGGACAAAATCGGATTCAAAATCAAGGAACTTTCGATAGGAATAAGGTAGAGCGATGAAATTTTTTTTAAATGAAAGCTGAACCTTTGTAACATATGGGAAAAATAGAGAGATTATTACCATCCAATCATTTCAACGAAAAAATGACTTCATTAGTTTTTGTCACAAAAATCTATTTTTTGCAAAATCCTGAGGTCGTAGACAAATTTTGAGACCAGATTTGAAATCAGCGTGAAAAAATGTATGGGAAATGATGTATAGCATGTTTAAAAAAAAATGTTTTCCGCACGTGGTATTGGAGAAACTAAAATTTTCTTGAATTTGTGCGCGTTTAACGAATTTTCTCGAGGTTAACAAACGTTCATACCACAATCTGTCTATTTTTTCCATATTCTACAAAGTTGCAGCTTTCATTTTAAAAAAATTTCATCGCTGTACCTCATTCCTATCGAAAGTTCCTGGATTTTGTCCAAATTGCCCACTGTGCGGCGTTGGGCCTGTCAGCGCCGTTACCTTAATAAAATTGCTGTCCGTACCTGGGTACCCTCGATGCAGTCCCTTGCATACGGCTAAAATTGTCGTCTCTTAGACTCAGGGCGGCTGGGTGGTCGAAGTTTCGGCGCGCATGGTTTCCAGATTGCTGGAAAAACCAAGGGTCGGTCGCCAAGCATGTGCGGCCTTGGCGAACCTTGAGGCCCGCTTCAAGCACTTAGCTTATATCTGCCCACACCCGAGTCTCCGAAATAGGAATGAAACCCCCAAGGAAGTAGGGATGAAACTCCCAAGGAGATGAGGATGACCGAACCGTTCGTTTTTGGAGGATCAAGTCTCTAGTCAGATTCTATTTAGAAGTGACACTAGTCACACCTAGCTCTTGTAACTCTAGCTCTTGTACATAGTTAAATACAGTTTGTCAAATAGTGTCCACTAATTTCGTTTCCTTCTAAGTTGGAAGGTGGTCCTTCGAGTTTGAAGGAGTATCGTAGTCGGCACACCCGGAGCAAATACAGACAAAGTCCGAAAGATCGTCGAACCTATCGCGGACAAAAAACAGTATCCTTACACTGCCGCGCCGCGGTGATTAGCACCGCGTCACGCTGCTGCTTGCGCTACCTTCTTTAGCTACTGATAAAACAATAAACGACATATGACCCAGTGATATTGTTCAAAATACTATACACGCTTATACTAAATGCTTATACTTCTACAAAACAAGTCGTAGACAGTGCAAGACTATATTTCATTATGCATAATTATTGTTAATTGACAAAAAGAGTAAAAGTCCTAAAACATGTATCCCTTATTTTGGATCAAAGATCACACACGAGTGTTTACATTAAAATGAACTAACAATAACCAGGAGAAACTGCAAAAAAAATAAATTTTTAATATATTGTTTAAACAAAAAACGGTCTAAATTTTCTTGCGCGACTACATTTCTCAATAGAAAACACACAATTTAAGAAAAATTTAATTTTTTCGACCTCTGGTTTCTGAGATATCTAAAAAATATCAGGTTTTGACTCCCCACATTGAGGGCTGTTTTCACCCCATCAAAGTGGATGGTTGCTGATAAAAAAACACATGTTAAATATTTTTCGAAGAACTATATCTCACATAAGATTCATCAAAATCGGCTTGTATCAACTGAATATGTTCTATTGTTGGACGCACTTAACACTTTACCGACAGGTAGCTTAGTAATCGGGTTTTTGTCCCCGACACTTACCGACCGGTAGTTTATTAATGCCAATTTGCCAATTGGGTTGCCAATTTGTTAATTGGTTAATTGGTTCTCTTCGCCAGACTTTTATCTATCCCCTTTTTAGCAATCCAAATGATTTAGGGCACACTCAACTCCCCACTTAAGAGGACGTACTCAGATGCTGTGCTCATAAGAGACGTAGTTTGGGTGGAAAAGGAGAACGATCTTTTTCAGTTATTGTTGAGAGGATAGCGAAAAAGATCGTCAGTCTTTATGAAAAGGCATCTATTCCTTTTGTTACATATACACGCGTCGTACAGCTAGCCACAGAATACCATAAAAAATACAGAAAGATCATGAAGTATACTTACAAGGCCGACAGAAGCTCAGCCCTACAGAAAAATATTGATAATTTCAAAACAACTACCAATTATTTATTTGACATCGTCGTTTGCAAATGCCGTGATTTCCAGTCCTGTTTTTGTCCTAAAGATCAAAAGGTTTCTCAGAAGAAACAAGCTTTTCTTTTTTACACGAGAGGGGACCGAGTCGGTCGCATAGGAGGTGTTGACATGCCTGAAACAATAAAGCTCATAAACAAAATTAACCGTCGCGATAAAATACAAGATAGAGTTGCTAGGGTATCTGCGTCAGAAGATGAACCTTCCTGCTCCACTTAATGCCTACGCTATAAGACCGGGCCTCTTATGTCCCCATCCCTGGAACCTTCGGATTGGGCTTCCGGAGCCCCAGCTCGGTCCACCCACAGATCCTGGTGTCCTCGTGCTCCGACCAGAGCCGGTGTCCCGAAGGAACCAGCGTCGGAGGCGCGATCCGGCACGTCCCGACCCTTCTTAACCCCCCCCCCCCCCCGACACCGGGACTTATCCCGTGGTGTGTCGACCCAAAACGGGGAGAGTCCCCCCTGGGGACCGGGATCAGCTCACACCCCGAGCCTCCGAATCCACCGCCCCACCTGGTGGGAGCACAGCGCGACACGGGGAGTCCCCCCGCGCCGACCCCTCCCCGCCCACACTCCCGGGGGCACCAACTGGCTCGGGGGTGTTCCCCGCGCTCTCCCACCCAAAGCCCACGGCCGAGTGCGGTCGCAGGGGGCGTCCCAGCGCCCAAACCCATCTGGCCGAGCCCGGGTCTCTTTCCCGGGCCCGCTCGGCGGCCTCCTTCTGTGTCGTTACGACCTCGCACGTAGTGGTGGCGCTGCGCGGTCGGCTCCCGCCCCATCCTGTGCAGGTACTCTCCGAAGCAACCATGGCCGGAGAGCACCTGCGTGAGGCGGAATGTCAACCTTCCCCGCCTCCTGCACCATATATAAAATATGGGCAGGAGGGCCCGGACAATCGGACGTGTGGAGGGCGCCAATAGCGCCCTCCACTCCGAAAATGCTTCCGTCCGGGCCTGGCGATTATGGCCCTCGAGCTCCAACTCCTCCTCGCGCGTGAGTTCCACCCCCGGCGGGCGGCGGAAGGAGCTGGCGATGTGGTATAGCTTCGCCCGCTCCGCCGCCACCACATGGACGGGTGGAATCACGGCGAGGAGTCCCGCCGCCTCGGCGGAGATGGTGCGGTAACCCCGTATGGCCCGCAGGGCCAGCCGCCGCCGCACTCTCTGAAAGAGTCATTGGCTAAGATGGCTGGCCCCGAGCGAGCGGTGCCATACGGGGGCCCCATACAGGGCAATAGACCGCACCACCTCCATATAGAGGCGGCGTACTTTCAAATCCGGCCCCCCAACATTCGGCAGCAGCCGCGCCAAGGCAGCTGCCGTCCTCTCCAGTACGGGGGCGAGGAGCTCGAAGTGTCCTTCGAATCGCCAGCGGCCGTCTATGACCAGGCCCAGGTACCTCATCCTGGGCCCGATCTCGACAGAGGTTTCAGCGACGCTAATCCAGTGGTCCTGACCACGGGGTGGCCGCCACGACCGAGGCGATCCAAACATCCAGATCGCCTCGGTCGTGGCGGCCACGGTCAGCCCCATCCTCCGGATTCGCCCGACCACGCAGTCCAGGGCGGCTTCTCCGAGGTGCCTTGTCCTCCTCCAGTCCTCCCCCTCGGCGTAAACCAGGGTGTCATCTGCGTCGTAGATCATCTGCAACGTGTCCCGAATCCAAGCCTCCCCCTCATTTGCCCCGCGCTCCCTGGCCGAAGGCCAGGCGGAGCCGATAATCACGGCCCTCAGGAGGTCCCCGTCTAGTCGTTTCAGCGCCCATCTTGGCGCTGACGGGGTGCCACGTCGGAGGGGCGTGTCCAACGGCGAGTCCGAGACCACAGCTACGTCCATCAGGACGTAGCTGTGGTCCGACAAGGTCTCTTCATCCCAGACCCGCCAGTTGGACACACGGCGCGAGGCGGCGGCGGTCGCGAATGACACGTCCACTATGGACCAGCCATTCCACCTCACGCACGTAGGCACGGAGCCCGGTTTAGCAACCGGAGCTCCATCCTCTCCGCCCAGTCTTCCAGGACTCCGCCTCGGGCGCTGGTCCCGGGGTTACCCCAGGTGGTTGACCTCGCGTTGAGGTCCTCCAGGACCAGCACCGGACCGGCTATATATGGGGCTATCATTAGCCCCAGCCGGTACAGGAACATCCCGAGTTCGGCGGAGTCACAACTGGGTGAGTTGTAGCACCCCACGACGAGAAGTCTTCCCCACTTCACCATAACCAACCCCCTGCCCCGTTCGACCACGGAGCAGGGGAATTATCGAGAAGCCTTGGGTGTACCCAAGGCGCCTACACGAAATGGGAAAGGCATATAGGCAAGGAATATGGGTACCGCATCAATTATCTGTAAGGAATTTAAACAGACGTAAAACATTAAATCATTTATTGACAACATGTCTTTCTCCGGTGTCCGACCTGACGAGACTGCTCGTCCTTTTATCGTCTCGTTCGTTTTTCGTTTTTCGACGTTCGTTTTATCAATAATTTGAACATATGAGTATTTGCATGAACAATATATACAGTGACGGATTAAATCTTAGCTTACAACTTGGCCGTCCTGACGACAAATCGTCCCGATTTACCGAAATCTTAGCTTACAACTCGGCCGTCCTGACGACAAATCGTCCCGATTTACCATCTTGAAATCAATCGCTAATCACGGCGCAAAGTAGAACAAATTTGAAGATAAACATAACACGCAAAAGTAACAATGAAACGTTATACATCTAAATCTACACTCATGGTCGCCATGGTCGCATATTAGCGGCTTCCCATGTCCCACGGTAAGGCGTTTGCGATAATTGGAACCCCTCTACGTCCTTGATTACGTATCGATTGTTTCGCAATACACGATCGATCTCGTACGGTCCTTTGAACCGCGGAATTATTTTTGTTGACACTCCTGGGGTGCAATCGTAATTTCTGATAAGCACCTTATCCTTAACCCTATATTTATTCGGAGCCTTATGTCTTTTATCGAAAATGCGTTTTTGCGACTCCTGATTTTTTCGAATTCGGTTACTAGCTTCTTTTCGGACGCTATTCAAATCACGGGAAATACTTATCCTTCCACTAATCTCCAACATATCACGCAACCCATCTATGACCTCACCACGTTGTCGCATACCAAACAGTAACATGCTTGGACTTTTGTCGGTAGACTTACAAACAGTATTATTACACGCAAATTCAACCTCTCGCAATACATTAATCTACTCACTCATCAATTTGGCGATCATCGGTAAAATTGTGCGGTTATATCTCTCGACCTGCCCGTTCGCCTGAGGAGAAGCGGTCGCTATCTTAACATGCTGTATATTATATTCTTGTGTGAACTCATTGAATTCGTGAGACATAAAACTACTTCCTCGGTCCGAAACTATGCGCAGCGGTCGACTATAATGCTCGAAATACGATTTTAGACACTTTATGACTTCAGCGGTGTTCGTAGTCTTAGTGGCGTACATTTGTATATATTTGGTGAACGCGTCGATTACAACAAATATATATTTGTAACCCGATTTATGCGCTCTTGAAACAGGAGCTAAATGGTCGATGTGTAGGGTATCGAAAGGTTTATCACCCTTCGGTATACAGTGCAAGGTTCCCTCTAACTTTCCGCAGTTCGGCGTGTATGCGATACATTTCAAACAGTCGCGAATGTGTTTCTCGATCTTAGATTTCATATCTGGAAACCAATAACTATCCGTAATGTTTCGCACCGTTTTTTCAATTCCGACGTGTCCCATCTCATTGTGGTACTTGTACATAATACTTGATTCTAAAGTGCTCGGCACGTAAAACAAAATTCTATCCTGATGCTTCCGGTATACTAGACCGTCTCTCATTTCGTACAATTTATTTTCTGAATTTTCTAATTCCGTACGAATTTTCCCGATAACTTTATCGTCATTTTGGCATAGCGCTAAATTTCTATCGAACGAATTGTCTTCAATCACAAAAACCTGACGACTTAACGTGTCTACATGGAGCATACGCGAACCGGCCCTATGCTCTAGCTCGTAATCGTAATTTTGCATTTCAAGCACCCAACGTGCAATTCGGGGATTCGTCTCATTTTTATTTAGCGTCAGACTAAGAGCTTGGCAATCCGTAACTATCTTAAACTTTCTTCCTAGTAAATATGTTCGGAAACGTCGGAGAGCAGAAACGATTGCTAGCGTTTCTAACTCAAAACTGTGATAGCGTGATTCAATCTCAGTCGTGCGTTTAGAAAAGTAAAACACTGGGTGTAGCTTCTTATCGGCCTTCCTTTGTAACAGGATAGCACCGAACCCCGACGCGCTCGCATCACAGTGCAACTCGGTCTCGTCTTGTGGAGAATAAATATTTAATATCGGCGCGCTTAACTATCGATTCTTAAGCGTCTCGAACGCTTGTTTTTCTTTTTCGGCAAACTGAAACTTTGCATCCTTCCTCGTAAGATCGTATAGGGGCTTCGCGAGGATGGAGAAACCCTCAATAAATTTCCGAAAGTATGAACTCAAGCCCAAAAATCCCTGCACCTCTCGAACGTTTCGCGGAAATGGGAATTTTTTTTACCGCCTCGAGGCCTCGTTCTGTCGGCCTGATTCCTTCGCTTGTTACCGTGTAACCCAAATAATCGAGTTTTGTTTGGAGAAATCTGCATTTATCTAACCGTAAATTCAAAAGATTCACTGTCAGTAGTTTAAATACTTTTCCAAGGACTTCTAAATGGTGCTCTATAGTCTCGGTCGCGATGAGAAAATCATCCAAATAAACAGATATTTCGCCGTCGTTGATTAGTTCTTTAAAGATTTCAGTGACGTAGCGTTGGAATTTAAGAGGCGCGCCTTTTAACCCGAATGGCATCCTCGTGTATTCGTATTGCCGGAAAGGTGTTACAAAAGATGTAAATTTAATCGAGTCTTCGTGCATTTTGACATGGAAAAATCCATCCTTTAAATCGAGGGTGGTAAAATACTTTTTCCCTTCCAGCAAATCTAATTGGTCTTCGATTAATGGCAGCGGAAACTTATTGCGGATCGTGATTTTATTCAATGTACGGAAATCTACACACATTCTAATTTCCCCGTTCTTTTTCTTCGTTAGAACGATAGGAGACGCGTACTCGGATGTGCTCTCCCTAATTATCCCTTTTTCCAATAATCCATCGAGGATACCACGCAATTTGTTTTTCTCGTCATACGATAATCTACGAGGTGAAAATGAAAAGGGTTTGTCGCTCGTAAGTGTTAATTTCATTGTGTTTTCTACACTTGGCTCCACAGGTCTTTGTGCGTTAATGTACATTTTACTAAATAACTCCCGCGCTCGTGTCTTTACTTCATTAGAAAGGTTCTCGTCAAAACGCATGTCATCGGCGCTGATGCACGTATTACCCTGATCTACCTCAATGTTCATAATATCGGCTATATCATCGCGTTCTACTGTTTCCTCTCTACTCAACGATAAGTTGGCAATTTTCATGAAATCGCGTCCTAAAACTAAAGAGTTTTTCATCGTTTCGTCTGGTACAACTCTCAACATAACGCAATATTT
Source organism: Halictus rubicundus (assembly GCF_050948215.1). Lineage (NCBI taxonomy): Eukaryota > Metazoa > Arthropoda > Insecta > Hymenoptera > Halictidae > Halictus > Halictus rubicundus. The sequence goes on from NW_027488569.1 coordinate 1,700,697, forward strand.
TTCCGTGTCGTAAATAATTGTGGCTTGCGTCTTTCCTAACACGTTCAAGTCGCTACCGTTAATCCCGTGAAACCTATCTGAAACGCGATCGGCTGTAAAACATGTTCTCGGAACGCAATTCTCTTTAACAAAAGAAATCGGACTTCCCGAATCGATAAGTGCGTTTATTTTTGAACTGAAACTGCCGCACTCGCTACTTATCTGTATTTCTACCGCTCGCCTTCTTTTCGCCCGCGCGCGATGTAGTTGACGTCGTTCCTCGTTGTCTGTGCGTTGCATTGATTCGCTCGATGACCCATCTTTCCGCACGTGAAACAGGATCCCCTCTCTCTCTCACTGGTCTCGTACATTCGGCTGAGAAGTGACCTGGCTTGTTGCAATTGAAGCATCTCCGCCCGGTGCTCGCTGATCCCAGTCCCTCCTTCGGCGATGGTCTTCGTATGGGTGGTCTACCAGACCCATCTGATGACACGACTTTTCCGGACAGTGAAACTCCCTCCGAAAGTCGTAGTCTTCCCGCCGGCAACTTTACGTTCGTGAAAGCCGTCAGTATTTCGTCCACGGACTCATAACGCTGTACCTTAGCCTGTATTTGCAACTCCCTATTCGGTATACCATCGACGACGTAGCTGAGTAATTCTGTTTCCGAAACAGGTACTCGATTTGCAAGGATTGTCTTATCGTGCAACATAATCGGTGAAAGATTCTTCCACGCCCCACTTCCTCGCTTCAAGCTCACGTCTCAAACATAAAGGATCCGGTCGTTGCCCGTACAGCCTCTTCAACTCTCTCAAAAGCTCGTGGGCAGTTAAGTCTACGCAGTCTATTCTTGAGTGATACCACTTCAATGCACGACCTGTCAATCTGCTACACACTAAAGCTTTCGCTTGGTGGTTATCCAACTCGTACGTCGACAGGAGTCCTCTCACCTGTTTCTCCCACCGATCAAAGTCGTTACTGCTTCCACTAAATTCACCCACTATGTCTTTTAACTCTTGCCACTTTTTCACTCTCGTCCATCCAGATGGGATTGTTTCCGAGCTTGGCGTCTCCCGTAATAACGCCAATTCTCTCCTAAGCAGCTCATTCTCCCGAGCGATAACATCTCGTTCTCTTCTTAAAACGTCTAATTCACGGATGGTTATCTCGTCCAGCCCTCTCGTATCGGGTTGGTTTTGAGTCTCGTTGGTCGACCCCGGCAGCGGTTCTGTCTCGACCTCTGTCATGGCTAATTCTTCCGCTGTGACACCAGCATTCAGTAACCGTTTTAACAGCTCGGCTTTCGTACCGGTCGATTGCAAATTCTTGGTTTTCAGCTTCTCCTTCAGTTCCGACACCGTAAGGGAACAATTCATTTTTTAATCGGAATGCACACTTCACACAAACGTCCGTCACGTAACTTAAACTTCGACCGACAAGACCGACAAGAAATTGCAAAACGGTTGCCTCGATCCCACTTCTGAATTTGTAAGGAATTTAAACAGACGTAAAACATTAAATCATTTATTAACAACACGTCTTTCTCCGGTGTCCGACCTGACGAGACTGCTCGTCCTTTTATCGTCTCGTTCGTTTTTCGTTTTTCGACGTTCGTTTTATCAATAATTTGAACATATGAGTATTTGCATGAACAATATATACAGTGACGGATTAAATCTTAGCTTACATATCTGAGACCAACAAGAATATTTGTCGATGAATTTGCACTTCATTGCTATCCAGATTTCGTAGAGATCTATTCCTTAGCAGAATCATTACTGGAGATGAAAAATGGATTCTTTATGATAACATAAAGCGTCCAAAGCAATGGCTTTCTGCAAATCAAATCGCAATATCAACCCCTCAACCTAGTTTATCACTTAGAAAGGTGTTACTGTGCATTTGGTGCGACTGCATAGTTCACTTTGAGTTGTTGAAACTTGGAGAAAGAGTTACTGCTGAGTTGTATTGTCAGCAATTACAACGGCTGTATTCAGTACTATTGAAAAAGGGGGCATCTTTAGTCCACGGAAAAAGTGTAATACTGCAAATTGACAATGCCCGGCCCCATACAGCGAAACTCACTGAGGAAAAAATCAATGAATTGCAATGGGAAGTTTTACAGCACCCCCCACCGTACTCACTGGATATTGCTACCCCTGACTATCATCTTTTCAGATCTCTGGAGCATTATAAAAGAAATAAAACATTAATTTCTGTAGAAGATGTAATGAGACACCTTAAGTCATATTTTACTTCACGAACCCTGGATTTCTATAAGAGGGGGATTGAAAAATTGCAGGAAAGATGGCAAACTGTCCTTGATAATGATGGAGATTATATAATAAGTTAAGAAATAAAAACTAGAATGTACTACAATGTTTGTTTTAGATTTCAAAATTATTGATTACTTATGGGTCCCCCTAATATACGGGTTTTCGTACGTATCGCTACACACGCACGACTCCCGAGGAATCGGCAGAGTGCGTGTGTGCTGCGACCACCTACGATAGCTCGCTTGGATCGCGACGGATACGAGAACGGGTTCCGTATAGCCTAAGTCACCCCACTAATACCGGAAAGCATCCGAACCCACTGCGTAGTGACGACGGATGCGATCCTTAGGGTTGGCCGTGTGATCGAAGCTTCGTACGTGTCGTCATACGTGCACGATTCCTGACCTATCGGCCGTGTGCACGTATGTATGTTACGAGGATCCCCAGTCGTCCGTTAGAGTCGCGACGAGTGGAACAATAGGATTAAGTGCGGTCAAAATCGCCCCGCCAACACCGGAGAACGTCCGAGCCCACTGCGAAGTGACCGCTGACGCTCTCTTCAGGATTGGCTGAGTGATCGTAGCCTTGCACGTGTCGCCACCCATGTGTACCTCCTGAGAAATTGGCAGCGTACATGTGTGTTGCGACAGTCCTCATTTGTGTGGGGGAAAATCGTTCGGACACGTTGGTACGATCCCGAAGCGAAATACGCGTAAATCAAAGGAAAGGAGAAATAAACGGTTACAATGTATTAAAAAATCTACAAATTAAAGATTTCGAAACATTTAGCAATTTTAAATTTGGATACAAAATTTTAAAAATTAAAAGGATTTGTGAACAAGTCAATAAATATTTAGATAATTTATATAATTCAATTATTTACCATTGAAAATTCTATACTTTGAATTAAGAAGCAATAAGCCTCCGAATTTCAACAGTTTCAGGAAGAAGGAAAGAAACCAGTGAACGCTTTCTATGCGAACCAGATTTTGAAATAACAAAATAATCTTTAATTCTTGAAAAAATGTGTTTTTTTTACCTTAAATCGCGTAGTAGTGGGCGGTAACAATTTAATATCTTAGCCCACTGCTATAAAACGCAGCTTACGTCGAATATCATGGAATTAATCACAAGGGAATTTCTTGGTAAAAATAGTATCTATTTTTATGTTTTCCGAATAGGAGGTGCGATATTATGATTTAGTATGAGGAAGTCCCTTCCAGCACATGTTGATCGTGTGTTTTCCTTATGTTTTCGTCTGACGGTGGTCATAAAGTAATTAAAACTCGTCGCAGAAACTAATTTTTACGATTAGTTGACCAACATCTGACTTTGCCCGTCATAAAATTGATGGGCTTGGGCTATCGGACGAATGGTACAACACCTTCTACCTGCATTACTGCCAATCTGTATCATAGCTTTCCGTGTGGAAAAACCTTCCAGAATAATTAATAATACGGTACTTCCTTTCAGAGCTATCGATTTTTAACAATCTAGGAGATAAATCATTTTTAGGTCCTTATAGATAGGAATTCTGAAGTCCTTTGTGCTATGGATGGTATTGACCTGTTTTGATTTTTCACTACGTGAAAGTTTCAATTTTAAGTCATATGCTGTCGACTCTTATTTCAGAATGTCTAAAGAATATTCGGCAATTTTATGGACCCAAAATAACAAATAATTTGTAGGGGCCATCGGCGTGTACAATAAAACAGTTGGCGTGCAAATGGTCGGATCGGTTTGTGAGGCGAGCGACAGCGAAGCTATTTTTGAGAAAGCCATGTCCAGCGCGTACAGTTAGAATGTTTTAGACAACGACAACTTCGTTTCCGGCCTCAATAGCAAATGCTGGCATCATAAAAGCCCGAGTTTCTGAAGGTTCGCGCCGACCGAGGTACGAGGGACCACAGCTGGCGACAGTATGCGCCTCGCGGGCCCGAAGGAAAACCTGCTATTATCATAAAACCTCCACGGTCACACCTAGCATTCCCGAAAAAGTACGCCTCGAGCGCAAAGAATGGTAGGGGTAATTAGGCACAAGGAAGAGACCTGATTGGACAGCGATTGTCATGGACGCTGTCCAATTAGCGAATTTTTCCGCACAGGACACTCCCTGCGGAGTTTTCTTATACGATCACGGATAACGCAGAGGCAGAAGCTCCTGAGACCCACCGAAATATAGGTCTCCCTTGGTAAAATAAAGTACTTTGGAACCGATAACTTGTGTCGAACCATTCAAAGAACACGCGAACCATAAGCCCCTTCAAATTCAAATCTGACATCCGTTTGTAGCTATTGGAGTGTTCCACATCCCATGTGTACCGTACGAAATTTTTGATAAATGATAAGAATAATATCATGTTATATCATACGTACAATATAATTTACGTATAATAATACATATAAGAATGTGTGATGCTCTCTCTCTCTCTGTTTCACCAAGTGGCAGGAACGTTTCCTATCTCCACGTTGTTGTAAAGGCAAGATACAGTCAAACCTGTTTTTGTGCGGTCCTTTTCTATTCGATTTTTTTTTTTGTGATTTTTTTATACGGTATATGAATGCCAACGGTGTTGGAATTATAATACCCTTGTAATGTTTTCTATCATTGTACATATGTAAACTGATACAAATATGGTATACAATGTATGTACATATTGCATTTTCCTAAAATAGATAACCATTCCGAAAGGAGTTTGAAATTCCAAAAAGAGCTTCGATCGTGTATATCTGGCTATCGTGACGTTTACAAGCAGCTGATCAAACGACCGTCGTCGCAAAAACTTATTACTGACTTCATGGTAACAAAAAATAAATCAGCTCTAATATCATGAAGTGACGAAAGCGATTTTGAACCAGTTCATCACAAGAAGATGCGCGTTTTGGACTACGACGAGTAGTATTGAATTATGTACATTTTGAAAATTTCTCCATGTTGAAATGAGAAATTGAATTTTTTAAATGTTTCCATGTGTAATTTCATTGTTTCTTTTGTTTGGAAAGCACTTTCTCGCCATTTATTAAATCTGTAACGGGAGAGTTTGGAGAGGGCAGCGGGTTTTCGAAATGAAGTGACAACGGTTCAGGTCAAATAACTGGATTTTTATTGCTTCCGGCGGTCCGGATTGCCGGTGGGTCCGGCGCTGGCCGGTGCGGAGTCCGGGTCAGGAGCTCTTCCGGTCTGGGGACAGACGAGGGTGGACGACCCAATAATACAAAAGTAATATTAACCCCTTAGCTTCCAATGACGCCTCAGAGACGTCGTAAGTCTATCGGGCCAAACATGAATAAGACGCCTCAGAGGCGTCGTGAGGCTACCGGGCCAAACATGAATAAGACGCCTCAGAGTCATCGTAAGTCTACTGCGCGAAACATAAACAAGACGTCTCAGAAACTTGGTGGGGCGGCCGTCCCAAATATAAGCAAAGGTCACAGAGACATTCCAGAGGCGCGATATTCAGTTACTTCTTATTTGCATTCGACTTTACATCGTATGTAAGAAGTATTATAAAATCACCCATTATAATGTGTTCAAAAAGAAAAATGAGAATTGAGGACAGTGATAACATCGCTACCAATGATTTCACGACCTGTTTAGATAATAGTAGTGACAGTGGTAGTGACATTGTACGTATCGTACGAAAAGCTATTAAGCAACTGGTGATTAACGAAGAATCGGATGATGAAGATTACTATCAACAATCTGAATTGTGGGTCTGGAAACAAAACGAGAACCAACAAAAAATGTGGCAATATATGGAGATGCCAGGAATAAAAGAGGCAACGTTATATCATTTGAGTACAAACAAAAAGGAAATGGGCGTTTTTAATATAATATTTAATAGTATATTTTGGGAAAATATTGTGACGGAGACAAATCTATACGCGGAACAAGTAATAAACAATGAAAATAAAAGACGAAAAATTGATGAAGCTTGGTCTCCTGTTGTCTGTGATGAAATAAAAATATATATTGCGCTATGTATAATTGCGGCTGAAGTAAAGAAACCTGCAATTCAAATGTACTGGTCTAAGAGGGCCGTTATTGAAACTCCAATATTTAGAGAAACGATGCCGTACAGAAGATTTTTACAAATACGTAGATTTTTGCATCTTGCAAATAATAATATGGCCAACATAAGTGATAAATTAAACAAAATAAAACCCGTGATAAATTTTTTTAATTAACAATTTCAAGAAATGCATACAATGCAAGAGGACATTGCAATTGACGAATCATTAATCAAATTTAAAGGACGCTTATCCTATAAACAATACAATCCGTCAAAAAGAGCGAGATTTGGTATAAAAGTTTATAAATTATGTGAATCAAGTTCAGGTTACTGCTACAGTTTCAAAATATACACTGGCAGTGACAAAATACGTACTACAGACAATGCATCTGAAACTGTGGTCAAAGAACTATCAAAGCCAATTTTACACAAAGGACACACATTATATTTGGACAATTGGTATTCTTCACCAAATCTTTTTGTAACTCTACTCAACAGTAGAACTAATGCCATTGGAACCGTGCGCGCAAACAGAAAAAATATGCCGAAAGCTTTCTTGAAAACAAAATTAAAAAAAGGGGAATATGAAATGAGAAGCTGCAATGGAATACTGGCAATAAAATGGAAAGATAAACGAGACGTTTTTATTCTATCTACAAAACACACAACAGTAGCAATGACTGAGCAAATAAAAAATCAACGTAATCCTACTTGGAAACCAAAGTGTGTCGTCGAATACAACAAAGGGATGATAGGAGTTGATCAACAAGATCAAATGTTAGCGTGCTTCCCTCTGATGAGAAAGTATATGAAGGGGTATCGCAAAATTTTCTTCTACCTGTTCGACATGGCTTTAGTTAACTCTTACATTTTGCATAATAAAATAAATATTGAAAGAAGACAGGGACCCGCAGAATATAGTGTTGAAATAGCCGAATTATTATTGAAAAATACACCATTACCGAACTACAACCGTAAAGGACGGTTGCCAAATGGAGATTTACCACAATGACTACAGGCTCAACATTGGAGTCATTTTCCCAAGCATATACATCCAACGCCGTCGAACCATCACCCAAACCGAAGATATGTAGTTTGCACAAAGCATAAACAACGCAGTGAGACAACGTGGGAATGCAAAAAGTGTAAAGTTGCATTACATGTACCAACATGTTTTGAGAGATACCATACCATCGAAGATTACTACATTTTTTTATTAAAATAAAAATGTTATTATTAATGTATTATCCAATTTGCAACAATAAATCTTTTTTTTTTGTTTAATAATCAACAAACCGTAATTATTTATCAAACATCTTGCAAAGTTAATTGTACCACGCACGTGTATATACAAATCATAGGAAGTTTGCGATTTGTACAGTTTCGAACGCTCAGTCAAGCTGTGTATGTCCCTGCGCTCGACCGACCTTGGCGTCGCTTTTGGCCCGCACAGTTGGAAATTAAATCCTAAGGCAAGGGGTTAAAGGGCTAAATCTAGACGCAGCTTATATGACTAATAACGCGGCTTAAAGCTACTTATCCTATGCGAACCGCGAACGGCGGAAACGCGGAGCGAACGGGATTCGCTGGAACGGTGGGAACGCGGAGCGTCGGTTTGTCGCGGACGGCAGAAGCGCGGAGCGAACAGGACTCGCTGTAACGGCGGGAACGCGAAGCGTCGTTCGGCGGAAACGGGATCGGATTCTCGGGCTGCAGATGGAGTGCAGGAACCACCGCGGCTCAGCTAGATTCTTAGTGAGCGGTGTTTTCTCTACGTTGCTAAGCTCACGGGGTCGCGATTCGTCGCGGCACCGAACCGGTGGAACGCCTGGCTCGCCGCCCTCGCTCAGACCGCGGCGTGAGTTCGTATGTACAGGACGTATCCCCTAGTACGCACTTGCTCAACACCGGCGTCGTTACTCGCTCGCGGGAGTAGCCCACAAAACAAGCTCCGAACGCGGCTGCGACTGAGCGACTACTAAGCGCGCCCGGCGCGAGACTCGGTCGCGGATAGGAGAGCGAATCGCAGGAATCGGGAAATGGATCTCGGGGAGGGGGAAGAGAGCCGGAGTGTCGGAGCGTCGCAGTGTTCGGGAACGCTGCCAGCAACCGACTGCCACCTCGAGGCTTGCTCGCGGTCTTGGCTTTCCTCGCACAGGACGTATCCCCTAGTGCTTGTACACGCGGCTGCGAGAAGTATGGAGCTCGGAGATGCGTCTCCGAGAGCTGCTCCAGGCCAACTCCGGTTCTTGGCGTCGGCGCTCGCGGATTGGTCCGCGCTTGGATCTCTTCGCGGATTGGTCGCGCTAGGGTCTCGTTGCGGATTGGCTCGCGCCTGGGTCGAGATCGCGAGCTCGCGACGGAACGCGAGAGTCGTTTCGTCGCAAGTCTTTGACATATTTTCTAAGTGAGATTTTTTTTATTCGGTCCCTCTCCACCGCATAAAAAAATTTTCTGTAATATGTTGTAAAATATTATTCGTTATACGCTGGGGGCAAAAATAAGTGGACCATTAGCGGAAACAGGTGAAAATGAAGTTTATCGAACTAACATGACTGTTATAAATTCAAGTTTTATTTATTATATAGCCTTGTAGTGTATAGATTATTTAATGAATAATTGAAGTTCATATTTACATCTTTGTGTAAACACGCCGAACCATAACGAAAATGACAGCTATTTATCAGGTGTTACGAGCCAGGGCTGCGAGCAACGCGAGATGCCGGCGAGGGGTTGTTACCCCAGGAATATGGTTTGTATTATTAGTTAATATTCAAATCTTTGTTGATTTGAATTTAAGATTAGTAAGCCTCGTAACTTATATATATCTTAATTGATACAATCTGAGCGGTAAGATTGTATCGTGTGGGAACGTTCAATTATTAAATTAGGATTTTAGGCAATAATTAAAGGTTGTAAATTACGCGAGTTAACAAACAAGACAATTTATTCTGAATTGGAATAGTTGCAAGTGTAATTGTTTGTGTCACGAGTGAATGTGATAAGTGTACAATTAGAGAAATTGTTACCTAGTGATGCACGGTGTTGACGCACTGGCAATGCGGGGTCGGAGAGCGATTGTTGAAAGCCAAATAGAATATACACGAACTAACGGATTCTATAAGGTTACGTTTGATTCGAAAGGGACTTTTCCCCGAACTCACTAGAACTGACTCTTACGCGTGTAACGCGACGTGACTGCACGATTACTATACCGCGACCGAATCACTTCTGAATCTCTACTGAACCGCTTCTCGACTGAACCGAAGAGGATGAAAATGAATGGGTTTATATACCCTAAACAATAAGAGGGAAGTGTGTCTGTTTTATTCTACGATCGCATACTCGTATTTATCGTTTCTAGTGAGTTTAAGGTTTGCAGCTGGATCTTTTGTTTAAATGGTAAAACGAAGGGTTAGCCAGGATGTTTCCTATCAAAGACTATCTTGACAAAACATTCCAGAAGGGGATGTTTTGAAGATTTCAATATTAAGAAATCGTACGGTGCTGTTACTGAATCATGCCTCGTGCCAGCTGCGTCCAGCCGGAGTACAATCATTAAACAAGGGGCCTGTTGGGACGCTTTTCGTTCTCAGAAAAGATATTAGAACTTCTAATCGAAATGAACGTGGAGAAACGTCTCCATACGTAACACAGGAGACAAAAATGAGTGGACACTCAATGAAATGCGTAATAAATGGAACACATAACAAAATTAATATTTGGTATTGCCGCCTTTTGTTTTGTATTACGGCTTCCAGACGTCGAGGAATACTTTATATTAACTTTTCAATATAGTCGTTACTAATTTTTTCATATTTAGACTGTAATCTTTTGTAAAAATCGACCCTATTATTTCACAGGTCCAATGGAACTTTTACGTTCATTAAACTCCATAAGTTCTCGATAGGATTCAAATCAGGACTGTGGGCCGGCCATTCAAGCAAATTAATATTGGAATCCTTCAAAAATTTTTTAGTTTTCTTCGTAGAGTGCTTAGGGTCATTGTCTTAGTGGAAGACAAATTCGTAGTCGCAACCCATTTTTACCACTGCTTCTTCAAAATTTTCATTTAGTATATTAATATACTTATCTGCATTCATAATTCCGTCAGTTTGTACTAACGTAACAATAACATTTCACGAGAAGCACCCCCACACCATTAATGATCCACCGTCAAATTTAACTGCGGGTGTAATGAATGCTCTCTTATGCACTTCATGTTTTTTTAATGCCGTTTTCGTTATAGTACGGCGTGTTTACACAAAGACGTAAATATGAACTTCAATGATTCGCTAAATAATCTACACACTATAAGGATAAATAATAAATATAACTTAAGTTTGTAACAGTCATGTTAATTCTACTAAACTTCATTTTTACCTATTTCCACTAACTGTCCACTTATTTTTCTCCCCGACTGTAGCTATTTATGAAGTTTCTGAATATTTTTTTTGTGCGGTTTCTTTTATGCGGCCCCTATCTACCGCACAAAAACAAGTTTGACTGTACTGACAGTTCACCTAAGGATCTGTGGAGCCCCTAAAAATATTTTTTTGTGCCATACACAGCAAGGAACTACCAACGCGCTCACGAAAGGTCATCTGGAAAAGGCCCGACAGTTCGGAGAAGAAAATCTGTTTCAAAGCCTGGCAGGCTTGTCGGCTCCTAAACGGTAGATACAAAACCAGGGTTGTAATATTATGTCGGCCGGCCTGGCTTTTTTTCCGTGAGAAAATGCCTAACGGATACCCCGGCTCCCTGAGGGAGGCAGGGGTTATGTGGGACTATCTCCGGGATGTGTCCCGGAGACTATCTACTACAAACTCACGCCCACCCAAGCTAAAGGGGATGTGCCTGGATCACGCGAGTATTCAACTTCCCAGTTGTCATACTACCCGGGGAGAAGGGTTAGCCTCCCCCATTGCTTACTCTATAAGACCCCGGGCGGAGGGACCCGTCCGATGTCTCAATCCCTAGAGCCTTCGAATAGGGCTTCCGGCGCCCCAGCTCGGTCCACCCACAGCTCCCGGTGTCTTCGTGCGTCGTCCGGAGCGGTCGTCCGGAGCGGTCGTCCAGAAGGAACCTGCCCCGGCAACCGCAAGAAGACGCCGCCACCGGTAAGGAAGGGTCGTCGGAGACACGATCCGGCACACCCCGACCCTTCCCACCCCACCGTTCATGAGTCATCCACCCTCAAATTGCGCTGTTTGGGGAGGGGCGGATCAATAGCCCCCACACCGAGAATTAACGCGAGGGGTGTCGACCCATCGCAGGGTGATCTACGCACCCCTCGAGGGACGGAGTCAGCTCACACCCCGAGCCCCCGAATCCGCCCACCCCTAGCGGGGCCACAGCGCGACGCGGGTACCCCCAACCACACCGCAAACCCCTTTCCACCCCCATTTCCAGGGGGCGCCACTGGGCGCGGGGCTGTCCCCCGCGCCCTCATGCCCAATGCCCACTACTGCGTGGGGGGCACACACAGACGTAGGGGATGTCCCCGCGCTCACACCCTCCCGGCCGAGCCCGGGTCTCTCTTCCGGGCCCGCTCGGCAGCCTCCTTCTGCGTCATTACGATTTCGAAGAACGAGGCCACCGCCATCCACGACTCCTCGCTCTCGGTCGGATGTGACCACGACCACGGCCGCGAGAGAGAGGTCCCACCCTCCCCGCGGCTCTCAAGACACGGCGCGGCTCGGCCCAGGCCGGGCACAGGCACATACATAAGGTATGCCGCACTGTGTCGATATCTTCGCCACAGCGCACAGTGTGTCGAGTATATAGGAATTCGGGAAAAAAGTCATAACTCTTAAATTATGAAATTTTCGAGTAAAGTACCTTAATACTTTTTGAAATAAAATGCAAAGGCGAATCGATTGGTATATAAAAAAATTTTTTTTTTAATTATTAAAAAAAAATTTTTTTTTTAATTGCGATAACTCTTAAGTTTTAATAAATTCTTATGTTTTTTTACTGCATAAAACGTAGTTTATAATTTTAACGAAAATTAAAAAAAAAAGTACAATACTGTATACATTACTTATTCAAATCTTCACAAGGAGGAATTAAAACTTAGGAATCCTTAAGAGAATTCCTTTATTTTACCTAGAAATAAATAAAATGAATAAATTAATTAATTAATAAATTAACATAGATAATATGTTATTAAATAATATGTGTACGTACTATACTACTTCAGCTTCACTATTGTGGGATCAGGACCCCCAGACCAAAAGTATGTAGGAGATCGGGAAGAACGGGAGGGTTCCGTGGGTGAGCGCGTTAGTCGATCGGCTACCACCAGTGAGGCCGTGGGTTCGATTCCCGCGGCGGCGGTGCCCTCATTTTTCTCGAGATCCTACAATTGGGGGCTCGTCCGGGATTGGGGGAACACCGATCGCCGCACGATGGCGCTGTGAGAAAAACTGCGAATTTGTGAGTTGTGTTACGAGTTGTTACGAGTTGTTACGAGTTGACGAGAAATTACGACGAGTTGTGTTGGTGGCTCTGTGTATGGCCACAACACGAAAGAGAAACGATGAGACGACGCTGTGACGGACATTCGAGGGCGAATGTCGTCGCAGGATGGCCGAGTGTGGGATCAGGACCCCCAGACCAAAAGTATGTAGGAGATCGGGAAGAACGGGAGGGTTCCGTGGGTGAGCGCGTTAGTCGATCGGCTACCACCAGTGAGGCCGTGGGTTCGATTCCCGCGGCGGCGGTGCCCTCATTTTTCTCGAGATCCTACACTATCATCAGAACAAGTGTTTGAGTTGGAATCTGATAAGTAGGATGTTTCATTTAATAATAAATAGTCTCTTATATCTGCAAAATCCTTTTTTTCTTTTTTCGTATGTTTTTTTTTATAATGGGCAATAATTGGATCCGACTCCAGTAGAAGACGATTTAATAGGTCTTTATTTGAATTTCCTCTTGATGTCTTGCGGGTATTATGTTCCCGAAAATATTTTATATTTTTATGTTGAGCCACCGAATTGGAAAATTGATCTAATGAGCCCGAAGCGCGCTGGGCCCATAACGGGGATGACGAGGCCTGTGGCGGAAATCCCTGCAGGTGGGAACTCGATAGACTACGTTAAAGGCGTGGACGGCGAACGCACGCGTCTCAACGTCAACATTTTCTATTATTTTTAACATTTGTGTATATTTATGCACTTAAGGTCGACCGTCATATCAAGTCTGATGTGCTTTAAATTAATATAATACGAAATCTCAAAGGAACCTTTTGGGGTACTTTCTTTAATACTGAATTGAAAGATTGTAAATATTTAAACAATTTTAAAACTAAATATATAATTTATAAGAATAAAATTGAACACATATGTAAGTACTTATCAAATGGCATGCGTCTAAAAATAATTGCAGCAAATTTCTTCGAAAGACTACGCAGAAAGCCGCCGTGCGCGAGCGTCTTAATATGGTTTTTTATTATTTTCTCCGCTTGAGCAAATGTGAGCAGATTTAAACCAATGCGAAATTAAAGTTTAATGTGCCACCAATTACTGTAAAAAAATTCACGGGTGTACTTTGATGTACTTTTTTTAAAACTCTAATCAAAGTTGATAAATGTTAAACATAAAAAATTAGGACAAACTGCGATAATTTAAAAAAACTTTTTGGGAGATTGAAGGTCTAATAATGCTAAACACACCCTGTAAAAATCAAATTAAAAAACCAAATAGCTTGCGAGGGACGCATGTTTTCAAAAATGCGCGGAATTTGACAGTGAAGTTTCAGCCTCAATTTTAATAACAAATTGATTTATTCAGTTAAAATTTAAGGCAGTTTTAGAAACTACGTTTTGTTACGAACATTTTAGGATACATAAATTTGCAGATCTTACACTTTGATTTTCGGACTTTTTTCCATTGGACGACACACTGTGCAGCGGTGGCACTGCGCCGTCGGCTCCCGCCCCATCCTGTGCAGCTACTCTCCAAAGCACCCGTGGCCGGAGACCACCTGCGTAAGACGGAAGGTCAACCGTCCCCGCCTCCTGCATCATATAGACGTGTCGAGGGGGCGAGCAGTCTCCCCCACTCAGCAAACGTGACCGCCCGGGCTTGGCGTATCACAGCCTCTAGCCCCTCATCCTCCCCGCGCGTAAGCTCCACCCGGCGAGCGGTGGAACGAGCAGGCGATGTGATATAACTTCGCCCGCTCCGCCGCCACCAAATGGAACGGTGGAATCACGACGAGGAGGCCCGCCACCTCGACGGAGATGGTGCGGTATCCCCGTATTACGCAAGGGCAGCCGCCGTCCTTTCTAGTTGGGGGGCTAGGAGCTCGAAGTACCCCTCGAAACGCCGGCGGCCGTCTATGATCAGGCCCAGATATTTCATCCTGGGCCCGATCTCGATGGAGGTGTCGACAACGCGAATCCGGAGGTCCTCACCATGGTGCAGCCGACACGATCGAGGCGATCCATATAGCCAGATCGCCTCGGTCTTTGCGGCGGCCACGGTAAGCCCGATTTTCCGGATTCGCCCGACCACGCAGTCCAGGATGGACTATGCCCGGTCCTCCTCCGCGTAAATCAGGGTGTCATCCACATAGCAGATGACACACGTATCCGGGGAGAGGACAACCCGCAGCACCGCGTCAAACGCTAGGTTCCACAGGAGCGGTCCAAGGACCGACCTCTGCGTAACACCTCGGTGCATCTCCCTCGTATGTACAATCCCGCACCAGCCGGTAAACATCACATCCCTGCCGCGAAGGTAGTCCCTGACTTCCTCCGGGAGGTAGGGGGTACCTGGAAGTATTCCAACGCCCCTATTATCTCCTTCCAGGGCAGGGAGTTGAACGCATTGGAAATGTCCAACGAGACAGCGATCAACATCCTGCACCGAGCGACAGCCCCTTCCCGGAGGAGGAGCAGACGCTTCAAGGCGTCCACGGTGTAGCTTCCTCTCCTGAATCCATATTGGCTGTCGCTCAGGTCGGGACCACCCCGCGACAGATGCTCGAGGAGCCGTACCGAACTACGAACCGCCATACCGGCCGGTATGCAGGAGACTCTGAGGGTTTTCCCTCCTTGTGGAGGAGCACCAGGCATGCATTCCTCCATACCTTGGGGAAAATTTCCCGGCCCAGGCTCGCGTCCATGACGCTTCTGAATGCCGGGACGAGGACCTTTAGAGCCAAGGCCGTTGTACCACCGGGAGGCCCATCCGGCCCGGGAGCCTTCTTGCCCCAGCCCGGAGCGCCCGGACGGCCCGATACAGCTCCCACTCGGTGACCCGGAACTCGTCCGACTATTCCCTGGTCGGCCCTGGAGCGCGCTCAGACTCCCCACCCCCCTCATCAGCGAGGAGGAAGGAGGTATCGACGACGCGCACCAAGAGTTCCGGGTCCAACTTCTCCGTGACTGGGGACGCCCAGGGGCGGTGCTTCCCAAGCACCGCTTTATATGGGCGCCTCCATGGATCTTCACGGAGGGTGAGCAGGAGCTCATCGTAATCCCTGGCCTTGGCAGCGGCAATCGCACGCTTGAGGGCCCGGCCGCCGATCTGTACTCCCTGCATAGCTCGGCGATTCTCGGCTCCGCATTGCCGCCCAGAAAAGGCGGCGCCGAGCGCGGGTGTACCGGCGGCGGGCGCGACCTCCCGAGTTGCGTAGTTCAGCCAGCTCCCCCGACCGCCGGTAGACGGACTTTCTTGGAGGCTGTGTTCGGATCCGGGGCATAGCTACATCGCAAATCATTTGCTATGTGTCCCGGATCCAAGCCGCCCCCTTCTCTGTCCCGCGCTCCTTGGCCGAAGGTCAGGCGGAGCCGATAATCACGGCTCTCAGTAGGTCTCCGTCTAGTCGGGGCCACCTGGACGCCGAAGGGATGCCACGTCGCACAGTGGTGCCAAATGGCCAAAAAGCGGCAAAAAATCTGTAAAAACGAAACTATCCAACGAATTTGTTTGAAAATTTGTGGAGAGATTGCGACAGGTACGACGCTTATTTGGCAAAAAAATTTTTTTTAAAAAGTTGTTAACATTAAGTAATATGGGCCAATCGAAAATCTCTGTTTTCTGCCCATTTTTTGTTTATGGAATTATACAACAAATCCTTTAATAGATTTTGGTCTGGAACTAATCGTTTTGGCAAGTTATAATATTGATCTAGCTTTGTCCAAAATTTTAAGAGATACTTCGAGATGCTTTCGCCGCAATTTAAGTTTAGATATCAACTTTCGGAATGTCCAAGAATGAATCGCGCGAATGTCACGATTATTTGATGTTTCAGGTGAAATTTTTTAGGGATATATCATTTATAATGAAGGGAAAAGTGAAATAGTTAGTTAGAATTAATTGTTTAAACAAAAAAATTTTAAAATAATTTCTTTATGTGGACTAACCTGAAGCCCCTTTGCGTTACGCTCATTTTTTATTTATGGAGGAATACAAAAAATCCTTTGAATACCTTCGATCTGGAACTAATCGTTTTGGCAAGTTATAATATTGATCCAGCTTTGTGCAAAATTTTAGGAGATACTTCGAGATGCTTTCGCCGCAATTTAAGTTTAAATATCAACTTTCGGAATTTCCGAGAATGAATCGCGCGGATGTCACGATTATTTGATGTTTCAGGTGAAATTTTTTAGGAATATTTCTAAATAATATAGAAAAATGTGAAGTGCATCTGATTTATTAATTTTTTATGTATAAAAAAATATTTAATAACAATTTTTTTATCTTACATAAATTATTTTTATAGCGTTCATTGGAGCACTACCAAAAAACACCTGTTGCAGTTTTGCGACAGTGGTCCAGTGAACGAAAACTTTGTTTATTTAACATAAAAAATTGTTATTGAATATTTTTTATATGTATGAATGTCACATTTTTTTTTATTATCTGATATGTATCCCTTAAAAATTTCACCTGAAACATCAAATAATCGTGACATCCGCGCGATTCATTCTCGGAAATTCAGAAAGTTGATATTTAAACTTAAATTGCGGCGAAAGCATCTCGAAGGATCTCTTAAAATTTTGCACGAAGCTAGATCAATATTATAACTTGCCAAAACGATTAGTTCCAGATCGAAGGTATTCAAAGGATTTTTTGTATTCCTCCATAAATAAAAAATGAGCGTAACGCAAAGGGGCTTCAGGTTAGTCCATATTACTTAATGTTAAACAACTTTTTTTGGAAAATTTTTTTTGCCAGTCAATAGTTGAAACCATTTACAATAACCCCTATGATTTGTAGACCCTTAAGTATTCAATTATAGACGGAGTAATTACATAACTATCGCACTGAAAACTGATGGATTCCAAGGAGCGAGGAAATGGTTATTTACCATGCGTATATCTCCGTAAAAAAATATTTTTTTAAAAATCTGACTTTGGCACATCATGCACGCACTATTAGGCTATACAAAAATAATTTTTTTTTATAAAAATCGAAAATTTGTAAAAAGGATTTTTGCCGCCTTGGCACCACTGTGCGTCGCAGGGGCGTATCCACCGGCGAGGCCGAGACCACCGCCACATCCATCAGGATGTAACAGTGGTCCGACGGCCGGCCTGACCTGTGAAGCATGCATTGAACTTAACGCTCTGGGTGGTTCCGGTCACAGAGGCGCTTTAAACAATAAAAACTTGAGTAGCGAGACCGAATGGGATGTGAATCTCGCATGATTTTATAGAGAAAAATGCACTGAGAATAATGCACTTTGATACACTGCGGAACTATATAGAACTCAAAAGATATCCTTTACCAATGATCGAAAATTTTTAAGACTCTCTTTAGTTTACTGAGCATTGCTATTTCAATAAATTATAAATATTAAATCACAAGATATACTCTCAATATAGACAAATACTATTCACTTGAAACAAAAATGGACATATAATATTAAATAGATTCTCCAGGATATCAATACGAAATGAGGTAATTTTTTCGGTGAAAAATGGGATTCATAAATCCTATGTGTTGATTTTTAAATGCTAGTTTTAATCACAATTTTTAATAAATCTCGTTAGTTTCACCGTTTTCGAATGTCATGGACATTTAGGAACCAATATACGTTCGATAAACATCGATATGAGCAAGTTGCTTTTTTTATCAAATCAACAGCTAATTCTTCGGTCTGGACCAGTGTGAGACGTAACCAATATAGACGGAGGTCTTTTATTTTGGTTACGACGTAACCAATATCGACGACGGGACTTTTATTTTGATTACGAAAAATATCGATGTCGGAACTTTTATTTTGATTACTTTCAATTATCATATGTTTTTAAAATAATATTATTAATAATTAGTATCTAAACATAATAGAAAATTGTTGAGGATATGATAGGAATGGTGTTTCTCCTATCATAAAGCACAGCGTTAGTGAATAAGGAACTTTCTTTAAAGTAAACATATTAAGGTCCTTCAATGTTATTGTTATTCAGCATTCTTATTTACTATCAGTATGTTTCCAAATGCGATTCCGTCTTATTCCATGACTGAAAAGTGTGATATGATCACGATTTACTGTGAATGTAGACAAAATACAGTGCAGGCCCGATTACTTTATGAAGAAAGGTACCCCGAGCGAAACACTCCTTCTAGACAGACTTTCATTAATACGTTCAGGTTGTTTCGAAGTACTGGATGTGTACATGCAAGTCAGCACAAACGGAAGAATCCCACGACTAATGAAGACAATGAAATTAATATTTTAGCAGCTATAGCTGTCGATCCTCTCGTGAGTACGAGAAAAATTTCCCGGAAAGCAGGCATAAGTCAAAGTAGCGTAATACGAATTCTGGCCCGACATAAATTTCATCCGTTCCACATATCGCTCCATCAAGAATTGCACGGGAATGATTTTCAAAATAGAATTAACTTTTGTCAATGGGGATTGCTTCAAAATCATTAATTTTTTTCTAATGTCTTGTTTACGGACGAAGCAACATTCACTAATCATGGTCCAATTATACACTTATAAAATACAGGTATTCTGCTTCCATATTTTAGTTTCATACGTTTTTTCTGTCCTTGACCTTGAATGTCCTTGGAATAATATAGTCACTGCATTCCTAATGAAAGGGACTATCATTGTAGGTGTTTAAAAAAGAGTGGTTCCATTTAAAAAAGTCAAGGTGACCTTGATATCTCTAAAAAAATGACATAAAAACAAAATTTTTTATGGCATCGTGTCAGCCCCATGGTACCATTCAACTTTGTCCTGACCATATTTTACGTATCTTTAGAAACAACAAAGATATTTGAGGTGCAAACGTTAGGTGACTCACCCTGTATATAACAGGTATGTCCTGCCTAAGCCTATTCTTTTATCGAACTGAAACTTGGGTGTGTCGTCTCGTGTCGATCGTCATTTTGCTTCCGATCGTCATTTCGACGTATGACGCACACTCCATTAGGCTTTTTACAAGTTGTTACATTGTAACAGCCAAAGCGACGCCGCGCCTGCGCCCCGACATTCCGGGATGTGAGTTTTACTTACAATGTGACTACATTATTTCAACAAAAAATAATTGTTGAATTCATATATTTTTATGGGGGCTGTCTCATGTAACTTAGCTACTCTTTGGTCGTGCACGACAATTTTTTATACAGTTTTAATTACTCCTTTCTTAGTTCTATCTAGGTCAAATAAAGACACATTTAAAAATCGTGTCTTGCTGACGTAACGATTCCAAATCGTCTAAAGGCGACATTTCGAAATTTTGTACTTTATCGGTAGTGTTTTTTTAACCAAAAGAGTATGACGAATTCAACGTAACAATATTATTTGATACCAGCTTATAGCGATTAGTAATGTGAAATAGCCTGTTAAAATTTCAGACTAGTCGGCCAGTTTTTGAGATTTTATCTACATTAGGTATAAACAGTATGTTTCGAGAAAAATGCCTATGTCACGTCCCGTGGTTTAGTCACAAATGACAACTAATTGTTAATTGAATTTTTTGACAATGTTATGCGGAAATATGAATGAATAAAATGTTAACCAACATAATACGAAAATATTATAATTATGCGATTACCGGCGTTAGATTTAAGAATTTACTTTCCGCATTTCATTGAGAAGCCTCGAAATTGAATTTTGGAAAGGTTGAACAATATCAATACCATTCAGTTAAAACCTGTTTAAGAAACTAAATATCCTTTTAGAAATCAAATTCAGAATTAAAACTTCAAGAGCTCCCTCAAGTAACTATAAAACTCCTCAAGTAATTATAAAAGAATTGGTACATTGAAAGATGTCTCAACAAGAAAAAACCAAAACACTATAATCCACATAATAATAAACGATGCCCATGAGATCTTTGTCAAAGTCGATTACAATCGCGAACATACGACATGGCATGACTGACGGGGGGAATAAAACCAATGACCCTTACAAGAAGAGACCATCCGCACTGACCTACTTGGAGAGACCGACTAACGAAGAAGATGGGAGCGGTACGACGAGCGAAGATCCATACTGTCACGATGTCCTGATTTTTCGGCCCATCTGACGGGAGAAAACCCGGGCAACGGCGGGTTTTTATAGGCCGTGAGGCCGGGCCACGTTCGGCCGCGCGATACGTGGTCCACCCGTGACAAACGGTATCTCGTCGACTCGATTTTCACGACGGTTTTCTCAAGTTCGGTACTCAGAACGGGCGCCAGGCATGAGTACGTGCCACACGAAAAATTGCGTTGAGAACGCGAATCGCCCGTCGCGATTTCGACTCGACGAGCACCGCGCGATATCCTGGAAAGCTACTACACGGGTCAGGGTTCTACGGGGAAGGAGGACGGAGCATTCCCCGCGGCTGGAAGGTTTCTCAGAATAACGGCAAACGAAGTTGGGCTTCTACGTTACATTTATTATCTTTCGGGTGTTACAAAAGGCTGCCGGCAAGACCCGGCAGCGGTGGTCAGAGAAGCCCGCACGATTGTACAAAATACGCGACGGATGGACGGTCGCTCGCGCTTGTCGTACCCGAAACTCCTTTATGCCCGTAGAACGCGGTCGCGAACGCGATGCACGGCGTTTTCGATCTTTCCTATCCAGACTTTGCCGTCGGAACGCGTCGGGAACAGCGATTCGGACACGTCGCGTCGTCCCACCGTAGGAACGTCCCGAGGTGGGCACCTTTTCACCAAGAACCGGCAACGATACGAGCCCCCAGTGAACCCGCGACTTCGCGTTACAAAACCCGGCGACATACAACCGTAACGAGACGGTCACGCGGACCCCCGCTGTCCGACCGGATTCACCTTCCCTCAGCTCGCTCGTTCACCGGCCGACGGTCCCGGGGCGTACACGACTTTAATTCGCGCGCGTCTACCGGCAATTAGGGAACTCGTCTATCGCGACACGAATTACGACCGTTCACAAAAACGTCCGCCGAGCCAACGCGAAAGTAGTCACTAAAATATGATGGAAGCCTGATCGGCACTTACCACACGACACAGCTTCTCGCAGGTGTTTCGGCAGCTGCCCTCTAAGTGTTGTACTACGGCGCAAAATGTTACTTTTGATACACAATCGTTAAGATGGCACCACGATACTCGCCAACGACACAGTGACCCACTTTGCGCCGGCCGGCTAACGCGGAAGCGAGGCGTCCCCCACTTTCCTAATTTTCCTACTCTCGCGCGACGCTCGCGCGTCAGGGCCGCGCCCTGCGGACCGGGGCCCACGGCATCCGGCACCCGGATCAACGGGGTTGTCTTCCGTGAATTCATAGTTTCCCGCGGAGGAAGATCTTGAGCCACTCCCGCGTCGGATCCGTATTGCTTATCCGGGATGAAGCAGCGACGAGGGTGGAGAAGTTCGTGGTCTCCGGTCCGACTTTCCCTCGACGGCACCTCCGGGCTGGTGAACCCGGGCTCGGTTCCTCCCCGATGATATTCTCCTCGGGATTTCGTCCGATGCCGTCCCCTGAGCGCCTCTCCTCGAAGTTTCCCGCGCTCCTGGGAGTAGGAAAAAGGGGGCCGGGTCCCCCCGGGACCCAGCTACGGTCCTGAAATTCGCGTCGCGCCAAGTGGCGCGGCGTTCAAAACGCATTAGCCCCTCCTCAAGGTGCCTTCGGCGTTCCTTGGGAGAGCGCTCGCGAGTGCCGATATCGCAGTGGCGGCGCCAAAGGGGGCCCGGTCTCTTAGTATCCGCTGAGGGAGGACGCGGGCAAATTTTGCCACGTCACAATACAAAGAAATCGATACGCCACTAGATGATGACAAACTTCCTAGAAGAATTTCCAATATCTAAATCAAAGATAGCAGCTTAATAAGCATTCGTTGAAATAAAGAAATCAAACCCCTAGATGACTGCAGATTCCCTAGAAAAATTGACGATATTTAAATCGAAGAATCCACGAACATCCGGTGAAACAAAATCCTAGCCATTAAACCATCATGCAATAACATAACTTCCCAGGAAAAACATGAAATTACTGATACCTAAATCGAAGAATCTGCGAACAACCGCTGAAACCAAATCCTAGCCATGGCACAGTAACATGATTTCCTAGGAAGAACAATTACTAAGAACCATGAAATAATGAGAAAATGCTGAAACCAAATCCCAGCCATGGCGCAGTAATGTGATTTCTTAAGAAAAACGATTACCAAGAATTATGAAGCAATAAAAAATTTCCTAGAAATAGAGAACAAAGAAAAATTGGCCTATAGAAAGGGCAGCTTCTCCCCAGGTCCAGTCAGTCGAGCGCAATTAAAAGACGATAACGATCGTTATTTTAACGAACATCTCAAAACTAATTACTGCTAGACTTCAACTTCTCTTAATTTCATAGTTTAACTAATCATCTATTAATGTAAATGCCAATTAAGAAAAAATCCTTAATCAAAAATAAAAAGGGGCTGGCCGGAATACGGCGCTGTAAGGGTCTATTCATATTTGCCGGGACCGGATGGTTTTACGTACGGACTCTAGGTCCAAGTGCCGGGTTGCCGAAAATCTGTCGAAGATCGGATGCCTTCGTTCCGGCTGTTGGACTATTCCATCCGGCCGCCGTTTAGCTCGAGTCCGGCAAGCGGTTGATCATTACCAGATGGCCTTTCGAGAGCGCGTTGATAGTTCCCTGCTGTGCGTGGCACAACAAAAAAAAAAGGTTTTTTCGGGGCTCTACAGCTCCTTAGGTAAACTATCAGTGTCTCTCCTCTACAACATTATGGAGATAGGAATCGTTCCTGCCTCTTCGTGAAACAGCATCACACATCCTAATATATTGTAGCGCCCCGGCTGCCGCCACACCGCTCCCTTTTGTATACCGAAGGGTACCAGGGTTTTTCCCGAGACACCGGCGTGATCTCGTTATGGACATACCTGGTACCTTTCTCTGCGCGGTTAGACTATTATAAATAGCGCCAAAAAGTCTACCGAGTTCAGTTGGTTGCTCGCTGCCGTTCAGGACCACTCCTGTCAAACGTTGTATCATCACCGAAATAATAAACACCGTGTATACATCCCAAGCGACTTTCCTACCGCGTGTTATTGAACCAGTCTCTACAATATTAACGTAAATTATACATATATTGTAAAAACGAGAATAGTTGTTTTTTTTTAGGAAGTATCCACATTAGGAAGGGGATCATGCCATGTGAATTCGATCATTTTTTGGGGACTATGTATCGAATTTTTATGACATTGAAATATGTTGTGGTCCAAGTGAAAGTGGAAGAAATCTGAAACAATACTCCCAAAAGTGTCCGATATCGCGTGGAATGACTCAATTACATGATAATTTGTAGGATAAAAAGAATTAATTCCACATCAATTGCATCGTTTTGTCTTACGACACAAAAAAATGTATATGGAAAACTTCTGAATTCTTGTCCATAATGACCTAAAAATGATTAGATGGAAGGTTCCGTGGCAAGAATGCGATGGCGTATCTATCTCTTGTCCAATGAGACGAGGCAGTAGACGTAAACATAGCCACTCGAGTGCGACAGAGTTGAAGTTACCCTTACAAGATAATTAGCAAAGTACGCACGCTGGTGCTTCACTGCCTCGGTCTCGTTGGCTAGAGCATAGGTACGAATGCGCGGCCGATTGGATCAGAGAGCAAGGGACAGGCCTCGTTTCACACGTATTTTCGGCTACAGTCCAAATATTGGCTACAGCGGTCACACATACTATGTAGCGTGTGACGTCGAAGCCGAAACAGTGGGACTACAGGCGCGGCTGAGATGAGCTTACGCAGACCTAATGATAGACTCCCCAAAAATGGTGGCACTGTAAAAATGGCGAAATTAAAATGGTTTTTTTTGTTTTTGTTGGGTCGTAAGACCTTACGTACGACGCGACAAGCGAGCTACCAAGGCCAGGTATAAAAATCCCTATCGACGACGAATCGACCATGGACGTCATAAATCAAAAATCCTTCTGAATGAACCTACCAATTTCGTCATTTTTAAGCCACCAAATGCAGCACATGTTGAAGCTTGTACACCGTTAGCGTACTAAGATTTATAACCGTAGATGCTTGCGAACCAAATGTTGTACGTATACTTCCACTTTTCCAATTTTCCACTATTCCCACCACCTTTTGAACACACCTTGCAACCAATGAATTCTAATCATTTTAAACTTGTTCTCCGGAGTTTTAGCTTATAATCACTTATAAGATAGAAGATATAATTTAACAATGCTAAACTTAATTTGTGAAGCTGAGTTTTATTGTTCCAGCGTTAAATTAGATTATAGTTTGAACTATTACTTCTTAACATTACAATTTAGATGAACAATATTCTCTTCTATACTTCGAAAATGGATTTTGTTCGGTTGCTGTCGTGGCATCCGGCGGCCGGACAGCATCCACAGAGATCGGATGCCCAACGGCTTGCCGGATGACCTACACCGGATTGTCACCGGATGCCCAGCTCTCTGCGGATGCATAGGCATCCCCGGGGTGTAGAGGGAGTAAACTGTTCTGGTGTTAGGTAGCACCCTCCGCTGTGTGCGGTTCTTAGACTTTGTTGCGAGCATCTTAAGCGCCTCTCAAGTGGCCTTGCTAGGGTTCCGGTGCGTATGAATATAGAAATCGTGGTAGTATCCATACTAGCATTCGTCTCCGGCAAGTATGAATAGACCCTAAAGCGTTGTATGAGGAGGCGCTCCGTATAGCTGAGAAGGCAATCAATCAAATCGCCAACAAGTTACATAGGATTTCATACTTTTTCTTCTTCTTCTTCTGAAGACAAACCCCACAATTAACCACTTCGCGACCACGGACGAGTTATCTCGCGACGAAATACCGTGCGTACGATAACCACAGACGAGTTATGTCGCGACCAACCTATAAACGAAACTTGTTCGCGAGATAACTCGTCTGTGGCGTAGTGCAAGCGACATTGCGTCGCGAGATAACTCGTATGTGGCACAGCGCAAGCGACATTGCGTCGCGAGATAACTCGTCTGTGGTTATCGTACGCACGGTATTTCGTCGCGAGATAACTCGTCCGTGGTCGCGAAGTGGTTAAATCTAATCAAATTATTTTTTTTTATATTTCATTCCTTTATCTTTCCATGTATGTACGTGTAGGATCTCGGGAAAAACGAGGGCACCGCCGCCGCGGGAATCGAACCCACGACCTCACTGGTGGTAGCCGATCGACTAAAGGTCGCCCCAAACAAGACGGGCAAGATGCCGAAGTTGTTTGGGCGGCCAGATTCAAGAACACGGGCTAGAAATTTGCCGGTCAGGAATTGGTCTTCGTGCTCGAAATCTTTCCGGGGTCGCCCCGACGTCGTTGGGGCCATAACTTTGAACGTCCAGATGGCCTTTCGAGAGCACGTTGACACGTTCCCTGCTGTGCATGGCACAAAAAAAATGTTTTTAGGGGCTCCACAGCTCCTTAGGTAAACTATCGGTATCTCTCCTCTACAACATCATGGGGATAAGAATTGTGCCTGTCGCTTGGTGAAACAGCATCACACATCCTTATGTTATACGTGAATTACACAATTTTTTTAAGGAAATATCAAAATTAGGAAAGGGGTCATTCCATGTGAATTAAATCTTTTTTTGGGGACCATGTTTCGAATTTGGATGAAACTGAAAGATTGAGCCATCATTTTGTAATCTTCGAAATTGTTTAAAGGATACGGACCATCAAAGTTTGCTATTTGGGATGAGTTTTACGAAAACTCTGCCTACACAACACATTTTATACCACAGTTATTATTAAAGATAAAAAACATTTTCTTTTTTTAATCACCATCGCAAAAGACTGTTCTTTTTAAATAATTTATCATTTTATATTCGAATGTGATTTCTTAATGCAAAAATATTACTAATATCTTTGTTTTGCAAATTTTACCATCGGTTCAAGTGTTAAAAAATTTGAAAAAATATGGCCACATTTTACGATTCTTCCTGTTTGAAATTCCGTTTTTTTCCGAACTATTTATTGTTTTGTGTCCATTAAGTTGCTGGATATTCTTTAGACATTTTGAAGTGAGGGTCGACAGCGTCTGTCCTAAAATAAAAATTTTCACGTAGTGAAAAGAAGAGCACGGGGAAGGTCATTTACATATTTTACCTAAACTGTTGTTAGGGTGTTGTACACTCCGAGTGTACAGTAAAGGTTAATGCCATCCATAGTACAAAGGACATTGGTTTTTCCAAGCTTGCCGGTGAATAGCGGTCGATCAGTCGGTGCACTTGCAATTAGCTACCTGAATCGCCGAACGCCGCGTCCTTCGCCGGTCTTACCTGGCTGCAATTTTTTAATTTTTGCCTTGCAAAATTGTTTATGCATAGAAATTATTATTATATGATTATTAATAACAATTTCCATCCTCATATACATACGCATTTAGTATCATACGCATTCTATGCAAAAGGAATGTATTTCATATCGCGATATACACGAATATTGAATTTTTCCAGTAAATTCTGCACCGTGACTGCGTCCGTATCCGCAGAGATTTCTAACGCTGCTCAATCATGTCTGTGGGTTGCCCGTGGGCAACACGCTCCAGCATAGGCATCTCGGGGGTGTAGAGGGGAGTAAACAGTTCTGCGGTTTTCGGCACTTGGCCTTTGTTGCGAGGACCTTCGAGTGCCTCTCAAGTGGCATGTCAGTACGCTCGGTCCTTATGGACAGCGACTTCGGCCGTTCGAACAACTTCGGCATCTTGCCCGTCTTGTTTGGGGCGACCTTAACGCGCTCACCCACGGAACCCTCCCGTTCTTCCCGATCTCCTACATACTTTTGGTCTGGGGGTCCTGATCCCACACTCGGCCATCCTGCGACGACATTCGCCCTCGAATGTCCGTCACAGCGTCGTCTCATCGTTTCTCTTTCGTGTTGTGGCCATACACAGAGCCACCAACACAACTCGTCGTAATTTCTCGTCAACTCGTAACAACTCGTAACAACTCGTAACACAACTCACAAATTCGCAGTTTTTCTCACAGCGCCATCGTGCGGCGATCGGTGTTCCCCCAATCCCGGACGAGCCCCCAATTGTAGGATCTCGGGAAAAACGAGGGCACCGCCGCCGCGGGAATCGAACCCACGGCCTCACTGGTGGTAGCCGATCGACTAACGCGCTCACCCACGGAACCCTCCCGTTCTCCCCGATCTCCTACATACTTTTGGTCTGGGGGTCCTGATCCCACATACGTTTATATATTATATAACCATTTTATTAATTTTTTTAAATAAACAAAAATTTGATAACATTATTAGACTGTTTTCATTGTTATTTCTCTAATTCTCAATTCCCTGAACCGAAGCCGGTGAATGCAGGTAGGTTCAAAACTTCGACCAGTTCATCTAAATCAGCATCCGTCTTTCCTAGGACGTAACACTTATAAAAGTGTATCGACACTGCTACTCCGGAGCATTGTTTTCCTGGAATCGTCGTAACTTTGTCTTTTTAATGAATTTCTATAAGGTACTACACTTTTTAAAAATAGGCTAATACAAAACGATTTTTTTACCCGCTCACATGAGACAGCCCCCTTAAATATATATGAACTCTACGATTAATTTTACACCGTGGGTAGACAGATTAAAAATATACGACGATTGAAAGTAACCAAAATAAAAGTCCGCCGTTGATATTGGTTACGTCGTAACCTAAACAAAACCGAATCGTCGATAACGGTGACAAACAAATAATTCTCATCAGCGGTAATGGTTACTAGTAACCGAAAACGATTCTCGTTGTTAATGACAGTTATTCATGACCAAAAATGAATTCTGTCATCAATAATAGTTCCTTAGGCCCTTCACGCCGACCGGCAAACCTCAGTTCGGCCGCCCAATTAAAAGTCTACTCTGTAACCGTTTTATTTCTTCTATTGTTTATCGCCGTACCTTTATTCGCGATCGTCCCGATGCGTTCGAGCGATCTCGCCCGCTATATCGAGGACCGTCGCAACACACGTACACGCTGCCGATTTCTCGGGAGGCGCACACGTATGCCGACTCGTGCAAGGCTACGATCGCTCAGCCAACCCTGAGGTTGGAACCCATCCGTGATCACTTCGCAGTGGGTCAGAATGATCTCCGGTATTGGAGGAGCGATTTTGACCGCACCAAATCCTTGTCGTCGCGACTCCGCCGGACGACTGGGGTCGTCGTAACACCCGTACACAAAGCCGAGATTTCGGGGAGTATGCACGAATGACGACTCGTACAAGACCTTTGCTCACACGGCCAACCCTGAGGACTGCCCCGTCATCACTATTCAGTGGATTCGAGTACACTACGGTGTTGGTGGAATGAACTAGGCAATACGGAACCCGTCCCCAACGGGCCGCGCCTCCACGCGAGGTCGTGGACGAACGCCGACCACGCGCACGCTGTCGCCTCCTCACGAGGAATGCGTGCGAGGGAAAAACTTGTAAGATAAGGTTCGTGCCTCCAGGCACTGGAAGACGGAGAGGTTCTAACTACCTTTGAATCATTCGGAGACGATGTTGGAGGTAGAAGTAAGATATATTCTGGCGTTTGATATGTGTACAATAATCGTTATGTGGTGTTTACCGGATTTACGCTGTTCGTAATTCGCGCCTAATCTATCGCGACTTCATATAATCGTGCCACCGCGTAGGCATTTACACGAGCCCTGTTCTGGCTCCACGTCTGGGTCCCTTTCTTACACGATTGTCGTACGTTGCTCACGTCACGCTGTCTCGGAGGTTACGCGTTTTCGTCGTGATTCTCCCGAACGAACGTGAGTCGTCGTAGCATACGAGCGCACTCGCTGATTACTCAAGAAAAGTGCCCAAATGACGACACGTACGAGGCGTCGGTCATACAGCCGACCCTGAGGATCGCCTCCGTCGTCACTATTCAGTGGGTCCGGAGGCTTTCCGGTGTCGGTGGAAAGACGTTAACCGTACTGACTCTTCATGAAACGTATCGCGAGTTACGAACCGTATCGCGAATTCCCGCACGAAAGTATTCCGAAACACGCGAGAGAATCAACTGTCCGTTGTCAATAATTCGACTCGGGAACGATACACTTGCCTTCGTCTCGTTGTAGTTATTCTTTGATTAATAGACCAATCTTTAATTATTAGCTACGGCCGCTGATTGCCGCCTGTAGGATTTTATGGGCCCGTGTCGTACGGTTTGCACGACACCTCCTCAGTTTGAGGTTAGCACGAGACGAAGGAACGCAGTCGGTTTGACTGTATCGCTCCTGAGTCGGTTTGACTCGCTCGCTGCGTACCGGACAGCCCGAATTTCGCGAGATCCTAACTAGATCGCGCCCAGACGTAGAGTGTCCCAGTTTCGTCACGCGTCGACCTCATTCGATCCGTATCGCGTGGGGATCGATGCGCGCGCACGCTAATTATTGTGGGATCCTGCGATCCTTCATTAAGACAAGGATGGCAGGGCGACCAGGAACGTCGTGGTGGGGGTCCGCGTCGCTCATGCGACACGCCGCCCGATCGATATGTAATCGATACGGTTACAACTCTGATTGGTGCTTACCGAACCGGAACAATGAGCAAACCCCACTATACAGAGTCAACCGTTTTTAAACGGCCAAACGTCAACCAGCTATAGAGGACCCCAAATGGAACAACTTTCACCCCTAACACTTTTTTTGATTCGAAGTTATTTCATGCAGTCTCCACGGCGTGCCCCATGTCAAAAAACCAAGATCCAAAGGTCATACAAAAAAGTTGACTTAATAAAAAAAGATGCCCCTATTTATTTTAAATCAAACAAAGGAAAAATCATCAAGATACATAATTGCAGTCCTAATATATTTAATCTTAAGTGAACGCAAAAAATGACGGGTTTTTGCAATTATCTAAAAATCAAGACCGAATCAAAAAAAGTGTTAGGGGTGAAAGTTGTTTCGTTTGGGGTCCTCTATAGCTGGTTGACGTTTGGCCGTTTAAAAACGGATGACCCTGTATAAGTGGAGTACAAATCCGACACACATTATGCTTCCGAAACGTTGGAAAATTTCTTCCTTTAGGACACAGCTTACACCCGAAAGCCTCAACAGACAAAACTGTAATAAAGAAAATTGTTTCTACAGCTTTTTTACATCAACGCCTTTTACTCATCGAGAGGAGAAAAAGTTTAAAAGGAACCATATGTCGCAAACAAATAGTTATTGAGATATAAGCTGTTAAAGTTTTTACAAAATTTGATTGCGTGGAGATATACGTATAGACAAAATCCTACTACTACAGTCCACTTGGCCATGTTGGCGAGACAGAACATAATCGTGCACGTGCCTCGAAATAAAACGAAAATATGAAAGAAAACCTTATATCCAATGTTATACATAAGAATGCTAATTCTAGATTATAAAATGCTAATGAAAGTATACTTACAAACATTAAGTTTCTGATGTTTTAAAAATTGTCGAGCAACTTTTACTATTTTCTTCGCCATTGTGACCAGATGCAGTTTTTTAAGTCTTTATTCGACTAAACCTACTAAATGCTAATCGTTCTAACTTCGCAGAAAAACTGATGTTATTTTGAACCTGTTTAAAAAAAATTGCTCTAATTTAAAGGATGTTTGAACAATTACGCGAGTCACTGCATTCTATAGATAGCATTATACTAAAATACATCATTGATGTAGCGAAATAAACGTTTAATATTACTTGCAGAGAAGACAACAACCGCTAGACCATGGTCATCGGTTGGTTCTTCGGACTCAGGAAAATGGGATCATGGTCGCCAATATAATTGGACATCTAAGGCGACGACAAGTCGTCCAAATACAGACTGGGAAGCCTTGCGTCCAACATGGCGTCCAAACTGGATGTCGAATACTTGGACCACCGCAAAGCCTCCAGAAACAGATTCTGATGCTTCCACCCATACGTGGAAACTGCATTGGGCACCCAACACGTGGTCAACTGCTGTACCGCCCAATCTTCCAGGTCAATATGGTCAGGGTGATAATTACAATCGTAATGTTCCTTCTCGTAATCCGGATTAACGATTTCGCTGGGATCTTGCAGAAAATTCAGGTTCACCAACCGCACAATGGCAACACAGTGAAAACCGTGATGAGACGTATCACCATCACCAGCATCACCATCATAATCATCACCATTATCCACATGCATCAATATACGACTCTAACAAACGCACTGAAAGTCAACAACCGGCTCCTCCGTACGACTCCTCTCAACCCCAAGGACCCAAACAACCCACTTCCGACAGCAGTTGGCATTCCAATTCTGGACAGCATAGACATCATGATGCTTCTACTCAATCTGAAGGATCTAGCTATTTTGATCCCAGCGGAAGTTGGCATTCCAGTTCAGGACACCGTCATTCTCTTTATGGCAAGCCTCACTCTACTCCACATTACCCCGAGTACGACGATTCCGACCAACAAACGCAACAAAAACCATTCGATCAAGAAGAAGATCCTTCAAATACTCGTGTTCCTAGTCAACCAGAAGAGTCCAGACATTCTGTTCCCAGTGGCAGTTCGCATTCCAGTTCAGAATATCACAATTATCATTATGGCAAACCTCATTCCACTTCACATTACCCAGTGGACGACGAGTCCGATGAACAAACGCAACGAAGACCATTCGATCAAACAGAAGATTCTTCGATAAGTCACGTTAGATTCGATGAAGGAAATTTGTTGCCGAACCGAGGAACCGAACATGTCTTTACATCTAATAAGAAAGAGTACAGCAGGAGTCGTTCCGGATCAATTTCGCCACCAGGTGAAAATATTTACGTGGACAACACTCGAAAATTACCCGAGGACTTGAGACCGAATGGTAACAGACAGACGACGCGAAACAGGACAAGCTGGACTCTGATGGTTCCTAGTAGTTCGAGTCATCAAGGACCATCGCCTCAACCACAAAATAGACCATGGGATCAAGGTAATTTTTAAATGAATGTTCTAGTCGTATAGTTCATCTTCAATACAATATTAACTGGTATATCAACATCTGCCTTTAATTTTTAACCGGTCTTGTTGGTTGCCTGAATTTTGCATTCAAGATCTTCATTCTAACATGATTGTGGAATTATTGCATGAGTAGCGTTAATTTAATTTCTACTGCTTAAGCCTGGTAGATCGCATATTCAGTATGAATAATAAAAGGGTAACAGATGAATCAGTTCCTTATGGGTTCTTACAAAATGTGTCGAAGGTAAGTTTATGATTCACTCGTAATTAGGTTTCTTGTAATATATTATACAAACGCAGATCTTTGTTCTGTAAAAAAATCGTTTTCGCAGTCGCACGCACACAGGTAAAATATACATAAAGGGGAGGGGGGCCAGTGGTCTTGAGTTTCGAGATTTTGGCCCCTCTTCCCATGAGCCTAAGGTAGATCACCGGAGTGGATTTAGTGGGTATACCCGAGCCCCCGGACCGCAATACCAGGGTGTCCGGGGGCCCGGGTGAATTCCACATATCCATATATCCCTACCCTTGGGGGAATCCCTAACTTGGATTACCACTCCGAAAAAAGAGAAAGGTAAATGTACGTAAAGAAAAACTGGATGGATTTAATTTCGTTTTTATTTTCGTAAAACTACGAGAACTGAAAACAATGTAGCATCAGCGGAAATTTAATTTCTTAGGTACCCCTAGCGAGGACAATTTTCGGGAATCAGGACCTTGGATCAATATATATCAAAGCACTGCTGATAAAGAGGCAAATTTAAAACTGAATCAGTGGGCATCGAAGACCAACATTTTTCACCATGCAAACGGAAAATACCCGCCAGGTAGAAAAAGTAACATATTTGAAAGTCTTCTGTTAAATTACTTGCTCCTGTTATGTAATGTGTTCCATTTACATTCGTAGGAGTTAAAGATGCTTCATTTGATCCAACGAGAACCACTCCTCCTAGCAATACACAAATAAATGTAAATGGCACACGGTACCATTTCATTACAAAAGGAATTCATGTTCACCCAAGCCACTCTAACACAAAACCATATGGACCAAATGATCATCCAAATTCAAATCAATTTGATGGGAACGATAAGAATATTTACATCGATTCTCAATCTACCGATTTTCCACTACCGTCTATGGAGCTCCAACCGCCGTGTCGCAATCCTATCAATTGTTTGACTGGAGTTAAAAATGCTTCCTTGTATGAATATGGGCGTCGTACTTCTAAGCACCATCGAATGAATTCACATTCAGACAGTTCTGGCGATCTAGCGGGATCTGGTAATCATTATTAATTAATAGCAAAATCATATAAAATATATGTGTAATTAGACAATTCTAATGATTAATTCTATACAGGGTGTCCGTCTATAAATGTCTGTTCAAATATTTCGTAACTATAGTTGAAGTTACTCTGTGATATTCCAAATCAAATTCAAACATATTTACAGTCCAGTTTACTTCTTCGATACTTCTTCAGATGCCGATTATCTTGTAAACAATGAATAATATCATGTTTTATCTCATATGATTTTGACTGTAAATGACTCCTACTTCATAAATGTGTAAAAAATATATTACTTGCACATTATAGCAGACTTAAAACCGTGCAAATTTGTCTTATATCATGATACTTTTTTGTAACTTCAACCAGTTTCGACATATTTGCTCGGACATTTATAGACGGACACCCTGTATTAGGTCATCCCATAACTCGCGTTATTTTCCATCCTACTTATGTATATTAAAAAATTTTCTCTTAGTGTTTTTCAAAAAGTATCTTCGTATTGGAGTAAAATGTGCATTTTAAGCACTTAAGTCGATATTTTCCATTTAGATAAAGTCAAAAGATGAGTATTTGTATTTGATAAACCAAGATTTAGTGTCTACTCAAAGTAACGTTTGATATTGAAGTATTAACAACCCTACTTAAGACAGAAGTTTTGTTTTTGGCTAAAAATGAAATAAAGACGTGAATAGATAGATAGTAGAACGTCATCGAAAACGATTGCGAACACATCAATGATGGAAAGTAAATGTAAACATTATTATTTTATACTTAAAGTTGTCATGGCGAAACGACACAATTCATGGAATGGCCTAATATATCAAGTAAAATTTAGAAAATTATAAAACAAGTAATTATTATATTATACATACATTTCGCACATTGCAATTATTAATGTTTGCTTTTAAAATTCGTCACTTTGTTAATAACTTAACAGACACAAGGTACCATCGCGTAATAGTGCCGTCGATGAATATTCAGCCGCCATATTACCCCTCTCCAAGTCGGTCGTTGGTACCTCCAACAAATGGTTCAACAAATTTATCAGAAGAAGGCAATTATTACATACCGGCTTCTGACCTTCAGCCGCCGTATTATGATCAATCTCAAACAAATTCAAACTATCCAGCTAAGCCAGCAACAGATCTTCAACCACCATTTCACGTACCTTCGCAAGCTACTCTGGATACATCAAATTCCAATGCACAGCAACCAGATCGTTTCTTCGTGCCACCGAGTCCTGATATATCAAACATTTCCAGTCAACGTCCGAATGTTCCAACGGGAAACCTTGAAACACTGCATCATGAAGGAAATTCCGGTAATGCATCTGACGTTTTGAAGACTACAAGTACCAATCGAAGAATTCCTGACATGCATCTAGTTGTGAAGAAGAAGGTTCAACGGACTTTGGAGGAACCTCCGATGAGAGTTATTACCACTACCGAATCGAACATCCCCAGTGTAGAAATCGGGGTGGATAACAATGTCTCGACAACTGAGAATTTAGGTGCTGTCGTTCCTAATCTCGATTACGACATAGATGTGTTGGATGAGAAAAAAGTATGGAAACCTGTACTAGTCTTCCAAAACAGAACTTCAGTGACTACGGAGTCAACCAATATAATGAAAATCAATCAGAAAAAGGCCGATGTAGATGTGTTCAATATTGAGAAACTTCCTTTTGAGGAAGGTAAGTCTACCGTTCGAAACATTAAAATAGGTATAACTCGATCGGAAATTCAAGCAGGTGAAGGTAAGCTGCAACTTCATTTTGAACACACCTTTCATATGTGTATAATCGGTCACGCTTTTGGCATGAAACCTTTGGAATGACATTTTAACATTGGCTTTGACAACTATTACACTAGCGGCAGTACTTTTTTTTATCTTTAATCAATTCAAAATTTGTTGATACATATATGTTAATTTCCAGTCGGTGTACAAAGTATTCGTACACTCTTTAACAAATAACTTTCCTAAAATTGGACTAAAGGGCTTGAAGTTTTGGGAGATGTTAGAAGGATTAAATTAATAAGTAATACATAAATAATTTTTTTAAATTGCTAGTGGTCGTACAGTGAATACTCGTTATAAGTCAGTTGCGCGGTTCTGGCGACTGAAAATTAGACGAAATCTGAGGTTCTCGCCGAACGTTGCATTTGGAATACACAGTGCACGCTGGAAACCCAAGAGTCACTATCCGTCTCTAAGTCATAAACCTATGACTACTCACGGATAGTGACAGAAAGGCTGAAAAAATGTCTTTCTCCGATACAATCTTGCACGTACAGGGTGTAACAAAATTTAGTGTCATGGTTTTGGCAGATGGTTGTACTCCTTCGGATCGGTGGAGATTTGTTAAAAGACATTGCAGCAAAATTGACTTTGACCTTGCAATTCAAGGTCAAATTTTTTTATGCTTGTATCGCATTCTACTCGCCATGGGGACCAAACTTGTCAAAGGAACCGTAGGTCGCAACTCAACCGTTCTCTTATAAAACAATATATTTCAACTAAAATATTAAATATTTGATATTAAATGTTAAATATTTTTGTCTTCCGTTCCTCGGGTTCCTCGTTCTTTGCCATAGAATAGAACCATCAAGGTTTATCGCTCTTAATAGTCGTGCTTGATCACCGGCTTCGATATGGCCACCATTATTACGCAAACAGATCCTTAGTCTTTCTTCCAAATTTTTGCGAATTTTTTCGTAAATGTTCGGTATAACCTGCACACGGTGAAAAGCGTCTTCGATTCGTGATTTCAATTGCTGCGTAGTTTGCGAGCTAAGGTATAATTTCCAAATGCTTCATCAATAGCATGAATTTCTTCCTCTCCTTTGCATACCTGACGTCTAACACTCACTACACAAGAGAGCAGAAAAGATTGTGACTATTGGCAGTGGTTATCTGAAAGTTATGATGTTTACTGTCCTCTATTTGTTTACATCCGTTCTGTTTACGAAATAATGGTGGCCATGTATAAATGATATTCTTGCAAGTGCAGGCGCAGAGAAGATATAGAGGTTGGCTTCTATTTCTTTCATTATGAAACGTATTCAAGGCTATGCTCACTACGTCAAATGTAAACATTGGTAGGCATTTCATGAAGAACATTCTTCATGAATATAGTCAAATATCTCAGCAACGGTAAGTTTTAGGACAAATACACTTTAATACTTTTATTCTCAGAATACGCCAATCTATCGAAATCGAGCATAAAAAATTGGACATTCCATTTAAAACTACAAAGCTGACCTCTATATCTTCTCTACGCTTCCACTTGCAAGAATATCATTTATACCATATTATGTAGTTTCTTAAACCCTACAACTTCTATACGGAGCTCGTGGTGGACACTGTATAACTTACTTAAATCTACATAAGGTACCTTTCAAATTTTGTTTAAAAACACAGACAAAAAACTTATAAATCGTGCCTTCTACATTTTTCTTCGCAATTACGACGAATAGTAATTTAAAAAAAAAATTATTTATGCATTACTTAGCAAATTAATCCTTCTAATATCTCAAAAAAAAAAAAAAAAATTCAACCCGTTTGGTCCAATATTAAAAAAGTTATTTGTTTCTAAAAGGTATACGAATATTTTGTACACCGACTGTATCTTTATATAGGGTGTTCGACTACAGGTGGGAGAAAATTTAAGAAGAGGTTCTTTAAGATAATGTAAGACGAAAATGAAGAATAAAAAATTGCGATTTCGGCATCATTTTTTAGATATTAACAATTAAAAATCAGACTAAAATGCGGCAACTCGACCAACGCAGGTGTACGTTGCGTAGGTCAAGAGGCGCGCGACAAGCGCGTATCAAGTGCCAGATACATTTTACCTTGGGTCTCATTTGGGGTCCCAGCGAGGTGAAAATGCTTTGAGGTTTCGCAAATTAACCGTCGGAAGACATTGAACCTGCCTACTCGTTAAAATTCAATAGGGCATTTCTATTATCCGACCTATGAAATTATCGAGTAGAAGGGGTGAATGTTCTTTCACTTTAAAATCGGGCTCACAGAAGTAATTTATTCGTGATCACTATAAAATTGTTTCCATATATCCATTAGGTTCGTAAATGCGTACCGGGATCGCGCAACACTAATTCGCGTTTGATGCACGTAAGGTAAGGATGTATCTGCCACTTGAGACGTGACTGTCGAGCGCCTCTATGATGTACGCAACGTATTCCTCTGTTGGCCGGGTTGCCGCATTTTAGGCTGATTGTGAATGTTATTAACTAAAAAATAAAGCCGAAATTGCAATTTTTTTATTATTTATTTTCGTCTTATATTGTCATGGAGAACCACCTCTTAAATTTTCTCCCACCTGCAATCGAACTCTCTGTATATCTATTAAACGCTCTTCCGATAATAATTTTCCAACTTTTGTTGAGTTCGAAATGTGAACTTCTCGGTTTTTAGTTACTAAACTATTTCAAATCATATCAATTATACACAGGTAATTTAGAATACTAAATTATTTGTTTAATTTTGTGGACTTTACTTTAGCGATGTTATTATACTAAACATATAATTTGCTATTTTCAGAAGAACCACCGTTTCCATCGTACTATGTACCACCAGTGGAACCATTGGATCATTCACGAAAAGTAACACACCCAACGCCTATTTCCGGTCAAGTAAGAAATTTTAATATTAATTAGATAAACTGCAAAATTACAGTACATATTATTAGATGTAAAAATTAATCCATGGCCCTTGAACTTCATTAACTTTTTGTACCAGTAGTAATTGCTATTTTTGTGTGTATCTTTTTTGGTGTTTCACGATTCATTATTAATTTTGTGCTATTTCACTTAACATCTGAAAAAACAAAAGATAAATATGAAACTAAACATGATTTCTATAGGGTAGTAATACTGTGTATATTGCACGTCAAGTATCTGTAATCTTCTTCTTCTTGTTCTTCTTATTTTTATATTGTTACGTATGGAGACGTTCTCCACGTTTATTTCGATTAGAATTTCTAATCTCTTTTCTGAGAACGAAAAGCGTCCCAACAGGCCCCTTTTATTAACGAAAGATACTGTATGCCTTCTTTATACCAAAATCTCTAAACACTCCCTTCTGGCATCCGTTAATCAATATTCTGATAGGAAATAGCCCGGATAACCTTCATTAACCCCTTTCAACGAAAATCTAACTGAGCCCTGCTTTTCATTAGAAGTGACAAAAAATGTGACTGTGACCCTACGCGATATCAAATCTTAAACAGAGTACCCCTTTCATTTTCAAGGTATATAAACCCATTCGTTTTCATCCTCTTCGGTTAGTCGAGAAGCGGTTCAGTTGAGATTCAGAAACGGTTCCGTAACGTTATAGTAATCGTGCAGTCACGTCGCGTTACAGAGTCAAGTCTAGTGAGATCGGGTTAAAGTCCCTTTCGAATCAATTCATAACCTTATAGATTCCGTTAGTTCGGTATATATTCTATTTGGCATTCAACAATCGCCATCTAACCTCGCATTGCCAGTGCGTCAACACCGTGCAACATAGGTAAACAATTCCTCTAATTGTACATTTATTATATTCATTCGCGACACAAACAACAACACTTGTAGTAATTTCAATTCAGAATAAATTGTCTTGTTTGTTAACTCGCGTACCCTTAATTATTGCCTAAAATCCTAATATAATAATTGAACGTTCCCACACGATACAATCTAACCGCTCGGATTGTATCAATTAAATTATATAGAAGTTACGAGGCTTACTAATACTTAAATTCGATTCAACGAAGATTTCTCCAACCTAGTGGCTCCTCGATTTCGCATTGAGTGCGTCCACGAAATTATACCATCCTAGGCGGATCCCCGATTTCGCATTGGGTTCTTCCGCATCCTAGCAGCTCCCTGATTTCGCATCAGGTGCGTCCGCGCTGCTCTTATACAACCTCCTTTCGTATCGGGTTCGCCGCGTGTTCCCTAGTGACTCCTCGATTTCGCATCGGGTGCGTGCACGAAGTTTCATCCTCCTAGTAGCTCCTCGATTTCGCATCGGGTGCGTCTGCGTTTGACACCAACCTCCCAGAGGTTCCCTGATTTCGCATCAGGTGCGTCCTCGACGTCAACTATCCTAGCGGCTCCTCGATTACGCATCGGGTGCGTCCGCGTACCTAACTAACAATTGAAACCATATTCCTGGGGTAAAAATCCCCTCGCCGGCCTCTCGCGCTGCTCATAGCCCTGGCTCGTAACAATATAATAAAAATCAAATGCTGTTCGTTGGTCACGACATCACGTGAGAACGGCTGGACCGATTTGGCTAATTTTTTTTTTAATGTTCGTTGTAGTCCGTATCAGCTTTTTACGCAAAGAAAGTTTGGAAAAGTTGGTCGGAAATTGGAAAATTCGTGAAAAAATGAGACTACCCACCAGAGTTGGGCAAAAATTTATTTTAAAATTTCGAATACAAATAAATGAAATCTATCTTTTATTCGAACTCGTTTCTCTCGGATACATATTCACCACAGTTTATCCGTCGGATACTTTTCACGATTTTCATTTGTCGTCCGTGGGTCATCCGAATTGCGGAGCAACGGCTATGCGTATTCGACGCCTCTAGCGGCGAGATTTTTTATTTGAGAGAATTTATTCGAAGATACAGCTGATGAGTTGCAAAGTATCTTTGATTTTTATTCGATAGTTTTTAGCAGCGCCCCCATGTATTCGACGGTCAATTTCGGCAGATACTCGCAACTCAGAATGTATCTTTGATTTTCGACGTACGATTTTTGCGTGGCCTTGAGATTTATTCGGATGGTCGATGTAGGGAAGATGATTTATTCGATTTTTTATTCGAGACGAGCATGAGGAATAAATGAAAATCAAATGTATCTTTTATTCGAAATTGTATTCGAAGTTCGGATAAAAGACCGAGCGACGTTGCCAAGTCATAATACTTACGTTGTAATATGCAAGTGCGTACTATGGTATAGTGACTCCCATTAATATTCAAACACTATTTATTAATTAAACGATTGTTTAAACCAATGAATTTGTATTATTTAAACGAATGTTTAAACACATACATGTTCATTATTTAAACGATTGTTTAAGCAAATAGATTTGTATTATTTAAACAGATGTTTACATAGGTAAATGTTTATTATTTAAATGACTGTTTAATAAATGAATTTTTATTATTTAATCAGATCTTTCAACCGATACATTTTTATTACTTAAACAATTGTTTAAACAAATAAATTTTTATTATTGAAACAAATGTTTAAACCAATACATTTTTATTATTTATACAATTGTTTAAACAAATACATTTTTATTATTTAAACAATTGTTTAAACAAATACATTTTTATTATTTAAACAATTGTTTAAACAAATACATTTTTATTACTTAAACGGTTGTTTAAACAAATACATTTTTATTATTTAAACAATTGTTTAAACAAATAAATATTTATTATTGAAACAAATGTTTAAACCTGTGGGTGTCGGGTGTAATGACGGAGACTGGTGTTACGTTGGCGTACTTCTTTATTCGTCGGTGGACCGTCGACCGTCCTGTACCGACGTTCGCGAGCGAGTGTCGATCGCATGCCTTCGACCGACCAATTCTCCCTCGCGTCAGTCGATTGTTTAACAGATGGCGACCGTCCCCGGAGCCGATCTTCACGTGTTTCTCTGCGGCTTTCCGAGGACGGTCGCCGCCGCGTATACAATGTATGTTTGTCGGTGGTCGGCGTGCTCTTTGCGCGGGCCGCCACAAAACCAATACATTTTTATTACTTACAAGGTTGTTTAAACAAATAAATTTTTATTATTTAAGCAATTGTTTAAACAAATAAATTTTTATTATTGAAACAAATGTTTGCACCAGTAAATTTTTACTAGTTAAACGCTAGTTTACACAAATAAATTTTTATTATTAAAACAAATGTATGAACCAGTACATTTCTATTATTGAAACAAATGTTTAAACCAGTACATTTTTATTACTTAAAATATTGTTTAAACAAACACATTTTTATTACTTAAACAATTTACGTCACCTTTTGCAATGAGTAAAAGTCTTTATAATAAAAGGAAAT
This sequence comes from Halictus rubicundus, assembly GCF_050948215.1. Classification (NCBI taxonomy): domain Eukaryota; kingdom Metazoa; phylum Arthropoda; class Insecta; order Hymenoptera; family Halictidae; genus Halictus; species Halictus rubicundus. The sequence continues at coordinate 1,742,714 of NW_027488569.1, forward strand.
GTCATTGGGTTTCACCATCGGTACTCTGCTGGATATTAAGGTATTAAGACAATTTTATAAAGAACTCTTTACATTATGATAGATACATGTACATAGGCATTGCATGTAATGAATGCATTTTTCTGCCTACGGTTCTGAATTACCGACTCTGTAAAAAATGCAGAAATTTAGAATCAAAGACATCGATGATTTAAATTATCTGGAACAGTACTAAATAAATAACAAGTTAACCATTGAAGCAATGAATTAAAAAATTATTACTGAAAATATATATTTATGACGACAATTATCAGTGGATAGGCATAATTTTTTAATGAAGTTTACTGCAAATTTCATCCTGATATCTCTTACGGTTCAACATTTATTGTAAAATGTCACGAAATTTCTCGACCCAGCACAGTGTGTCCGGCCGTCCAAGGCTGTGTATCGCGATGCAGCATTCGATTCAGATAATTTTAATTTCGTTAATTTTAAAATATTCATCTTTTTAAAAAACAGGTCTGTAAAGAGGACACTTGGGGCTATATCCTCACTTTTTGCAAATTTTTAAAAAGTTCCCTTCTATGAAAAGATTGCATTTGTTGAAAACAACGCACACCTTCAGCCAAAAAGAAAGTAACACATGTTTCGTTCTTCTACTCTCGGAATCATTCGGCAGGGATCGACGTCTGTCGTTGCACCACATATACATATGTATATCGTCGTCTGTGATTGCAAATATATATGCATATATTTGTAGTAGGGCTGTTACTTTGCTTCGAAGGTCGAAGATTTCGAAGCTTCGAATATCGAAGCTTCGATTGCAGAAAATTCGAACCTTCGATCCTTCGAAACTTCGAAACTTCGAACCTTCGATTCGTTTCCAGTTAACGGATAAAAGGAATAAATTTTCATAATTTGTTTCTATATTCACCATCTGAATTATTTCAATAATTTATTGTTAAGATAATATATTTATTATTTGAATTATCATTTCGATAGTTCACTGATGAAATAATTGTTTAAATAAATAAATTTTTACAATTTGTTTCTATATTCATTATTTGAATTCTTATTTCAGTTATTTATTGTTAAAATAACTGTTTAGACAATGTACACGTATTTACATAATTAATATAGGAATACATTTCTATAGAGTATAAAAATTTATAATCTACGGAAATTTTTATAATCTATAGAAATGTGTTTCTATATTCATTATGTAAATACTTGTACATTCTTTAAATAATTATTTAAACAATGAAATATTGAAATAATTCACATAATGTATGTAGAAACAAAATTTGAAAATTTATTCATTTAAACCATTATTTTAACAATAAATAATTGAAATAACAATTCAAATAATGAATATAGAAACAAATTGTAACAATATATTTATTTAAACAATTATTTCATCAGTGAACTATCGAAATGATAATTCAAATAATAAATATATTATCTTAACAATAAATTATTGGAATAATTCAGATGGTGAATATAGAAACAAATTATGAAAATTTATTCCTTTTATCCGTTAACTGGAAACGAATCGAAGGTTCGAAGTTTCGAAGTGTCCAAGGATCGAAGTTTCGAAGGTGCGAAGGTTCGATTTTCATCACCTTCGAAGGTCCCTTCGTTCCTTCGAATCCTTCGAAGCTTCGAAGTGTCGATGCTTCGGAAAAGTAACAGCCCTAATTTGTAGCCGCTTCGACTGCGGCGAACGTAGATAGAAAAGGACAGCATGCAAACACGGCCGCGTGGCTGTTACGGTGAAATGGCTGGTTCCGCGAAGGAACGCCGTATTTCACTTTCGCGATTGAATACTCGAAGATTTCGGGAATTCGAACTTGCTTTTTATTTTGGAAGTTGGATCGGCGAGACGTGCCGTAGCAGAGGTGATCGTCGACTGCTGGGTACACGGGTTTGGGGTCTTATATATTAATGGGTAATCTTCTTTGGGGTACAAAGGTTTGGGACTGTTTAATGGTTCAAAGTTGTCGGGTGCTGAATCAGTCGTGAACTTGGGCCTGGTGACGTGTTGCGAGGGTTGTTGTCTTGGTCTTATCGGGCCGTGACATTCCCCCCTCATTAGACTTTCGTTGCTCCGAAACGAACTCGTTTTCTCCTGACAGGTGCGATGTCTAGTTCGATGTCGTTCATTTCTTGTAACCTGAATTGTGGTGGTAGGTCGTAACTCGGTGGAGGACTGCTGTTGTATGGTACCGGTGCGGTGGCTTCTATGGTTCTGACTTCGGATACCTCAGTGTAACAATTTTTACCTTCTGTTGGTTCTATAATTGATTGTAATTTATTTTCTTTTAATATTCTAATGTATCCATCTAAAAATACTTCGTTGGTAAGAATGTCTGGGTGAACTATTCCTTTTTTTTTTCTATCAGTATAGCTGTGTTAAGTGTGTCTATTTGTTCTATACTTTCGAATACTACTGCTTCTAATGCCATTATCTGTGTTGTGATTTGATTAGAATTCCTTATGTGCTTCTTGAGTAAATTTTGCGAGTTTTGTACTTCATAATTTAAGATTGTTTTTATGATCGCTGTTTGGTTCTGTAGTATGAGGTTCATTGTATTCTGCCGATCGAATAGTTTGTCTTTGTTTTCATTAACTAAATTTAAATCGTCCTCGTCTAATGTACCGAATAGTGTTTTGGAAATACTTCCTACAAAGTTTAAAACTCCTCTTTTAGTTCTCATGTGTAACAAAGATTTTAAATGAATTATTTTTGTTTTCAGTATGTTAAGTCTAGAAAGTATGCTTTGGATTTCTAAACTTTGTGTACAATTTTCTTGTTCGCATATATTTTTAATTCTCGAATAGTGTTCTACAATGTTCTCATCTAGTTTTACGTATGGTTTTATGTCTATTCCTACAATTATCCTTACTTCGTCATGGTATAAATACGTTTCTTGTATATCTTCTATGCTTTATTGTTGCCTTTTCATGGTAAGCCAGTTGTGTTATAATATCACCTATAGTCATTTCACAGTCTTTATAGGAATGTTTAATATTCTCTTCTATTTTCTCGATTGGAGTTATCACTTTATTCTTTGTATCTTTCGTATTTTCTACTGCATTGTCACTTTCTTCCTGATTGGTAATAACAGGTGGTGATCTAGAACTGTCTCTATCCGACTTAGAATCAAAAAGCAAACTCTGGCACTAATAATGGCATATTATCTTCTTTTGTCTTTGTTTCGCTTGAACTATCATTCGGTCTTTGATCTTGAATACTATTTATTGTTTTCTTTTCTGATTTTTTTTTTTTTTGTAAGTTTCTATGTATCCTGTGGGGTATCCAGATTGTTCGAGGGATTGAGCGTATTAGTTTCTATGTTCAAAGATTCTTTGCTGATAGCAATTTGACTGAATTTTTTTTTTTTTTTTGGTTGCTTTTAAAGAAATTGTAGCTAACTCAGGTACGCTGGTAGATCTACACGTAGAAGCTGTAGGACAGTTGTAAGATGTTTCTTCTTGTGACTCTTCCCATTTTAATTGTTGTCCCTTAGAAGAATGTTCATCTTGTTTGGTATGGTTTTCTTCAACTTCTTTAATATCCAGTTGCTGAACAGATTTATATTCTTTCTTTCCTGTGCTTGTAAATTTCTTATCTTCCGATTTATAACATGATTTTTCGAGATTTTGAAAACTAAAACTTAAACCCTGTTTCTTTTCTGCTACAGTTTTAGGTCTTGATACCCTTTTCTCCTTATTTTCATTTTCAGATTGAGATAGACATTTCTTCAGTGTTTCCTTAGCAGCTAAGACTTCCTTAACTAATAAGTCATTGCAATAAAAATAATCGTTTGATTTCTTTTCTGGACTTTGCACTTTGTTTTTATTAAAGGCACTTTGCGGAGAGCATTGTAAATCATTGAAAAATGTTTTTGATGTTCCAGTGTCTACACATTCGTTTTTAGAATGTGATGCATGCTCATATTTATCAATATTTGCGTAGTTTAACATATTAATTTTTGGCGTAAGCGCATCTGAATGTTGGGTATTTCTGAGATCAATGAGATCTAATTCCAGCTCCAATTGAGTTGGTATGGCATCATCTAAGTGCATTCTAGATATACTTTCAAATTCACGGTTCTTTGATTCATTGTCAATGTCACTGCTATCAGGAGATGCTGGTAGAAGTTCTATAGTAGTTTGGCTTTCGTCCGAAGAATCAACTTTTCTTTTTAAGTTTCTATTCTCATCATCGATTATTTTAAGATTATTTACTTCATTAGCATTCGGTGGTTTACTTTTATTATCTTTTAAATCAATATCAGTTAAAGTTGATTTCACATCTATTTTCGTGTAATCAGGATCAGAAAATCTTCTCTGCTTATATTTAATAGTCGATAAATTGGATACTGAATTAGATCTACATAATTTAACTCTATCGTTATAATCTGAATCGTTTTTATTAATATCATGTTCGACATGTAATTTATCACTTAACAAGAGTTCTGGTTCCTTTGTATCTTTCGCAATGTGGTCTAGAATCTTCAGTCTTTCTAATTTAACTTTCGGTTGCCACTTTGATGCATCAATATTAGAAAACTTTTTATTCTTACTAATTTCGCATTTAAATTCTGCGCCAACTTGTGTTCTTTTTATTATCACTTTAGGAATTTTTGCAGTAATATATTGCGGACATTTTTTTCTTATTTCATCATCATTAAAGTGTTTAACGCCTTCTTCTTTGGATTTTTTAGATTTCTTGATAAGTGTTTTTGAAGTATTTGTATCATTTTCCTTGGTTCTTTCTAACGATAAAATCATGTCCTCATCTTGCTTCTTTAATTTTAATTTCGGTATTTTCTCAGCTTCATCATCATCAGAACCACTAATTTCTGCCTCTGAACTGTCTTCTGTTCCATACTTTATTGAGGAATTCTTGTTTTCTGGAATTTTAATTTTTTTTACTTTACTTCTTGAGACGTTCTTTTTAGTAGCTTTTCGTTTCATATAAAGCTTCAAATCCTTAGAAAAAATGTTGTCCAACTTTATTTTCACTTTTGGAACTTTGCTTTCGTAGTTTTTGTATTTTAATGTATATGATTCAGAATCGCTATTATCTACATCCATGCTAGTATCATTATGCTCTGTTAGGATTATCGATGTGGGCCAAAAGAGTATTGCACTGAGCGAAGTAAAGTTAAATAGTATATAATACTTTATTATATATATAATGGTTAATACAAAAGTCCCATCTGGGATTACACGTGGCAACATATTCGACGGTTGAGTCGAGACTTCGTTTGTCGCGCGCGCTCGGTGGCCGTTCCCCCACCTTGCCGCAGTCCGGCGGACTCAGTGCCGTATGCACAGGGATTCATACGGGAGACATTGTAACCTCAACATGCTCTGACGAAAAGCTTCGAGACTTTTCAGATTTATTTTTTTCCAAGATTTCAGTAGTAGGAGTTGCTGAACGTGATCTGCTTTTCACGATTATCATTTTAGGTATTTTTGGCCGCAAATCAGGTAATAACTTTGTATTATATTTATCAGAAAGATTTTCGGATTGTGTAGAATCCAATAAGTATTCTGTTTTAGGAATTGAAGCATCAGTCTTCTTTATGACGAGTTTGGGTATCATTTTTTCATTTGTGTTGCTTGGAGATGAATCTGTTTCCAAGTTTCTACAAGAATCAAAGGAAGGTAACTCACACTTTTCTTCTTCTTCCTGTTTATACTCTTCATTATCTGATTTCCTTTTCACACAGGTTTCAGGTAAAGAGTTTTTTGTTTCGTCATACATGCACAAATCAGGCATTTCACTTTCTGGAGAAGATTCTCGAGTAAGATTAGCTTCATTTTCATTTTGTAGTTTTTCAGGATAACTAGCATTCGAATGGTCTTCTGAATTATCGAAACATACCATTGCATCTTCTGTTAAAACGTCTTTTATGCTTTTCATAGTATCACCCTCATTATTTCCCAGAGGTACCACTGATTTGTTAGTGGCATAGTCTTTGTCAACATGAGTAGTAGTTTCCGAAATATCTGTTGATTCAATATACTGTTTTGTCGTTAGATTATCTACTTCTGTACTGAGATCAGTATTCACAGCCTCGTTAGTTTTAACTGTTTCAACAGAATACTTTGAGCTTTCTGAATTAGTTGTAACTATATGCATCAGTTGAGATTCGTATTCCTCTTGTTTTGTACAAATAACATTATTTACTTTTGAAACATTGTTTCTTGAGTCATCTTTTTCATCTCTCATGGATATAATACTTTCTTCTGCATCCTCGGTTATATTGTCTTCGTCTTCATCGATGGCAATCTTCCTTGCCGCTGGGTTGTTGTGTTTGTACTGGATAGCGTATTTCAATTCGTTCAGGGATTGTCTGAATCTCAGATTGAAACTCATTACGCTCTCCATTTGTCCTTGTCGCGTGTTTTGCAGCTTATTTCTGCTGGTATTGACGGTATTGGGCGAGGTGACGTATGTCCTGAGGGCCTCGTAGAGCTGTTCGTAGGTGTCTATACGTAAGTATCGGATGGCTCGCTCTGCTTGATCCGTGATTTTCTCCGCAATTACGAGTTTCAGAAGCATATGCTTGTCGCGACATACGGATCTGGCGTACCTGACATCACTTATGAAGTCTTCTACTCCTAGGTCGTCTCTTCCTTTCAGCGTTCGGATAGTACGAATGGCGTTTGACGCCGTTTGTCCAATTGTTGCATTGGAAGTTGCAGTTATTTCGGGTTCATCATCTTCCGAGTTGTTCCCTGATGAATGTTCCCCGCGTCTTCCTGAGGAGTTTCTTTGGCCTCTGTTCCGAGATGCGCTGTCGTCGGTCATAGTAGCGGTGATGTTCATTAACTTGGATAATTCTATAATTTCTTTCTGTCGGTTTTCGTTTTCTTTAGCAGTAGTTTTGCTTAAAGAGGTAACCGCGGATTGTAATTCTTTCATTGAATTGAGAATTCCATTGAGTATCTCTTCGCTTACCATTACGGTTCCGTTTGGTTTAGCCATTTTCTTGGTTAACGTAGGGGAACTGTTCGATTCTATTCTCGATAACTTAAGATGTCGTCCTGACCTTGGTTCATCGATACCGATGTATTGCTTCGGAAGGGCTCTCGTAGTCCGTCTTCGTGGTCAAACAGCCGTGGTTGGTTGCCGTTGAAGATTTTCTTCCAGCAGATGAACCGGTATCCTGGCAGGATCGCCAAAATGTTACGGTGAAATGGCTGGTTTCGCGAAGGAACGCCGTATTTCACTTTCGCGATTGAATACTCGAAGATTTCGGGAATTCGAACTTGCTTTTTATTTTGGAAGTTGGATCGGCGAGACGTGCCGTAGCAGAGGTGATCGTCGACTGCTGGGTACACGGGTTTGGGGTCTTATATATTAATGGGTAATCTTCTTTGGGGTACAAAGGTTTGGGACTGTTTAATGGTTCAAAGTTGTCGGGTGCTGAATCAGTCGTGAACTTGGGCTTGGTGACGTGTTGCGAGGGTTGTTGTCTTGGTCTTATCGGGCCGTGACATGGCCGAAGGCGCAAGAAAAAGGCAGCACAACCCGATGATATTATTATTCGATTTGTACCGTGTTTGGGCTTATTTTGTTCAGGAAAACATTTTCAATCGGTAGGTAATGATATCATTATGGTAACGTTAATAAGAAATAATATTAGATTTAGTTGGTAAACGCCAATACGCTACTGGTTACAATGTTGCCTCTGATACTGAATCACGACCATATGGAGCGTCGCGTCATGTGCCGCCTGGAGACAACAATGTAAGCGTTTCACCATCACTTATTAATAACAATAAAATGTTTGTTACAATTCATAATTCTGCCATGGGAACATTATTAATCGATTGCAAATAGTTTGCTGATGAAAACAAGTCTAAACACGTCACAAATCCGATAAGTTAGACGGTGCCAGTATTGAAACGTTTCCTTCGAAGTTCATCAACGAATTTTATTTCACTAGCTGACCGTTCCATTTCGATAGAGTCCGCTGCCGTATCAGAGCATGTTCTACAGAGTCGGTAATTCAGAACCGTAGACAGAAAAATGCCATTTCATGCAATGCCTATGTACGTGTACCTGTACATAATACATAATCTAAAGAGTTCTTTATAAAATTGTCTTAATAACTTAACATCCAGCAGAGTACCAATGGTGAAACCCAATGACATTTCCTTTTCTTATAAAGAGTTTTACTCACTGCAAAACGTGACGTAAATTGTTTAAGTAATAAAAATGTGTTTGTTTAAACAATATTTTAAGTAATAAAAATGTACTGGTTTAAACATTTGTTTCAATAATACAAATGTACTGGTTCATACATTTGTTTTAATAATAAAAATTTATTTGTGTAAACTAGCGTTTAACTAGTAAAAATGTACTGGTGCAAACATTTGTTTCAATAAAAATTTATTTGTTTAAACAATTGTTTAAATAATAAAAATTTATTTGTGTAAACTAGCGTTTAACTAGTAAAAATGTACTGGTGTAAATGTTTGTTTCAATAATACAAATTTATTTGTTTAAACAATTGTTTAAATAATAAAAATTTATTTGTGTAAGCTAGCGTTTAACTAGTAAAAATGTACTGGTGTAAACATTTGTTTCAATAACAAAAATTTATTTGTTTAAACAATTGTTTAAATAATAAAAATTTATTTATGTAAACAAGCGTTTAAAGTTTAAACGATAAAAAGTGTTCGATTATTAATGGTAGTCACTGTACCGTGGTAAGTATTTACGTATTATGGCTTGGCAACGTCGGATAAAAAAGTCGGCCATCCGAACTTCGAAGACAATTTCGAATAAAAGATACATTTCATTTTCATCTCTGCCAAATACTCGTCCCGAATAAATTCTCAAATAAATCGTCTGGCCAAATCGAGCTTCGGATATCGAATAAAAGTTACGAATAAATTTCGCCGCGACATCTGCCTTCGAATACATTCTGAAATTAATTTTTATTCGACGCCTAAAATCGTTCGGATGGTCGGCGACGCCGAGTATCTACAAATAAATCCGTCGAATAAATGGAGGCGTTGTATCCGACCATCCGAATAAATCCTGAAGATAGCCAGAAAATCATCCGGAGGCACGTCGAATACAAATCTCGAAACCAGACGCTCGACGAATAAAGATACAAGTAACTTCTCGCGATTCATCCGACTTCGAATAGAAACAAAAGAACAGAGAATTTGTATCCGAAAGCCGTTCAAATAAATTTTTCATCGGATACTGCCCAACTCTGCACCAAAGCCATTGCGCTCATTAATTTCTGGAACAGGAACAGATTCCACACATTTCCTGACACAAATCCAGAAATACAATAGTTGCTTCCAAATGACTTCATTTGGCGCAACAAATGTGGTTCGGGACAATTTCATGCCCACTTTCAAGATTCAAGGTCAAATATATCATCGAGCAGGTTCGCTACTGCCATCGCTGGATGCAGACTTTAAATTTCTGCAGATTTATTTCATGGGAAATTCACCACAAGAAGTAGATCAGCGTTGTGCACACAACAGTTCGGTGAAAAGACCAATTGTGGAACAACTGCAAACTTTTTTTCATGCATGCCATCTGATAATCACAAAATTGTAATCAGAGCCGATAAGACGCCTGCGGGAGAACACGCAAGACGTTTTAATGCGCCAACAATTGATGATGTTGCCATTGTCGTCGTTGGTGAAAATTTCGAATCCCGTGATATCGTTCTACATCGGCGGAACGATCAGCTGCAGCGTGTGTACGAAACGCACCGATCATATGATGCGTTGCAATATCCCATCATATTTTGGCAAGGTGAAGACGGTTATCATTTCTCGATCAAGATAATAAATCCGCTTACAGGCGCTGAAACGAACAAAAAAGTCAGTTCAATGAACTATTATTCATATCGACTGATGGTTCGTAAAAATGAGGACAATCACATCTTGAAATGTCGGCGTCTATTTGCGACACCAATATGCTGTCGATATGTATGTCAAAGTTGAAACTGAGCGATTGACATTCATAAGATTGAACCAGGCAAAACTCCGTTCCGAAGAGTATGTTCACCTTCGAGGTGCCCTCAATGCTGACGGAAATGCACAGAATGTCGGCCGAATGACGATTCTCCCGGCTACGTATGTCGGAAGTCCACGACATATGCATGAATACGCTCAAGATGCCATGTCGTATGTTCGCCATTACGGTACAGCAGATTTGTTCATCACGTTCACGTGCAATCCGCAGTGGATAGAAATTCGAGAAGAGTTATTCCCTGGCCAATCACCAATCGATCGCCATGACATCACCGCAAGAGTCTTCAAACAGAAATTGAAATCACTGATGGATTTCATTGTGAACCATCGCGTGTTCGGCGAGACGCGCTGCTGGATGTATTCAGTGGAGTGGCAAAAACGCGGATTGCCACACGCACATATTCTCATTTGGTTAATTGAGAAGTTGAGACCGAATGAAATAGATGATGTGATATCAGCAGAAATTCCCGATGTAGAAGAAGATCCAGGCTTGCATGAGGTTGTTACTAAGATCATGATTCGTGGCCCCTGTGGAACATTAAATAAAAATTCTCCGTGTATGGTCGACGGAAAATGTTCGAAGCGTTATCCACGGGCATTAGTAGCAGAAACAATTACCGGCAAAGACGGTTATCCATTGTATCGTCGCCGATCGACTGCAGACAATGGAAGATCAACAATTGTCAAAATGAATCAACAGGACATTGAAGTTGATAATCGTTGGATTGTTCCGTATTCGCCATTACTTTCGAAGACATTCAAAGCGCACATCAACGTCGAATCTTGCCATTCCGTGAAATCTATCAAATACATCTGCAAGTATGTGATCAAAGGAAGTGACATGGCTGTGATTGGAGTTGGTGCGGAGAATTCCAACGATGAAGTCACTCAATATCAAATGGGCCGCTATGTTAGCAGTAACGAAGCAATTTGACGCATTTTTTCATTCGCCATTCATGAAAGACATTCCACTGTTGTTCACTTGGCTGTACATTTGGAAAATGGTCAAAGAGTATATTTCACTACGGAGAACGCATTACAACGAGCTGAGCAACCGCCATATACAACATTGACCAGTTTTTTTGAAATGTGCCAGAACGATGACTTCGCCCGAACGCTGCTATACTCCGAAATGCCAACATATTATACTTGGCATCAATCGTCAAAGAAATTTCAACGACGGAAACAAGGAAATCCAGTTCCAGGTTACCCACATGTATTTTCCACCGATGCATTAGGTCGCATTTACACAGTCCATCCTAGCAACGACGAGTGTTTCTATTTGCGTTTGCTATTAGTGAACGTTCGTGGCCCAACATCATTCCAACATCTACGAACTGTTAATGGTGAATTGTGTGGCACATATAGAGAAGCCTGTCAACGTTTGCGATTGCTAGAGAATGACACTCATTGGGATTACACCCTCGGAGAGGCTGTGATTTCGTCAAATGCTCATCAAATACGAACATTGTTTTCGATAATTATCTCTACATGCTTCCCATCAAAACCGAATGATTTGTGGACCAAATACAAAGATAACATGTCTGATGATATTTTGCATCGGGTGCGTACTAGAACTTCAAATCCAGATTTGCAACTAAGCGAGGAAATTCACTACGAGGCATTGATATTAATTGAGGACATGTGCTTGATAATATCGAACAAGGTATTACCTCAATTAGGCATGGCAGCGTCCAATCGTCCGATGCACGACGCATTTAATCAAGAGTTGAACCGCGAAAAACAATATGATTGTGAAGCATTGAAAGAATCAGTTCGAACGAACGTTCCGCTGTTGAATCGGCAACAAAAATATGCGTACGACACTCTCATGAAAGTGGTGAACGATGGAACTGGAGGGATTTTCTTCTTAGACGCTCCCGGTGGAACTGGAAAAACTTTTTTGATCGCATTGATTTTGGCAACGATTCGCTCGCAGAATGAAATTGCACTTGCACTTGCTTCATCAGGAATTGCAGCTGCGTTGTTGGAAGGCGGTCGAACAGCTCATTCAGCACACAAGTTGCCGTTGAATATGCAAATCAATGAAACTCCAACGTGCAACCTTTCGAAGAACTGTGCGATGGCCAAAGTTTTGCAGCAATCCAAATTGATAGTTTGGGATGAATGTACGATGGCGCATAAAAGGTCTTCGGAGGTATTAGACCGAACGATGCAAGATCAAACAATCAAAATCGGTTTGGTGGTGGGATGATTCTGTTGGCAGGTGATTTTCGACAAACGTTGCCAGTGATTCCAAGGTCAACGCCAGCCGATGAACTTAATGCATGTTTGAAGTCGTCCGTTTTGTGGAAACACGTCAAGACAATCAAATTAAGTATGAACATGCGAGTCAAGTTACAGAACGACCAATTTGGAGAAGTATTTTAAAACGATTGCTGGACATTGGCAATGGCAAAATCCCCGTTGACATTTCGACTGGCTGCATTAAATTCCCCGTCAATTTTTGCAAGTTCACCGAATCAAAGACCGAACTCATCCAAAAGGTGTTCCCAAACATTGCTCAAAATTACAAAAATCATGTTTGGTTGAGCGAACGTGCTATATTAGCTGCGAAAAACATTGATGTCGACAAATTGAATTTAACGATTCAAACTGAAATTGCTGGCGAATTGATGACGTACAAATCGGTCGATTCCGTTACTAGCCAAGATGATGTCGTCAACTATCCAACCGAATTTTTAAACTCGCTGGAATTGCCCGGATTGCCGCCGCATAATCTACAATTGAAAGTCGGATCGGTAATCATAATGTTGCGAAATATCAATCAACCACGTCTTTGTAATGGCACTCGACTTGCGGTGAAGAAATTGATGAACAACGTCATCGAAGCAACAATTCTTACAGGAAAGTACAAAGGAGAAGACGTTTTGATACCACGCATCCCAATTATTCCGATCGACATGCCATTCGACTTTAAACGCTTGCAATTTCCGGTGCGGTTTGCATTCGCAATGGCAATAAACAAATCACAAGGGCAGTCATTGAGTGTTTGCAGCATTAATCTTGAAAATCCATGCTTCTCGCATGGTCAATTGTATGTCGCCTGTTCCCGTGTCGGAAAACCATCAGCTTTGTTTGTCTATGCGCCAGAAAACGAAACAAAAAATGTAGTGTATCATAAAGCATGGCAATGAAAAAATGGTGATATGACAGAAAACCAATTGAAACAAAGCATTGCCCGCTTACAGGCGTTGAAACGAACAAAAAAGCACCGACGAGATATATATAAAGACTGCCAGCCCCCGTGTTAAACTGCGAGTCTCAAAGTGGGTCCCAGGTGGGTACTGGGAGCGGTCGGTAACGGCCCCAATGTCAAGATACTCTCGTCGGTTGTGGAACTAAGAACGTGGAACTATCACTGATCCACCGACGAGATATACAGGGTGGCCCACATAACTCTGAACAGCTCAATATCTCGAAAACTATGCCATCGATTTTAAAGTTCTTAGTCTTAAATTGCATGGAACTGAAGGGCCTTTCTGACTATATAAACGTGAAGTGGCCTCCCTTCCCTTTTAACGGGGGCGGGGAGGTACCTTTATAATTTTAAATGGAACGCCCTATAAAATGTTACATATTTAGATTCTACAGGAAAAAACAAGTCAATTTTGTCTGAAACATTTTTTTGTCAGATACTTCCATGATGAGATATAACAGTTTGAAGTTTTGAGTTGTAGGTACTTGAAGCGCTCGGAAATAGCGTTATGGAATTATACGCGCTTGAGTCCTTTGCTTATTCGTGAAGAAATAAAATGTACTTTAAATGAAATGTTCAAAATGTCCACCACGGGCTTGTAAACATTTATTTACTCGAAACATCAAAGTTGTTCTAACATTTTTTAACATTTCGGGAGTCACTGAAGCGCAAGCGTCACGTATTCTTTGTTTCATATCCTCTTTTGTCGTCGGTGGTTCAAACATAACTTTGTCCTTTACATATCCCCACAAGAAAAAATCTAATGGTGTTAGATCGGGGGATCGAGGAGGCCATTGACGAGGTCCCCCACGACCTATCCATTTGTTCCCTTTTTCGTTCAAAAATTGCCTGGTGATGATTGCAAAATGTGGAGGAGCGCCGTCTTGTTGGAACCACATTTCTCTTCTAACGTGCAGTGGCACATCTTCCAAAAGCGCAGGCAAATGATTTTTTAAGAAATCACAATAACTTGCAGATGTTACAGTTTCTTGAAAAAAATAAGGTCCAATCACAAAATCTCCTATTAGGCCACACCAAACATTTAAAGACCATCGATGTTGAAAGGGAACACATCGCATCCAATTTGGGTTTTCCACGGACCAATAATGCAGATTATGTCTATTTACATGCTCTGAATTCATAAAAGTGGCCTCATCGGAAAAAAGTATTTTGCACAAAAAGTCATTTTCCACAACACCCTGCAGCCACTCACAAAATCTTACGCGGTGATCGTAATCTGCTATCGAAAGCTCTTGTGATAAAACCATGTGATATGGATGATACTTTTGCCGTTTCAAAATTCGTTGAATTGATGAACGACTAATATGTGATGTTTCTGCAAGTGTACGTTGACTAATATGAGGATTTAATGTAATTGCAGCAAGAATACTGGCACTATTATTTTCATTAGTGACAGCTTTAGGTTTATTGCGAGTTTTTTTACACAATTCACCGTGCTCGCGAAGCCGTTTTTCTAAATTATGAAATGTTGCATGACATTTTTTGATCCCATAACGTTCAAAAAACATCACTGCCGCACGCCGATAATTTTTTTGGCATTCACCTAACGTTAATAACATATTCACTTCTGTGTCAAAAGTAGCCATAATCACAATGTTACTGCTTGAATAACAGCTCTAAACTGAATACGTTTTCATAGATAAGTGAGTCAAACTCAAGAATTGTAAATATTATTGTTTGTGTTTCTTCATGAATAAGCAAAGGACTCAAACGCGTATAATTCCATAACGCTATTTCCGAGCGCTTCAAGTAGCTACAACTCAAAACTTCAAACTGTTATATCTCATCATGGAAGTATCTGACAAAAAAATGTTTCAGACAAAATAGACTTGTTTTTTCCGGTAGAATCTAAATATGTAACATTTTATAGGGAGTTCCATTTAAAATTACAAAGGTACCTCCCCTCCCCGTTAAAGGGGAAGGGAGGCCACTTCACGTTTATGTAGTCAGAAAGGCCCTTCAGTTCCATGCAATTTAAGACTAAGAACTTTAAAATCGATGGCATAGTTTTCGAGATATTGAGCTGTTTAGAGTTATGTGGGCCACCCTGTATATAAAGACTGCCAGCCTTACGGGAGAATGTGTCGCTCGAAAAATGCGGTGTTTTCTACCGCCCTCTAGGATAGATTTTGGCTGGAGTAAGAAACAGAAGGCCAACGACGGTATTTCGTCGGTGCAGAAGACCACTAAGGAAATTCTCGTCGTTGAGAAGGTGAATCATCACGGACCCATATCGATTATCAAATGTTACATTCTCCGACCAGAGTTGGGCAAAATATTTATCTAAATAAAAATTTCGAATAACGAATAAAAGATAAAAAATTTTTTATTTCCTTATTCGAAGATTCGAATAAAAAAAGTATCTTTATTCGACGAGTATCGAATAAATAATTTTATTCGACGAGAATTTATCCGACGACAAAAGATAATTTTTTTTATTCGAAGCGGATTTATTCAAACTTCGAGAAATTTTTTCATCTTTCATCTGTATCTTTTATTCGAAGGCTTCGAATAAATGTTTGAATAACTTTTACCCAGCGCCGAGCTTCAAAAACCCAGCGACGACAAACGACATACAACGTAAGCGGATGGAGAATCGCGCACGTATGAAAGTTTAAACTTTTAGATTTTTCAATATATCCTCATAAAATTGTGACGAGTGAATGGACGGGATTTTTCTGATGAAAATGAGGTCAAATTCGGGTGTAATCGACCAAGTTTCACTGATACGTAATGTTACGATAAAAATTACTATCTCATTAAAGACAGTCCAAATGATGTCGTGTTTGGACTCATTTTGATCGGGATGAGCTCTACAACTCATTCGTATTAACAATATTGTTCTGATTAAAAACATAAAAGCATAAATTGCCAATAATTTTGGATTCTCCATCTGCTTACATTGTAGGCTGTTAGTCGGTCTTTATAAAAAAATTTTTATCCGTCGAATAAATTCATTACGTGTGGAATAGAGATAACATAATTATTTTTATTTGATGCGTAACAAATCATTTTTTTATCTTTTCAATAAATCTTATCTGTCTATTTCAATAAAAATTTGCCCATCTTTGCTCCTACAATTATACGATTTTATATTATATTAATTCATCCACGTGATTCTCTCTCAAACTCTATACTATTCGGAATAGTACGTTAAATAAACGCTACTCTGGTTTTCAACATATTTCTGTTCCCACAGATCGATTCTTGGAACAATTATCTATAAAAAAAGTGTAAGGAAATAATGCTTGTTCATGAAATATTTTTAAATTACAAATTAAGGTATCTCATATGAAATTTGAAGTAGAAATTGATTTTCCTAAAATTATGCTTTAATCATTTCTTACGTAAAATATTTTTACGAATTTTTCGTCTTTGATGTTAGTTTTACTTTTAATATTTTAAATCTTAAAAAGCAACACTAAAAAAATATCTGTTTAATTTGAATACGTTTGTCGGAGAATGTAACATTTGATAATCGATATGGTTCCGTGATGATTCACCTTCTCACCGACGAGAATTTCCTTAGTGGTCTTCTGCACCGACGAGATACCGTCGTTGGCCTTCTGTTTCTTACTCCAGCCAAAATCTATCCTAGAGGGCGGTAGAAAACACCGCATTTTTCGAACGACACATTCTCCCGTAAGGCTGGCAGTCTTTATATATATCTCGTCGGTGCTTGCAAGAAACTCGCTACGTCGCGTTGTCCATCTGGCGGTGGCCGCGGTAGGTGACGCCGCACAGTGGTCTGAGAGCGGCTAAAACTCCATATTTTCAAGTGTCTTATAAAATCAAATTTTTTATATTTTTGACTAGTAGGGGAGTAAATCAAAACGTTTCAAACGTTTCGAATGATTCAAATTCGGCTGTTACGAGCCAGGGCTATGAGCGACGCGAGAGGCCGGCGAGGGGATTTTTACCCCAGGAATATGGTTTCAATTGTTAGTTAGGTACGCGGACGCACCCGATGCGAAATCGAGGAGCCGCTAGGATAGTTGACGTCGAGGACGCACCTGATGCGAAATCAGGGAACCTCTGGGAGGTTGGTGTCAAACGCAGACGCACCCGATGCGAAATCGAGGAGCTACTAGGAGGATGAAACTTCGTGCACGCACCCGATGCGAAATCGAGGAGTCACTAGGGAACACGCGGCGAACCCGATACGAAAGGAGGTTGTATAAGAGCAGCGCGGACGCACCTGATGCGAAATCAGGGAGCTGCTAGGATGCGGAAGAACCCAATGCGAAATCGGGGATCCGCCTAGGATGGTATAATTTCGTGGACGCACTCAATGCGAAATCGAGGAGCCACTAGGTTGGAGAAATCTTCGTTGAATCGAATTTAAGTATTAGTAAGCCTCGTAACTTCTATATAATTTAATTGATACAATCCGAGCGGTTAGATTGTATCGTGTGGGAACGTTCAATTATTATATTAGGATTTTAGGCAATAATTAAGGGTACGCGAGTTAACAAACAAGACAATTTATTCTGAATTGAAATTACTACAAGTGTTGTTGTTTGTGTCGCAAATGAATATAATAAATGTACAATTAGAGGAATTGTTTACCTATGTTGCACGGTGTTGACGCACTGGCAATGCGAGGTTAGATGGCGATTGTTGAATGCCAAATAGAATATATACCGAACTAACGGAATCTATAAGGTTATGAATTGATTCGAAAGGGACTTTAACCCGATCTCACTAGACTTGACTCTGTAACGCGACGTGACTGCACGATTACTATAACGTTACGGAACCGTTTCTGAATCTCAACTGAACCGCTTCTCGACTAACCGAAGAGGATGAAAATGAACGGGTTTATATACCTTGAAAATGAAAGGGGTACTCTGTTTAAGATTTAATGTCACGTAGGGTCACAGTCACATTTTTTGTCATTTCTAATGAAAAGCAGGCCTCAGTTAGATTTTCGTTAAAAGGGGTTAATGAAGGTTATCCGGGCTATTTCCTATCAGAATATTGATTAACGGATGCCAGAAGGGAGTGTCTAGAGATTTTGGTATAAACAAGGCATACAGTATCTTTCGTTAATAAAAGGGGCCTGTTGGGACGCTTTTCGTTCTCAGAAAAGAGATTAGAAATTCTAATCGAAATAAACGTGGAGAACGTCTCCATACGTAACAACATAAACAACTGTTTTTTGATCTGGGTGTTTATGGTTCTTCTCTGTTTCTCGTCATTTTTAAACAAAATGTTCCGGTGTGCGAATCACGAATTGGTGCAGTGCCTTTTGGAGTGTGATCGTGATTTAGAAAAATGCGTTGAAAAAATAAAATCTCGCAACAACAACGCCCATCTCCTGACCAATTCGCGTATAGAGGAATTACGTTTTTTTAACACGAATGAAGACGTTTTTAATTTTCTTTTGGTTTCGTCTGACCCTTACATAAATAAATTTCGTTCAGAACCAAAAACAAAAAACAAGCTACCATTTGATGAACAAGTTGAAGCTCTACTGATGTAAATTTCGATAACAACTTGCATACCTAGGTATACTTTTTTCATTCTCTCTCTCATTCTCTCTCATGCCACGGGCTAGAGGCATGGAAGTAGAGGGGCGGTCCATTGACCGTCCCGGGTGAGGTCAGGTTTTTAGTGGGTATGAGTACGCCAAAAATCTGCGACCTGAGCCCCACACTACCCCATTCTGGGGTGTGCGTAAGGCATTTTCCTCCTCTTCCTTAAAAAAAAGTACCTTTTTCGTGTAAATAATAAGTTTAATTAAAATGTAAATAACTGTTACCTCTATATCATAAATTTTCATTAAATTTTGTACATAAGCGTATTCTTCTTATTTCATTTTATTTTAAATTACATAAAATTATTATTATTTAAATTAAGTAGTATTTTTTATGGAAAGGACTTATTTTTTATCATTTTTAATCTAAATTCAATTATATTTCATTTTAAATTTATTTTATATTCAATCTATGTGTCAACTTTATTATTTATTATTTATTATTAATCTATTATTTATTTTTTAATTAATTAATTAATTTCTATCGTGCCCACGAACAATTAAAAACACTTTCTATCGAGAATTTTTTCGAAATAGAGCTTTCCTAGGGTTTTAGCCGTTGTCGGCCTTTTCAGACCACTGTGCGCCGTCGTGGCCCTCTCGCGGCGGTCGCGGTGTGGGTAGTCTCATTTTTTCCCGACTTTCAATTTTTCCGGGCAACTTTTCCAATTTTTTTTGTCAAATGCTCATAAAATACGAACATTGTTTTCGATGATATCGCAACATGCTTCCCATCAAAACCGATTGATTTGTGGACCAAATACAAAAATAACAATCCAGATTTGGAACTAAGCGAGGAAATTCACAATGAGGCAGTGATATTAATTGCTAAAGTCCAGTCGTTCGAAAGTTGTGATGTCATTGGTGCGCGCATTGTGCGCCGCCCGCAAGGGCAACCCGCCCGGAGGGCCTGGTTGCGAGGGCGTGCCGAAGGCACGCCCCGAGTAGCTAGTAAACAATAAATATACGATGAAAAGGTTACAATCTAACTGTGACACCCCTTAAATTGAATAAACATTAGTAGTCACTATTTCTATAAGTTGTTGCTATATTTTATTGAACGACTGAACAAGATGAGGATAAACATCAATATAAAAAAAAACGCAGTTCCTTTTCATAGGGTGATTCGTTTTTTCACATCCTTCATTTCGATTGTCTCTAAATAAACAACACGAAAAAGCGCCACGACTAAAAGCCAAAACTCCCTCTGTCCCATAATAATAGCAGCAAGTGATTATTTAAACGGGAATTATTGGTGAATGTAGCTGTAAGTTATGTGGTAGCGCCAAGATGCGAAGTCTTCAGTCAAAATCAATGTTTCATGACTTCTGTCATTTGTTTTGACACATCTTTATTTTAGTCGAATATCAACCCATTGTGAAAGAGAGTTTAAACAACGATGGTTAAAATGCAATAACGAAATTATTGAAAAATCTAGAAACTATCTGAATACTAAAAATAAAAATGAGGAGTAATATTTTCAGTTTATTGTTTAATTTAATCTAGAGTTTTGATAATAAATGTTGCATTTTATATTTATTTTCTTTTGCTACTATTATTATGGGACAAATTAAATTCATTCACTGCTACTATTATTATGGGACAGAGGGAGTATCATTTTTGGCAAACGGCATACAAGAAATTCTTGTAAATAGTCTCTACATTTTATGAAATATTTTGAAGTGAAATTGTCTTAAGATTAATACAATAAAAAGTGCGTATTTTCTTAATGATAGGTGATTCGACTTAGAGGTGGTTCTGGACCTCACGATGGTTATGTGGAAGTTCAAGGAAAGATTCCTGGCTGGGGAATTATTTGTGATTCTAGCTGGACACTCAAGGAAGCTGATGTCGTATGCAAGCAACTCGGATACGCGAGGTATTTTACGTATTAAGCTTGCTAAAATAATATACAGGCTGATTCAGCTAACAAGGGAACATATTCAGATGCGAAAATCCGATTTTGATGAAACTTATGGGAGCTTCTAGTTCTTTGAAAAATATTTGACACGTATTTTTTTTTATCGGCAGACATCCACTTTGAAGGGGTGAAAACAGCCCTCAAAGTTGGGGTTCAAAACCACATTTTTTGAGATATCTCGGAAACCAGAGATCGAAAAATTTGAATTTTTTTTTAAATTGTGTGTTTTTCAATGGGAAACGTAGTCGCGCAAGAAAATTTTAACAAAAGTTTTTTGTTTAAACAATATATTAAAATTTTGATTTTTTTGCAGTTTCTTTTATTTATTGTTAGTTCATTTTAATGTAAACTTGGGCGTGTGATCTTTGATCCAAAATAGGGGATACATGTTTCAGGATTTTCTTTTTTTTTGCCATTTAACAATAATTATGCATAATGGAAGATAGTCTTGCACCTGGCGTGCGTAGGAAGGAATTCTGGCTTGTTTCATCGAAATATAAGCATTTAGTATAAACGTGTATAGTATTTTAAACAATACCACTGGGTTATGTGTCGTTTATTGTTTTATTAGTAGCTAAAGAAGGTGGCGCAGGTAGCAGCGTGACGCGGTGCTAATTACCGCGGCGGAGTAAGGGTACCGACTTTTATAGCCAATTCGCGTGTGAATTTCTGCAGTCGTTGGGCTTTCGGTCAAAATATACCTGCAGCCTTTTTAAACTGTGAATCCTCGAAGCTGGAGTTTCCCTCGTCGTTTATGGTAGCTCTGAAAAGAGCTGGTGGCAAATGCCTCACATCAGTTTTACCTCGGTTATATATAGCATTTCAGAAGAACACGAATATTTTCAAACATTTCTATTGGTTGTTAGGGTGAGAGAGTGGGAAACGTAAGGTGTCTTAAGAATGTATAAATATGGGCACTTTGCTACGTGTGCTATTAGTCTTTCTGCATTACGGTTTGTAAAGCAACGTGGATATTAAGAAGTTAAGGCTACTTCTTTCGGATTTTTAAAACAGTGCCACATAAAACAAATAATTTCTGACGATAATCAAAAAAACATCCGATAATTATATTAATTTTACTTTTGCTGATTGTTTATTTTTCTTGTTAGATTCGTTTTTATAAACATGAAGGTCAATCTGACGAACGTTATAAACATTTTGATGGAAACATATAACAGTAATAATAACGAGGGAACACCCACGAATGGGAAGGAAATTGAACTGGCACACATTATTATAGATCTGATTGATAGGTACGGAGAAGCAGGGTACATGAATTTCGAAACGC
Organism: Halictus rubicundus; assembly: GCF_050948215.1. NCBI lineage: Eukaryota > Metazoa > Arthropoda > Insecta > Hymenoptera > Halictidae > Halictus > Halictus rubicundus. The sequence continues at coordinate 1,764,711 of NW_027488569.1, forward strand.
AACAACAATTGATATTCGATGACCTAACAGACGAACCGACTTCATTTAATGTTCCCGAAGACGAAGAAGATTTGGAATCAGCGTCAACATCGAAACCGTCGTCTTCAAGTTCTCCGGACGAGAGTCCAGAAGAAATGGAATATGTAGACATTGATTTAGAATATAAGAAGAAAGCTGTAGATTATTGGAAGAGTGGAAGAAAAAGAACACTAAACTTCCAAACTGTAAAAAACCAATACAAGAAATTGAAGAGACAATCAGATTTATACAGATGGGAAGAACAAATTAATAAAGGCTTCACTTGAAAAATTTATTGTAGCAAGAAATAATAAAATTTTGGTACACCACATAAATTTGAGACGGTGGGCAATGATCGAAAATTCATCAATAAATTTAGCAGGATTTCAGGCATCGTCCTGTTGGTTGTGGAAGTTTAAAGAGAACTATAATATAGTATCAAGAAAAACGACGAAACTCGTTACCCGCCATCATAGTAACCATTTAACAGATTTGACCGCAGCAGCAGACGATTTTGTGTGTCATGTGAAAGGGTATTTTGAAAATTATGGCGCAAGCAATATTTTCAATAGTGATCAAAGTGGGTTCCAGTTGGAATTGCACTCTGGTCGAACACTTTCACACAAAGGTGAAAAAGAAACGGGTGCTCTTGTCCAATCCATATCGTTAACAACTCACAGCTACACTATCCAGCCCACAATTTCAGCTGATGGACAGTTGCTATCGCCATTGTATATTGTTTTGAAAGGAGTCAAAGGGCAGTTAGGACTTCGTGTACGAAGAAGTGTGTTCACGGCACCTAATGTCCATATTGAAGCTTCCACATGGCGTAAACCAACGAAAGAATTATTTAGAACGTGGTTGACTGAAGTATTTCACGCTGCTACCTGCGCCACCTTCTTTAGCTACTAATAAAACAATAAACGACACATAACCCAGTGGTATTGTTTAAAATACTATACACGTTTATACTAAATGCTTATATTTCGATGAAACAAGCCAGAATTCCTTCCTACGCACGCCAGGTGCAAGACTATCTTCCATTATGCATAATTATTGTTAAATGGCAAAAAAAAAGAAAATCCTGAAACATGTATCCCCTATTTTGGATCAAAGATCACACACCCAAGTTTACATTAAAATTAACTAACAATAAATAAAAGAAACTGCAAAAAAAAATCAAAATTTTAATATATTGTTTAAACAAAAAACTTTTGTTAAAATTTTCTTGCGCGACTACGTTTCCCATTGAAAAACACACAATTTAAAAAAAAATTCAAATTTTTTCGATCTCTGGTTTCCGAGATATCTCAAAAAATGTGGTTTTGAACCCCAACTTTGAGGGCTGTTTTCACCCCTTCAAAGTGGATGTCTGCCGATAAAAAAAAATACGTGTCAAATATTTTTCAAAGAACTAGAAGCTCCCATAAGTTTCATCAAAATCGGATTTTCGCATCTGAATATGTTCCCTTGTAAGTGTATCACATAAATTAGTAAACTATTTAGTATATGAAAAAATATAATATAATATAATTATTAGTTTCTTTCCGTTTTGCAATAAAGGTCGCCTTCAGTTTTTTAATTGAACCCTGAGTAAAAATCTATAGGGATACATGGGGTGAAAAAACTAATAGTTACTGCGATATTCTTTAAATGATTTTTAACCCTTGGTCGTTTTTACGGCTTGTTTAGAGCCAGGGGAAAATTTCTGGGTTCAATTTCTTCGTTCGAAATTTTAGTTTTATCATAAAATTGATTAAACATTTTGTTTCACTAATACTTCTACATTAAATTAGTGACTTCAATAAGTATCTCAGAATTTTTTCAGATCATTATACAATCTAGAATAATAAACATTTAGGCCCGGAAATAAGAGACTCGTAACGCCGACCGCATTGGAGAAGAAACCGTATTCCCACCGGAGGGTTAATGCAAGTAATGTTCAAAATGTTCTGGGTTATAATTAATACACTTGCGTAACCGATCGATAAGTACATGTGATACACGTTGAAGTACCATTTGATTATTTTCGTTTTCAAGATGTCCCCAAAGAAAATAATCAAGCGGCATATGGGGTTAAAAGCTAATGGTTATTGAGATATTCTTCAACGGAGATCACGAAACTTTCCTGAACGTAAAACCCACGCAATGAACGATGACATTAATTTTGCCGGATTGTGTACATTAGGGTGGACCTCAGCTATTCTTGACGAAAATTATTTTATAAGACTTTTCTAGTGTAGTAAGAAGAACAAAGAGAACTTTGTTTTTAACTGTAGAATGATCAATAACTCGCTCGTAGGAGCACACAAGAATTTCAACCACTCGGCATAGCCGTCAGAGCACGACCCAATGACGACTGACTGCCCGTCTCGTTCCAGGTCCTCGTCTTAATCCCTCGCCGGGTCCGTTGTTTCCCTCTCTACCCGAAAAACTATCAACAATCCGACCTGGCGTTCCAAACAACGAACTACGGGCCCCCAGCTTATTAACGCCTCCCTTCATTAGTCTCACCTTCCCCTGCCAGAATTGTGACACTCGTTGATAAAATGATCTGGAAAAAATTGGGGACGGTTGGATCGTGGGAACCCAAAGCAAATCAAGTTTGAAAATTTTGAATTTTTTAAATCTTGACATAAATGTACGTTATGATATATCTGTAATGAGCCAGAGCTTGCGAGTAGAGCGACAGCCCGGCAAAGGGTTATTACCCCAGGAGTATGATTTCAATTTGTTCGTTAGGTACGCGGATGAACCTCATGCGAAATCAGGGAGCTACTAGGATTATAGACGTGGAGGACGAACCTGACGCAAAGTCAGGGGAGTCTCTAGGAATGGAGTCAAACGCAGACGAACTCGGTGCGAAATCAGGGAGTCGCTAAGATGGTATAGTTTTCGTGGATGAACTCAATGCGACATTGGGGAGCCACTAGGCTGGAAAAATCTCTGTTTCGACTATGGTATGTCGCGGAAAACCCTGATGCGAAATCAGGGAGCCGCTAGGATAGTTAGTAGGCCTCGTAACTTGTATAATTTAATTGATACAATCCTAGCGGTAAGATTGTATCGTGTGGGAACATTCAATCATTAGATTAGGATATTGGATAATAATTAAGGGTTCATAGATTGTACGATTTACCAAACAACACGAATATATTCTGATTTGATTGTGTGTTACAAGTGTTGGTGTCGCGATTGGATTGAATATAAGTATATAATAAATGTATTGTTACCTAAGAGCAATTGTTGAATGCCAAATAGAAGTATTACTGAAATAACGGAATTTATAAGGTTATGTAGCGGCGTGAAGTGAGCGTGAAGAGAGAAAGAGAAAGAATGTGTCAGTACGCGTGAAGTGAGCATGAAGAAAGAGAGCGAGGATGAACAAATGAGCGTGAAGAAAGAGAGCGAGTATGAACAAATGAGCGCGAAGGAAGAGAGAGAGGGAATGAGTGGGTACGTGTGAAGGAGCGAAAGAAAAGATAGAACGTAGAGACGCGTGCGTGTGGTTTTCACCAGAAGCAAACGAACCAGCGTGTGAGACGGTTGCAAACCGCGTGTAAAAAAGTAATAAAAGTGAATAAAAGAAGCCTAACAGTTACCTTAATTCGAAGGGGACTTTAAACCGATCTCACTAGAACTGACTCTTACGAACGCGACTCGACGCGACGTGACTCTGCACGTCACTGCACAGTTGCTGACCAAAGAGGATGAAAATGAACGGGTTTATATACCCTAAAAATGAGAGGGGGTGTCTGTTTTAAACTAACTGTTTATACTCGTATTTGTGTCAGTTGCGTCCAGCCGGAGCATAATCATCCCTTCTATAAACAAGGGGTCGGTTTAGACGTTTCTCGTTCTCAGGAAGGGGGATAAGAAAAATTCTAATCGAAATAAACGCGGAGAAAAACTTCTCCATACGTAACACTATTAGCAACTGTTTATGCTATGTATGTATCCCTAAAGAGAAAAAAAGACATTTATGTCGATTTAAAAAATTCACAATTTTCAAACTTGATGCGCTTCGGGTTCCCATGATCCAATCGACCCCAAATTTTTTCCAGATCATTTTGTCAACATGTGTCACAATTCTGGGTGGTGAGACTTAAAAAATTTTTTGGTTAAGAAGTAAGGTCCATCCCAGTACACATTGTATCATTTTAAGCATTATTTGCATTAAAAATCATTTAGAGAGTTGTATACGAAGGCAGCAATTGATTGTTGTTGATGCCTTCTTCTCAGTATGTACCAAAGGATACTGAGCACCTTGGGTTGGTAATACATGCGTGTCGGTTGACTATGTACACTCTATTATACAATACAATGTTACAACGATTCGCGATTTTAGTCGTCGACATATAGCGTTTGTAATTGGATGTGGATGCATCGGAAGGACTTTAACCGAAGGACTTTTAACGCCTGTCGCATGTGCTGTCCATCTGTCGGTGTCGAAATTGTCGGAGTGCGGTGGTTCTAAAGTAATACACACGGTCCGTTCGCAGCCGATCAGCATGTACCATTTTCCTGTTCTGCCTTCGGTGTTGCCGTCGAAACAAGAGTATTTCAATAACGTAGTTTTTTACCTCACGTATCTCTACCTTTTTTATTCGGCGTACAATTCTCTCTTGAACGGCAAGGTTTGAGAGAAAATAGTCTGAAAAATCAAAACTGACCGATAAAAAGTCGGCGTTAGGATAGAGGTTAGGACCCGAAACAACATTAGCGGAAGAGAGAAGAAGCACAATCAAGGGAGAGAGTTTAAAACACAAAAAAAACTGAATGTACCCCACAATTCTTAAATTCTCGCAACAGCTCCCATTCGCGACCCCAAACAACTGCAGCTTCGTTAGAAGCCGGTAAACTCGAAAAGTTAAACACTACGTTCGCCATTTTCATAGCAATTAGAAAATATTAGGGGGACCCATAAGTAATCGATTATTTTGAAACCTAAAACAAACTTTGTAGTAAATTCAAGTTTTATTTCTTAATTTATTATATAATCTCCATCATTATCAAGGACAGTTTACCTTCTTTCCTGCAAATTTTCAATCCCCCTCTTATAGAAATCCAGGGTTCGTGAAGCAAAACATGACTCAAGGTGCCTCCTTACATCTTCTACAGAAGTGAATGTTTTATTTCTTAAATAATGCTCCAGAGATCTGAAAAGATGATAGTGAGAGGGAGCAATATCCGGTGAATACGGGGGGTGCGATAAAACTTCCCACTGCAATTCTTTGATTCTTTCCTGAGTGAGTTTCGCTGTATGGGGCCGGGCATTGTCAATTTGCAGTATTACACCTTCTCTGTGGACTAAAGATGCCCCCTTTTTCAATAGTTCTGATTACAGCCGGTGTAATTGCTGACAATACAACACAGCAGTAACTGTATCTCCAGGTTTCAACAATTCAAAGTGAATTATACCACGACAGTCCCACCAAATGCACTGTGGTGTCGCGTCGATCCCAGAATTGGGGAGAATCGGCTCGCGACAGGGTAAGGGTTAACGGCGAATGAGTGTAATTTCAAACTCCGGAGAACTAGTCTTTATTTCTAAATGCAAGACTCGGCTTGCCTTCGGTAACTTCTAAACAGCTCGGTGTTTGAAGGAATTCGGTTGTCGCTAGTTCTAGACAGCTCGGTGTACTAGACAGTTTGGTGTATCAGACAGTTCTGTTGTTGTTACAATATTTTGGAATAAGGTAGGCTCGGATGTGGGTGTGGTCTTAGGAAGTTGTCTATGATTGGTTGAAGGATGTGTTTGGAAGGTGTTGGAAGTGGTGGAAAATTAGGAAGAGTGGGAGTGGAACATACATTTGGTTACAGGCGGCTACGGCTATAAAACTATAAATTTCGGTACGCTAACGGTTCGCAGGTCAACATGTGATCGTCAGCTGAGGTTGTTCGGATTTTTGACTACGCCAAATTACGGTAGGTTTTTTATGGCGGTCATGGTCATTATGCCGCGGGTGGTTAATCTAACTGACCTTCACGGTTGTACCGACGTCCCTTTGCAGAGGGTTTTTACGACGGAACATGCACAGTAACACCTTTCTAAGTGATACGCTAGGCTTAGGGGTTGATGTTGCAGTTTGATTTGCAGAAAGACATTGCTTGGAACGCTTTATGTTATCATAAAGAATCAATTTTTCAATTCCGGTAACGATTCAGCTAAGAAATGGATCTCTACGAAACCTGGATAGCAATGAAGTGCAAATTGATCAATGAATATTCTTGTTAGTCTCAGATAATTGATGTAGGTGCCTTTGTATAGTTGACCATTTGGACTCAAGGCTTCTCGATAATTCTTGTATACTTGATTTTGGATCAGCTTCCACTAGAGATTTTAGAGTGTCATTATCAGATTTAACTAGTCGTCCAGTTCGTGGCCTGTCAGAGAGATCATAATCACCAGCAGCAAACCTTCTGAACCAACAAAAATGAAAATGAAAAAGTATGCAATGACGAATATGATCCTCGAAAGGTACGGACGCCGCCATTTTATTACAGGGTTGTAAAAAAAATTATACTTTTTAGAATATTTTAAACACAGGCTGCTTTACCGAAAACTGTAAAAGAATACGTGTTTCCTCTTCAACGATCGGTACATAATTAAAGGCAAAACAAATTCTTTGCAAATAATTGATTACTTATGGGTACCCTTAATACTTCGAAATCGAATAGTCACTATACATATACTATACATATACTCCGATCATGCGAGTTTCCACTCTCGCGTCGGCCATGCGAACAACGCGCGTGCGAGACAAAACTCGCTCTCTTTCCACTTATCTCTCGAAGTGATCGGACGCGTTAGCTCAGTAAATACCGTCGTGCTCTTTTATAATTCGGGTCCTTCTCGGATTGGCAATAAACCGTGTTCACGGGTTCTCGTAGAACCGAAACCAAGTGTTTATCTTTCGTAATCCAACCACGTGGTTCCTTAACCTATAACCATAACGTAGAGTAGGCTACGTGCCTCGCTATCCCTCCCGAGGCTTCAGATATTCGCCGCGGGTGTTATATCTCGATCAACGCTACACACAGCATTTTTGTGCTGCCATCTAATGGCTACGCTCTACGGTCGGCGCGCGACGGGTACCGCATGCCAACATGGTGGCGCCCTTACCTATCAAAAACGCTTAAAATCATTCAACTTTAAACACGCATAACTTTTGAACCAGAGAATTCCCTGCATTAAAACTTCGATTTCTAGCATTTTGTCGTTATGATCTACAGGATTATGCAGGGAGCTCGTCTATAAGAGCGAGAAAATTTAAGGGGTGGCTCTCTATGACAATATAAGACGAAAATAAAGAATAAAAAATTGCAATTTCGGCTTTATTTTTTAGTTAATAAGCATTCAAAATCAGCCTAAAATGCGGCCACCCGGCCAACAGAGGAATACGTTGCGTACATCATAGAGGTGCTCGACAGTCACGTATCAAGTGGCAGATACATCCTTACCTTACGTCAGAGTTGGGCAGTATCCGATGAAAAATTTATTTGAACGGCTTTCGGATACAAATTCTCTGTTCTTTTGTTTCTATTCGAAGTCGGATGAATCGGGAGAAGTTACTTGTATCTTTATTCGTCGAGCGTCTGGTTTCGAGATTTGTATTCGACGTGCCTCCGGATGATTTTCTGGCTATCTTCAGGATTTATTCGGATGGTCGGATACAACGCCCCCATTTATTCGACGGATTTATTTGTAGATACTCGGCGTCGCCGACCATCCGAACGATTTTAGGCGTCGAATAAAAATTAATTTCAGAATGTATTCGAAGGCAGATGTCGCGGCGAAATTTATTCGTAACTTTTATTCGATATCCGAAGCTCGATTTGGCCAGACGATTTATTTGAGAATTTATTCGGGACGAGTATTTGGCAGAGATGAAAATGAAATGTATCTTTTATTCGAAATTGTCTTCGAAGTTCGGATGGCCGACTTTTTTATCCGACGTTGCCAAGCCATAATACGTAAATACGTACCACGGTACAGTGACTACCATTAATAATCGAACACTTTTTATCGTTTGAACTTTAAACGCTTGTTTACATAAATAAATTTTTATTATTTAAACAATTGTTTAAACAAATAAATTTTTGTTATTGAAACAAATGTTTACACCAGTACATTTTTACTAGTTAAACGCTAGCTTACACAAATAAGTTTTTATTATTTAAACAATTGTTTAAACAAATAAATTTTTATTATTGAAACAAACGTTTACACCAGTACATTTTTACTAGTTAAACGCTAGTTTACACAAATAAATTTTTATTATTTAAACAATTGTTTAAACAAATAAATTTTTATTGAAACAAATGTTTGCACCAGTACATTTTTACTAGTTAAACGCTAGTTTACACAAATAAATTTTTATTATTAAAACAAATGTATGAACCAGTACATTTGTATTATTGAAACAAATGTTTAAACCAGTACATTTTTATTACTTAAAATATTGTTTAAACAAACACATTTTTATTACTTAAACAATTTACGTCACGTTTTGCAGTGAGTAAAACTCTTCATAAGAAAAGGAAATGTCATTGGGTTTCACCATTGGTACTCTGCTGGATGTTAAGTTATTAAGACAATTTTATAAAGAACTCTTTAGATTATGTATTATGTACAGGTACACGTACATAGGCATTGCATGCAATGGCATTTTTCTGTCTACGGTTCTGAATTACCGACTCTGTAGAACATGCTCTGGTACGGCAGCGGACTCTATCGAAATGGAACGGTCAGCTAGTGAAATAAAATTCGTTGATGAACTTCGAAGGAAACGTTTCAATACTGGCACCGTCTAACTTATCGGATTTGTGACGTGTTTAGACTTGTTTTCATCAGCAAACTATTTGCAATCGATTAATAATGTTCCCATGGCAGAATTATGAATTGTAACAAACATTTTATTGTTATTAATAAGTGATGGTGAAACGCTTACATTGTTGTCTCCAGGCGGCACATGACGCGACGCTCCATATGGTCGTGATTCAGTATCAGAGGCAACATTGTAACCAGTAGCGTATTGGCGTTTACCAACTAAATCTAATATTATTTCTTATTAACGTTACCATAATGATATCATTACCTACCGATTGAAAATGTTTTCCTGAAAAAATAAGCCCAAACACGGTACAAATCGAATAATAATATCATCGGGTTGTGCTGCCTTTTTCTTGCGCCTTCGGCCACGCGGCCGTGTTTGCATGCTGTCCTTTTCTATCTACGTTCGCCGCAGTCGAAGCGGCTACAAATATATGCATATATATTTGCAATCACAGACGACGATATACATATGTATATGTGGTGCAACGACAGACGTCGATCCCTGCCGAATGATTCCGAGAGTAGAAGAACGAAACATGTGTTACTTTCTATTTGGCTGAAGGTGTGCGTTGTTTTCAACAAATGCAATCTTTTCATAGAAGGGAACTTTTTAAAAATTTGCAAAAAATGAGGATATAGCCCCAAGTGTCCTCTTTACAGACCTGTTTTTTAAAAAGATGAATATTTTAAAATTAACGAAATTAAAATTATCTGAAGCGAATGCTGCATCGCGATACACAGCCTTGGACGGCCGGACACACTGTGCTGGGTCGAGAAATTTCGTGACATTTTACAATAAATGTTGAACCGTAAGAGATATCAGGATGAAATTTGCAGTAAACTTCATTAAAAAATTATGCCTATCCACTGATAATTGTCGTCATAAATATATATTTTCAGTAATAATTTTTTAATTCATTGCTTCAATGGTTAACTTGTTATTTATTTAGTACTGTTCCAGATAATTTAAATCATCGATGTCTTTGATTCTAAATTTCTGCATTTTTTACAGAGTCGGTAATTCAGAACCGTAGGCAGAAAAATGCATTCATTACATGCAATGCCTATGTACATGTATCTATCATAATGTAAAGAGTTCTTTATAAAATTGTCTTAATACCTTAATATCCAGCAGAGTACCGATGGTGAAACCCAATGACATTTCCTTTTATTATAAAGACTTTTACTCATTGCAAAAGGTGACGTAAATTGTTTAAGTAATAAAAATGTGTTTGTTTAAACAATATTTTAAGTAATAAAAATGTACTGGTTTAAACATTTGTTTCAATAATAGAAATGTACTGGTTCATACATTTGTTTTAATAATAAAAATTTATTTGTGTAAACTAGCGTTTAACTAGTAAAAATTTACTGGTGCAAACATTTGTTTCAATAATAAAAATTTATTTGTTTAAACAATTGCTTAAATAATAAAAATTTATTTGTTTAAACAACCTTGTAAGTAATAAAAATGTATTGGTTTTGTGGCGGCCCGCGCAAAGAGCACGCCGACCACCGACAAACATACATTGTATACGCGGCGGCGACCGTCCTCGGAAAGCCGCAGAGAAACACGTGAAGATCGGCTCCGGGGACGGTCGCCATCTGTTAAACAATCGACTGACGCGAGGGAGAATTGGTCGGTCGAAGGCATGCGATCGACACTCGCTCGCGAACGTCGGTACAGGACGGTCGACGGTCCACCGACGAATAAAGAAGTACGCCAACGTAACACCAGTCTCCGTCATTACACCCGACACCCACAGGTTTAAACATTTGTTTCAATAATAAATATTTATTTGTTTAAACAATTGTTTAAATAATAAAAATGTATTTGTTTAAACAACCGTTTAAGTAATAAAAATGTATTTGTTTAAACAATTGTTTAAATAATAAAAATGTATTTGTTTAAACAATTGTTTAAATAATAAAAATGTATTTGTTTAAACAATTGTATAAATAATAAAAATGTATTGGTTTAAACATTTGTTTCAATAATAAAAATTTATTTGTTTAAACAATTGTTTAAGTAATAAAAATGTATCGGTTGAAAGATCTGATTAAATAATAAAAATTCATTTATTAAACAGTCATTTAAATAATAAACATTTACCTATGTAAACATCTGTTTAAATAATACAAATCTATTTGCTTAAACAATCGTTTAAATAATGAACATGTATGTGTTTAAACATTCGTTTAAATAATACAAATTCATTGGTTTAAACAATCGTTTAATTAATAAATAGTGTTTGAATATTAATGGGAGTCACTATACCATAGTACGCACTTGAATATTACAACGTAAGTATTATGACTTGGCAACGTCGCTCGGTCTTTTATCCGAACTTCGAATACAATTTCGAATAAAAGATACATTTGATTTTCATTTATTCCTCATGCTCGTCTCGAATAAAAAATCGAATAAATCATCTTCCCTACATCGACCATCCGAATAAATCTCAAGGCCACGCAAAAATCGTACGTCGAAAATCAAAGATACATTCTGAGTTGCGAGTATCTGCCGAAATTGACCGTCGAATACATGGGGGCGCTGCTAAAAACTATCGAATAAAAATCAAAGATACTTTGCAACTCATCAGCTGTATCTTCGAATAAATTCTCTCAAATAAAAAATCTCGCCGCTAGAGGCTTCGAATACGCATAGCCGTTGCTTCGCGATTCGGATGACCCACGGACGACAAATGAAAATCGTGAAAAGTATCCGACGGATAAACTGTGGTGAATGTGTATCCGAGAGAAACGAGTTCGAATAAAAGATAGATTTCATTTATTTGTATTCGAAATTTTAAAATAAATTTTTGCCCAACTCTGCCTTACGTGCATCAAACGCGAATTAGTGTTGCGCGATCCCTGTACGCATATTGCATGTATTGATTTTTGTGAATACTTGCACTTGTGAGGATTCTATTCAACATTTATGAACCTAATGGATATATGGATACAATTTTATAGTGATCACGAATAAATTACTTCTGTGAGCCTGATTTTAGAGTGAAAGAACATTCACCCCTTCTACTCGATAATTTCATAGGTCGGATAATAGAAATGCCCTATTGAATTTTAACGAGTAGGCAGGTTCAATGTCTTCCGACGGTTAATTTGTGAAACCTTAAAGCATTTTCACCTCGCTGGGACCCCAAATGAGACCCAAGGTAAAGATGTATCTGACACTTGATACGCGCTTGTCGCGCGCCTCTTGACCTACGCAACGTACACCTGCGTTGGTCGGGTTGCCGCATTTTGTCTGATTTTTAATTATTAATATCTAAAAAATGATGCCGAAATCGCAATTTTTATTCTTTATTTTCGTCTTATATTGTCATGAAGAACCATCCCTTAAATTTTTTCCCACCTGTAGTCAAACACCCTGTATAGAAAAAAGTTTAAAACTTTTGGGTGGCCGAGGTGAAGTTAAGCCGTGACGAAAATGACGAGCCTAAAGAATGAAATAATACAAAGTGAGAGGGGTTGGAAAAAGAAATAAAGCAAAATATAAAGAGGCTGGAATAATATTTGGAGAAAACGGAATTGTTATTAAACGTAAAGACGTAGTTCTAGACCAGATATGGGGAACTGGTGAAAGAAAATTTTGATGTGATTTTAGATTGAGAGTGTTTTTCTTCGATATGTTAGTATTAGTACGATTGTTATACGGGGTAGAATTATGAAGCTTGAAGGAGAGAACGAAAGTAGAAAGGATTCAACTAATGTTTACAAAGTGCACTCTTGGTTTGGGCTTATGTACTCCAAGATATCTGGTACTGGAAGAAACAATAAGTACAAATTTTAAAGTAACGTAAAGGAGTAAGAAGTAACGAAGGGAGGAAGATAGACAAGGAATGTTTCAAGGAAAAGGAATCAGGGAATTGCAAGGTGAAAGCAGAAAAGGAAGGGAGGAATTTTTAATCAAGAGCAGCATACAAGAATAGATCAGTCTAAGTTTAACCGAGAGTATAAGTGTATGAGAGTAGCAGAATTATCGAAATATTCAAGTAAGGAAGGGAAAGGGGTCAGTGGAAAGCTCTTAACCCAAGGAAGATACAGAAAATTGCATCAAGTAGTGGTTGGAAGATGAAGTGAAAGGATGCGACTTTTGCAGGGACAGGTTTGGAAGTCTGGAACACTTAACAAGAGACTACAGGGAATTGGAAGAAAGAATCAGGATGGAGTATATAGTGAGTGGGAGGCAAGGTAGAACTATCGACGTGTAGCTTGAGAAGTTGAGAAGAAGAAGAAAAAATAGAGCATAATTCAGGACACCAAAGGAAATCTAATCAAACTTAAACAGAATATGTAAGAGAACAGGAAAGGTTGCAATAAGTAGGGTGATACTAGAGTAGGGTAGAGTAGAAATGAATGAAAGAGGGAGATAGGGAGAGGAAGAAAAGGAATGAATTAACGGAATGTATGGATAAGATTGTTTTGTAAATATAGGATATTGTAAACCAAAATCCAATTCTTTGCTATAATACTCAATAAAACAATATATATTATATACAATACTTATGCAAACAATGGTGGAAAAAGTAAGTTTTTTTTACAGAGGTGCAGAGATGGCTTGGAAAGGAAGGGACAATCGCAACGGTATTCCAACGTGGGTTGCTGCAAATTCTGTGTCGTGTCAAGGCAATGAGACCAGATTTCAGTTATGCAAGTAAGACGTCACAATTTATAAAGATTTCTTTCGGTCGAATAGATAAGATGGACTACCTTTGATTGTATTCACTGCTTACGTTGAAAATTATACTTTTAAAATCTATGCTGATCATATTATATTGTAACCGACTCCGACTGTAGGTAAAATGACGCGTGTTCGGTTTTTACGAAGTATTTTATTAAGTCGACAGAGTAGGTAAGGCGAGTGTACAAAATCTAACCCACTGTCTCGGGTGATCGCTATTTATATTTTTCTTCGGAAAAGGCGTCACCTTTTCCGAAGGTACATGGGTGGATCCTACTCTTTTTAGGCCGTCGGAGTGGTAGTTTTGTTTTTATCCTTTCCGCCTGTTCAGCGGGGGAAAGGAAATCCCTGTCGCTCAGTTAGGCGACTATAAACATTTTGGGACTTTCCTTGACCGCGCTGGCCGCGTGGCCAGGCGGTCCCGTAGCGGTGCACGGCTGGCGATGCTTCTTTTGTTGCGCACGTAAAACCAATAAAGAAGTAAAGTCATTTTTGACTTTGCAGATGCCAAGGACGGTTTATGGCCTAATCCTTGACGTCTGCAAGCGGACCGTCCTAATGGTTATTACGGTCACCAACCGTGTGCCGCTACAATATACAGGGTGGCCCACATAACTCTGAACAGCTCAATATCTCGAAAACTATGCCATCGATTTTAAAGTTCTTAGCCTTAAATTGCATGGAACTGAAGGGCCTTTCTGACTACATAAACGTGAAGTGGCCTCCCTTCCCCTTTAACGGGGGAGGGGAGGTACCTTTGTAATTTTAAATGGAACCCCCTATAAAATGTTACATATTTAGATTCTACCGGAAAAAACAAGTCAATTTTGTCTGAAACATTTTTTTGTCAGATACTTCCATGATGAGATATAACATTTTGAAGTTTCGAGTTGTAGGTACTTGAACCGCTCGGAAATAGCGTTATGGAATTATACGCGCTTGAGTCCTTTGCTTATTCATGAAGAAACACAAACAATAATATTTACAATTCTTGAGTTTGACTCACTTATCTATGAAAACGTTTTTAGTTTAGAGCTGTTATTCAAGCAGTAACATTGTGATTATGGCTACTTTTGACACAGAAGTGAATATGTTATTAACGTTAGGTGAATGCCAAAAAAATTATCGGCGTGCGGCAGTGATGTTTTTTTAACGTTATGGGATCAAAAAATGTCATGCAACATTTCATAATTTAGAAAAGCGGCTTCGCGAGCACGGTGAATTGTGTAAAAAAACTCGCAATAAACCTAAAGCTGTCACTAATGAAAATAATAGTGCCAGTATTCTTGCTGCAATTACATTAAATCCTCATATTAGTCAACGTACACTTGCACAAACATCACATATTAGTCGTTCATCAATTCAACGAATTTTGAAACTGCAAAAGTATCATCCATATCACATGGTTTTATCACAAGAGCTTTCGATAGCAGATTACGATCACCGCGTAAGATTTAGTGAGTGGCTGCAGGGTGTTGTGGAAAATGACTTTTTGTGCAAAATACTTTTTTCCGATGAGGCCACTTTTATAAATTCGGGGCATGTAAATAGACATAATCTGCATTATTGGGCCGTGGAAAACCCAAATTGGATGCGATGTGTTCCCTTTCAACATCGATGGTCTTTAAATGTTTGGTGTGGCCTAATAGGAGATTTTGTGATTGGACCTTATTTTTTTCAAGAAACTGTAACATCTGCAAGTTATTGTGATTTCTTAAAAAATCATTTGCCTGCGCTTTTGGAAGATGTGCCACTGCACGTTAGAAGAGAAATGTGGTTCCAACAAGACGGCGCTCCTCCACATTTTGCAATCATCACCAGGCAATTTTTGAACGAAAAATTTGGGAACAAATGGATAGGTCGTGGGGGACCTCGTCAATGGCCTCCTCGATCCCCCGATCTAACACCATTAGATTTTTTCTTATGGGGATATGTAAAGGACAAAGTTATGTTTGAACCACCGACGACAAAAGAGGATATGAAACAAAGAATACGTGACGCTTGCGCTTCAGTGACTCCTGAAATGTTAAAAAATGTTAGAACAACTTTGATGTTTCGAGTAAATAAATGTTCACAAGCCCGTGGTGGACATTTTGAACATTTAATTTAAAGTACATTTTATTTCTTCACGAATAAGCAAAGGACTCGAGCGCGTATAATTCCATAACGCTATTTCCGAGCGCTTCAAGTACCTACAACTCGAAACTTCAAACTGTTATATCTCATCATGCAAGTATCTGACAAAAAAATGTTTCAGACAAAATTGTATGTAACATTTTATAGGGGGTTCCATTTAAAATTATAAAGGTACCTCCCCTCCCCCGTTAAAAGGGAAGGGAGGCCACTTCACGTTTATGTAGTCAGAAAGGCCCTTCAGTTCCATGCAATTTAAGACTAAGAACTTTAAAATCGATGGCATAGTTTTCGAGATATTGAGCTGTTCAGAGTTATGTGGGCCACCCTGTATATACAGGGTGTCCCGTAACTGGTGGTAACAACCGAGCAGGGGGTGATTCTACGTGAAAAACTGAGTCGAAAATATAGAATAAAAGGGCCTAGCCGATTAAGATGGTCAAAACTGCCCTTAGAGGTTTTTCAATGATTAATGAACCATTCGAAAGCTGACCCAGAAAAACCCCTCTGAGCAAAATTTCAACCCCCTATCTTGACCGTGAGGGTAGTTACAGGGTAAATTAGATTTCGCGCTTTTCCGCGCATTTCCCACACTCTGATTCTACCTAAAATTCTGAAAAAAATGTGGCATATTTTGGATTCTAAGACAGATTTTTGAGAATTTTTTCAGATTTTTTTCTTGCAAACTGTGGTCGTAAAAAATGAAAAACCTCAAAAAAATCGGAAGAATGTACATTTCTCAAAAATATGAAATCATGCTATTTTGCTGTTTAGTGCCCCGAGAAAGTACCATAACAGGCAGTGTCGTCAATTTTTTTTAGATTTTTTTGTTGTGGGAAGTCCTTGTCAAAAACAAGAAAAACCGAATTTTTTCACCGTTTCTGCTATTAGTAGGAAAGTTACACTTGTTGGTTGGAAAAAATGAATTGTATTTTGTGCGATATATACCAGAATGTTCGTCACGGTTACAACTGTTACGTCCCGCGGCTCGCGTTTGTCTTTCTTCCCTCCCTCCTTTTGGGATCGCGAGATTTACCGCGGATCAAGACGCTAATTA
The DNA here is from genome assembly GCF_050948215.1 of Halictus rubicundus. Classification (NCBI taxonomy): domain Eukaryota; kingdom Metazoa; phylum Arthropoda; class Insecta; order Hymenoptera; family Halictidae; genus Halictus; species Halictus rubicundus. Next base: position 1,781,463 of record NW_027488569.1, read on the forward strand.
CCCGACTTCGGTCCACGCGGCGCGTACGTCCGTCGTATGACTCGGGATTCGCGATATAATGGCAAGTCCGGCACTTACCAGCGCTGCCCTGTCGTCTCGCTGCTGCCGTTGACGGGGAGTTAGTTTATGGCCTTGGTTACACCGCTGGCGTTCACCTTCGCGTACAGCTTCTTCCTCGGGTCGCGGACAGGTATTCGGGCGATGTTGTGGATGACTGGTGAAAGGGTGATTGGCACCAGATCGTAACGTGGGCCAGTAGGGATGACCTGTGTGCGTGTACGCACAGGGACCCTGACTTCCTTTCGTGACTGTGGCTGCTGCTGCTGGGCAGGAGCTGGAGCTGGACCGGCGACGACTCGTATTCTCGCGGAACACGCGGTTTCGCGGATTATACGCGGAGCGGAATAGATGCCGACGTACGGACTGAAGCGATAGTTGGACACGTCGGATTCGTACTCGCGAGCTAACTAAGCTAACTGAGCTAACTAAGAGCATGAAGAGCTTTTAGAACAACCACGAATTTACGATGCACTGTCTATTCATTCGGGAATCTTCCGTTATCGTGCCGAGACTGTCTGGTGGGCTCAGACACACACTAAGGGAAAGATTCAGTCTTATTTCGCGAGAAATTCCGTTCTTGCGCCGAGACAGCCTGGTGGGCTCAGACACGCAATCAGGGAACTTATTGATGATATTTTAATTATTATGTCACGATGCTCTTCACTTCGCGTAGAACCGGAATGGGAATAATAAACACTGAGTTTAATAATAATACTTGTTTAATACGTGAAAAGGATAATACAAAGATATAAGTAAACTAAAGATATAATTAATACGTGTGATACTGGTTAATGATATAAGCGGTAAAATACAATATGGAAGTAGTAGAAACTATAAGACGCTTGATATAGTAACGCTTTGGAACGAAATTGCAAGATGTGAGCGCGACTGAAGGGCGATCAAGCGCGAGCTTGCGTTTTTCTAGGGGCTACACGGACCTTCTTCGCTCGGGGTCCGTGTGGGGCGAGTGTGACGCAACCGGGTATCAAGGTGGGGTTCGCTAGTACCTGATGACGTACTGTCGAGCGTCTTGGCGCGCTCGCGGATGGAAATGGTGGGGAAGTAATAACTTATAATTAACTTATTTTTCTACCTTAACCTATGATGCGTCGCGGGTGACGTCATCAACAACACGTCGGTCGTCCGACGTGACACCTCCCCCCTTGGGGAAAATAATGTTTCGGTAGAAAAATTATTTCTCTTCGTCCGATTCAAACCTTAGAGATCTACGTACGGATTTGGTCGGTCGACTTAATCTAGGGAACTTCGCAATGTCTTCATCGATTGTAGGGCTATGTATGACAATGGTAGGAACTTCGCCGCGAATATTGTCTGTCGGCACTTCACTGGGGATACATTCTTGTCTTTGCACTTTAGCAGGGGATTGTTCACGCACCATTTCACTGTCTTTTGCCTTTAAGTAAAGGCAAAAATGCGTCAGCGCGCTCCATGAAGCGGCGAGAAGCTGGATACTCCATCCGTAGGCAGCGTGTAGAGCGATTCCATTGAGCACGACGTTGATGCACAGCTTAACGATGCGGGCGGCCATATAAATTCCAATTAGTCCTGCAATTACAGATCCGAACTGGGTGAATCGCTCCCAGATTTTCTGTCCTGTGGATTCCGCAATCTTTTCCAGGGTCGCTTGGTCCATGAGGCCGACTAGGGATGCCGACCCCTCGGCATAGCTCCGACCTGATGCTCCTTGTGCCAGTGAATTTATGACTGCCGTTTTTTCAATTGGGAACATGATATGTTCATTTAATTTGGTGATGTCTTCGGAAGAGTAGATACCGCCGTTGGCGATGTTTTCCGGGTCTATGTATTTCCATGCAGATTTAGTGAGTGGTTGTATCGGTGGAAATGGCATGCTTTCTACTGGTTTCGGCAGCATCTTATACCAAGTCCCCTGTAGTCGGTATGCGGCAGGAATTAATTCGTTGCACTTCCTTCGTGTTCCCATGGTCGTGAGAATATGATTCCTGGGAGTTAGGAAGTATTATGAGTTTCTGTAGCTTACGGGGAGCTCCTCGTAGCAGTCTTCTGTTTTCCGTAAAGTGCAGTCAACTGGGATGCACTTGATTAAGTGAATGACTTCGCCAGCTTGTATTGCCATGAAGCCATGTTCTCGTGCAAGAGCGGTGGCGACTTCGGCCGGTTCCGAATGTATCATTGCTATGGCATTTTTCAGGATCTGGCGTTCTAGTTTGCAGTTTTGTTGGAGTACATCTCGATACATCGATATTACTTGGCTCTTTATATACCGCTCGAGATACACGAATTTGGCGTTTACGTAGGTGAAAATATCCAAATTATTTACTTGGATAGGTTCCATCTTCTTGAAACGTCCTTCCTTCTCTGTCTCCAGAATGAGGAGTTTTGGGTGTTCGGTCCTGATAAGGGTATAGCCGCACACGAATGTTCGGCCTGTGCTGGTCAGGGAGAATGCAGTCTCACCTGCTGTAACCGTGTAGATAGCTGCCAGGTTGGATTCTGGTGCTTTAGTACGTATGGATTTCTCATCGTAAAGGACGTGGTACTGATTTAGTTGGCACCTGTCTGCAGGTAAACTGTTCCAGAATGTGTAGCCATCCTCAGAATCCAGGCAGGATTCCTTCTGAAGGTTGCATCTCTGGCCCGAAGGTAAATAAATCTCGTTGGAAGTCAACTTGACTGAGGCGTAAAAATCCTTTAAGGTGATCCGGATTATTGCCTGGACCACGACGTCGGTCCATGTTCCAAACGGATCGCTGTAAGTGGCCCCGCTGCACGTGCCATCGTGTTGAACCGCACTGGCTAGGGCGATGCTTCTGGTTGAAGTTTGGTTCGGTGCAAGGCCAGCAATTTGTGTGGATGGCGGCAGGTATAAGATTCCGGTGACGTGCATTTGTCGGCAGGTCTCTTGCGGTGTGTGTAGTATGTACTGTTGTCTCCCGTTTTGTACTATGGATACATGGGAGTACATTCCGCAATGGTAGATTGTGCGGTCGATTTCTACTCGGCATTGGATGGTGGCTGCATCCTCGAATTCGGTAATCTGGAGCAGCTGGATTTTAGTTTCCTCGTTAGTTGGCATGGCGTCGGCGGTATCGCAGCTCGGTTTGTCGATGGTTGAAAAGGTGGTTACATTTAGGGTGGATCCCCCGCAGTCGTAGCCAATGATTGCCGAAGCAATGTGGAAGATACTGACTGCTGCCAGGGCTGTCGTGGACGTCTTCATCTTGTCGATGTCGTGTAAGGACTGGCTCTTTTGCAGTGATTGCGCGGATACATACCTGTTCTTATCGCTAGTCGCGCTGGAGGGGGTTGCCGGTGTCGTTATTACCCTTTGGATTCGTAGGGGAGGGGCGTGCTTTAGTTTGTTTGTGTGAACGATACGGCTATGGTTCTTAAAGCTAATCTTTACGTTATTATTAGATAATGTTTCGAGTATCTGGTGAGGTCCGGTATATTCGTCGCCGAATTTACCTTTCCTTGGTTCCTTCAGTAAGTAAACCCTATCTCCGACGGCAAAGGTCTCCGTACGAAGTTTGCGATCATAGTACGCTTTAGATCTTTCCTTAGCCGAATTCAGATTTTCGCGAGCTTTTACCGTCGTCTCGGCTATTTTATCCTGGAGGTCGGCCAGGTAGTTCGAATATGACTCGTTGGCGGAATTGCATTTTTCAGTGTCTGCGGTCGGGGTTCGGGCTATTGTTCCGAAAACCAATTCATGCGGTGTGAAAAGTGTACCTTCGTGCACGCTCGTGTTATAGCTGAATGTCGCGTAAGGCAACCATTCATCCCAGTTTCCTTTGTCTATGAATTGTTTTAAATATTCGGTTAGGACGTGATGCGACCTCTCGATGGAGCCGTTACTCTGAGGTCGGAATGCCGTTGTTTTGAACTGTGTGATTTTAAATTTACGGGCCACGCTTTTCATTAAGGAACTGAGGAAATTAGTGCCCTGATCGGTCAGTGTGGCTTTTGGTGCTCCGAAGCGACAGATTAAATTCGATATGAATGCGTCAGCAATATCTGAGGCGGCTGTGTTTTTGAGAGGAATGGCGAGAAAGTATTTTGTGAGGAGATCCTGGATGGTAAGAATATATGTATATCCATTGGGTGAGGTGGGTAGGGGGCCAACAACGTCCATCGAAACCTTGTCGAAGGCCTTTCCCGGTGTATCCGTGAGGATCATAGGCTGACGTGTCTTTACTCGAACTAGTTTTTTCTTCTGGCAGGATACGCATGAATTTACGAAATTTTGCACGTCTCTTTTTAAAGTAGGCCAATAATATTTTTCTCTGATGCGCCTGTATGTTTTAGTTATTCCTTTGTGACCGGCAAAGGCTGATATGTGGTTCTCTGTCAATATGTCTTCTCGTCTGTCGGGAGTGGGGATCGAGACTTCGTGGGAACAACCGAATATCTGGATACTGGTAGTGGAAAAGAATTTCAGTAATAGGTTTTGTAAGGAAGGCCAGGAAACATCGTCTACTGCGGATTTGGAAATACTAAAGGATTGTAATTGTAATTCGTTTACGACGTCTAATAATGAGCGAAGACATTCGACAATATCTTCGTGGGACGCGGAGTGAAGGACGGATTGTTTTGCGGGAAGTAGGATCAGTTTCTTTGAATTGTGATTTATGACTTTAGCGCGGTGGAGCGTAACGTCCTGTAAGGGAGGGATTGTATTATTGAGAACCAGGTCGATTGTTCCGGTGTCTAGAGGGTATCCGTCTAGGGTAATGAAACCTACTAAATTGTCACTGCGCATTATTAATCTGTCCCGAGTGTGAATTAATGTCCGTCGTGGTGTGTCTGTTGTGGCGGGCTCGAACATATTTTCATCATTACTATCTCCCGATCGGGTTTCGATGTCCATATTGTCGGCGGAGGACGGGAAGTGATTAGGCGAGGAAGATGTGGAGGCGTAATCGTGTGGCGACGTGACTGGGCTAATTGGTCGAGCGTCGTCGTTATCGGGGGGGGGGGGGGGGGTAGGGTCTGGTTGCTGATTCGGGGGGTGTTATCGTTGGCGGACAGGAACGGAGGAGTGGAAGCGGGTACAGTGGGTTGGCGGGTCGGATAAAAAATGACGGAGTCAGAGGAATCAGAGGCTATGGAAAATGGGAGCACGGGGACCGGGTTTCGAGATAGTGCATCGGCGTTTAGATTTGTCTTTCCCGATTTATATGTTACTCTGTAATCATATTCGGCGAGTTTTAATCGCCAGCGTAGGAGTCGAGACGTCGGATCTTTGACCGAATTTACCCATACTAGCGGCTGGTGGTCTGTGATCAGATTAAATTTATGGTCGTAGACATAGGGTCTGAAATACTGTACACAATAAATAATTGCGAGGCATTCCTTCTCTATCGTTGAGTAATTTAATTCGGTCCCATGTAAGAGTCGAGACGCATACGCGATCGGCTTATCCTTTCCCGGGTTTCCCTGGCTCAGAACGCCGCCGATAGCATAACCGGATGCATCGGTCGTGACATTGAACTCCCGCGAAAAATCTGGGTATTGTAAAAGTGGCGATGTGGTAAGGATCTCGCGGAGTGTGGTAAATGCAATTTCCTGCTCTGAATTCCATTCGAACCTCTTGTCCTTTTTTAATAAATTCGTTAACGGTTTTGAGATTTGTGAAAACTTGTCTATAAATCGACGGTAGTAGCCCGCGAGGCCCAGAAATTCGCGGACTGACTTCGCGTTCTTTGGGCGCGGGAACTCTCGTACTGCTATGACTTTGTTCGGGCAAGGTTTGACGCCTTCCTCGCCGATGACGTGGCCAAGATATGCCACCTCTTTGTGTAAAAATCCGCACTTAGACGGCTGCAATTTTAGATTGGCCTTCCGCAGTCTTCCACCCAGTTTCTCGAATTTAGCGCGGTGCTCGGAAAGACTTCGAGCGTAAATGACGATGTCGTCCAGGTACACGAAAAGTTCCGTGCCCTGGAGACCTGAGAGGATGTTATCCATAAGGCGCTGCGAAAGAAGGTTGCGGGAGCGTTCCGTAAGCCGAAGGGCATTCTTCGGTATTCGTAATGCCCGTATGGCTTCGAAAAAGCTGTCTTGGCCGCGTCCTCGGGTTCCATGCCGATCTGGTGAAACCCGTTGGCCAGGTCAAAAACACTGAAATACTTTGCGCTTCCGAGTTGATCGAGAATCTCTAAAATTCTAATCGGATTCCGCGGCATCCACGATTTCCTCAACCTCCTCCAGCTCCATGATCGGCATGGGGAGGTCGACGTCGGTCTCGGTCGCATTAACTATTTTTAAGACCGCTTTACCGTCGGAGATCCGTGTAACGCAGTGAGGAACTAATACTCCGGGTGATAATTCCTGCCGCGCGATGTAGCCGCACTCGGATCCGATAGCTGTTATTGCATACGCGGACGTGCGTGCTTTTAGTGAAATTCGACCCGTTGAGACAAAGGGGAGTCGGTTCCCGCACCAGGTCATGGCGTTGTCCGGGTACGAGATGACCGCTCCTTCGCGTAGAAAAACAGATCCGAGCAATCCGTCGGTTGGAATGCGGAAAGTATCGGGAACGACTTGGAAATCAATAATTTTATTGAGGCAAGTTAGGCGTGCTACGCCGAGAGAAGTGGTAGTTCCTTCGCCGATACCTTCGATAATAACGCGTCTCGCCGTGTCGACTGAAATGCTCGGATCTAAAAGTGATAATTTAATAATGTTTGTGCAGGCCCCGGTATCTACGAGAAGATCTGCCTTAGATTTTAATTCTGGAATATCGAGTTTAATAATTAATACATCATCGCCCGAGCGGATTGTTACTCTTGCGATTCTTCGGGTTGGCTTTGCTCCGACCGGATCGTGATCGCGCGGATCGGTTGGCCTGCTTGGCTGTCCTCCCGTCGTGGGTTCGATGCGGACGGGAGGGCTGACCCGTTTCCCGATTGTTCGCGTATTCTATTGTTGTACTCCCTCTTACGGCACTCGTGTATGTCGTGGCCTGGGGTTTTACAATAATTACATAATTTCAAAGGTGCGCGTGATGCCACTCCGTTATCGTCGCGACGCTGTGGCGGTGTATATGTGTCTCGATTCGGTCGCGAGCTGTTATTGTTTACGGCGGTGTCACGATAAGAATTGTACCGAGGCGACTCGGTGGGCCGTTCATCGCGCGGCTGGGTGGTGTACGCGGTGGCGCGATTACCGTAACCCGATTCGTTCCGGATATCAGCCCGTGATGGCTCGTGCCGGCGCGAGTCGTTGTTTGGGTTCATCACCGGCCCGCTCGAGTAACCGCTTGGGCGATAAGGCGAGGGTGATTGCTGTGGGAGGTACCCATCCCGGCTACTTGTTTGGACATCGCGTCCTGTAAACCGAACTTGTTTAATTCCGAACCGTGCTTTATCTAGTTCGAATTCTTTGAAGAACGCGATGGCCTCATCGAACACGTCGTCTAGTAAGTCGTTCCGCATGTGTCGTATTTCCGTTCGTAGCTCGGGCGTCAATCCCCGGATAAAACTACGTCGCGTGAGATTATCAATATTGCCGATATCTGCGTTGCGGTCGCAGTCAATAATCGCGGTCCTAAAATCCTTTACTCGGCTGATGTAGTGTAAAATATGTTCGCTCGGCTTCATTGTGATATTAGTCATTTCACCGCGATAATGATCCACGGTATGATCTGAACCAAATACGGTTTTTAGTCTATTACAAACATCTGTTACCGTATTTAATACTTTGTCTTCGACGGCTGAATATGCGGCGCCGCGGAGTTTGCTGACGATCAATTTAGTTAACGTCCTTTCAGCGTTTGAAGGAATTAAATCGCGGGCCCGATTGCATGCTCGCGTAAATTGTAATACTGGCAAATTATTTCCGTCGTAGCTAGGTACGGCGTCGATCGCGGCCTTGATTAGAACGCTCGCGTTTTCATTGTCGGACGCAGTGTCCCCATCTTGCGAGCGTTGGTCATGTGAGCGATCGTCTCCGAGGTATCGTATACGTGATGAATTTGAGTCGTTTCGCGGAATCCCGGGAAAATGATCTCTTCCGCGTTTAAGGGCTAAAAGTTCGTCGCGTAGAGCGGCAATTTCCTTTTGGGCTTCTTCGCGTTCTTCGTCGGCTTGACGTTGAATTTCTTCGCGAGCGCGTTCGACTTCCAATTCTGCTGCTTTAAATTCGCTTTCGAGGCGAGCGCGATTCTTTTCCGCTGCGGCGGCTTCTCTGCGGAGACGGCTTTCTTTATTCTCTAATTGGATTTGTAATGCTGCGAGTTCGTCCTGTGTAAGGGCGCGAGAGCGCGTGTTGTCGGCCGGGGTAGCCATCGCGAATGTCAGGCGGATCCCTTATCTCTTAAAACATTTCTTGGGTCAAACACTTACTTGTTTCAATGTAATAATGTTTAAAATGACTTAATATATACCTGCGGTAAAACCAACAAGTGTAACTTTCCTCCTAATAGCAGAAACGGTGACAAAATTCGGTTTTTCTTGTTTTTGACAAGGACTTCCCACAACAAAAAAATCTAAAAAAAATTGACGACACTGCCTGTTATGGTACTTTCTCGGGGCACTAAACAGCAAAATAGCATGTTTTCATATTTTTGAGAAATGTACATTCTTCCGATTTTTTTTGAGGTTTTTCATTTTTTACGACCACAGTTTGCAAGAAAAAAATCTGAAAAAATTCTCAAAAATCTGTCTTAGAATCCAAAATATGCCACATTTTTTTCAGAATTTTAGGTAGAATCAGAGTGTGGGAAATGCGCGGAAAAGCGCGAAATCTAATTTACCCTGTAACTACCCTCACGGTCAAGATAGGGGGTTGAAATTTTGTTCAGAGGGGTTTTTCTGGGCCAGCTTTCGAATGGTTCATTAATCATTGAAAAACCTCTAAGGGCAGTTTTGACCATCTTTATCGGCTAGGCCCTTTTTTGATACTAGGCTTTGTTTTCGAGAAAAATGAGTTTGAAAATTTGTCTAGTGCGCGTGCACTCGGCTTACATGCGGCTCAACGGACTTTATTCTGAGTTACCTCAACCTTTTCTACAAAGGTTTTCGACGTTTGTATACATCGAACAAATCGAAGGTCGAGGTTACAATGTTAGAATTACCTTTGAGGAATTCGTTTATTAATTCATAAATTGCTGGAAGTGCTGTCCACATAATTGTAGACATAATTGTGCTCTTCGTATTAAATTCCTTTGAACCTCTTGTAATGTGCAATTATTATGTTGCTTTAAGTGTTCAAACGCTATCACAATTTTTTGTTGTAATTGTTCGATGCTCGTTATGTCATCACGATACACAATCGATTTCACCTGACTCCACAAATAAAAATCTAACGGTGACAAATCCGGAGATCGTGGCGGCCAAAGTACTTTGCCACCGCGACCGATCCAGCACTGATAATTTTCACTTAAAAAACGTCTTACTTCGCAACAGTAGTGCGGTGGTGCTCCATACAGTTGAAAAATTAGCGTTCTTCGAATCCCAAGAGGCATATTTACCAATAATTCCGGCAACACGTTTCGAAGAAAATGCAAATATGCTTCCGATGTCACATTTCCCGGAAAGAAATAATGGCCTATAATTTGGTCACCTACTATGCCAGCTCAGACGTTCACACTCCACCTTACTTGGAAATTTGTTTGCAAAATGGTATACGGGTTTTGATCAGACCACCTGTGCGAGTTATGGACATTAAACATGCCGTGTCGCGTAAACGTCGCTTCATCCATCCATAAAATTTTTAGTAAAAAATGGGCGTCGTTACGGTGTTCACACAACCAGTGACAAAATGCCATTCGGGGGACATAATCACGTTCTGTAAGCCCTTGCACTCTACGAACGTGGTAAGGATATAGCCCATTTTGATGTAGTATTCGACTAATGGTTGATCGGCTGATATCGTATTGTGAGGCAAGGTTCCTTATGCTGGTGCTTGGATCGTCGTTTATGTCTTCCAAAATCCTCTCTTCCACCTTCCTGTCAATTCTTCGGGCACGTCCTCCATGCTTGCGAAGTATTTCAAAAGACCCGTCTTCTGCGAGGGTCCGTTCGGCTCTTTGAATGACCCTTCGATCAGGATGTCGACGATTAGGGTACCGATCTTTGTAATAAGTAGCCGCTGCTAAAGTACTACCATTACACGCATCCAACGCAATAATCATATCGGTATACTCTCAATTGCTATAAGTTGCCATTCCGACGGTATTGTTACGTATGGAGACGTTTCTCCACGTTCATTTCGATTAGAAGTTCTAATCTCTTTTCTGAGAACGAAAAGCGTCCCAACAGGCCCCTTGTTTAATGATTGTACTCCGGCTGGACGCAGCTGGCATGAGGCATGATTCAGTAACAGCACCGTACGATTTCTTAATATGGAAATCTTCAAAACATCCCCTTCTGGAATGTTTTGTCAAGATAGTCTTTGATAGGAAACATCCTGGCTAACCCTTCGTTTTACCCCTTTAAACAAAAGATCCAGCTGCAAACCTTAAACTTGTAACGGTGCATGCCTCGTTGCGGGAAGCGCTGCGAGGCGTGCGAGCCCTCCCCGGATTGGCTCAGCGGCCAGGGTTCTTTGGGGAGGGGGGACAAGGTGACTAAATGAGAAACGCTCAATTAAAGTAAAAAGAAATGATAATAGTTTATTATTATTAATCTCGGTCGGCCGGATTCCCCGTTGGTCCGGCGACGGAGTCTCGGCGGGAGCCTGTCTCTCGGCCGGCCTGGTTACAAAGGAACAAAATAAACTGTGAGTGTGGACGCCCGGTAACGACGGGAATCTAACTTAATTATTGCCGAATAACGCGAGCTTAACCTAATCGGTAGAATACCCAAGTCTAACGTACTTATCTCCTACTAACGCGGGCTTAATCCTAATTTATACGCGGAGCGTCGGTATCCCCGGTACTGGTACTGGTATCGGTGGTCCGGAGTGTCGCGGTGGGCGCCGTCCGTCGGTGGAGGGCGGCAGAAAACCGGAGTCGTGTTCGGTACGGTGCGCGGTACGGTGGTGCGGGGAACGCGGGGCGAGCCGAGCTCGCTTGGCGTCGGCACGGCGATCGGGCGTTCTCGGCGCGGTCCCGAACCCCCACGATTCCCGTCGTGCGGTCGCCTCGGCGAGGTGATCGGAACGGCCGCGGCCCAGCAAAAGATCGTGAATCGGTGACGTTTCCTGCGTCGGCTGGGCTCGCGGGGCGCGGAGAGGATTTGCGGGATTCGCGGAACGCTCCGTTTGTCGTCCCCGCGCGGCCGCGGCTCGAGTACGTAGACGCAGACGTAAACCTAGTGTCTACAACTCGAAACCGGCGAGGTCGCTCGTCCCCGGTAGTATACCGTGAGGCGAGCTCCACACGCTGCTGCGGTCGGTTGGAGACTAGACTCCTGGAGCGCGGCGCGGAATCTCCGGTCAGGAGCGCGGGATGCGGGAACGGGTCCGAGGAGTGGGGGATGACGGTCCGGAGTGTCGAAACTACGGTGCTCTGAAAAGAGCAGGCCGTCGATCGACTGCCTCCCAGTACCTATTCGCGGTCTCGGTTTCGCCGTATGGGACGTAAACCCACGTACGCCTCGGCCGGTCCCAGCGCTTCGGCGTGTTCGTCCGGTAGTATACCGAGGCTAGCACGATTCTGCGCGGCTGCGAGAGGATCTGGGCTCGGGTGTTCGCCCGAGAGCTGCTCCAGACCAACTCCGCTCTCGGGTGGTTCCGTCGCGATCTTTATAGCCCGAGCGCGGACCTCATGTGCTCGTTCGCGAATCTTCGGTACACGTCGATTGGTCCGCGCCCGGGCTGGATTCGCGGATTGGCGCGCAGCTGGTCCTAGTCGCTGATTGGTGCGGGCCTGGTCACAAACTCGCTAGCAACGAGACGTACGTGTCTCGTTGCAAACTCACTCGAAACGACAAATACGAGTATGCGACCGTAGAATAAAACAGACACATTTCCCTCCCATTTTTTAGGGTATATAAACCCATTCATTTTCATCCTCTTCGGTTCGGTCGAGAAGCGGTGCAGTAGAGATTCAGAAGTTATTCGGTCGCGGTATAGTAATTGTGCAGTCACGTCGCGTTACACGCTTAAGAGTCAGTTCTAGTGAGATCGGGTTAAAGTCCCTTCCGAATCAAACGTAACCTTATAGATTCCGGTAGTTCGGTGTATATTCTATTTGGCTTTCAACAATCGCTCTCCGATCCCGCATTGTCAGTGCGTCAACACCGTGCATCACTAGGTAACAATTTCTCTAATTGTACACTTATCACATTCACTCGCGACACAAACAACAACACTTGTAACTATTCCAATTCAGAATAAATTGTCTTGTTTGTTAACTCGCGTAATCTACAACCCTTAATTATTGCCTAATATCCTAATCTAATAATTGAACGTTCCCACACGATACAATCTTACCGTTCGGATTGTATCAATTAAGATATATATAAGTTACGAGGCTAACCAATCTTAAATTCAAATCAACAAAGATTTGAACAGTAACAGTATAATGAGAACTGGAGGCGTAATTTCATAAGGATGGGAAAAGAATAGGAACGATAGAAGTGAATATCATTATACTGACAATGTTTGTAAACATATCTAGAAGTACGAAGGCAATTTCCGAGATATCCAGACGTGATGCAGTGGAATCCGTTGAGCCGCAAGTAAGCCGAGTGCACGCGCACTAGACAAATTTTCAAACTCATTTTTCTCGAAAACAAAGCCTTGTATCAAAAGATTTTATTGTATATTTTCGACTCAGTTTTTCATGTAGAATCATCCCCTGCTCGGTTGTACCACCAGTTACGGGACACCCTGTATATGATAGTTCTGTCACGCAAAAACTCCAAGCAACGAAGTCGCGGGGTTGACGAGCGGAGCAAGTAGGGAGCGAAGCCCTCTAGTCTTGATATGAATTTGTTGACGTATCTAGTAGCCCAGATCATAGCATCTACGTGAATGATGACGGAATGATATGTTAGCTGGCGCAGTTGGCCGTTCGTGTTAATAATGGTGTTGGCCCTTCGTTGACCATGACCGATGGCCCACTTGCATAAAAAGGCGACATTTTTAACGGTTGGCCAACCAATATCACAATCAATGAATTCTATTAGGGAATCATAGAGTCAAGAATATGTAGGGGAGCCGCTTTCTATGGCCAAAAGTCGATTTTTGAAGATTGAGTCATAGACTATCAAAATACAAGTTTAAATGATAGTTCCATATGTGTCAGTAGATGTATTTGAAGTATCTAATACAGTTGCTAGCATATTTTTAGCCATGAACAAATAGCGCATATGAGACTGGAAGATTTTCGTTCGAAATATTTATAAATAATGTATATATGTATAATATAACATATATGTATAATATTGATTTTATTTGTGTTATTATTATTACTCATGTTATTTCCGCGGTATAATAGTACTATTAACATGATTTTTAAGACATTTCCTATGATCTGGCAAAAAATATTTCCATAAAAAATTAATCAGTATTTACTTTTCTACAAATGTCAATATAAAAAATTTAAGAAAAAAATTAACGTTCCCATTTGAATTACATAGAAGAAAATCAAAACGTCGGCGGCGCGGCGGTACTGGTCAGGCGGCGCACAGTGGGCAATTTGGACAAAATCGGATTCAAAATCAAGGAACTTTCGATAGGAATGAGGTAGAGCGATGAAATTTTTTTTAAATGAAAGCTGCATCTTTGTAGAATATGGAAAAAATAGAGAGATTGTGGTACGAACGTTTTTTAACCTCGAGAAAATTCGTTAAACGCGAACAAATTCAAGAAAATTTTAGTTTTTCCAATACCACGCGCGGAAAAAATTTTTTTTTAACATACTATACATCATTTCCCATAGATTTTTTCACGCTGATTTCAAATCTGGTCTCAAAATTTGTCTACGACCTCAGGATTTTGCAAAAAATAGATTTTTGTGACAAAAACTAATGAAGTCATTTTTTCGTTGAAATGATTGGATGGAAATAATTGTGAAAAATAATCATCATCTAGGTTTAAGTTGGCAGCCCTGAGTCGATTTTGTAACCGGTTAGTTGGTAACTGGATGTGTAGCGTGTTTCTCGGTATGCGTCGTATGAAATTTGCTCGTAACGGTTTTATATCGAATTGAGATCGTGATCTGGAAACATCCGTATTATTACTTAGTCCTCGAGTTATATTACTTTGTATTAAGAACGTTTATACTAATAAATAAGTGTTAAAGTAGTTCTAGTACATGTTTATTAACAAGTCGATCGCAAGTGCCCCGCTACAAATTCAACAATAATCTCCCTATTTTTCCCATATTCTACAAAGTTTCAGCTTTCATTTAAAAAAAATTTCATCGCTCTACCTCATTTCTATCGAAAGTTCTTTGATTTTGAATTCGATTTCGTCCAAATTGCCCATTGTGCGGCACGCGGCATACAGTGATCAATTTGGACGAAATCGGATTCAAAATCAAAGAACTTTCGATAGGAATGAGGTAGAGCGATGAAATTTTTTTTAAATGAAAGCTGAACCTTTATAAAATATGGGAAAAATGGAGAGATTATTTCCATCCAATCATTTCAACGAAAAAATGACTTCATTAGTTTTTGTCACAAAAATCTATTTTTTGCAAAATCCTGAGGTCGTAGACAAATTTTGAGACCAGATTTGAAATCAGCGTGAAAAAATCTATGGGAAATGATGTATAGTATGTTAAAAAAAATTTTTTTCCGCGCGTGGTATTGGAAAAACCATAATTTTCTTGAAATTGTGCAAGTTTAACGAATTTTCTCAAGGTTAAAAAACGTTCGTACCATAATCTCCCTATTTTTCCCATATTCTAAAAAGATTCAGCTTTAATTTAAAAAAAGTTTCATCGCTCTACCTCATTTCTATCGAAAGTTCTTTGATTTTGAATCCGATTTCGTCCAAATTGCCCACTGTGCGGCGGTGCGGTCTAGTGTGCGCACATTTTCCGGTGGCGATACGGAGGCGATCCGGTGATGTGCTGTTGCCGGTAGGTGTGCGCACTCCCATTTAAATTACATAGAAGAATGTCAAAACGTCGGCATTGTAAGTCGCCATGCACGCTAGTTTCTATGTGTGCGGTGTATACGCATCTGGTGTTCTGTTCGTTGTGGTACGTCACATGTGTAAAGAGTGTGTTTCGATATTTCACGTTAACTATAGTTAAGTCCAAAGAAGAGTATTAAGCTTATTCTAAATCATAGACATCTGACGGTGTTGCTACCTTCAATATTACACGTAACCGAAGACGATTCTCGTTGTTAATAACAGTTATTCGTGAACAAAAATGATTTCCGTCATCGATCATAATTACTAATGATCAGAAAAATTTTATTCATTCATAATGGTTATTTATAACCAAAATCATTTAAAGGATAATTTTAACTTTAATGCCACAATTTTTTAAATTTTAAATGTATGGTACTCCATTTAAAAAATTCAAGGTCACCTTCATTTTTCGAAAAATAATGCAAATACGCAAAATTGATATACTCTGTCCTATTGGTTATAAAAAACAACAAACCTCTTCTTCTATCATTTCTTTTAATCACAATAGTTTTCACAATAGTTTAATAACAACGGTTTTGTAGGCATGTCTGCTTCTATCTCCACTGATTTTACGAAGAGATAATTTTATATTGTTTTCTTTAACCTCGTGTTTGTAAAATAATATTTTCTGTTTACATCCTTGGTCCTGCTTGTAATCTTATTATTTAAAACCCAATCTATCGCGGCTTTCGAATCGGTTTTGATTTCTAGTGTCGTCTTATACCCTATGTCTAATTGTAAACTATTAAACAATGCTTGTATCCATTTTGATTCTTGCACGCCTTCGCAAATGGCCATTCATTCAGCTTTGCACGTCGATAACGACATTAAGTTTTGCTTTCTACTATTCCACGACACCATGTGATTCCCTATTTTAACAGTATATGCTTCGTACGATTTCGCATCTTTCGTTGTGTTCCAACTAGCATCCGTACTCACTACCAAGCTCGTATCGGTGTTTCGAGATGTTAACGCGTATTCCTTCGTCCCCTTTATACAGGGTGGTCCATGCAACTTGCACACCTATATAACTTCCAAAGGATACGTTGCACGAAAACGTTTTGTATACAGAAGTTACATGGTCTGAAGGGGAACACAATTTAGTGTATTTATTTTTTTACAGGTGAAAGTGTTTCGGAGATTTGAAGGTTGACTTTGTCTTTTTAAATGAAATACTAATATCTTATACCAAAATATAGAAGAATGTCGAATTCTGAGTAAAAAAGTATTGACCTTCATTAGCTCTAAACCTAATAATTAACGAGTAATTTCACTTTATTTCCTGAAAATTTTCTTACAAAGAAAAAAAAATCATGTAGTATCGCAGTTATTCATGCTAACCTTGCCAGGCGTAGGTTTATAGTTTAGGGTAGTTTTAGTGCTTTACCTGAGCACGTATTTTTAGGGTCCGAGCGTGGGGCCTGAAAGGGTCATAAAAGTGAGAGCGTTTGGGACATTTGGCGAAAGTCGGGGGTGTTCGGGAAAGGTCGGTAGGGGCGGGAGGACTCATCAAAAAATGCCCAGAGTTGTAGAGTTGACGTCGAAGCGAGCGGAGCGTGTCGTAGCGAGCGGAAGTTGTAACCGTTTTAGTTTATTATTTTAACGCGTGTAACATTAGTTCGAATAAATTATTTTAGTTCCCAACCGATTCAGAATTTAATCCTACAATCATTTCATTTTTTTTTATTTTTCTAAGCTCATAACACGCGAAGAACGGGGAGGGGGGGGGGCATATTGTGACACAAACATTCTCTGCGTGGGTGGAGGCATAGAGGAGATTTCAAGGTCACTTTGTTTTTTAAAATGTAAAGACCTACTTTCTCTATCATGAATCGATAGACTATCGAATTCTGAGTAAAACTGTATTGACCTCCATATGCCCTAAATCTAATAGTTAACGAGATATTATCGAAATAATTTTCTTTCTTCTTTGGATAATATCTCGTTACCTATTAGGTTTAGGACATGTGAAGGTCAACGCTTTTATACTCAGACTTTGATACTCTATCGATCTCTGGTATATAAAATGAGACAATCCTTTTAAAAAAATGAAGTTGACCTTCATATGTCCTTTACGCGTCCACCTGCAAAAAGCTACTAACATCAGATTAATGCCCCCCCCCCCCCCGAAATCAAGCAAGTTCCATCTGATGCATTTCTTCCTAACACCAATAGCAGCCGAGTTATTCAGGTGGCCTGTTTCTGGCGCCTCACCCTGTATACTAACAATCTCTCTTTGAAATAAGACTTCCTAAGAATGTAGGAATCAGGACACAATTTTTAAACTCGAGATTAAAAATCAAATAAACTATACAGATTCTATATTAATATAGCATATAGGTATCAAAAATAAATTAGAAAAAGACTAGAGAATAAAAAAAAAGAATAGAGGCTCCTTCATTTTTTGAACTTTTTTGATTCTTGATTTTTTTTTGTTCATTTTTGAAGACATTTTTTCTATTGCTTAAACCTTATATTGTAACGTAAAGGATTGCGGTGGTTGCGGAATGACAGGAGTCGGAATATCTGGAGACATAGGATATATTTTCCAAAATGTTAGTACAAAGGATGGGAGATAGGTTTTGTTATAAAATAGATTCTTTCAAGAGAGTGAGAGAAAAAGCTAGCAACGATTAATTTAAGAAAAGATTTTATACAATACGCGATACCACCATCGGGCGTCCGGTTTATTTCAACTGTACTCTCACTCTGGGAATACGACGACGACGCGTTTTCGCCGGTTTTCGCATGTCCGATCGGCGGCCGGCCTTCATGGCCGTCCTCTCCCATGTATCCAGAGAGGCGTCAAGGTGCAACCCCTGTCCTCTCCTGGGCTGCTGGGCGCCCGATAGCATTGCTTCGTACTCTCCCATCCTGTAGGCGGCCGTGGTCTTACCTCGTCCTCTCCTACAGGTGCAGCAAGAGTGCTTGCCCCGCGGTAATCTATCGATATTTATATGGACTCGTTGCTATCTTTATCAATAACGCGTTACTAGGGGTCTAGAAGGTTCCAGACCCCGCGGTTCCCCTTGAACCGCCGGCCACGCTGCCTCGGCGCAATTCTTCTGTTACATCGGGGGGGAGGGGGGGGGGGGTCTTGACGCTTTATTGTTCCTCGTCGCGTTACAATATTCAATTTTTTTTTCATTTTGTTGCATTTATATATTTGTGTGTGGTATATACTTATATTCTACGTATAATTAAGTTATATTTAGTGCATTTAATATAGACGAAATAAGACGAGGAAAATTTCAAGGCTTGCAACTAACGAAGATTTAATAAACACATTATTATTAACATCAGATCCCTACATATCGTCCATAAGGGTAAAATCAAATAATAAAAAACCAAAATCGTTGGACCCAGAAGCACTAGAACTATTAATTTAATACATGATAAAACAGTTTAAAAGTCTATCATTTACTTATAACCAATTTAATAACGTAATCCATTATTGTTATAACGTAATTTTAGTATTACCTTCGATTTTTGATTACTTTAATTAAGATATTTCATATTTGTACGCGGTAGGTACAAAAATATTTCTCGAATCTACATTTTACGTGTCCCATAAAACATAACATTTATGAAACATCAATATAAAATACGTACTTAAAAGTAAAAAATAGTTTGAAATATTATATTTAGACGATTTAAATTTTCATAAAAAATATTAATGAAAATGAATTAAAAATTATTGTTTAACAAATGCAAAACATATTTAATTATCAACCATTAAAAAATTACTATTATTTAAATATTTTTAGTGAAAATTTCATTGCCATATCTCTAATAGTTCAAAAGTTATAACAAAATGTCACTTACTTTTCCGATCCGGACCACTGTGCGCCAAACATGGTACGCCAATTCACTAAGACCCTACGCTGAGCCGCGCCGCTTCCTGTCTGCGCCTGTTTCCACCGCACTCCGCGCTCCCGTTCCGCGCTCTGCGTCCGTTTCCGTAGCGTCTCGCGCTCCGCGTCCGTTTCCGTAGCGCCCCGCGCACCGCGGCCGTCCGCGTCCGTACCGTTTCGCGTCCATTTCCGTAGCGCCTCGCGCTCCGCGTTCGTCCCGCGACCGTTCCGCAGCGCACCGCGCTCTCGTTCCGCTCCGCGACCAGTCCGCGTCCGTTTCCGTAGCGCCTTGCGCTCCCGTACCGTTCTGCGTATAGTTCTGCGTGCACTTAGTTACAAGAATTAGAATTAAGCCTAGCGTAGCATCCGTGTAATACCTCGTCGTCCACCGACGTTTTGTCCCCAGCCACCTGTTCCAGCTGGGACAGACGACCGGGACACCGCGACGACCGCCGTCGGGCCAGCGGGCAACCCCCGCCCGAATAAATAATAGTTATCAAATCCCGTTGTTCACTTATTTCCCGTTGTTCGTCTTTCCTGCCCTCTCGAGAGACCCTTCAGCGGTTCCGCAGTCGGAGACCATAGCTACTGCACCAACCGGCGCCGCACAGTGGGCAATTTGGACAAAATCGGATTCAAAATCAAGGAACTTTCGATAGGAATGAGGTAGAGCGATGAAATTTTTTTTAAATGAAAGCTAGAACTTTGTAGAATATGGGAAAAATAGGGAGATTATGGTACGAACGCTTTTTAACCTTGAGAAAATTCGTTAAACTTGCACAATTTCAAGAAAATTGTGGTTTTCCCAATACCACGCGCGGAAGAAATTTTTTTTTAACATGCTATACATCATTTCCCATAGATTTTTTCACGCTAATTTCAAATCTGGTCTCAAAATTTGTCTACGACCTCAGGATTTTGCAAAAAATAGATTTTTGTGACAAAAACTAATGAAGTCATTTTTTCGTTGAAATGATTGGATGGTAATAGTCTCCATATTTTTCCCATATTCTACAAAGTTTCAGCTTTAATTTAAAAAAAGTTTCATCGCTCTACCTCATTTCTATCGAAAGTTCTTTGATTTTGAATCCGATTTCGTCGAAATTGCCCACTGTGCGCCGTTGCCCTCTCGAAAGACCCTGGCATGCTCGGCATCCACGAGAGGGCATCCGTAACGCGACGTAACGTCACAGTTTAAATGATTGTTTAAGCAAATAGATTTGTATCATTTAAACAGATGTTTACATAGGTAAATGTTTATTATTTAAACGACTGTTTAAGCAAATTAAGTTTTATTATTTAAACAGATCTTTAAACAAACACATTTTTATTACTTAAACAATTTACATCACTTTTTGCAGTGAAATTTCACAGGGTTTCACCATCGGTAGTCTGCTGGATATTAAGTTATTAAGACAATTTTATAAATAACTCCTTAGATTATGTACTGTCACGTTGCCCGGATTTTCGGGCCCGTCCGACGGGAGAAAACCTGGGCAACGGCGGGTTTTTATAGACCGTGAGCCCGGGCCACGCTCGGCCGCGCGATATGTGGTCCACCCGTGACAAACGGTATCTCGTAGGCTCGATTTTCCCGACGGATCTTACTAGGTTCGGGACTTGAAACGGGCGCCAGACACTCGCAAGTGTCACACGAACAATTCGTAATGAACGCGAGACGCGAATTATGATACCGAACCTACGAGACCGCGCGAGGACCTGAATAGCGGCAGCCTGGGCCAGGATTCCCGCGGCGGAAAGGTTTCTCACAATGAAGCGTACACGAGTGTGGGCTTCGAGTTAACATTTATTCGTTTCGGTCTTTTACAAGGGGCTGCCGCGATCGCCCGGCAGCGGTGTAGTCGAAGCCCGCGCGATTTTACAAACTTGTACGACAGGTAGACGGTCGCTCGCGCTATTGGCACCCGGATATGCTTTCTACGCGTCGAACTCGATCGCGGGCGCGATGTACGGCAGCCTCTATCGACAATTAGCCGGTTGAGAAGCGACCGGGTTCCGATGAAATACGCGGCAGCAGATTCTAATTGACCGTGGCCGTCGGAAGTAGCCGGAAACGGCAATACGGCACCCGTCACGTCGTCCCACCGTAGGACATCTCTAGATCGGCCATTCTCACAAAAATCGGTCACGGCACGAGTCCCCCGCGGATCCGCGACTTCGCGTTACAAATCCGGCGACGTACAACCGTAACGAGACGGTCACGCGGCCCCCCGCTATCCGGCCGGTTCCGCGTTCAATCAACCCGTCCGTGTACCGACCGACGGCCTCACCCCCTCGCGATCCTATTCTAATCGCGATTTACGGCGAGCGAGGATACGTTTGGGCGCGACTCGAAGTACGACCGATTCACAAAAACGCCAACCGAGCCAACGCGAAAAGGAACAAAGTACGAAAGCCTGATCGGCACTTACCACTCGGCAACGTGGTTTATCGGTCCTCTCGCTCGTCCGACGTTCGGCAGCTCGACCTACGTTGATCCCGGCAGCGACAATCACCCAAATTACTATTCTTTCTAAGCAATGGTTGAGATGACTAGTCGTGACTAATTCCGGTGGCACAGTGACCCATTTCACGAAGCCCGGCTAACGCGGAAGCGAGGCGTCCCCCACTTTCCTAGTTTTCCCTGCTCCCGCGCGACGCTCGGACCTATCGCTAGCTCTCGCGCGGCAGGGCCGCGCCCGGCGGTCCGGGGCCCTCGGCATCGAACTTATCGGCTAACGCTTTCCTGATGGCCCGCGTTGATTGGCCGATTCCCACGGAGGAAGACATCGAGCCGTTCCCTCGGCGGACCCGCAAAGTTTTCCGGGGCGAGGCGGCGACGAGGTTGAGACGATGTTCTCCTCGGGTCCATAATTCCTCGGCGGCGCCTCCGGGTTGGTAAACCCGGGCTCGGTGTCCTCTTCGATGTTTTACTGCAGGGTGTCTCTCGCAGCCGACCCCTGGACGTTTCCTTTTGAATTTTCCGCGCTTCTGGGAGAAGGGAAAAGAATCCGGGTCCCCCTGGGACCCGGCCACGGACCTGCAATTTCTCGTCGCGCCAATTGGCGCGGCGTTTAAAACGCGTTAGTCTCCAAACTGGGTATCGGATGTTCCCAGGGAGAGCGATCGCGACAGCCGTTCTCGCGGCGGTGCCGCCAAAGGGCCGGCCCGGTCTCTAGGTTTTGATCCGGAGGGACGTGGACAAATCTGCCACGTCACAGTACAGATACATGTACAGACATTGCATGCAATGCATTTTTCTGTCTACGGTTCTGAATTACCGACTCTGTAGAAAATGCTCTGGTACGATAGCGGACTCTATCGAAATGGAACGGTCAGCTAGTGAAATAAAATTCGTTGATGAACTTCGAAGGAAACGTTTGAATACTGGCACCGTCTAACTTATCGGATTTGTGGCGTGTTTATACTTGTTTTCATCAGCAAACTATTTGCAATCGATTAATAATGTTCCCATGGCAGAATTATGAATGGTGACAAACATTTTATTGTCATTAATAAGTGATGGTGACACGCTTACATTGTTGTCTCCAGGAGGCACACGACGCAACGCTCCATATGGTCGAGATTCAGTATCAGAGGCAACATTGTAGCGAGTAGCGTATTGGCATTTACCAACTAAATCTAATATTATTTCTTATTAACGTTATCATAATGATATCATTACCTACCGATTGAAAATGTTTTCCCGAACAAAATAAGCCCAAACACGGTACAAATCGGATAATAATACCATCGGGTTGTACTGCCTTTTTGTTACACCTTCGGCCGCGCGGCCGTGTTTGCATGTTGTCCTTTTCTATCTACGTTTGCCGCAGTCGAAGCGGCCACAAATATATACACATATATGTGCAATGACAGACGACGATCCCTGCCGAATGATTCCGAGAGTAGAAGAACGAAACATGTGTTATTTTTTTTTTGGCTGAAGGTGTGCGTTGTTTTGAACAAATGCGATCTGTTCGTATAAGGTAACTTTTTAAAAATTTGAAAAAAATGAGTATATAGCCTTAAGTGTCCTCTTTACAGACTTGTTTTTAAAAAGATGAACATTTTAAAATTGATGAAATTAAAATTATCTGAAGCGAACGCTGCATCGCAATATACAGCCTAGGACGGCCGGGCTCTGTGCTGGGTCGAGAAATTTCGTGACATTTTACAATAAATGTTGAACCGTAAGAGATATTAAGATGAAATTTGCAGTAAAATTCATTAAAAAATTATGCCTATCCACTGATAATTGTCGTCATAAATATATATTTTTATTAATAATTTTTTAATTCTTGTTTCAATTTTATTGACTTAAAATAATATTGTAAATGGTTAACTTGTTACTTATTTTGAACTTTTCCCAGATAACACTGCCCAACACCCAATTCTTATAGACTTTGTCATTCGAAAACCAAATCCGAAAGCAGAATTGCTCTATCACGCAACATTTTCGAAAAATATTGGTTTTTTTAAAAATGCATGATTTTGATAAGACGTGTTACGCAAAAACTAAACATCTCTACATACCCATATAGCCAATTATATTTTAATGTACTTCCTAATAGTTGTACATGGTTGTTAAAGTTTGAAAAAGAGCCGACATGGGTACTTTATACACTCTATTTTCATATTTATGTGAAAAATCTTTTATCTAGCAAGAATTTACTATACAGGAATGCATTCTACAGACATTTCTGGTAAAGAAACTGTGGATAGGGTCTATTTATCATCAACTACACTTGCTGGCGAACTCAATTTAATCTCTAAATGTACATATAGTGTTCGCGACTGTACAATTTTACGCGAGGTGTCTTCGAACAACGCTCGACGACTGTCTACTAATCCGAAGTGTATCTCGCGACGACTTCTGACTGACTCCTCGAAAGTCCTGTACAACTTAATTCTAACGCCTTCGTTTGCCCTGGTAAAAATCCTAAACAACCCTGATTGGCTAACCCACGCTTTGGGTCCTTCCAATCAGAGCTGTTCTTTTTCTTCGTCTCACCCCCGTTCCTTCCGCCCTTGGCGTGTTTGTTTTAGGAACGGCGAGGTGATCGGAGAAGATGATGGGACTTTCCTCCGGGCCACCCATGCTTGACCCAAGTGTCGATAGACCGTTGGGTCCGCTTCAAGTGCCCTTCAGTTCGTCTCTTAATTTACGACGGTCTCAGTTTGCTATTGAGGACTTTGGGACGAAACTCTAATAAACATACTTCGACTAGGTCTGGAAAATGTCCACTCAACAATCGCTTCGTCGAACGAGAGTCGTAAATTGCGTTGGCCGTTTGCACGAAAGAAAGACTCTTTTGTGTGCGTGCGACCGGACGCTACAAAACCATTCAGGAAAAGTATTTGGTTCCCTTAGTATATGAGCAGGTTAAGAAAATATTCATTGATAGCTTGTGCGCGACGCGTTCGCGCCACGCGGTCATTGCAGCCTTTTCTCGACTCGCCAGGGCCGTCGCTATACGTAGTCGGCGTTGCTAACGTAAATTCTTGCTAGATAAAGGATTTTTCACATAAATACAAAGATAGAGCGTATAAAGTACCCGCTTCGGTTCTTTTTCAAGCATTAACAACCATTTATAACTATTAGGAAGTACATAAAAATATAATTGGCTATATGGATATGTACAGTAGAGTCCTCTACCTTTTGACTCTGTAACCGTATCGATTACATATCGATTGGGCGGCGTGTCGCATGATCGACGCGGGCCCCCACCACGACGTTCCTGGTCGTCCTGCCATCCTTGTCTTAATGAAGGATCGCAGGATACCCCACTAATTAAGGTGCGCGCGCATCGATCCCCACGCGATACGGATCGAATGAGGTCGATGCGCGACGAAACGGGAGCACTCTACGCCTGGGCGCGAGCTTGTTCGGGTCTTGGAATTTCGGGCTGTCCGGTACGCAGCGAGCGAGTCAAACCGACTAAGGAGCGATACAGTCAAACCGACTGCGTTCCTTCGTCTCGTGCTAACCTCAAACTGAGGAAGTGTCGTGCAAACCGCATGACGCGGGCCTATAAAATCCCACAGGCGGCAATCAACGGCCGTAGCTATTAATCAAATAATAACTACAACGAGACGAAGGCAAGTGTATCGGTCCCGAGTCGAATTCTTGACAAAGGAAAGTTGATTCTCTCGCTTCTTTCGGTATACGTTCGTGCGGGAATTCGCGATACGGTTCGTAACTCGCGATACGTTTCGCACAGAGTCAGTACGGTTAACGTCTTTCCACCAACACCGGAAACCCTCCGAACCCACTGAATAGTGACGACGGAGACGATCCTCAGGATCGGCTGTCTGACCGACGCCTCGTACGTGTCGTCATTCGGGCACTTTTCCTGAGTAATCAGCGAGTGCTCGTATGCTACGACGACTCACGTTCGTTCGGGAGAATCACGACGAAAACGCGTAACCTCCGAGACAGCGTGACGTGAGCAACGTACGATTATCGTATAAGAAAGGGACCCAGACGTGGAGCCAGTACAGGGCTCGTGTATATGCCTACGTGATGGCACGATTATATGAAGTCGCGATAGATTAGGCGCGAATTACGAACAGCGTAAATCCGGTAAACACCACATAGCGATTATTGTATACACATCAAACGCTAGAATATATCTTACTTCTACCTCCAACATCGTCTCCGAATGATTCAAAGTTAGTTCGAACCTCTCCGTCTTCCAGTGCCTGGAGGCACGAACCTTATCTTACAAGGGTCGTAGCCGTCCCTATTTCACTATCGGAAACTCAACATCGATACGTTTTTCCCTCGCACGCATTCCTCGTGAGGAGGCGACAGCGTGCGCGTGGTCGGCGTTCGTCCACGACCTCGCGTAGAGGCGCGGCCAGTCGGGGACGGGTTCCGTATTGCCTAGTTCATTCCACCAACACCGGAGTGTACCCGAACCCACTGCATAATGACGACGGGGCAGTCCTCAGGGTTGGCCGTGTGAGCAAAGGTCTTATACGAGTCGTCATTCGTGCATACTCCCCGAAATCTCGGCTTTGTGTACGGGTGTTACGACGACCCCAGTCGTCCGGCGGAGTCGCGACGACAAGGATTGGGTGCGGTCAAGATCGCACCTCCAATACCGGAGATCATTCTGACCCACTGCAAAGTTTAGTTTTTGCGTAACACGTCATTTTTTAATAAAATCACGCATTTTTTAAAAAATCAATATTTTTCGAAAACGTTGCGTGATAGACCAATTCTGCTTTAGGATTTGGTGTTAGAATGACAAAGTCTATAAGAATCACCCAACTGGTATTGCAAAACATGAAAAAAGTTTTATTTTGTTGTACAGTGTAATTTAAATCATCGATGCCTTTGATTATATATTTCTGCAATTTTCTACAGAGTCGGGAATTCAGAACCATAGACAGAAAAATACATTGCATGCAATGCTTATGTACGTGTATCTGTACATAATCTAAAGAGTTCCTTATGAAATTGGCATAATAACTTAATATTCTGAGACTTAAAGAAGACTAAAGACTTTTATTCATTGCAAAACGTGACGAATATTGTTTAAGTAATAAAAATATGTTTGTTTAAACAATCGTTTAAGTAATAAAATTGTATTGGTTTAAACATTTGATTAAATAATAAAACTGTATTTGTTTAAACAATTGTTTAAATAATAAGAATTCATTTGTTTAAACAGTCGTTTAAATAAGAAACATTTGCCTATGTAAACATCTGTTTAAATAATATAAATCTATTTACAATCGTTTAAATAATAAAAAAGTGTTCGAATATTAGTGGGAGTCACTATACCGTAGTACGTTGTAACCGTGTCGGTTGCATACACATATACCGCACGTATCGGTCGGCGATACGACCCCACCACCGTACCATACTACGTTGTTCGCGAGTCCGGAGATAGTGAGGGATCGCGAGATATCGCGATCCTTGTCGAGTTGCGCACGCATCGATCCCCACTCGATAATGATCGAAGGAGGTCGATGCGAGCCAGCGATCGAGCACTCTACGTCTGGAAGCGGTCCGAGAAACACGCGTTCAAGAATTGTGTCTGTTCGACGAAACACGGTACCCGTTCGAGGAGTCAAACCGACTCGGCAGAGCAAGGCAAACCGTCCTTCCTGCTCTCAACGCGTACGCGCCTCAAACCGAGGAGTCACGAGCGCAAACCGCGCCGTGGCACTGTCGAAACGTTTTATACAAAGCTCCGTGACTCTCGGACGTGACCGCGTAGTAGTCAAACGAAATTACATAATTTTCACTCGCCTAAAGATTGATCGAGAAATGTTTAATTATCAATTCCGAAGTGAAGCATTACTAGTGTCAGTGTAGATTACTTGCAGCGAGCAAGTCGCGAGTACTATTTAGGAGCGACGGCGAGTGGAAGGCGCCGTGTGTCGGTACGACACGATTTTTGTAAAATTTAGAGAACTGCGTCGCGCAGAGATAGAAACGCGTCGCGAAGCGTGCGATTATCGCGTCGAACAGACACAGTAGATTCACTTCGTCCTTCAAATATAAATATTAGTATAGGGTACGTATAAGTATCGTTTCAAAGATACGGTACGTACTATACGGGTCGAAGCGAGACAGTCAATCATCGCATGATCGCGGTGGTTCTTCCGAAACCTCAACAGAGCGTACTCTGAGGCTACGAAACGTACCAAAGGGTAAACTCCTGGGTTCCGAGGGACTGCCGAGGTTTTCTGTGAGTCTCGTCTGGATCGAGACTATTTCATTTCGCACAATCAGGGTTCTTCTGCCGTGACCTTAATCGAGGGTACTCCGAGGCCACGCACCGTGCCAGAGGGTACTCTTCTGGGTCCCGTGGAATTACCGAGGTTTGGTGTGGGTCTCGACCAGATTCGAGGCGATTGTACTTCGTACGATCGCGGCTACTCTGTCGTGACCTTATCAGAGCTTGCTCCGAGGCCACGTATCGTGCCGAAGGGTAGACTCCTGGGTCCCGTCGAGCGACCGAGGTTTAGTGCGAGTCTCCCCCGAATCGGTACGAAAGAGCATCGCACGATCCCGAGTATTCTGTCGTGACCTTTGTCCGAGATCACTCCGAGGCCACGTATCGTGCCAAAGGGTGAACTTATAGGTCCCGTGGAATAATCGAGGTTTAGTGCACGTCTCTACTGAATCGAGACGATCGCGCCTTGCACGATCGTGGACACTCTGCCGTGACCAATATCCGAGAATACTCCGAGGCCATGTATCATGCCAAAGGGTAGACTCGTGCGTTCCGTGGAGTGACCAAGGTTTAGTGTGCGTCTCCACTCAGGCCACTTGTCCGAACATCGTCCAGGTGCCTGGATGGTCTGACGGGTACGACGTCGTTCGATCGCGGATTTCGGGTCAGATAGGAGCGATCGGACTTTGCACGGTCACTGACACTCTGCCGCCGCCTCGCCCGAGACTGCTTAGAGGCCACGATTACGTGCCGAAGAGCAGAATCATTGGAAGCGTGGAGTGACGGCGATTTCGTGTTTGTCTCCATCCTGATCACTCGTACGATTATCCGGCCGAGTGTAGGGGCGGTCAGACGGGTCACGAACTGCTTGTCGCGGGGCGCGATCCGTGCTGAGTGATTTTCTAAACCGATTCCGAAAACCGGGCGTAGAGTCGAGCGAGCGTACCGCGAGCGTCTTTCACGCGTTCATAATACTTTGTCGCGAGCCGTCGGCACGGGAGGCCGACCTATTGTTCCACACGGTACCTGGAATTACTGTATCCAAACACACACGATGGTTCTTACGAGAATATATCATCTTTTGTTACCTTATCTGGGCTACGAATATCCCATTTAACTCGTCCATACCTCGCCGCTTTCCAGTGCCTGGAGGCACGAATCCATTCCTGCTCGCGAACGTGCAAGCTTCGAGAAATTAGGGTAGTAACCGGCCCTGCGAGACGGTTAGGGATAGTCTCGAGACGCGAAGTAGAGATACGAGTAACAGCGTACGCGAATCGGTAGAAACGGTAGGAAAGAACGGTTGCAACGTACTTACATATTACGACGTAAGTATTACGACTTGGCAACGTCAGATCAGAAGCGTCGTCAGAAGAGGTCGGTTATTTGAAATCAAATAAAAAGACGAATAAAGATACATGTGATTTTCATCTATTCGAAATACTCGTCACGAATAAAACAATCGAATAAATCATCTTCCTACACCGAGCTTCGAATAAATCTCAAAGTTACATTGAAATTCTTTCAACGAAAATCAACGATACATTTTCGTAGCGAGTATCTGACGGGATTCACCGTAAGATAAATAGTGACGCTGCCTTCGACTTTCAAACAATCGTCAAAGATACTCTGAAAATCATCAGCTGTATCTTACTAACAACGCCTCTCAAATAACTTCTCACCGCTAGAGGCGTTTAATACGCATACGCCGTTACTTCGAGATTCGATAAACCACAGATGACGAATGAAAATTGTGAAGAGTATCTTACATAGATAAACTATGATGAATGTGTATTTCAGAAAAATGAGTACAAATAAAAGATAACTATCTTTCATTTGAAAATTTTATATAATTATTTGCCCATCTCTGGTACGAGTGCACGTGCCTGGGAGAACCCGTCCTGTGTTGCCAAATCAAGTCTTGTATCCCTACTCTATCTTCTTCTAACATACTTCTCTAACATACTCCGGTATTTGTAGAATGAGGGTAACTTTGCCCCTCAATTCGTGCTCCATCCCCTCATCTAGCGACACTAGACCATCCTAGCTCAGAAATAATTCGCACTTCGAGCCGTAAGCATCGTTATTCCTTCCGTACTAATAGAGCCAGTTTGTAACATCACATTCGTGTACTCTTTACTTCAGGTTCCCGACAGTAATTGAAAATCCAGATCAGCTTGAGCCAATCCTGGTTATCTCGTATAGAATCTCGGATAAAATCGGTTAGTTGTATAAAAAATCATACAATTGTTGTAAGACCGTCAACAAAATTATAGAAAGTTCATTCCCGTTGACGTAATACATTTACATCATCAGCAATTACTACAATATTATAATAATTTTAAATGATTTAATTATTTTTCACATTTCTGTTTGTAATTTGAATTATGGAAAAATGTTGCCGAACTGTTTTGCGATCTGGCAAATCCCACAGCTAGCTTGCTCGCCAAATCTTGTCTTACTGTAATAGATCATCACCTGTCTCCGACGTTCCATTGTTATTTAACTAATATAAATATTGAAACATTAGAAAAGATATGCAAGTACATTTTCCAGAAGGTATTCATCAGTTTCCCATTATCCATTAGTTGACAAGGCCATTAATAGTTACGACGAATACTTTGACAATTCAAGAAGTGATGATTTCTCTGTGAATAGAAAAGTACATTATTTTCAAGTAGTACCGAATTAACTTCTACACCTAATAGAATTCTTTAATGATTTTTTAGGTTTACACACGAACCAGAATGTCGTGTAGAAAGGGACGCTGTTGGCGTGAGATGTGTTTTAAATCGAATAGCTCACTGCCGTAAGGGTGAAATTCCATACGAGGGTCATTGTTATCACTTGGCAGATCCTGATAGCGGCTCCAATCACGCGGAGGCATTGGTCTATTGTTCACAGAGACAGTCACGTCTTATTGATATCACTACTCAGGCGGAAAACGACTTTGTATCGGAATGGCTACTGCAGAAGCACCCGGAAGTTGGTTCTGTCATGACTTCTGGTGTTGGTTTCACTGCTATGAGTCACACCATCTGGCTTTGGGAGGATTCGTCTCGTGCCAAGTTTAAGTGAGTACTTACTCCAAAATATATGTAATACTAACAATGAACAATTTTTATACGATTCAGTCAATAACCATCACTTTTATGACTATTAAATACGGGGACCGAAATAAACAGTTAGCTTTCGATTTTAAAAAATTTTATTTGAATTTCTACGCTTCGTTTAAGAAAATATCTAGTCGTGTAGAATTTTTATGGATACCAAAAGTACTCTTAAGAATTTTTTCAAAAAGTGTATTTGTCTAATAAATACTTTAGAATCTCTATTATGGCGTCGGAAATATTCGTCACCCGGTACATAGTCTTAGACCGTAGATTTTAGATTTACTTTGGAACATTCACTTGGCGAGAGCCAGATAAAAGGTCAAAAAAAAAGGAATGTGGGTTTAACGAGTATGATCTGGTGTCGGTGAGAACTCTTCGCCTACAGTCCTTGAGTTGTCTCTGTCAGGTCCCGGCGGACTCTAGCATAGCCATCTCCTGGAGTGTAGAGGGGAGTAAACGGTTCTGGGGTTTAAGTAGCAAATGACACGATGGTCGGGACATGGCTTTTGTTGCGAGCAGCACGAGCGCCTCTCAAGTGGTTTTCCGACGGACTCACAGGCGTATAGACACCGAGCACGGGACCTTATGTGTTGACCGGACCGGGACCGGGATATATGAAACGTCCCTTATTATCCGGACCGTCTCCGGGAAGTATGACTAGACCCTTGTAACCGTGTCGGTTACACATCGATACATCGCACGTCTCGATCGGCGATACTGACCCCACCACCACATCCCACTACGGATAGGAGATATCGCGATCCTTGTCAAGTTGCGCACGCATCGATCCCCACTCGATAACGATCGAAGGAGGTCGATGCGAGCCAGCGACCAGCACTCTACGTCTGGAAGCGGTCCGGGAAACACGCGTTTAGGAAGAGTGTCTGTTCGACGAAACACGGTACGCGTTAAAGGAGTCAAACCGACTCGGCAGAGCAAGGCAAACCGTCTTTCCTGCTCTCAACACATATGCGCCTCAAACCGAGGAGTCACGAGCACAAACCGCGCCGTGGCACTGTCGCAACATTTTATATAAAGCTCCGTGACTCTCGGACGTGACCGCGTAGTAGTCAAACAAAATCATAGAATTTTCACTCGCTTAAAGATTGATCGGGAAATGTTTAATTATCAATTACGAAGTAAAGTGTTACTATTGTCAGTGTAGATCACTTGCAGCGAGCAAGTCGCGAGTACTAGCAGCGACGGCGAGTGGAAAGCGCCGTGTGTCCGCATGACACAATTTTGTAAAATTTAGAGAACTGCGTCGCGCAGAGATAGAAACGCGTCGCGAAGCGTGCGATAATCGCGTCGAACAGACACAGTAGGTTCGCTTCGTCTTTCAAAGTATAAATATTATTATAGGGTACGTAGAAGTATCGTTTCAAAGATACTGTACGTACTATACGGGTCGAAGCGAGACAGTCAATCATCGCACGATCGCGGTGGTTCTTCCGAAACCTCGACAGAGCGTACTCTGAGGCCACGCACCGTGCCAGAGGGTACACTTCTGGGTTCCGCGGAATTACCGAGGTCTTGGTGTGGGTCTCGACCAGATTCGAGGCGATTGTACTTCGTACGATCGCGGATACTCTGTCGTGACCTTATCAGAGATTGCTCCGAGGCCACGTATCGTGCCGAAGGGTAGACTCCTGGGTCCCGTCGAGCGACCGAGGTTTAGTGCGAGTCTCCCCCGAATCGGTACGAAAGAGCATCACACGATCCCGAGTATTCTGTCGTGACCTTTGTCCGAGATCACTCCTAGGCCATGTATCATGCCAAAGGGTAGACTCGTGCGTTCCGTGGAGTGACCAAGGTTTAGTGTGCGTCTCCACCCAGGCCACTTGTACGAACATCCTCCAGGTGCCTGGATGGTCTGATGGGTACGACGTCGTTCGATCGCGGATTTCGGGTCAGATAGGAGCGATCGGACTTTGCACGGTCACTGACACTCTGCCGCCGCCTCGTCCGAGATTGCTTAGAGGCCACGATTACGTGCCGAAGGGCAGACTCATTGGAAGCGTGGAGTGACTGCGATCTCGTGTTTGTCTCCATCCTGATCACTCGTACGAGTATCCGGCCGAGTGTAGGGACGGTCAGACGGGTCACGAACTGCTCATCGCGGGGCGCGATCCGTGCTGAGTGATTTTTCCAAACCGATTCTGAAAACCGGACGTAGAGTCGAGCGAGCGTACCGCGAGCGTTTCTCACGCGTTCATAATACTTTGTTTACGCGTCGCGAGCCGTCGGCACGGGAGGCCGACCTATTGTTCCACACAGTACCTTGAATTAACTGTATACAAACACACACAGAACGGTCCTTACAAGAATATATCATCTTTTGTGACTTTATCTGGGCTTCGAATATCTCATTTATCTCGTCCATACCTCGCCGCTTTTCAGTGCCTGGAGGCACGAATCCATTCCATCTCGCGAACTTGCGAGCTTCGAGAAATTAGGGTAGTAACCGACCCTTCGAGACGGTAAGGGATAGTAGACGCGAAGTAGAGATACGGGTAACAACGTATTCGGTCAGAAAGAAAAGGTAGGAAAGAACGGTTACACCCTAATACGGGTGTCACCCTTAGGTTCGTTGTTACGGAAGTTGTTTGGTCGCCTAGATTCAAGAACAGGGGTTAGAAATTTGTCGGCTGAAAAACGGTCTTCGTCCCAATAATCTTTTCGACGTCTTTGGGGCCATAACTTTGAACGTCTTATTACTTCCAGATGGCCTTTCGAAAGCGCGTTGACAATTCCCTGCTGTGCTTGGCAGAAAAGCAATGTTTTTAGGGGCTCCACAGCTCCTTAGGTAAACTATCGGTATCCCTCCTCTACAACGTCATGGAGACAGGAATCGTTCTTGCCACCGGGTGAAACAGCATCACACGTCCTTACATTATACGTAAATTACACATATATTGTAAACACGAGAATAGTAGCTATTTTGTTTTTTTTTTTGTTAAGGAAATATCCAAATTAGGAAGGGGATAATTCCATGTGAATTAAATCATTTTTTGGGACTATGTTTCGAATTTTGATGAAATTAAAATATATTGTAGCCCAAGTGAAAATGGGAGGGCGAAGGGGGGGGTGGGTGGGTTGAGCCATCATTTTGTAATCTTCGAAATTGTTTAAAAGATACAGACTGTTACGTATGGAGACGTTTCTCCACGTTCATTTCGATTGGAGGTTCTAATCTCTTTTCTGAGAACGAAAAGCGTCCCAACAGGCCCCTTGTTTAATGATTGTACTCCGGCTGGACGCAGCTGGCACGAAGCATGATTCAGTAACAGCACCGTACGATTTCCTAATATGGAAATCTTCAAAACATCCCCTTCTGGAATGTTTTGTCAAGATAATCTTTGATAGGATCATCCTGGCTAACCCTTCGTTTTACCCCTATAAACACAAGCTCCAGCTGCAAACCTTAAACTCACTAGAAACGACAAATACGAGTATGCGACCGTAAAATAAAACAGATACATTCCCCTCTCATTTTTAGGGTATATAAACCCATGCATTTTCATCCTCTTTGGTTAGTCGAGAAGCGGTTCAGTCTAGATTCAGACGCGGTTCAGTACTCGTGCAGTCACGTCGCGTCAAGTCTAGTGAGATCGGGTTAAAGTCCCTTTCGAATCAATTCATAACCTTATAGATTCCGTTAGTTCGGTATATATTCTATTTGGCATTCAACAATCGCTATCTAACCCCGCATTGCCAGTGCGTCAACACCGTGCATCATTAGGTAACAATTTCTCTAATTGTACACTTACTACATCCACTCGCGACACAAACAATTACACTTGTAACTATTCCAAATCAGAATATATTTGTCTTGTTTGTTAACTCGCGTAATCTACAACCTTTAATTATTGCCTGATATCCTAATCTAATAATTGAAGTTCCCACATGATACAATCTTACCGCTCGGATTGTATCAATTAAATTATATATAAGTTACGAGGCTTACTAATCTTAGATTCAATTCAACGAAGATTTCTCCAACCTAGTGGCTCCCCGGTTTCGCATTGGGTGCGTCCACGAAAACTATACCATCCTAGCGGATCCCTGATTTCGCATTGGGTTCTTCCGTATCCTAGCAGCTCCCTGGTCTCGCATCAGGTGCGTCTGCGTGTTATCCACCTTCTTTTTAAATCGGGTTCGCCGCGTGTCTCTCCTAGTGACTCCCCGATTTCGCATTGGGTGCGTTCACGAAGTTTCATCCTCCTAGTAGTTCCCCGGTTTCGCATCGGGTGCGTCTGCGTTTGACTCCAACCTCCCAGAGGTTCCCCGATCTCGCATTGGGTGCGTCCTCGACGTCAACTATCCTAGCGGCTCCCCGGTTTCGCATTGGGTGCGTCCGCGTACCTAACTAACAAATTGAAACCATATTCCTGGGGTAACAACCCCTCGCCGGCCTCTCGCGTTGCTCGCAGCCCTGGCTCGTAACAAGACCATCAAAGTTTGCCATTTTGGACGAGTTTTACTAAAACTGCCTACACAACACAATTTATACCTCAGTTATCATTAAAGATAAAAACATTTTGTTTTTTTAATCATCATCGCAAGAGACTATTCTTCTTAAATCATTTATCATTTTATATTCAAATGTCATGTCACAATGCAAAAATATTATTAATATCTTTGTATTCCAAATTTTACTTCCGGTGAATGCTATTCACTATCCGACGCGTTCTCAGTACTTTGAATGTGATCCCCATTCACGTTCTTCCAAACAATCTCGATTATCTTTACATTTTTATTACTTTCCCAATAGGTATAAAACATATATTAAAAACAAATTAAGAAAAAACTCAATTTTATCATATTTTCACGGTTGTTACTTAAGATATTAAGTTTGTAATAAACTTTGTTAAACCAAAACGCGCGTACCTATTCTTCGTGAAAACGAACACGCCCTTTTCTCCACGACCCTACAAGAGGCTGCAACAAGGGCTGTTATCTTGCATTTGTAAGTAACTGTTCTCAAGTAAATTGTCAATGTTGAAACAAAGCGCAAAAATGATAGCTTAATAATAATTAAGCACACAAGTACACGTTCTTAAAATGAGGCAAAATAATTAACAGGATAAACTGCCTCCCATTTTCGTAAACACATCGAATCAGTTTCACCCAATAGTTCTACAATATTATGTTTACATCAGGAGATCGATGCGAGAGATCAAAACTGACCCCAAGCAAGTGGCCTCATGGTGTATTGAGCCCGAGGGTGACCGCCCGTGGTTTCAATGGTAGTTTATGTAAAAATTCATTTTTATCAGTTTGTTAGTTTACCCGCTGTAATTTAATGGAAAAAATGTTGACTCTTTATTTTACGTCTGTAAATCCAACAATTATCCGTAACAGTACTCCGATAAAAAGTGTACGATCTCGCTTAGGATTGCCACGCGTCTTGCGTCTGGACTGCTTCTGAAGCAGTCGATCTTGACACTCGTGCGTCTGCGTGTGGGGTAATATTTGGGATTCGGGTGAGTCTGAAAATTTATGTATAAACGCACACGAGTGCGTCCGAATACCTGTAAGGGCTCGTCAGTGGCGCAATCTTGCGTTCACCTGATACTCTTTCTCCTTTCTTCTCAAGTGAAAAAAGAAGGAAATACGTACCAGTTCGTATCGGACGCGTGCGACCAATCGCGTAACAGGAGTTACAACAAATGTAGTTTGGATCGCAGACCGCTGCGTCGGGACGCGCCTAGGAAAACCCACCTATACAGTTAAAACGTTGAAGCACGCGGCAGAAAAAGTAAAATCAAAGCAGAAAGTTATATTCAATATAGTTGATAGTCACATTTGTAACCGTTTATTTTGACTATCGGTCTACCGCCCGTACCTTCGTTCGCGATCGTCCCGACGCGTCCGAACGATCCCGCCCGCGTTACCGAAAACCGTCGCAACACACGTACACGCTGCCGATTTCTCGGGAGGCGTACGTACGTTGATGTACGTATAATGACCCGTATATATATGTGCATATACCGATAGTGATAAAGGGACGGCTACGACCTTTATAGGACAAGGTTCGTGCCTCCAGGCACTGGAAGACGGAGAGGTTCTAACTACTCTTGAATCATTCGGAGACGATGTTGGAGAATATACCAGGGCATATACAGGGTGAGTCACCTAACGTTTCCGGCCCGGGCGCGGACCAATCGGCGTGTGCCGAAGATCCGCGAACGAGCACACAAGGTCCGCGCTCGGGCTATAAAGATCGCTACGAAACCACCCGAGAGCGGAGTTGGTCTGGAGCAGCTCTCGGGCGAACACCCGAGCCCAGATCCTCTCGCAGCCGCGCGGAATCGTGCTAGCCTCGGTTTACTATCGGGCGAACACGCCGAAGCGCTGGGATCGGCCGAGGCGTACGTGGGTCTACGTCCCATACGTCGAAACCGAGACCGCGAACAGGTTCTGGGAGGCAGTCGATCGACGGCCTGCTCTTTTCAGAGCACCGTAGTTTCGACACTCCGGACCGTCATCCCCACTCCTCGGACCCGTTCCCGCATCCCGCGCTCCCGTCCGAAATTCCGCGCCGCGCTCCAGGCGTTTAGTCTCCAACCGACCGCAGCAGCGTGTGGAGCTCGCCTCACGATATACTACCGGGGACGAGCGACCTCGCCGGTTTCGAGTCGTAGACACTAGGTTTACGCCTGCGTCTACGTACTCGAATCGCGGTCGCGCGGGGACGACAGATGGAGCGTTCCGCGAATCTCGCACCTCCTCCCCGCGCCCCGCGAGCCCAGCCGACGTAGGAAACGTCGTGAATCCACGACCACTTGCTGGGCCGCGGCCGTTACGACCATCTCGCTGAGGCGACCGCGCGACGAGAATCGTGGGGGTTCGGGACCGCGCCGAGAGCGCCCGATCGCCGTGCCGACGCTACGCGAGCCCGGCTCGCCGCGCGCACCACCGTACCGCGCACGGTACCGAACCTGATTCCGGTTTCCCGCCGCCGTCCACCGACGGACGGCGTCCGCCGCGATACTCCGGACCACCGCGACCAGTCCCAGTACCGGAGATACCGAAGCTCCGCGTGTAAGATAGGGTTAAGCCGCGTGATAGTAAGTAAGAACATTAGATGTAGGTACTTTATCCGGTAGAAGTAAGCTCGCGTTACTCGATCGTAGTTTAGGTCCGCGCCGTTACCGGGTGTCCACGCTCACGGTTCATTTCTTTGTTTTTGTTTACTTGTAACCAGGCCGGACGAGAGACAGGCCCCCGCCGAGACTCCGTCGCCGGACCAACGGGGAATCCGGCCTCCGACACGATTTAAAATAAAGCATTATTATTTCCTTTCTCCGTAACCCAGCGTTTTCATTCAACCACCTCGTTTCCCCTCCCCAAAGAACCCTGGTCGCTGAGCCAATCAGGGGAGGGCTCGCACGCCTCGCAACGCTTCCCGCAACGAGGCGTGTACCGTTACAGTCTTCATTAGTCGTGGGATTCTTCCGTTTGTGCTGTCTTGCATGTACACTTCCAGTACTTCGAAACAACCTGTACGTATTAATGAAAGTCTGTCTAGAAGGAGTGTTTCGCTCGGGGTACCTTTCTTCATAAAGTAATCGGGCCTGCACTGCATTTTGTCTACATTCACAGTAAATCGTGATCATATCACACTTTTCAGTAATTGAATAAGACGGAATCGCATTTGGAAACATGCTGATAGTAAATAAGAATGCTGAATAAAAATAACATTGAAGGACCTTAGTATGTTTACTTTAACAACGACCATACTATGTTTACTATTTACTACAAGTCTCAACCGTGAGAAACGTATTCTGCTTTCATATTCTAAATCTTATACGTTTTCTCTGTCTGTGACCTTGAATTACCTTGGAATAATTATTGTCACTGAATTCCTAATGAAAGGGACTATCATTGTAGGTGTTTAAAAAGGGGTGGTTCCATTTTAAAAAGTGAAGATCATCTTGATATCTCTTTAAAAAATGACATAAAAACAAAATTCTTTTTTTGCATCATGTCAGCCCCATTGTACCATTCAACTTTGTCCTTACCATGTTTTACGTATCTTTAGAAACAACAAAGATATTTGAGGTGCAAACGTTAGGTGACTCACC
Organism: Halictus rubicundus; assembly: GCF_050948215.1. NCBI lineage: Eukaryota > Metazoa > Arthropoda > Insecta > Hymenoptera > Halictidae > Halictus > Halictus rubicundus. The sequence goes on from NW_027488569.1 coordinate 1,820,315, forward strand.
CTGTATATACGCCCGTCGTATTCTGACGATGTTGGATGTTGGAGGTAGAATAACAGTATATTCTGTTTTCCGAACTGTTTACAATACTCGCTGCTTATTATTCTATTGATAACGCGCTCGTGTTCGCGCCTATTATATCGCGACCTTTAAGCTATCGTGCCACCGCGTAGGCACTCATGCGAGCCCTGTTCTAGCTCCACGTCTGGGTCCCTTTCGTATTTGGCGATCGTACGTTGCTCACGTCGCGATGTTATCGGTGGTGGCGCGGATTCGTCGCGATTTTCCCGAACGAACGTGAGTCGTCGTAACATACGAGCACCCCGCTGATTACTCAGGAGGCGTGGCCGTATGGTGACACGTACGAGGCGTCGGACAGACAGCCGACCCTGAGGATCGCCTCCGTCGTCACTTTGCGGTGGTTTCGGAGGCTTTCCGGTATCGGTGGAAACACTTTAACCGCACTAACTCTTTTACGTACCGGGTCGCGATTATCCCGCACGAACGTGAGCCGTCGTAACCCACGAGTGTTTCGAGTACCTGTTATCGACTACTCGACTTGGGAACGATATATGTATCTCCTTTCGTCTCCTTTTAATTATTATTAAATTACGGCCGTTTATTGCCGCCTGCAAGGTTTTATAAATCCGCTGTCGTGCGGTTTGCACGACACTTCCTAAGTTTGAGGTTTGTTCGAGACGAAGGGACGCAGTCGGTTTGACTGTGTCATCCCTGAGTCGGTTTGACTCGCTCGCCGCGTACCGGACCGCCCGAAATTCTAGAGACCCGAGCTAGATCGCTCCCAGACGTAGAGTGCTCCAGTTTCGTCGCGCATCGACCTCCTTCGATCCGTGTCGCGTGGGGATCGATGCGCGCGCATGCTATATATATATATATATATATATATATATATCATTTATTGATTCCCCTCGGGGTTACAATCTTGTTAACACCTCCTTTCCCCCGCTCTCTTAACCTAATCTTAACCCTAGTCTTATCCTACTTAATCTACTTAACTTAACTTAAACTTAACTTAAACTATTTACATTATATACACGCCTGAGAGAGAGAGAGAGAGAGAGAGAGCGCTATCTTACAGATAGCAACACACCTCATTCTTGTTTTCCCACTCCCACACAAACATACCTCTCTACTCCCCCCTTCCCTACCCTCACACACCTGGACCCCCTCTTCCGGTTGCTCTCCCACTATCATTTCAAATTCCTCTCCCATTCACTCCTTTTCCATTCACTCCCCGTCCCACTCGCCCATACGTCCTTTCTCTCCACTCATCCACTTTCCTCATCCATTCCTACCCCTCGCCTTCATCCCCCAATATTTCCCCCACCATCTCCTGCCAGCCCCTTCTCTCATCTCCTCTCATACAACCCTCCCACACGTGCTCCCACGTCTCCTTCTTCCACCCGCAGACCCTGCACTTTCTCTCCTCCCCCCCAACCAATATTTTCCGCCCCTCATCTGACTTCCTAATCTGTACCTGGCTACCCTCTGCCATCTGCTTTCCCCCCACCCTTTTCCCAGGTAACCCGGTAACCCCTCCCCCTTAACCCTCCCATACCACTCGTTGTATTTCGCGCTCCTTATCCTTTCCCATCTCTCCTCCCGCTGCTTCCTCCTTTCCCTCTTCGCCAACCACCCACTCACTTCCTCTATCCTCTCCTCCATCAACACCTCCGCCTCCTCCATCCACCACCCTCTCTCTTCCCAAAAGCGCCTCCTCTCCATCTCCCATCCGGTCTCCTCCCCTCCCCTTCTGCCCCTGCCTCTCACCAGCACCCAACACCTCCTAGCTAGCTCTCCCCCTTTACCCTCCCTCAGCTTCTTCTCGTAGCCCCACGCCCTTAGCCCCGCCCTCCCTCTCAGCAACTCCCTCTGTAACTCCTCTCTTACCAGGTACCCCGAGGTGCACCTCTCTACCCCTAGCACCCACCTCAAAAACCTCTCTTGCAGTCTCTCCAGTCCTTCCCATTCCCTCCACCCCAAATCTCCACCCCGTAACTAATTACCGTCCACACCAACTTATCAAACAGCCAATACCCTCCTTCCCCAGTCGTTACCAAACCTCCTCTTCCCAATCCCCAATACCTGCCCCATTACCGCTGCCCTTTCCTAATTCTGTCTTCCACCTGCTTCCTCTGCCCCCCGTCCCTCATAATCACATACCCCAGGTACCTGAACTCCTCCACCTCCTCCAACACCTTGCCCTTCCACCTCCAAGTCATCTTTTTCCATCTGCCCCCCCTTCTGCATCTCATTATCTTCGACTTCCCCGCGTTCAGTTGCAGCTTTCTCTCGTTCAGATATTTCTCCAACCCACTCATCATACCCCTCAACCCCTCTTCGTCCTCCGCCACCATAGCCACGTCATCCGCGTAGGCTAGTGTGTAGACCTTCTTTCCCCCTAGGTTTACTCCCCCCACCCCACCCCCTTTTTCCAACACCTCGTCCATGTCCGCCAGCAGCAACGTAAACAACATCGGACTTAGCGGGCACCCCTGCCTCACCCCCTTTGCCGTCCAGAATTTTCCCCCTCCTCCCCTCCCACCCTTACCCTACCACTCGTCTCCCTCAACACCTCCTCGCACCTCTCCACCAGCCCTTCCCGTATTCCCCTTTTCCTTAGTGCATTCATCAGAATTTCCCTATCCACCGCGCGCGCATGCTAATTAGTGGGGAATCCTGCGATCCTTCATTAAGACAAGGATAGCAGGGCGGTCAGGACGTCGTGGTGGGGGCCAGCGTCGATCATGCGACACGCCGCCCGATCAATACACATTGAATTTTATTACACATTGTTACACATTGAATTACGAGAAATCTGAAATTTTATATTTAATTGTTAATCACATATCTGTTAACGTTGTAAATAATACTAAGAAATATACATAGATATTAAACCCACTGGAAGACAACAAAAACAATATTTAATAACAACTCTTTTACGATAAATGAACAGTTTTCGTTCAATGGACCACTGTCGCAAAAATTCAACAGGCATTTTTCTGACAATAGTTCAATGAGCGCTATGAAAATAATTTATGCCACACAAAAAAATTGTTATTAAAACATAAAGGATTAATAAATCATTTGCTTTTTACATTTTTCTTTATTGTTTGGATATATTCCGAAATATTTCACCTACAACTTCAAATACTCTGTAAGCTTCGCTAGATTAATTCTTGGAAATTCTGAAAGTTGATATTTAAATTTAAATTGCAGCCAAGAGTGACCGAAATTGACCGAGATTTTTTACACAACGTTAATTCCATATTTCACCTTGCCAAAACGATCAGTGCTAGACCAAAATCTCTTAAGGCGGTGGCCCCGGCGCGCATCCCCTCCCTAGTTCCGCACACCGTACACGAGATTTGCAAGGGTACGGGAGACACGCTCTCATTTCTTAATAATGCAAAGATAATACTGTTTTGTAGTCAAAAGCGTTAGATAAAGGTTCAGTCTAGGCGGCAAAGGTCCTCAGAAGTCCTACTTTTGCGTTTTTTGCCGTAATTTGCAATATCAGCAGCATGCTGATTTCGTGTGTTGTCGAGTGACATTATCGTAAATATCGAGAGATTTAGAGCTCGTATGGAGTTCGTAGGACCTTTCCCGCCTAGCGGGAACATATAGGATCTCAATGCAACGCCAATCACGTTGTATGCTTACGTATTAATCAAATAATTGCGGGAACCCACAAACATTGCATCATTGAGGAAAATTGGATATTTCATCAAAATATAGTTCCGGCATTTTTCGTTACGAGCGCTGTACTCTGTTCCCGATCTCTCTCATCGTCAGCAGTTACTGTATCGGTAAAACAGAGGCCTATAGGAGCATGCGCGGCGCGACAGCGTGGATGGCGCTGTCGTAGCTTCATTCGAATAGCCGTGCCGGGGCACACTCACACACCGCCTGGTCGGCGTGTACGTGTGTCTACGCGGATCGCAAGGGTCCGGGATGCCTGGAAATATTTCCCAATAATGCAGAGACGGGACTTTTCCATAGTGAAAAGAGCTAGATAAAAGTTCAATCTAGGCGGGAAAGTTCCTCAGCAGTCCTACTTTTCCATCATCGAGAAATGATTAGCAATATTCGGCAGCATGTTGTCCGCCAGAGAGGCCTGTAGGAGCATGAGCGTCTCGTGACGCCAGGCGTGTTTCGAACGCCTCGCGAAATTCACATTTTGGCCTCTGAATCAAAATAACTAGAGGGTTATGAAATCATTTCAACGGAAAAATTGTGATTTCATTAGTTTCTTTTCGCATAAATCGATTTTTTCAAATCCTGAGGTGACAGACAAATTTTTTGATCGGATTTGGAGTCAGCGTGATAAAGTCTACGAGAAAAGATGTACAGAAAGTCAAGAAAAATCTAACCGTGCATGGCATTGGATAAATCACAATTTTAGTTAAATATTCCAAGTTTATTTTCAAAGTTAAAACATGTTTGTACCATAGTCTCTCTATTTTTCCCTTATTTTGCAATATTTTAACTTCTAAAAAAAAATCATAGCTCTATCTCATTTCTATCGAAAGTTCTTTGAGTTTGACAGAAACTTCGTCACTTTGTCAAATATAGTGTTACGAGTATCGATATGTTACGATATCGAGACATCGCGCCGGATTGTCTTCGTTGTATCGTCGTCACTAAGACGACGCGGCTAACTTCTCGGTTTTATATGTTGTATACATATATAAAACTTTGGAAAATGCCGACTTGAGTAGTAGCGAAAGAGAGAAACGAAAATTGAGAGAGAAAGCTAGCGACTAGACATGTTTGCCACATATCATCCTTCGCCTCACTGTTGCCATGTCATCAATCCCGTAAATGTACAAGCGTTTCGTGAAACTGATTTCTGCATGAGCCCGATTCAGCCGACCAACACATGCTAACACGTACATTGCCAAGGGCGCGTAGATATATGCAGGACTCGTTGTCACATTACCTTTGCAGTTTTTCGCTAATATCTCTGAAATGAAACTGGAACGGCGGTCACGTGTATGCAAAAGCTAGGGAAATCATTTGATTTATATTAAATTGAATCAGTTTATTCTTAACATTATAATAATTTTATACATACATTACCAGGACTTCTTTTAAAAAGAAAATGAGCCGGAATTTACTTCCTGTCAGAAAGAAAATTATATTCAAAATGAAATTTTATGCCACGAAGCGCATAAAAAATTAAACAAAATTTATCATATTTTTTTACTTTAGATGTCAAATCTGAAGACAAGAAACAAACAAATACAAATTTACAACTAAAGACTAAACGTAAAATAAACTTGAATAATATCATATATATAAAAGTTTATAGCATTTTCCAAAGTTTTATATATGTATACAATATATAAAACCGAGAAGTTAGCCACGTCGTCTTAGTGACGACGATACAACGAAGACCATTCGGCGCGATGTCTCGATTTCGTAACATATCGATACTCGTAACACTATATTTGACAAAGTGACGAAGTTTCTGTCAAAATCAAAGAACTTTCGATAGAAATGAGATAGAGCTATGATTTTTTTTTTAGAAGTTAAAATATTGCAAAATATGGGAAAAATAGAGAGACTATGGTACAAACATGTTTTAACTTTGAAAATAAACTTGAAATATTTAAACAAAATTGTGATTTATCCAATGCCATGCACGGTTAGATTTTTCTTGACATTCTGTACATCTTTTCTCGTAGATTTTATCACGCTGACTTCAAATCCGATCACAAAATTTGTCTGTAAGCTTCAATATTGCAATGAGCAGTGTGAAAATTGTCTCTCTCTCTCTCTCTCTCTCTCTCTCTCTCTCCTAAAACTACCCTCTCCTCCGTCTCTGCATTTGTGGTGTCGCGTCGATCCCGGAATTGGGGAGAATCGGCTCGCGACTGGGTAATGGTTTAACGGCGAATGATTGTAAATTCAAACTCCGGAGAACTAGTCTTTATTTCTAAAATGCAAGACTCGGCTTGCCTTCGGTAGCTTCTAAGCAGCTCGGTGCTTGAAAGAATTCGAATTCTCGATAGCTCTAGACAGCTCGGTGTACTAGTAGTCAGGTTGGTGTATCAGACAGTTCTGTTGTTGTTACAATATTTTGGAATAAGGTAGGCTCGGATGTGGGTGTGGTCTTAGGAAGTTGTCTATGATTGGTTGAAGGATGTGTTTGGAAGTGGTGGAAAATTAGGAAGAGTGGGAGTGGAAGATACATTTGGTTACAGGCGGCTACGGCTATAAAACTATAAATTTCGGTACGCTAACGGTTCGCAGGCCAACATGTGATCGTCAGCTGAGGTTGTTCGGATTTTTGACTACGCCAAACTACGGTAGGTTTTTTTATGGCGGTCATGGTCATTATGCCGCGGGTGGTTGGTCTAGTTGACCTTCACGGTCGTGCAGATGTCCCTTTGCAGAGGGTTTTTACGACGGAACAGCATTATTGGGAAATTTTTCGAGGCATACCGGACCCTTGCGATCGGCGTAGGCACACGTACACGCCGACCTGGCGGTGTGTGAGTGTGCCGCGGCACGGCTATTCGAACGAAGCTACGACAGAGCCATCCACGTTGTCGCGCCGCGCATGCTCCTATAGGCCTCTGTTTTACCAATACAGTATGTTGCTCGATACTGAACTTTTTTTTTTATTTTATTGATACTGAACTGTGGAAAACATTCCTAGCTCCCCTACTGGACAGAAATGTTACTATTTAGCTTCTTCTAGCGGCCGTTCTTTCATAGCGTGACGATCATTATTTTGTCGGGGTCAGGTTCGGTCGGTCCGCCCCCCTTAACAGATTTTTTATATGTTTCCACAAAAATAAAAAACAAGCGTAAAACAGATTTCGGATTAGCCCATATTACTTAGTGTTTAACACCTTTTTAAAAAAATTATTTTTGTCAAATAAGCGCTGTACCTGTGGCAATTTTTCACAAATTTTCAAACAAACTCGTTGGATAGTTTCGTTTTCACGGAATTTTTGTCGCTTTCTGGCCATTTGACACCACTATGTGGCGCGGCATGGTAACGAGCATGCATAAAGAAAACGTATACCACAATTACAATCTGGAAAATAATTAATTTGTCTTTAATTGATTTCTTCTGTAGATATTCAAAATGGTGGCCAGGTTGGATGGAAGACAAGAATCATCCGCCGATTGTGGGCTCACGACCTGTCTGCGTTGTGATGAAACGCAAATTCCCATGCCACGAAAGACCAGACTCACTTTGCGTGGCTGATTATTTCTTTTGGGATGCCGAAGACTGTGCCACTTTTACGAAGGGCCACTTTTATATTTGCAAGAGACCATACGATGACATCGGTATAAAATTCTTAATTTGCTTTCGAAAATATTGTTACATCCGTTCTGACATATGTATGTTGTCAAGGACGCCATTTTGAACAACTTGACATACTTATCCGTATAAATAATACTACCGGGAGTGACGTGTTTTTAATAATAGATAAGAGGATTTCGCTTGAGTTATTATTTACATGTAAACGTTACAAGTAGTATATAAGATTTTAAAATCTTATATATTATTTTTGTATATTCTCTTTGAGATGGTATAGTTCAAGTTGGTTGGGGTTAGTGAGGTGAAGGGGTAGATAGGGCCGGCCGGTCCTAACGGCTGCATCGATTTTTGAGGCATTTAAGCCTATCTGACTAAAAAAGCTTCGAATAAAAGTTATTCAATACTTTGATCAGTAAAAACCTGAGGTCGTCTTGACTTTTTCAAATGACATTATGTTTTCTTCCAAAGGCCATTGTATAGTAGGTCGCTAAATTCGCTTTTTCATCAGCTATAACAATATGAAGTCAGAAAAACGTAGTGCCACTTAAAAAAGTCAAGGTGACCTCAGTTTTTTATTGATTAAAATTTTCTCTGAATTTTTATTATTTCACTCGATTCCTATCAAAGTATTGAATAACTTTTATTCGAAACATTTTTTTGTCAGATTGGCTTAAATGCCTCAAAAATCGGTGCGGTCGTTAGGATCAACACCCTGTATACGTACAGACAAATAGCAATGCACTAGAATTAATATATTTTTGTTAATAACTTTTTAATAAACAACGAGCCACGGCTAAAACCTTTTGAGGGTTACTCAGGAGGGTCACCTAACAACACATCCCTAGTAGTATTCATGGTTGGCATTTTTTGGGACCTTCATTGCACTATTGATTAGCCAACCGTTAAAAATGTCGCCTATTATTCGGGTGAGCCAACAATCATTGCCAAAGTAGGCCCAACATCACTAAAATACGAACGGTCAACTGGGCCCGCTAACATATTATTCTGATTTTTCCTTTTACGGTATATCATAAATAGTATATAAACAATGTATCTCCGGGGTAAAAATTGGGAAAGACGGACAAAAAATCTTCATACTCAGTTCGGACGTGAACTTTTCCTTTTTTTTAATTTTTTATTTGCTAGGATTTTACAATGTTTACCGGAGGTGCAAATCAAAAATACTAAAAACTACCTTAATATATACCAGGCTTATAAAGTGGGAACGTATTTGGTTCGTCGCTTCATTTCTATATTAGTAAGAGTAGTACAGTAGGGGGGGTTTATTCAACAAATATTCTAAGACAATCTTGTCGCACGGTAAAGTTGTCACAGATCAAAAAGAGAAAAATGAAAAAACTAGCATTAGTATCTAGTGTGTGTGTGTTGGTGAGAGAGTGTGTGCGTGTGAGTGAGAGGGAGCGTGTGCGTATGTTAATTCCCAGGCAGGACTAGTTATGAATTTTAAAGGGAGATAGGACGCAGTTTTGAACCTACCTGCATACATCGGCTACAGTTCGGGAAAATAAGGATTGTTTAAATAAATGTTTATCCTTATTTTTGAGAAAACTAAAATTATCGATTTATTTTAGAAATGATTCTGAATCAGCTGCCCCCCCCCCCCTTTATAGGCTGGCCATTGTTTCAAAGTTTGTTCAAAGTCATTGTTCCATTGTTTTTCAAAGATGCAGGCTCAGGAGTCTTTACCTTGCATCTTTTTATCTTTTTACTGTCTCCTGACTAGTTAACTCTATGCTGACAGGATCCTTTTACTATGAAATTGGAGTATTTTTCTTATAATTTGACACCTTTCCTGTTGGTTCTCAGGGTTTAAATCGAGCTTTATTTGCGTGTCTTCGCAGGAAGATAAGTTAAAGTCTTGTTTTCCGCGTTAATTTACTGCGTAGTCAAAGTCTTTAAATACATCTGACGAGTGGTCCAAAACGAGATTTAGTTGTATCAAGCGGGTGATCCATAGTAGTGGTTTCTGGAGTAATAATATTATTGAAACACATTCCGCGGACAACCCCACGGGCCTCGTGTTTCGTTTTCAACGGTTAAGAAATAATTTTGCAGGTACTTCCTTACTATTTCTTTACCCATGTTTTAATTTGAATGGATCTTGGTTTCTTGAATTTGGAATTTATAAAATATGAATCCTAGGGATTGATATTGCCTTGTGACTCCTGCGAAATATATTCTTACATTTCCTTAAGTTTTTAGTTTTATATGTAATGCATGATGTTTACATATATAATGTTCCTTAAAAATTATGATGCTTATTTTAATACTTTATTTCTATATCTTCCTTCTCGCGTAACACCATCGAATTTTCGTAGCAATTTGTTTATCTGATTAATTATTCATTGGCAGTCGAACCACCGGACGTAACAGCGTGTGAGATAATGAAACTTACTCTAATATATAGGAGTAGTGTGTGATTATTTTAAAATTAACATATTGCGCTAAAACTAACTGCGGAATTAATGAGCTACGCATTTGTTATATACAGTTATACATATACATAAGGCGCGTATATACTCATAACACTATAACGACTGTCTGATTGTACATAAAAATTGAAAGGAGCAGCGAGACGATTATATTAAACAGCAAACAAACAACATTTTGAAGTATCTAATTGAAACTATTAGTCATTCAAGACAGCCAAACGAAGATGAAGAACATACGGCAATGAATCGTATCCCTTTGGAAGAGGAAAACCAAGGGTTGAATACACCTGTGAACGAAAATGGAAACAATAGAAAAACGAGCGATTATGAAACTCATCAAGAAAAAGATATTGAAAATATGTAAATTGAAGCACAAAAAGAAGAAAACAGAAATTTTGACATTGAAGATCCTAGCACATGGCCAATTGACAGAAAACAACAAACAGTATATTTAATAGTTCAGCATGGTCCTGTACAAGTTACTCAATTTAACTTCCCTAAGAACGAAAATAACAAAAGTTACTAGAGAATACTGACAAATGGACAAAGGACAAAACGAAGATGGCTAATTTATTCTAAATCTAAAGATAAGGGTTACTTGTTTCGCTTGTAAATTATTTTCCACTACTGATATTTCTTTGGGGGCAGACTGATTTTGCGATTGGTCTCATTTAACACAGCGAATCAAAATGCACGAACGATCTGCGGTACATTTACGAGCTATAAACGAGTGGCTTCAAACTGAACAAAATTTTCGCAATATCAATCTACTTGATAACGAGTGCGAAAAATTTTTAAGACTTGAAGCAGCACGATACACAAGTTTTCCAAAGAATAACTGCCGTTATTTTATATTTGGTACAACATAATTTAGCTTTCCGAAGAAGTTCCGATACTTTGTACACACCGCACAATGGTAATTTTTTGGGTTTAATGCAATTAATTGCAAAATTTGATTCTGTTCTATATGATCATTTAAACAGAACAGGCATAAAAGGACATCATTATTTATCGCATTCAATTCAAAACGAATTAGTAAGTGCAATGGCAAAGAAAGTACAAAAAGTAATTATCGATGCAATAAGGAGAGTAAAATGTTATTCCATTTTATTGGATTGTACACCAGATGTGAGCCATCTAGAGCAATTATCGGTTGTTCTTCGTTATGTCAACATAACAGACGAAGAGTCTGTTCATCATGCTCATTCTGAATCAGTTGGGAATAAAAATATCCGACTGTCGCGGACAAGGATATGACAACGGTGCCAATATGAAGGGAATATATCAAGGAGTACATACAAGCAAATATATTACGTGTAAATCCAAAAGTGTTTTACGTACCATGCGGTAGTCACAACTTGAATTTGTTATTGGGAGATATAGCAAAATCATCAACCCAAGCACTACATTTTTTTGGTGTTTTACAAACGATTTACACGATATTTGCAGCATCGACATCGCGTTGGGATGTTCTAAACAGAGTTGGGCAAAATATTTATCTAAATAAAGATTTCGAATAACGAATAAAAGATAAAAAAATTTTTATTCGTTATTCGAAGGTTCGAATAAAAAAAGTATCTTTATTCGACGAGTATCGGATAAATAATTTTATTCGACGAGAATTTATCCGACGAGTAAAGATAATTTTTTTTATTCGAAGCGGATTTATTCGAACTTCGAATAATTTTTTCATCTTTTATCTGTATCTTTTATTCGAAGGCCATCTGCTTACATTGTATGCTGTTTGGCAGTCGCTGGGTCTTCGACGTTCGGCGCTCGTCGGTCCTCGTCGGCCGTCGTCGCCGTTTATTCGCCGAGCTGGCAAAAGTTATCCGAAGATTTATTCGAAGCCTTCGAATAAAAGATACAGATAAAAGATGAAAAAATTATTCGAAGTTCGAATAAATCCGCTTCGAATAAAAAAAATTATCTTTATTCGTCGGATAAATTCTCGTCGAATAAAATTATTTATCCGATACTCGTCGAATAAAGATACTTTTTTTATTCGAACCTTCGAATAACGAATAAAGATAAAGTATCTTTTAATCGAATCGGCATTTAAATAATTTTTTATCTATGATAAATAATGCCCAACTCTGGTTCTAAAAAACCACGTTGAAAAAATTACACCTAAACCATTGTCAGAAACTAGGTGGGAATGCCGTTTTGATAGTGTAAAGGCTATTCGATTTCAAGGTCACCAATTTCGAAACGCCTTGATTGAAATTTACAACAACGCATCTGACAATAAATTGAAAATTTAGATTTTGTCTATAGTGCGCAAGATAATATATAAACTTTATTTGATTCCCCTAGGAGTTTCAAATCCTTAAATCACCTCCTCCTTCCATCGCCGCTTTTCCATTTTCACTTTAACCTAATTTAGTTTAAACGTAAACTTAACCTATATATAATTCTATATATACAGGGTGAGTCCGAAGAAACAGAACACCTGAATATCTCCGTTACTTTTAGTTGTACAAATAAACTTCTTAGGACAAAATTACACTGTTTGAAGGGCCATATTTAACTGTGTAAGGGAAAAAATTTTCAAGGTCATTTTTTAATGAGATTTCAAGGTCATCGATGTTTTTTTAAATGGAATGATATATCTTCGTTAATGTAATGTTGTAGCTGACAAAATAAAGAATTCATCCATGTAACACAATATGACCTACAAATGACCTTCAACCCAGAAAAATGGAATAAATAAAATTCAACGTGTAAGATGCATTTGCTTTATTTCTGTTACGCAAAATGTTCAAAAATATTACCTTGAGCTGCTATACATTAAAATGTATCGCAATACACAACATAATAACAGATTCGGTGTTGACAGGAAGACATTTATGATATTCCTTCACCTATACGTTCGTACAGAATTGTGTTTATTAACTACTAATTACTCTGAAGACCTTCTTGCTATCAGATTTCCACTGTTTCTAAAATGTCTAATCTATCAGTTTATCGATGAACGTTTCACAATGCGTTACTCGAAGGAAGACAAGATTGATATGATTTTCATTTATGGAGAAAGTCGTCAGTGTTTAAGAGAAGCAGTGCGGTTGTACAAGGACCGATTTCCTAATTGTAATTGTCCATCAGTTTCCGTTTACTCCAATTTGATAAATAAATTCCGTGAAACTGGTAGTGTTGAAAATAAAAAATGTACGAAGGTGAGGACTTCACGGCTAAATGAATGTATAGCAGCTCAAGGGAATATTTTTGAACATTTTGCGTAACAGAAGCAAAGTAAATGAATCTTAGCTGTTAATTACACATTGAATTTTATTTATTCCATTTTTCTGGGTTGCAGGTCATTTGTAGGTCATATTGTGTTACATGGATGAATTCGTTATTTTGTCAGCTACAACATTACCTTAACGAAGATATATCACTCCATTTAAAAAAACATCAATGACCTTGAAATCTAATTAAAAAATGACCTTGAAAATTTTTTCCCTTACACCGTTACATGTGGCCTTTCAAACAGTGTAACTTTGTCCTAAGAAGTTTTTTTGTACACCGAAGAGTAACGGAGATATTTGGTGTTCTGTTTCTTCGGACTCACCCTGTATACGAAAACAAAAAAATCAATTTGAAATATAATAATTAACATGTTTTTAGTTTTAGCAACGTTTCTAACGTCTGTAAGACGATATTTAAATGATGGCAAATATTGGTTGGGGTAATGTAGTATTATCATACGTAAATTTCTTGGTAATTAACCAACTATAATAATTGTAGGCGCAACGTTGGATATTCGTTGACAAATTGTCATAATTTTTCATCGCATACCCTATGTTGGGGATTTGTAGGCAAAACCACTAACCATATCCCAATTAACCTCTAACCGTTGCATACCGTTGACCAACCATAAATGTTACTAGTATTCAGAAACATGAAGAAAACTCAATTTTGATGTAGCGCCTGCCTATGTTGACCGCCTGCAGATGTTAGGGTCTAAGGTAATAAAACCTACCCTGACTTTTGCAGGATGGCAGAAATTATTTTATTTCCGAAATGACTTTACGGGTGTAGAAAATTTAACTACCCCATCATAAACGTTGCCAGCCGAGTACCGCTGGGGCCTGTCCGACCGCGCGGCACGCGCGGTCCCGACAAGACCTTTTTTCCAAACATTTGGCGACCACCTTTGCCAGTGACCATGAAACAACAGATGCGGGATTTCCTACCCCCGCGAAGCATAGCTCCGCCTTCCTATTTTCGGAAAGGTAACGCCTTTCCGAAGATCAGGATATAAAGGGAGGAAATCCAGAAAACTTTCTTCTTGTACCTCTTGCATTTCTCGCGCTTCTTGCTAAGCAGTCTACGTACTTCGTCTGTCGGTCTCATTGTACATTGAACACGCGATTAAATAAACAGACTATCCTGTTAAATAAACTGTCTCTGTTTTGTGGCAACACAACCACATTTGAATATAACATGTTTTTGTTTGCAGTAACATTTCTGACGTCTTACAGTGAAACGGATCGCGCCAATCTAGCTGGATAAAATTCAAAAAGAGCGATTTTACTACATTTATCAGTTGATGCAGTTACAGTTGTATCAAATATGAATAATGATCACATTTTTATAAAAATTGATCTGGTTTTCATAATGAAACAACATATTTTAAGTTATTTATAATGCAATATAAAATACAACTGATTTTAATAATGGACTTAGACAGTGATATATGCATGCAATAGTTTATTTAAAGATACGATATTTTTAAATACGTACTCAAGTGATCATTATTCAATAATTCCTTCCTTGCGTCGAAACAAATAACCGCACGCTGTTCACTAAAAGATCGAAGAATTGGTCGACAGGTTTGGCATAAAACCAGTGGGAATTATCAATTGTTTTCTGCGTCAAAGCATAAGATTTCGTGCCCTCTGTTCCATACGAAGCAGCCAAATATAATTAATAAAAATTGAAATATTTTGACCTACGGCACCTATCGGCAGCTAAATTTAGTCACATTTTGAATCAACGAATCACCGAATACATTACTATAAGAATTAGCACCATCAAGCAACAACAGCATTTTGCAGGCCTACGTAAAGTTGAACTTTTACGATCGTTGTAGGTAAAACCACTAATCACATCCCAACTAACTCCCAAACGTTGGCTACCGTTGCCCAACCATAAATGCTACTAGAGATATCAAGGTAAAGGTCCATTGATGATGGGTTCTCTAAACGCAGTATTTACCAAAATTAAAATAATCTAAGGCAAATGGAGTTACTTACAGTTATTGACAAACTAGGTAAATGATTAGAAACTGGCGAGTTTATCTCGTAACCAAACTGGTATACGTGTAAGGATAATTACTTTTAAAAAATTTGTATTTAATCTTATATCATTCTCTAATTATTTAAATAGGTTGCGTTTACGGGAAAGGAGGCCAGTACGCGGGAAACGCGAATGTAACAGCAGCGGGGAAACCATGTCTTCCATGGAGTGATGAAAAAGTAGCCCATTCGCTTTCCATACTTGTTAGTTTCCCTATTTTACGTTTTTTCTTTTTTGACTTTAGTGTGCTTTATTTTCTAACTTATCTAAAGTGTTCAATCAGTTATCATTTTGTGTCTAATGATGGTTTGAGAAGAATGGAATATTTATGTTTTAGACTCTTAATAGAGAAGTCAAAGAAAAATTGAAGACTCATAATTACTGCAGAAATCCGCAACCACTTAAAGAATCGAGTCCATGGTGTTTCGCAGGACTTAAAGGGCAGCGAGAATATTGTGACATCCCTCCTTGTGGAAATATTGGTATGTACTACATACATATTTACAATCTAATATTGATGTAGTTTCCATCTTACAATACAACTTCGATAGACTATGTATTTCTCACAATCAAAATTAATAATATGTGTCATTATTGTTCAATACTAACGCTCTATAACACTGTCCAACACCTTTATTTTGCAATACTTATTGGGTGATTCTTATAGACATTGTCATACTAAAACCAAATCCGAAAGCAGAATTGCTCTATCACGCAACGTATTCGAAAAATAATGGGTTTTGTATATATGCGTGATTTTGATAAAAAATGACGTGTTACGCAAAAACTAAACATGCGAGAAAGTCCAGGTTCTTAATTAATAAAGTCTAGGTTGTTAATGTTTGAAAAAGAGCGGCCGCGGGTACTTTATACGCTCTATTTTTGTATTTATGTGAAAAATCCTTTATCTAGGAGGAATTCACTATACAGGTATGCATTCTACAGACATTCCTGGTAAAGTAACCATTCACGAAAAGTATTTGCTTCCTTTAGTATATGAGCAGGTTAAGAAAATATTCATTGATAGCTTGTGCGCGACGCATTCGCGCCAGATGGCCATTGCAGCCTTTTCTTGATTCGCCAAGGCCATCGCTATGCGTAGTCGACGTTGGTACCACTCAAATGTCTTTGCTTACTATGCTTAATTACATACATTTTTTTTTTGTCTTTTTGGGTGTCAATCATTACACAAAATTATGAAAATACGAGTTTCATTCACATTTCATTGTGGAAATGCTTAATAAAGAAAATTAAATACAAAAACTCAGCTATTCCAGATGTAAACAAAAAAAATCTTTCCGCCTTGCTTAACGCTTGTACATGGTATCCCAATTTTCAATAATAAGTGTCCAACAGTAATCTACAAGCATCGCACATAAGTCTTTATCACATAAATCTACAGGAACGAAATTTCTAAAGTGCCTATTCTGACATCCTTCGAAACAGCTTATTAAGATTTTTTCATTTAAAACTAGCTACAATTTCGAAAGACCTTTTTAATGCGACAGATAATGTGTTTATTCGTTAAACATGTTTCGTCTTCCAATAGCATTTTCAAGATTCTTTTCCCTTACATTCGTTGACACGGTTTATTAGGTCCTTTCAATTGAAACTAGTTTACAAATACAAAATAATTGTTTTAGTGGAGCAAGACAATATCCATTCTTCAAATGGATGTTGCACCCTTAATAACATTAGGTCTTATTACCTATAAAATTAAATTTTCCAAATCAATGCTGTCGCTCCATACAGGAATAAAACTATTAATACACTTGCACACAATGGGACGTTTGGGCCTCTCCTCAGCGACCCAAAGGTTATGACGGTTCGCTTGCTCTCATCCACTTCGATCGCCTTGTCACGGGACAATTGTCGTAACCCGGGAATTGACAATGGTTACTTCGTGATTTCGCGAGTTAATACTTCGGAAATAACGTATTCTGAACCGTAGTACGAGATACGGAGTCGGCACGGTAGAATAACAGCGCGTGGCGTAAGGTATTCACAACTGGACTACTTTATTGAGTTGGCGTGGGCTTTATATACAGTTTTGGGGGTCCGAAAGGGCACGTTATCTTTGATGACGAACCTTGCGATCCAAAGGGCATCTTGATGAGTGTTCTATGCGTCAGGAGAAGATGACGCGTATGGTGAGCCAAGGAGTATACTCTATGCGTCGGATAGTTAATAAGATTGGCTTGACAGCCTGCTGGGGGTACCTGATGTACCTACATTCTGTAGGAATATTTTAACGAAACTCTTACGCCTTAGGTGTAGCGTATCGGGTGGAATAATTTAATACCGATTTCGCTAATGTCCTTTATTCTCTCTTAACAACTCTATACTCGATACTTCGTCAACGCACTCGCTCGCGACTCTCGCTCTTCTGACTCTAAGGCCCATGTTTTGGATCTTCGTTGGGTTCCGTAACGAGGAACCTTTAACTTACGATACGGAAAAAAGTGATAAATAAAATGTAATTTGTGGGAGAGCTAACTGATTTATTATACCGTCACAGCGATTCTCGGAAAAGAGGACGAGGGCTCGACGGATTGCCGTGTATATTGACGCGGCTCTCTCCCCTCGCCGCGCACCCCGAACTACTCGGTCCGCCCGAAGTGTGCGGGGAGAGAGAGAGACGAACCGCGACGACGGCCGAGTCCTCGATACAAACAAAAGTTTGGCAATCGCTAATTCGCTGTGTGTGCGTGCAGACCCACAGCAGCACCGAACAGCTGATTGCTCGAACAGCCCACTTTCATTCTTCTTCTCTCGCACTCTCATTCTCTCTCTTTCAGTCTCACATCCATTCGGAAAACCCAATCGGTCACGTACGCCCTGCGCTTGGCGCCCCTAAACACTTCACTCCTGTCAACAAGACCCAAACACGTTGGCGCTACGATGTCGCGTCCACAGTTATTCTAAACAATCACTCTAACACAGTGTCACATTCATAACCCTACAAATCGTACATGTGGAGATCGGAGCTAGCTGAAGAAGAGGCCGCAGAGAGGGGGAAGGGGTGGGACGCCAGACCCCGGAGTTAGTAATTAAGCGACCGCCGGAGAGTGAGGTTGTCGGGAGAGTGTCTCTATAGTGTACACCTGAATAAATAAACTGAGTGTCGTAGCCCAACAGGATCGTACGGCGAGTATTATTTAACGACCCTTGCATCGGTAAATCCCCGGTAGTAGCACATTTGGCGACGAGGATTTTTCACCTTCAATATTTACGAACCTTTGTGTATAAGAATACCAATATTTACGGAATAAATATTGGGGGACGGCTGTGAGCCGAGACGCAGTGTATTGCGGGACGGCTGTGAGCCAAGACGCATTGAATTGTGAGACGGCTGTGAGCCGAGACGCAGTGTATTGCGGGACGGCTGTGAACCAAGACGCATTGAATTGTGAGACGGCTGTGAGCCGAAGTGCAGTGTACAGTGAGAAGGCTGTGAGCTTATGGAAATGGCGTTAAATATATCGGGAATAGGAGTAAAACCATTTCTATGTGAAAACATAGACAAGAATGTAATCAGACTTGAATGGGAAAAATGGCTCCATTCGCTGGAACTTTACCTAGCATCTGAAGATATAACAGATTATGGAAAAAAAGAAGTAAACTAAAAAAGAGCAACTACAAGAGGTTGCCTACAGTTTGCCCGGTGCTATTGAAGCGGTGGACGCCGATAAGAAAAACGATGTTTTCAAGGTGCTAGTAGACAAACTGACAGAACATTTTTCCCCAAAACAAAACTCCACCTTCGAACGTCATCTCTTCAGGAACATCAAGCGGGAAGAAGGAGAGAATTTCCGTAAATTCGTACTAAGAAGTAGACAACAAGCAAAACGCTGTTCCTTTGGAAAAACTGAGAGCGAAGCAATAGAAATAAACATGAAAGACAAAATCATCGATAGCTGGTGCCCCACGGAATTACAGAAGAAGATTCTGGAGAAGGAGCGGACACT
Organism: Halictus rubicundus; assembly: GCF_050948215.1. Lineage (NCBI taxonomy): Eukaryota > Metazoa > Arthropoda > Insecta > Hymenoptera > Halictidae > Halictus > Halictus rubicundus. Next base: position 1,839,337 of record NW_027488569.1, read on the forward strand.
AGACGAAATTATCGAATTGTGCCAAGTACATGAACAAATAGCGAATCAATCGACAGCCATGAATGCAAGTTTACCAGGACCGAGTACATCATCGAACACGTACGCCTCAATAAATAAGCTGGGATTTCAAAAAAGAGGACAATCTCATCAATGTATCAGATGCGGAAAATCCGGACACACCGACAATATAAAAGCATGTCCGGCAAAGGATGTGAAATGCCACAAGTGTGGTTTTCAGGGCCACTTTGCTAGATGTTGTAGAACGCGTCACCAAAGGAAAAGACCTGCTACCCCAGAACGATCCGAGCAAAAACAGAAACGATTTAAATCAAGGATCAACTATGTCGATTCAAGCGCCTCAGCATTCGAGGCACAGGACAAGATTAAGGACTTCGATTGCTTCAAAATTGACTCGGAAGAAGGAACCACAGATAACTCTGATGATTTAATCGAATGCCTTATTGGGGGCGTACGCCTAGTAGTACTCATAGATTCTGGGTCCAAGGTGAATGTAATAAAAGGCAAAGATTGGGAATTTCTTTCCAGGAATAGAGCAATTATATGGGATCTTACCGAAACCACAGATGTTCTAAAATCGTACGCATCCGGACGTACACTTGAACTTAAAAATAGATTTGTAACAAGAATCAATCTGGTAGGAAAAAAGGAAATCGTCGCACCATTCTACGTAGTGATGAAAGGAGACATTTCACTGATCGGAAAAGATACAGCAAAACAACTAGGAATATTAAAGCTGGGATCACAAGCGAACGGACCGGAGGAAGTAATACCGTCTCCGAAGATAAAGAATGTGGTAGTGAAACTGTCCATAGATCCTTATGCAAAGCCGATTCAGCAAGCGGTGAGAAGAGCACCGATCTCAGTGGAAAGCCTGGTTGAGGGCAAGCTGGAGGAAGCCTTGCGAAGCGACATCACCGATTGTGCTTATCTTCAAACCATCAGGGGATATCAGAATCTGCGTAGACATGCGCAGAGCTAATGAAGCCATCCTCAGAGAAAACTATCCACTACCTACATTTGACTCTCTTACAACAAAATTAAGGAGAGCAAAATATTTTTCACGGCTGGATTTATTAAGTGCGTATCACCAACTTGAGTTACACGTGGACAGTCGTCCCATCACTACATTTATCACTCACAAAGGCATGTTCCGCTATAAGCGCCTCATGTTCGGAGTGAATTCGGCAGTCGAAATCTTTCAAAGAACCTTCGAGGCAATATTATCACATTGTGTGAACTGTCTTAATTATCTAGACGACATAATCGTATTTGGTTCAACCGAGAGTTTCTTGACGCTGTCGAGCATCCGCTGGTACCAGCTGCAGTGGGGGCGTGATCCGGCGGCACAGGTGGGAATCGGGTTCCTCGAGAGAGCGTCGGCGACAGTGTTATCGGGATCGCGGCGATAGCGGATTTCGAAGTCCCATTGACCGAGTTCCATTGCCCATCGGGCGAGCCTTCCCGAGGGGTTGTCGATCTTCTCTAACCACTTTAGGGACTGGTGCTCGGTCAGGACGACGAAATGATAACCCTCGAGGTAGTGCCTCATTTTCCAGATGCCCCAGCGTACGGCCAGGCACTCGAGTTCGGTTGCGGAGTAATTCCGCTCCGCTTTGTTGAGCGTCCGACTTGCGTACGCGATCACGCGCTCGCCCTGCGCGCCGGGTTGCGTCAGGACGGCGCCGAGGCCTTCTCGGCTCGCGTCGGTTTGCAGCGTGAATTGTTGCCCCCAGTCGGGAACGGCCAGTACCGGAGCCTCGGTGAGTCGCCGGCGCAACTCTTCGAAGGCGGCCTGCTGCTCCTCGCCCCAGTTCCATTTCGTCGCCTTCTTCAGGAGACTGGTCAAGGGCGTGGCGGTCTGAGAAACGTCCGGTAGGAAACGGCGGTACCAGGACAGGAGCCCGAAGAAGCGGCGTAGCTCCTTTACGTTTGTTGGCCGGGCGAGTTGGGCCACGGCGGCAACCTTCTCCGGGTCGGTATGCAGTCCTTCTTGGTCGACTATATGCCCCAAGTATTTGAGCTGCTGACGCGCGAAATGGCATTTCTCCCAGTTCGGCCGCAGGTTCGCTGCTCGGAGCCGCTGGAAGACCTCTGTCAGCATACTCATGTGCTCTTCGAACGTTGGACTGGCAACGACGATGTCGTCTAGGTACGCGAAGGCGTACGGTGCGAGGTCAGGCGAAATGACGTTGTCCAGCAGTCGTTGAAACGTTGATGGAGCGGAGTGCAGGCCGAAGGGGATGACGGTGAACTCCAGTAGCCCTTTGCCTGGTACGGTAAACGCGGTCAGCGGCCGGCTGGCCGGTGTGAGGGGAACTTGCCAGTACCCATTCTTCAGGTCGATCGTCGATAGATGTCGGGCGCCTCGCAGTTTGTCGAGCGTGGCGTTGATATGCGGCAGAGGGTATGCATCCTTCTTTGTTACCCGGTTTAATCGCCGGAAGTCGACGCAGAATCGGTACTTCCCGTCCGTCTTCCTCGCGATGACTATCGGCGAGCTCCAGGGGCTCCGTGACGGCTGGACAACCCCTTCGGAGAGCATCTTGTTGACTTCGTCGTCAATAATGGCCTGCATCGCGGGATTACGGGGCCGATATCGCTGTTTAATCGGCGTCGGTTCGAGAAGCCGAATCTCGTGCTGTGCCAGCGGTGTTACGCCGCGGACGCCTTCGAATGAAACTTGCTGCTGGCGGATGAGCTCCCGTAATTGTTGGTTCTGGTGGTTAGTCAGGTTGACTAGTCCGGCAGGAGTCGTCAAGGCGCAGGTATTTCTGGCGGTTTCTGGGTGGCCCGGATGGATACGACGTTCCCCGAGGTGGATCTGGATCTGGTATTTCTGGAATATATCCATCCCTAGGAGCATGTCGTAATCTAATCCCTCCAGGATGTAGTACGGGTGGCACATGGGAATGCCTTCCACGGTGGCGGTTCCCCGGACGCTTCGGGTGAGGTCGGCTCTCGTGCCATTGACCATGGTGGCGACCGTATTCTCGGTTTGTATGTGCCATCCCGATGCGAGGCAGCGGCGTGCCAGCGGGCTGCTGATAAAAGAGCACGCCGACCCAGTGTCTATGAGGGCCCGGGCCCGGTGGTTTCCTATGGTGACGGTGGCATAAATGCGGTTGTCAATAAATTCTGGGGCCGGACGAGGTGTTACGGTGGTCCGGCCCGCGGATCGTTTCCCGTCCGATTGGTACGGGCGTGACACTGGCAATCCTTCGTCAGGACGTCGTCTTGCCCGCAAAAGGAGCAGAACCGGACTGCGGCGTTGGTACAGGAGAATCGGTCGTGTCCAGGCCGCTTGCACCTCCAACAATGAGCCGTGCGTTGGTAGGTGCCGGTAACGGCGAGAGTCGGCCTGGTGCTGGTACTTCTCCCGGTCGGGGCGGAACGCGAGCTACGGGCGTCTAGCCGGAGGTCCTCTTCGATTTCCTCGACTCGCTGTATCAGCTGGGCGGTGTCGTTGAATTCGCTGCGCCGGATATGCACGCGGAGCCCCGGGCGCATGTTGTAATACAGCGTGTCGAGTTTTCGTTCGGTGGTATATCCCCCACGCCGGCGGATAAGAGTGACCATGGCGGTAACGTAGGTCCGGATCGGTTCGTTTAGGCCTTGTTGCCTCTCGGTGATTTGGCGGTCCAGGTTCCGGAGTTCCCGGGGTGGCAGGAAGTATCGTCGGAGCTGGTCCTCGAGCTCTTCCCACGAGGAAATGGTTGGTACTATATCTCGGTACCACAACTGAGCGTCTCCGCGAAGGAGCTCAGGGAACCCGTGTAATAACTGCTGGTCGGTCAGACGGTACGTTCCCTGTAGTTCTCGTACGCGCTCCAAAAATGCGTACGGGTCTCGCCCGTCGAAATGGCAGTTCCATTTCCTCGTGTGATCGAGGATTTGCGTAGCCGGTACGGCCGATTCGTAGGCCGGCGGGACGGCTGGGCGAAGGGGGGTCGATGCGTCGTCCCCATCGAGCCCGTTGACCAGGTCGTTGTGGAATTCTTCCAGGTCTCGTGTCCGATCGACCTCTTCCTTATACCCGGGCTCGTCTTCGGGTTTGTCCGAATAGGCTTCGGGATTCCGGCGGACGTAGGCCACCAGCCTCTGCCTCAGCTGGACCACGGTGCCTCCGGTGCCGGTTCCAAGTTCGCGGAGCTCCTGCTTTAATTGCTCCTTGGTGAGCCTGTAGACCCACGAGACTCCCATGCCTCGGTCGTGGGTGTACTAATCTTCCGGACGGGGCGAGGCTTTCTCCCAAAAATGATAAGGGATCGCGGCGCGGCGGTTACTGCGCAGCGTAATTTGATTCGGCCGGAGAGAAAGAATTACGGAAACGCGAAGTACTAAATTTACAATTTACGTCGAACGGGAACGCGCAGCTTAAATCTAAATTCCTACTTCCTAAGTGTCGCTTCCTATTGCAAAAATACAGCCAGTCCATGTTCGGGCGCCATGTAACGGTTGCGTTTTCCTTCCTTTCGCGGTTAAACGCTCGCATAGGAAAACGCAACCGTTACAATCTTTAATAATAACTGTGATATAAACTGTATTATGGAGGCAGTTTTCGTAAAACTCGTCTAAAATGGCAAATTTTGATGGTCTGTATCTTTTAAACAATTTCGAATCACAACCCCCCCCTCCACCCTCCCATTTTCACTTGGGCTACAACATATTTCAATTTCATCAAAATTCGAAATATATTCCCAAAGAAATGATTTAATTCACATGGAATGATCCCTTTCCTAAATTGGATATTTCTTTAAAAAAAATAACAACTACTATTCTCGTTTTTACAATATATGTGTAATTTACGTATAATATAAGAATGTGTGATGCTGTTTCACCTGGTGGCAAAAACGATTCCTATCTCCATGACGTTGTAGAGCAGAGATACCGATAGTTTACCTAAGGAGCTGTGGAGCCCCTAAAAACATTGCTTTTCTGCCAAGCACAGCAGGGAATTGTCAACGCGCTTTCGAAAGGCCATCTGGAAATAATAAGACGTTTAAAGTTATGGCCCCAATGACGGGACGACCTTAAGGTCGCCACACACAAGACAGGCAAGATGCCGAAGTTATTTGGGCGTCTAGATTCAAGAACAGGGGTTAGAAATTTGCCGACCGAAGAATGGTCTTCGTGCCAGAAATCTTTTCCGACGTCGTTGGGGCCATAACTTTGAATGTTTTATTGCTTCCAGATGGCCTTTCCGGTGCCAGATGGCACTTGGCCTTGGTTGCGAGCACCTCGAGCCATTATCCATAATGACCTAAAAATTATTTATGTTCTACATCGTTCGAAATCGAGGATTTCGAAAGGGAGTACCGTATTTTTATTTTCGTAGGCCTTTCGGGTGAATTCGTCTAGACACGCGCTTTCATGTGATATACAAAAATATACAGCATTCCATTTAAAAACTTGAAGGTCGCTTTCATATCTAGCAAAATAGTATAAACAAAAAAAAAAATTACACACGCCATTGTGTTGCGTATAAAAAACAGTACCACTTTTTCCTTTCATTTTTTTCTATTATTTACTATTTACGAGAAAAATGCTGGCTAGTAATAGCGTGAACAACCTGTATATTAATAATTTCATTTTCTGTGAATAATTACACATATATAAATAATTTACCAATATAATTAATATACTTGACAAGAAATTAACCATTTTTATAAAAAAATTTATTTTTAACTTTACTTTTCGGATAGGTATAAAACATATAGTAAAAGCAAATTAAGAATAAATAAAAATGATTGACATATAATTAATGCAAAATTGTATTATGCATAGAAATTGTTATTATATGATTATTAATAACAATTTCCATCCTCATATACATGCGCATTTAGTATCATACGCATTCTATGCAAAAGAATATATTTCATATCGTGATATTCTCAGTCCTTATGGGCGACGATTTCGGCCGCCCAAACAACTTTAGTATTTTGCCTGTCTTGTGTGGGACGACCTTAAAGGTCACCCGCAGTTCGTACGGTACGGGCCTGCGGTGGCTCGTGAAGTATGACCATGACAGGGTGCGAAACGTGCGATCGTGTCAAGGGAGCGCACAGTGCGGACAAGTGGGGCATATCTCACTACACGTGTATATCACGATGTACTGTTATGCCGCATCATCCTCCAACCTTATCTTCGCCCTTTCTGCCCGGTTGAGTCACCTATTTGACTGGACTAGGAACGGCGGAGTTACGTGTCCAGTGACACATACTAGGATTCCAAAGGTCTTTGAAAAAGGGCCATATAAGGAGCCTTCTCATCAAAGGACGATCACTTCCGAGTTAACACTTCTATTGCACGGACGCATAATTTCTCTAAGCGCGAGTTTCTTGTAAGCAATCTGTTGGCGTGTGTGTGGCCTACTCAATAAAAACTTCAGGTTATCAAGAAGACAAGGACTATTTCTCGAGAGAATCCCATCTTTCTTTCTTCACGGCACAACAGTACCATAAATTTCTTTGACAAAATTGCATATTAGGGGGAAATTGATATTATTAATCATTTAACAATCATTTAACAATGCTTTTTATGCATAAATATCGTTAATTTTTCTATAACTTATTAATGTTATTGTTAAATTTCATTTTTTGTAAATAATTATCATTACATATGCAGGATGTATAAAAAGTAATGGTCATCCATCCTAGGAGTGCATCTACACCTCTGGATCGGTGGACATTTGTAACAGATACTTGCCGCTAAAATGCTTATAACAAAGAAAATAATTGTTAATGTTTATTTTACATCAATACCTTCTAGTCATCGAGAAGAGAAAAAGCTTAAAAGGAACCATGTGTCGCAAACAAATAGTTATTGAAATACAAGCAGTTAAAGTTTTTGCAAAATTTGATTGCGTGCCTCGGGACGAACGACATTTAAAGGGACATTCGTACCAAGCTATTGTCTCCCTGCCCATTCGGATCATATTATTGAAGATGCGAAATATGAAAGAAAACCTTATATCCAATATGTTATACATACGAATACCAATCCTACATTATAAAATACTAATGTAAAGGATACTTACAAATGTTTCAGAATCGTCTGTTCCTTCGGCGAATCCACAGGACACTACCATTTTCTTAATAAAGTCTACTTAGTAACTGCACGTTCTCACATATATCTAGTGAGAAATATTGTTCTTGTTCTATTGTTCTATCTATTGTTCTTAGCGAATTATTTGACGAACTGTCATATGCCCAATTTCAATCCGTCGAGCAATCCTATGAAGGTCCATTAAGGGAAAGGCACGTGCAAGAACAATAACCCGTTTCTCTTTTCGGCAGTGCACACGATTCTGTTCAAACTTTGTACACTTATACATCTCGATCTCCTGTTCACGAATATATACCATTGTAGCGGCAGATACTCAATAGTTTTCGAGATATTGACGATTAAAGTTTCATTATTTTCTATGTAATGCCGTATTTTTTCTACGGTACAACAAGGTTCGGTTTGGCGCGACTGCAGCGTACCAAGTTTTCAGCCGGACGACCAGTGTTCAAATCCTGTCGACTAACGCATTTTTTAAAAATTTCATTATGTTTTATCATTGTGTATTTATATTATCAATTTTAATCGATTAAACTTCAATATAATGATAAGTACCGATTTCATTTTGATAAAATATAGCAATCCGCCGAAAATTATCGGAAAGTAGTAACATATATCATCTCGCAATTCCAATTATGTAATCAACACGGATCAGACAGGATGTCAGTAGTAGTATGTATTTATTGTTCCCTTACGGGTTACACAGATATCTCGTTCCCTTTACATGTTCTTTCTTTTAATTTTCATTCTTTTCGCTTTCACTCTCTCTCTCTCTCTCTCTCTCTCACTCATTCTTCCTTTCACTCCTGTCTCCTCCTTTCTCGCCCTCTCCTTGGTACTTTCCGTCCTGTATTTCTTTTCTCTCCCGGTCTAATTTTTTCATCCACTCTTCCCCCCTCCCGTCCTCAGCCAGTATTTCTTTCGCCTTCTCTTGAATCCCTACTTCCAATCCTTGGTCCCTCGAGCATCTTTCCAACATGTGCTCCCAAGTCTCTTCTTCATACCCCCACCTTCTGCACCGTCTCTCCTCCTCTTCCCCCCCCCCAGTACCTTCCTCCCCTCATTTCATTCCCCAGCCTGTATCTTGCTATTCTCGTCCATTTCTCTTCTTTTGTTGCTTTTCCTAAGTATTCTGGCCTTTCCTTCGCTCGTATCTCTTTAAACCATTTATTATATTTAGACTCCATTACCCTCTTCCAGTTTTCCTCCTTCTCTTTCTCTTTCTCTCTTTTCTCTATCCTTCCCCACTCTTCTTCTCTCCTTTCCTTATCACCCTCCTCTAACATTCTTCTATTCCCCATATCCTCTATATATTTCTTCCTTCCTATCTCCCATTTTGATATCTTCTTTCCTCCTCTAGCTCTCTCTTCTATCTCTTTTAGGCATTGTCTGGCCCATTCGCTTCCTTTACCAGATTTCAACCTTTCTTCAAACTTCCATGCCCTCCTTGCACCCCTCGCTCTCATTTTCTCTCTCTTCGTTTCCTCCCTTATCATTTACCCTGGTGTTGTCCACTCTAACCCTAGCACCCATCTGATATATCTTTCCTGCATCCTTTCCACCTCCATTCTTTCTTCCTAGCCCCAAATCTCCACACCGTATGCCATCACTGGCCATACCAGAGCATCGAAAAACCACTCTCATCTCTTGTACTTGTCTTTAAAATATCTTTTCCCTATCCCCCACGCACTTTTCATCACTCCTCCTCCCTTCCTTGTTCTGTCTTCTATTTGTCTTTCCTGTCCCCCATTCTTCTTGAATATATATCCGAGATATTTTATCTCGTCTACTTCTTCCACCGTTCCATCTCCCCATCTCCACGTCTTTTTCTCTTGCCTTCTTCTTTCGAATCTTATTATCTTCGTTTTTTCTCTGTTCACCTCTAGTCCTTTCTCCTTTATATAACTTCTGAATTCCTCGATCATTAGTTTCATCCCGCTCTCCTCCTTCGCCAGCAGCACGAGGTCATCCGCATATTGCAGAGTATATAACATTCTTCCTCTAATCTCCACCCCACCTTTCCCTCCCCTCCTCATCCTTTCCTCTAAATCAGTCTCTCTTTCCTGTTCTCTATATCCTTGTTTATTCATTTCCTTTCTTATCTTCTCGTCTTCCTTCTTTACCTACGTTTCCGTCGTCTGCCTTTGCGCTTCTTTCTTTTCCCACACGTGGCGCTCTCCCTTCTGCTTCTGCTTCTCCTGCTCTCTTTTTTATTGTGCGCCTAACCTCACTTTCTTCTCTTATCTCTTTCTCTATTCTCCTTTTACCCATTCTTACTCTCCTTTCTTCTTCCAACTACTTTTCCGATCTTCCTCTACCCCTGATCTCACTCACTTCACCTCACCTTTATTTTCACTCGCTGTCTCAGCTCTTTATCAGCTACTCGAAATATCACACCTTATCTCCTTCTAACCGGAAACGGAACTGTCGACAGGATGTCAGTATCAATCAACGTTCGAAAGGACAATATCATATAAAGGAGAAAAGACCGCACTTGTTCAAGAAAAGGTAGACGAACTTATGTCACATCACACAAACGTAATAGTAACTTGTTCGAAATCCTGAAAGTTAACACGGGATATTTATAAGGACTTCTTTTTAATATATATTTATTATATAAATAATAATATATAATAATAGTAAAAGTAAGCTGTTAGTTGTTAGTAAATAAATACATGTTATTTATAATTCAAGATGCAATTCTATGCGTGAAAGGCTATAGCCGGTTTTGAGGGCCAAATTGGCCCTGGAAGGGATTTTATTCCAATTTGCGACATTCGATAGCTTACCAAAAAAGATACCTTTCAGCCAAGTTTCAGCCCGATACATCATCTGTAAAGGTAGTTATAGAGGAAAAACGAAAATCCAGTTTTTGGCCCATTTTCCCCATTTAATGACAATTTAAAATTCTGAAAAAAATCTGACACATGTCGGACACCAAACCACATACTTTGAGTCGTTTTCAGATTTTTCCGTTGCAAACTCTGGCTGTAAAAATCGAAAAACACGAAAAAAATCGAAAAAATGCAGATTTCATATGGAAATCTAAGAGTGACAACGACAGAATTAATTCAGCAATAAGATATTGTCCTAAGTATTATGCTCAATTTTTTTCAAATTCCTGCGATTGGTGCGTCATAGTAGGAAAAAATAAAAACCACTTGTTTCGGCGTTTTTTCCGTGAAAAACTAAGTTATAATTATCGTAAAAATATATTATGTAATATTAAACATCCCTAAGTTCAGAGAAACATCGTCCAGACTTTAAAAATTGCGTAATACAAAAAACGACAATTATACTACGCAGGATATATCCCAATATTTCGAATGTATTTTCAACGGTGCCGGTTGGTGCAGTAGCTATGGTCTCCGACTGCGGAACCGCTGGAGACTTTTTGGACCAGGTTCGAATCTTGCCCCGGTCCAAGTTTTTTTTTTTCTTTAATCAGATGTTTTTTCGATTTCTAACCGTATGATTGAGGTTACGCTATTGTAGAAACATTTTTTAACTATGCTTAAACTATTTTTTAATAATTTTCCGGAAAAATATTTTTGGAGTACTTTCAGGATTTAGTCATCTATGGGCTGTATTACTTATCTACTTAACATTCTTTTACATGGAAATAGGGATTGATTATTTTTGTGACAGAAAATATATACATGAAGTATTATTAGGAATACTTATCTGTAATAATTGTAGGTGGATTGGTGTGTGGTGGAATCATGTATGGCGTTTTCAGTCTTCGTCGCTATCTTCGTCAATTGTCGGTGTTTGTAGGGGCTCGCGTTGGGCGATGTTTTATGGCAGGGGTCTTGATGTTTTGCAGCAGGCCCAGTACGTGACTTTTGGTAGTTTGGCTACGGCGATGGGCCTGTCGTCGCCACTTGGTTCAATAGTGTTGCCGTCCGTGTCTGGGTCTCTTCGATGCAGTTCCCTGCCATAAAACACTTAAATTCGTTCGCCTCTTAGAATCAACGCGTCCGGGTGCTTGAGACTACAGCTCGAATGATTTGCAGATGTCTGGAAAAACCTAGGGTTCGGTCGCCAAGGATGTGTGGCCTTGGCGAACCCTTTTTTTTTTTTTTTTCCGTGAGGAAATGTTTTATACATACCCCGACTCCCTGGGGGAAGCCGGGGTTATGTGGGATTCTCTCCGGGGGGCGGAGCCCCCGGAGACTACCCACTAAAACCTCACGCCCACCTAAGCTAAAGGGGAGGTGCCTGGATCACGCGAGTACTCAACAGGACACCTCCCAGCTATCATCATGCCCCGGGGGAGGGGTTAACCTCCCCCACTGCCTACGCTATAAGACCCCGGGCGGAGGGACCCGCCCGGTGTCCCCATCCCTGGAGCCTTCGGATTGGGCTTCCCGAGCCCCAGCTCGGTCCACCCACAGCTCCCAGAGTCTTCGTGTCCCGCTCGGGGCCGGTGTCCCGAAGGAACCAGCCCCGGCCGAGACAAGAAGACGCCGCCACCGGAACGAAGGGCCGTCGGAGGCGTGATCCGGCACGCCCCGACCCTTCCTTTCCCCAAACCCCCCACGGATCCCCCTCCCCAATCTGGGAGGGACGGACCGACACCCCCCTACACCGGGAAACTAACCCGGGGGGTGTCGGCCTATCACGGGGGGAGCTATGCTCCCCCCCGGGGGCCCGGGTCAGCTCACACCCCGGGCCCCCGAGTTCACCGCCCCCAGTTGTGGGGGCATAACAGGGCGCGGGGAGACTCCCCGCGCCAGCCCCACTCCGCCCCCCACAACCGGGGGCACGCGTTGGCGCGGGGGAGACCCCCGCGCCCTCCCTACCCTCTCCGCCCCCCTCCGGGGGGGCACACGTCGGCGCGGGGGTCGTCCCCGCGCCCACACCCTCCTCGCGGAGCCCGGGTCCCGCTCCCGGGCCCGCTCGGCGGCCTCCTTCTGGGTCATTACTACCTCACAGAAGGAGGCCACCGCATTCCACGACCCCACGCTGTCGACCATGTGGTCGACTACGGTCGACAGCGCGAGGTCCCACCCGCCCACTGCGGCTCGCAGGACACGGCGCGGCCCGGCCCAAGCAGGGCACTCCTCCAGAGTGTGCCGCGCCGTGTCGACATCTTCGCCGCAGTGGTGGCACTGCGCCGTCGGCTCCCGCCCCATTCTGTGCAGGTACTCTCCAAAACAGCCATGGCCGGAGAGTGGCCTTGGCGAACCCTGGGCCTGTCTCAAGCACCCAGCCCCTAGATCCTCCCACCAAACCCCCGAAGTAGGGTTGAGACTTTAGCGTAGTGGGGAGAACCAAGCTTAGATTTTTTGTAACTCGTGTTCTCCCAGTCAGATCGCTCTAAGAAGTCAACCATTAGCAAAGTCACTTAGTGCTCTTCGACCCATACTTCGGACCGTGACTTGACTTCCTCTAGACGCTGTCTCACCTCATAGTCGAAATATAGTTTGTTTAAACCCATAGTTGCACCCTTAATTCATTTCCTTCCGATCAAGGAAGGTGGTCCTTCGTGCCTAGTAATCGTTAAATAGCGGGCACCTCGCAGTGCTAACACAACAGACGTCCGACCGATCGCACAAGATCAACCGCGTACATATAACAGTGTTATTTGGTCATTATTGAAAATTCTAGTGAGTATCTCTGCTGGCCGAACTATGTCCGTGTCGTATCGAGCATAAGATAAATAATAAATGATAGCAGCTACATGTGAGCAACATCCAATAGTGCGATTATCATTAGCACATTCACAACAATACCGTTTTATACCGGAATAACCAGTTGAGTTTGGTATATAATTTATGTTGCATTTGTACGTTCTGCGGTTGATATGTCGCGATTTTACTTCGAATTTTACAATATTATTATTTTCTATTAAATAACGGACATTAATTTTATTATCGTGTTCATCCATTATCTCGACCAAATACGAAACAGCTTGAGATAATTGGTATGATCCCGTGAAAAGTATCTTCAAATCGTCTTCTGTCATTTCCGGAAAATCAACAATATCGGTGGAAGATATGTTTTTAAACGGCGTTTTTCTGCGACAGCTGCCCGTTACTTGTAAAAGATATAATAATTTTTAAAGTCTGCACGATGTTTCTCCAAACTTAGGGATGTTTAATATTACATAATATATTTTTACGATAATTATAACTTAGTTTTTCACGGAAAAACGCCGAAAAAAGTGGTTTTTATTTTTTCCTACTATGACGCACCAAACGCAGGAATTTGAAAAAAATTAAGCATAATACTTAGGACAATATCTTATTGCTAAATTAATTATATTCTAGTCGCTCTTAGATTTCCATATGAAATCTGCATTTTTTCGACTTTTTTCGCGTTTTTCGATTTTTACAGCCAGAGTTTGCAACGGAAAAATCTGAAAACGATTCGAAGTATGTGGTTTGGTGTTCGAAATGTGTCAGATTTTTTTCAGAATTTTAAATTGTCATTAAATGGGGAAAATGTTTTTCCTCTATAACTACCCTTACAGATGAGCTATAGGGCTAAAACTTGGCTGAAAGGTATCTTTTTTGGTAGGCTATCGAATGGCGTAAATTGGAATAAAATCCCTTCCGGGGCCAATTTGGCCCCCAAAACCGGCTATAGCCTTTCATCCACACCATATTTCCTTATATCAGAAGCTTCATGGCAACGACTTTGAGAATCGTGTTGCTTTTTGTACATGAACATTGTAGCAAATACAAAGACATGAATATTTTATGACGTTCTCTTTACTGACGAAGCTCCTTTTTCTAACCATGGACAACTGAATACACATAGTATGCATTATTGGTGCACTGAAAACCCGAAGTGGCTTCGACAAGTTGTACACCAGCGCCCATGGAGGGTAAATGTATGTTGTGAAATCGTTTGTGATAACAAACTCAAGGTCACGTGAAGGTCATAATATTACAGGTCGTTGGATTCGTCTAGACCTCGGTTATCACATAGCGATAATAAAAATATATGATTCTATTTAAAAAAATATCGATGACCTTGAAATTTTGTAAAAAAATGATATTGAGAAAAAATTTTTACCCTCATCAAATTCGCCCCTTGAAACAGTATAACTTTACTTTGTGGAGATTTTTTGTACGACTAATAATAACCGAGATATTTAGGTGTTCCCATTTAAATGCCCCACCCTGTATACCTGCGGTAAAACCAACAAATGTAACTTTCCTCCTAATAGCAGAAATGTCGGAAAAATTCTGTTTTTGACAATGACTTCCCACAACAAAAAATCTAAAAAAAAATTGACGACAATGCCTGTTGTGGTACTTTATCGGGGCACTAAACAATAAAATAGCATGTTTTCATATTTTTGAGAAATGTACATTCTTCCGATTATTTTGAGGTTTTTCATTTTTTACGACCACAGTTTGCAAGACAAAAATCTGAAAAAATTTTCAAAAATCTGTCTTAGGATCCAAAATATGCCACATTTTTTTCAGAATTTTAGGAAGCATCAAAGTGTGGAAAATGCGCGGAAAATCGCGAAATCTAATTTACCCTGTAACTACTCTCACGAGCAAGACAGGGGGTTGAAATTTTGCTCAGAGGGGTTTTTCTGGGTCAGCTTTCGAATGGTTCATTAATCATTGAAAAACCTCTAAGGGTGTCGTTTTGACCATCTTAATCGGCTAGGCCGTTCGTTAATTTTTAAAGGTAAACTTTTTTTATAAAAATTGTTAATTACCTGTAAGTGCCCAAATATAGGCCATTTGTCCGCACTTCGAGAAAGCCTCGGAGTATATAGACAATAGACTCAATCAATTATCTACATACTCAACACAATGTAATTTTTTTCCAGAATCCCAGAGGTCACGGTTAAGCGGTCAATGTAAACCGAGGCATTTCGAGTGTTTGCCAGGAGAATGTATTCCTTCGCCGTGGGTTTGTGATGGGGAAGAGGTATCAATATTGACTATTTTTAAATTTCTCGCGAAAATAATAGAAAAAGTTAAGGCTGTTTCATTCATCTTTTTGAAAGCAGAAGATTGCGACTACTCTCCTTTTTACATATTTTAGGGTATTTTTCACGATGATGTTAAAAATTAATTTGAAAATTAAGTAGCACGTGTAACTGTTTACGCGGAAAAATTAATCTGACGTTAATGTATTCAAAATGTTTCAAGGACTGTACAAACGGTGCGGACGAAAGGGCTTGCACGTCACACATGGATCTTTTCCAAAAGCACGCTAAACATAAACTGGAAGGTCACGATGTGGAAAAGTGGTTGAACACACCATTAAAAACGTGTGCTCTTAGATGCAAGGAAGCTGATTTTACGTGTCGATCGTTCTCGCACAAGTATGTCAAGATTATTAACAGATTGATCTTAAATTTGATCGCATTGAAGTGGGTAGGTCACGGGGGGGGGGGGGGGGGGGTTCTACTACACGCACCTTCGATTTCCAACACTTAATGTTTTTATTGGCACAGATACATATAAATACTTAACGTGTATATCGCGGACTGAAACCCTGAGAAACGCACGGGCGCCGCGAAGACTCTCGCTTTGGCTGTATTGGACGCCAAGGGTGTGAAGGATCGTACGACCAATGTCGTCGTCTGAAAGTCAGGTTCTGCCTCTCTCGCTAATTTCGGAGGGCTATATATAGGGCCTTAGAGAAAGGCGGGTGAAGTCCCAAACGGGGGAAAACGGACGCGTGGAACAAAGGGTCCTTTTCCGCTAACGGAAAAACTGCCGGTCCGCCCGAATCTGGCTGCCAGATGCGGAAATCTGCGAGAGCCCGACTCGTGCTTAACCTTAGGGAAAACCCAGGAAATTAGGGACCGGGTAGTTTTGGAGGTACAGTCATGGCCGAGGCCATGCTGCTACATCATAATCATCATAATGCAGTAATTTATTTGTATTCATTTGCATGAATGTATTCGTTAATGCTTTGATTGCGTCGCGTTCTATCAAGTCCAAATTATCAGCACTTTGCTACGCAGTGTTCGCAAGGTAAATGTCGTGGCTGGCTAAAACAAATCGCGATCAGATTATAGCTGTAATGATAGTGACAAGGCGAGTGCAAGTCATCGATTCGGGTCATCGATTTAGTTTTAATTTTGCACATTTGCAGATTTTGTCCCTCGGTTTCTCGAGATTGTTACGAGCAAGGGCTGCGAGCAACGCGAGAGGCCGGCGAAGGGGTTATTACTCCAGGAATATAGTTTCAATTTGTTAGTTAGGTACGCGGACTCACCTAATGCGAAATCGGGGAGCCGCTAGGATAATAGACGTCGAGGACGCACCTGATGCGTAATCAGGGAGCCTCTGGGAGGTTGGAGTCAAGCACAGACGCACCCGATGCGAAACCGGGGAACTGCTAGGTGGATAAACCTTTGTGAACGAACCTAATGCGAAACTGGGGAGTGACTGGGAGAGACGCGCAGGCGAACTCGGTGCCAAACCGGGGAGCTGCTAGGAGGTTGTGTAACAGCGCGGATGAACCCAATGCGAAATAGGGGATCCGCTGGGAGTTGGATAACTCACAGACGAACCTGATGCGAAATCAGGGAGCTGTAGGATGCGGAAGAACCCAATACAGAATTGGGGAGCCGCTAGGATGGTATAGTTTTCGTGGACGAACCCAATGCGAAACTGGTTAATAGGAGATTATCCAGGGTATTTGCTATCAGAATCTTAATTAACGGATGCAAGAAGGGAGTGTTCTAGAGATTTTTATGTAAAGAAATCATACGGTATCTTCCATTAATAAAAGGAGGCCTGTTGTTCTCAGAAAAGAGATTAGAACTTCTAATTGAAGTAAACGTAGAGAAAAACTTCTTCATACGTAATAAGATATATGAATATATTGGCCAACACTCTTTAAATATTTATAATCGTTCTTTCAATATTTATAATTAAAAATTCGCTATTAACTGGATGATATGGCTGCAACGTACCAGATTTCATAATAATAAATTCTATTTAAATAAAAAGATTTCATATGCGGTAGACCCGGGTTCGATCTTAAGTGTACGGATAATTTTTTTCAGTTCCTTTAAATAAAATGTCTTTACTTACTAAAAGACTTACAAGAGTTTTATTTGCTGTAGAAAAAATATAAATAATTTTCAAATCAATTATTTTACTACAAAATAAATAATTTGCAAATAAATTATTTTGTAATAAATATATACTGAGATAAATAACAAAATCTGTGCTATTTTCGTTCAACAATAATTTTTATTTTTATATTTCTCTTTTGCAAATAAAACTTGTAAGTCTTCTAGTAAGTAAAGTGTTAAGTAACAGAATTGCGATCTCGCACACAATTATCTCTTTATTAAATTTGAACAACTAATATGAAAAGAAATACGCAAATTTGATATGAAATAAGATGACAAATAATCATAAACAATGTGCTAAATAACAGAATTGCGATCTCACACACAATTATATCTCTAATCAGACTTCCGCTTAGTCTACTCAAATATTTATACTCCGCCCCACTTCTTCCTCTCTTAAGGGGGCCGGCAGGCATTTGGCCTTGACTATCACGCTATGTTACGCTATGCCTTTTTTTCTAGACATTTTACCTCTTAAATAAGTAAGTAATTAATTAAAAATGCATACCACCGTGTTTGTACATGTCTTTGCTACGTCTGTATAGAGCCTTTTTTTCGATACGAACACTAAATCTCTCGAAATTAAGAGAATCTCTCAGCGGCAGCCATCTTGTGACGTCATACTTGCTTCAGAATTCGAATTTTCTGCCGAATATTACAAATTACTCCACGATGAGGTAGAAATTCGCAATTTGGGCTCTATACAGACGTAGATTGGACTTTTAGGAAACACAATTGACCACTTCTAAACTGCTCATTGCGATATTGAAGCGGCAGTTTGTCTAGATTTTGACCCTTGCATACGTATATGGATTTCAAACCATGCCGGCCACCTTAATAGAGGGGTTGAGCCCCCTCTCGCTGGCTTCGCTTGGCTTAACGGCCTCGGTTCGATCCTTACGATCTTACCGTGCTCGTGGACCTGGTTTCGGAGGGGTTTGATCACAATCCCCTCCCAGTCTACCGGGCCTAGGCTGTTGTCCATAACAACCTTACCCGTGGCCATCTGCGGGATTTCCGTCCATGTGGCGGTGGAGGTTTATAACGCTTAATTTGGAACACATTTTCTCCCATAGTAACACTCTATACATATACAGATCTGTCACCATACCATTCAATATTCGCACGCAATTTACAATATTTCCGCATTGCACCACTGCTACGCTACAAACTTAATTCTATTCACACTATTAATTTATTACGGTATTTGTTCGTCGTATACACATACATAATTCGTCTTCTACATTTCACACTGTCATCTCGCGCGAAGAGAGGATATCCTAGTAACATCTTAACTTAAATTATCAATTCGCAACACCTAACTAAAACAAACAATTGATTCGTAACATAAAGAAAGGCTATAACCGGGTTTGGGGGTCAAATTCGCCCCCGGCCCTATTTTTATCTAATTCGAACTATTTGATAGCCTACCAAAAAAGAGACCTTTCAGCCAAGTTTCAGCCCGATACATCATCTGTAAAGGTAGTTATAGAGGAAAAGCGAAAATCCAGTTTTTGGCCCATTTTCCCCATTTAATGACAATTTAAAATCTGACACATTTAGGATACCAAGCAACAAATTTTGAATCGTTTTCAGATTTTTCCGCTGCAAACTCTGGTTGCAAAAAGCGAAAAACACGAAAACAAAAATCGAAAAAATGCAGATTTCATAGAAATTCAAGAGACACTACAACAGATTTAATTTATCAATGAGATATTTTCCTAAGTATTATACTAAATTTTTTCAAATTCCTGCGTTTGGTGCGCCATAATTGAAAAAAATGAAAACCACATTTTTCGGCGTTTTTTCCGTGAAAAACTGAGTTATAATTATCGTAAAAATATATTATGTAATATTAAACATTCCTACGTATAGAAACGAAAATTATACTATGCAAGTTATATTCGAATATTTCGAAAGTACTTTCAAGGGTGCCGGTTAGTGCTGTGGCTATGGCCACCGACTGCGGAACCGCTGATTGGACCAGGTTCGAATCCCGCCCTGGGCCAATTTTTTTTCGTTAATCAGATGCTTTTTGGATCTCTAACCGTATGATTGTTGTTACGTCATTGTAAAAACATCTTTTAACTATGTTTAAACTATTTTTTAATAATTTTTCAGAAATATATTTCTGGAGTACTTTCGGCCTTTAGTCATTACGGGCTGTATTACTTATCTACTTAACATGTTTTTACATGGAATAAGTGCATCGACTCGAGCGCGACCAACAAGTTTCTAATTTTTGTCATACAGTCATGAACTGTTTTTTAAAGGATATTATTTCTCTCCATTTCGGTGTTAGGAAGTTTTCCCGTGAGCATATAATTGAAAATGAAACTTCTAATGTCGATGGGACATATATTCGCCATCAAAAGAGTTCGAACAATGCATACCAGCGAAAATCATACTCAGGTAAAAAAAGGTATCTTTATGTAAACCTTTTACCGTGTGCACGACAAATGGATATATCATTGGCATATTCCGACCTTTTTATGCCAACCAGAATGATGCTGAAATCATGCAGATTGTTCTTCGAGATCCCAATGGCTTGAAAACTCTTATGAAACGGGGAGACCTTTGTATTGTATATCGCTGTTTTCGTGATTTTAAATCACACTTAGAAGAGTCTTAGTTTCATGTTTTCATGCCTACATTAAAAGGCAATCGTTCTCAACTAACTAACTACTGAGGGGTCCCATTCATCTCGTAAAGTTACCAAAGATCGCTGGGTCGTCGAGGCTATACATGGCATATTAGGGAAAAAATACCGGCTTTTACACAACCATCTCGACAACAAACTTCAAAAAAACATCTGATTAAAGAGAAAAAAAATTGGCCCGGGGCGGGATTCGAACCTGGTCCAAAAAGTCTTCAGCGGTTCCGCAGTCGGTGACCATAGCTACTGCACCAACCGGCGCCGTTAAAAGTACCTTCGAAATATTGGGATATACCATGCATAGAATAATTGTTTTTTTTTTTGTACTACACAATTTTTAAAATCTGCACGATGTTTCTCTGACCTTAGGGATGTTTAATATTACATAATATATTTTTACGATAATTATAACTTAGTTTTTCACGGAAAAAACGTTGAAAAAAGTGGTTTTTATTTTTTCCTACTATGACGCACCAAACGCAGGAATTTGAAAAAAATTGAACATAATACTTAGGACAATATCTTATTACTAAATTAGTTTTATTCTAGTCACTCTTGGATTTCCATATGAAATCTGCATTTTTTCGATTTTTTTCGTGTTTTTCGATTTTTACAGCCAGAGTTTGAAACGGAAAAATCTGAAAACGACTCAAAGTATGTGGTTTTGTGTTCGAAATGTGTCAGATTTTTTTCAGAATTTTAAATTGTGATTAAATGAGGAAAATGGGCCAAAAATTTTCGTTTTTCCTCTATAACTACCCTTACAGATGATGTATCGGGCTGAAACTTGGCTGAAATGTATCTTTTTTGGTAGGCTATCGAATGGCGCAAATTGGAATAAAATCCCTTCCAGGGCAGATTTGGCCCCCAAAACCGGCTATAGCCTTTGTTTGTTTTTGCGCAATAGTTTTTGATTGGTGCCCTATCAAATATGGGGAGTCGAAAGCAGCATTTTCGACATATCTTATGTTATAAAATTTACGAGATAGAGGGAATAAAAGAATACCTGTTACTTTACAAACAACACTTCATATATATATTAAATACTTTGCTCAGTCTAACATATTTAGTGTAACACATTGTAGGGATTTTTGGTGTACAGGGAGTTTTCTTTCGAAGACGAAAGTGAAAGCAATAATATTTAATGATATAGAAAATTAAGAAAACAAAATTATATGATATGAACTCCCTCGAATGCTTTCTCACTCTAAACTCGTTCTCTCTCTAAACTCGCTCCTCGACCTCTCGCACGACTCTTCACGCTCTCACGACTCACAACCCCTGCTTCTCAATCCCCGAAAACGATCTCGCCACACACATACACTCATTCATACCGATAACATGGACACGCCCTCCTTAAGATCTACAGTTCGTAGGACCCACGAGTCAAGGATCCCACAATATTTTTGTCGGTCAAACTATACAAACGAAATAAATTAACTCAGCCATGTCTCAGGTCTCTCACACGACTCCCACCCAACCGAACTCTCTAGACTCATGCTCACTCTCTCTCCAACACGCACACCTATATCTTTAATCAGTCGATAATATAGGGATCGATTACTCTATACAACATTTTAGTCTATTGCTATCGAAAATGTAAAAATGCTGTTGAAGCAAGAAACAAAATTATTCGATGTGCATGGAGAAGATGTATTGATAGAACGCCGGTGCCAAAACTGGTTTGCAAAATTTCGTTCCGGCAATTTTGCTGTTGAAAACGCACCACGTTGGAGAAAAAAATGGAGAATATATATATATTGTCACGGGTCCCGCGTTTTCCGACCCGTCCGACGGACGAAAACCGGGGCCACGACGGGTTAGGCACGTTCGGCCGCGCGGAACGTGTTTCGCCCGGTGACAAACGGTATCCCGTAGGTTCGGCTTTTTCCCCGACGGAAGACTTTACCAGGTTCGGGACTCGAAACGGGCGCCAGACACTCGCAAGTGTCACACGAACAATTTCGAAGATTACGCGAGACGCTAATTATTCTGCCGAACCTACGAGAACCGCGCGAGGGCCTGAATAGCGGCAGCCTGGGCCAGGATTCTACGCGGAGGGAATGCGGGACGTTTCCCGCGGCGGAAAGGTTTCTCACGGAAGAAAGATAGACGAGAATGGGCTTCGACTTTACATTTATTAATCTTGCTGATTACAGAAGGCTGCCGGGGCGACCCGGCAGCGATGGAAACGAAGCCCGCGCGGTCTTGTACAATGATTCGACAGTTGGACGGTCGCTCGCGCTTATTTCTCCTTATTCTACTTTCCTACGCGTCGAACCCGATCGTAGGCGCGATGTACGGCAGCTACGAGTGGCAGTTAGCCGGTCGGGAAGCGACCGGGTTCCGATGGTATACGCGGCAGCAAATTCGAAATGACTGTGGCCGCCGGAATTAGCCGGAAACTGCGATACGGTTTTCGTCGCGTCGTCTCACCGTGGGACGTCCCCAGATCGGATTCGCCAAAAATCGGTAACGATACGGGCCCCCCGTCCGTTCACCGATCGACGGCCTCACCCCCTTCTCGATTCTATTCTGATCGCGATTCACGGCGAGCGAGGTTACGTCTTAAATTCGACTCGAAGTCCGGCCGATTCGCAAAAACGCTACCGAGCCAACGCGAAAATTATAATGGTGCGGAAAAAACCTGGTCGGCACTTACCACGCGGCACGTGGCTTCCTAGTCGCTTCGCTCTCTCTTAACGGCAGCTCTGGGCTCCCTAGCGGCTTATTTCTCCGGAATTCGGCAGCTCTCTCAATGCCTACCCTCGGCAGCGGTGATGATGTTCGAAAAAAATACTTTGTAATTTACGCACTGGTAAAGGTGACTAACCCGGACTAGATTCGGCAGCACAGTGCCCTACTTCGCGAAGACTCGCTAACGCGGAAGCGAGGCGTCCCCCACCATCCTACTCTTCCCTGCTCCCGCGCGACGCTCTAACCGATCGCTAGCCTTCGCGCGTCAGGGCCGCGTCCGGCGGTACGGGGCCCTCGGCTACGGATCTATCGGCTAACGCTTTCTTGGTGACGCGCGTTGATTGGCCGCTTCCCTTGGAGACAGACCGCTTGCCATTCCCTCGACGGGTGCGTGTAGCTTTTCGGGACGAGGCGGCGACGAGGTCGAGAAGATGTACGCCTCAGACCCGTAATTCCCCGGCGGCGCCTCCGGGTTGGTAGGCCCGGGCTCGGTGTCCTTCTCGTTGGCTTTCTGCAGGGCGTCCTCCGTAGCCGTCCCCTGAACAGTTTCCCTCCGGATTTTCCGCGTTCCTGTGAGCTGGGAAAAGGATCCGGGTCCCCCTGGGACCCGGCCACGGTCCTGCAACTTCGTGTCGCGCCAAGTGGCGCGGCATTCAAACCGCGTCAATTTCCGATCTGGGATCTCGGACGCTCCCAGGGAGATCGATCACGACCACCGTTATCGCGGTGGTGCTGCCAAAGGGCGGCCCGGTCTTTCGATCTCCGATCTGAGGGACGTGGACAATTTTGCCACGTCACAATATATATTATTTAATATATATATACAGGGTGAGTCACCAAACGTTAGCACCTCAAATATCTTTGTTGTTTCTAAAGGTAAGGACAAAGTTGAATGGTACAATGGGGCTGACACAATGCAAAAACAAAAATTTTGTTTTTGTCATTTTTTTGGAGATATCAAGGTCACCTTCACTTTTTTAAATGGAACCACCCTTTTTTAAACACCTACAATGATAGTCCCTTTCATTAGGAATTCAGTGACTATAATTAGTCCAAAGTCATTCAAGGTCAAGGACAGAAAAAACGTATAAAACTAAAATATGGAAGCAGAATACCTGTATTTTATAAATGTTCGAAATGATGGCCGTCTGCGTCGATACATTGTTGTAAACGAGCTCTGAAGGAATGTTGAACTCTGATAAGTGTATCCGACGTGATATTCGTACATGCTGTGATGATACGCTGACGCATATCTTCAACTGTTGTTGGAGCATCCGTGTACACGGTCTCTTTTAGCAGACCCCATAAAAAGAAATCCAGTGGATTTAAATCAGGCGAACGTGCTGGCCATGAAACTGTTCCGCCTCGTCCAATCCATCGGTTTGGATATCGAGAATCCAACGTTTCTCTTGCTACTCGTGCATAATGAGCAGGACAACCGCCATGTTGGTACCACATATCGTAGCGATTTTGTAAAGGGACATCTTCTAACAAAATTGGCAGATCTTCTTGCAAAAATTGAGCGTATTTCTGTCCCGTCATCATTCCGTTAACGAAATATGGTCCAATTACTTTGTCGTTCAAAATACCACACCACACGTTTACGCTCCATTGTCTTTGATGATCAATTTCTCGCAGCCAGTGCGGATTATCCACAGACCAATAATGGGCGTTCCGTATGTTGGATTATCAGGGGAAAAGGAACGATAGGGTTAAGAAAGATAGCTATTGTAAAAGAAACAAAATGGCTATTTTATTGTACACGTCTAGTGGGCAACGGTCACGAACCAACTAACTGAACAGTTGCCAGCAAAGCAAGTAGTGCGCTCTGGCGCCTTAATACTAAGTTCTTTCCCCTTCCCTTTCTTTCACGCAACCGCGGTGAGCCCATCGACGTGCGATAACCTTACTTCTCAACACTCCCGCCGTTTGAGTGCGTCGAGGATCCTATACCTAAACCATAACATAGATGCTGAAACTGTCTCTTTGGAAGTGCTTTGGTAAGTATATCAGCCAGCTGCTGATCCGTAGGAACATATTCTGCCGAGATTTCTCCACTCTCCACAGTTTCGCGAACATAGTGATGCTTAATGTCTATATGCTTCGTTCGTTTATGGAACTCCGGATTTTTGACCAATCGGATTGCACTTTGATTGTCTACTCGCAGAACTGTCGCAGTTACTGGTAGACACCCGAGATCGTTTAACAATTTTCTCAGCCAAATGGCCTCTTTCGCAGCTGCTGCTGCCGCGACGTACTCAGCCTCCGTTGTGCTGAGTGTGACTAGCTTTTGTCGTTGGGACGACCACGTCACAATCCCGTTCGATAGGCAAAACGCATACCCCGTGGTGGATCTACGCGTCTCCACGTCACTTGCGAAATCCGAGTCTGAAAACCCCTGTAACTCCGAGTTACTCCCGCCGCTTTTGTACATTATCCCGACTTTCGTTGTTCCAACCAAGTACGGGTAGATTCGTTTTACCGCTTGCCAGTGACTCTCGTTGTGATTGCTGAGAAATTTACTAACTGAGTTCACCGAATATGTGATATCCGGCCGCGTCACAATAGCAAGAAACATTAACGAGCCCACTGCTTCTCGAAACGGTACTGTACTTGGTTTTTCATCATCGTGATCATTTGGAACTAGTCGCGCATGCGGGTCGGCTGGAACACTTGCCGCTTTTGCATCGATCATCTTAAATTTATTAAGAATTTTCTTTACATACGCTTCTTGATGCAAGAACATGGTCTTCTCTACTCGATTTCTTTCTATTTGTACCCCGACAAATAATTTTCCATCCCCGATCGTAATTTCGAACGCGTTTCCAAGCGATTTTATCACCGACTCGAGGGCTTTACGTGTTTTTGCTGCAATGAGTCCGTCATCTACAAAGAGCGCTAAAAATACATCTACACCGTCTACCTGTCCTCGAAAGATACACTTATCGGCTTCCGCTTCCCGAAACTGATATTTTTCTAGGATCTCACGAAATTTTTCGTTCCAGCACCTGGGTGCTTGTTTCAAGCCATACAAAGACTTGTTCAGTTTACACACGAAGCCACGCTCATCTTCTGTCTTGACGTTGAGTCCTTCCGGTATCTCCATGTAGATCTCTTCCTTCAGCTCACCGTGAAGGAAGGCTGTTCTCACATCGAACTGTGTGAGCTCCAAGTCCTGTTCAACCACCATGGCCAGTAGAACTCTTAGCGAGTCGTATCTCACGACTGGCGAGAAGGTCTCCGTGTAGTCGAGTCCCTTTTTCTGTTGAAATCCTCGTGCACAAAGTCTCGCTTTGTACCGGTATACGTCGCCTGACATGTCTCGTATGACCTTGAACACCCATTTCGAATCTATGGGCTTCCGATCCGATTTCCTAGGTACGATGGATCACGTCTCGTTCTGGTCATGTGCGGCGAACTCTTCCTGAATCGCCTCGGCCCAACTTTCTGCCTCAGCACTGTTCATTGCGTCCTGAAATGTGTTTGGCGAATTATATTCAGCGAAGTCGATCTCATACCTTATTGGTGGTCGGATGTTTGCTCGGTCTCGCAGGTGTCTGTTGTTTGCCGGTTGATTTCGATTTTCTTCTCGAGGAACTGCCCGTTCCACGTTTCTTTCAGGTTCTCCCTGAGCTTCCTGGCGTTCTTCCTCCTCTCGCTGTTCGCAGGGTTCTGCTGCGTCTTCACTTTCGTCCGTTGGGAAGGTGTATTCGAGTTTTTCTCCCTTTATTGCCCCGAGCTGCGACTTCTCGTTGAATGTGACGTCTCTTGATACAGATATTTTCTTATTCTGTGGGTTATACAAACGGTAATTCGTCGAGTCGTTCTGATATCCGACTAAAATGAGTTTTGTGGCCTTCGGATCTAGTTTCTTGCGAAATTGTTTGTCTATATGCATGTACGCATCCGATCCGAACACTCGAAAATGGGATACATCTGGTGTTTTTCCAAACCAGATCTCGTATGGCGTTTTCTCTTTACCGGTCGCCACTACTCGGTTGAGCACGGTCACTGCTATACCGACTGCTTCTGCCCAAAGCGACAGAGGAAGTTTCTTTGCCGTTATTATTGTGCGTGCGCTCTCGATAATCGTTCTGTTGTCGCGCTCGGCTTTTCCGTTCTGCTGGGGAGTGTAAGGTGCCGTGTTTACTAGCTCAATACCACGAGCCTCGAGATATTGCTTCATTTCACGGTTGCAATACTCTCGTCCATTGTCCGTACGTAACACTTTCATCGGCTTGCCGAATTTGTTGTCAATCAACCTTTCGTATTTCTTGAAACTGTCGAAAACATCAGATTTGTGTTTCATGAAGTAAACATACCGAAATCCTGATGCGTCGTCCTTGAAAGTTATGCAGAATCTTGCACCGCCGATCGACTCTGTTGAGAATGGTCCACAGACGTCCGAATGTATGTATTCTCCCGGTTTTGTGTTTCGTTTTATCTCGTTCTTCTTGAACGGTAGCCTGTGTGCTTTTCCGAAAGCACACGATTCACAGAAGAAATTATCAGTGTCCGCTAATTTCACACCGCGAATTAGCCCCTTTTGCGTCATTTCGCGCAAAACTTTATTGTTCACATGTGCCATTCGTTCGTGCCAGACACGCAAGTTGACTTCTGAGACATTTGCTTCGCTCGCAACACTTGACTTTCTTGCTTTAAAAAGCATTCGGTAAATCTGATTGTCTTGTTGTACACCGACACCGAAAACTTCACCATCACGGCTAATTGTCACTTGTTTTCCTTTGAACAGGACATCAAAACCTTTTTCAGTGCATACGCCGACTGAAAACAGGTTCTTTCGAATCTTCGGAACGTAGAGCACGTTTTCAATTCGAGCTTCGCACCATTTACCGTTCACTAGTCTGTCGATGCGCACAGTGCCACTACCGGTAATGTCGCACACGCCGTTGTCCCCGAGCGATATCGTCTCGCCACTTCTTGGTTCAAACTCACTGTACCAGTCCCGTCGATAAGTGATATGCCTGGACGCACCGCTGTCGGTAATCCAGACATCGCTTGTGTCGACTGCCATGAGTCGTTCTACGACCTCACTACTCGGCACTGTCTCCGATTTCACTTGTCGCTGTTTTTGTTCACTTGTCGAAGCGACGAACGCACACTCGCGAGGATTTTCACCGGTATTGTTCTTGTCCCTTTTCTTTTTCCGGCAATCGCGAGCAAGGTGTCCTTTTCTTTTGCAATAGAAACACTCGACACTCGTAATTCTACTTTCGCGGTTCTTTTCACTGTTATTGTTTTGATTCGCGGCGAACTTTTTCTTCTTGTTCCCGCCAAGACTAACAGCGGCTAGCGCTTGAGTGACGTCATTGTCATCTTCCAGTCTTCGTTCTTCCTTCAATAATCGTTCCAAAACTTGCAAGTATTCTGCTTCCATATTTTAGTTTTATACGTTTTTTCTGTCCTTGACCTTGAATGACCTTGGACCAATTATAGTCACTGAATTCCTAATGAAAGGGACTATCATTGTAGGTGTTTAAAAAAGGGTGGTTCCATTTAAAAAAAGTCAAGGTGACCTTGATATCTCCAAAAAAATGACATAAAAACAACATTTTTTTTTGCATCGTGTCAGCCCCATTGTGCCATTCAACTTTGTCCTTACCATATGTTACGTATCTTTAGAAACAACAAAGATATTTGAGGTGCTAACGTTTGGTGACTCACCCTGTATATATTAAATAAAATATTTATACACTATAAGAAAATCGTCCCAGTAAACAATTTGCTTTTAACCCTTATCACTCGAATGGCGACTGTAAGGCGCCACTAAAAATTGCTGTATCATTATTCAAAATATTTTTTACATTATTAAATTTGTTTGTATTTAATGAATTACTAAACATTTCAGTACTCTACGAGTAAATTGCACCATTTTCGTATGTATAGCATGAAAAAATATATATAGAAGGGAAATATTCTAGGTCGGAAGAAATGTTTCATTTTAGAGTTAAAATGGCTTCGAGTGCAAAGGGTTAACTTTAATTAAATAAACGATTTATACACTATAGGATCATCGTCTTTCATTTTCCCCAAAGAGAACGAAATTACTTTCCGAACAACCCAATACGTAAGTAAGGCAGCCCGTAAATAACTGAAGGCCGAAAGTACTCCAAAAATATTTTTCCGAAAACGATTCAAAATATGTGGCTTGGTATCCGAAATGTGTCAGATTTTTTTCAGAATTTTAAATTGTCATTAAATGGGAAAAATGGGCCAAAAACTGAATTTTCGATTTTCCTCTATAACTATCCTTATTACAGATGAGGCATCGTGCTGAAACTTGGCTCTTTTTTGGTAGGCTATCGAAAGGCTCAAATTAAATTAAAATAGGGCCGGGGTCGAATTTGACCCCCAACCCCGGCTATATCCTTTCATTTAAAATTTATTATGTGTTTTCACTTGCGAAAAATAGATACAAAATTTAAAAAAAATGAAAAAAGCTATCCGTCCACATGGAATCGAACCCGGGTCTACCGCGTATGAAGTCTTTTTCTCTGTAAAATAGAACTTATTATAACTGTTTGTACATCCTGATGAAACTGTATTTACAAAAAATATTCTTGTTCTGATGGCGCGACGCGTCTAATGCACGAACTTTTACTACCTGAACTACTGTTTTAATACTGAAATAACGTAACGACGCACAGTGCGGACAAGTCGGCACTAGGGCTGTTACTTTGCTTCGAAGGTCGAAGATTTCGAAGCTTCGAAGCTTCGAATATCGAAGCTTCGATTGCAGAAAATTCGAACCTTCGATCCTTCGAAACTTCGAAACTTCGAACCTTCGATTCGTTTCCAGTTAACGGATAAAAGGAATAAATTTTCATAATTTGTTTCTATATTCACCATCTGAATTATTTCAATAATTTATTGTTAAGATAATATATTTATTATTTGAATTATCATTTCGATAGTTCACTGATAAAATAATTGTTTAAATAAATAAATTTTTACAATTTGTTTCTATATTCATTATTTGAATTGTTATTTCAGTTATTTATTGTTAAAATAACTTATTAAATAAATAAATTTTCACAATATGTTTCTATATTCATTATTTGAATTATTTCAATAATTTATTGTTCAAATAACTGTTTAGACAATGTACACGTATTTACATAATTAATATAGGAATACATTTCTATAGAGTATAAAAACTTATAATCTACGGAAATTTTTATAATCTATAGAAATGTGTTTCTATATTCATTATGTAAATACTTGTACATTCTATAAATAATTATTTAAACAATGAAATATTGAAATAATTCACATAATGTATGTAGAAACAAAATTTGAAAATTTATTCATTTAAACCATTATTTTAACAATAAATAATTGAAATAACAATTCAAATAATGAATATAGAAACAAATTGTAACAATATATTTATTTAAACAATTATTTCATCAGTGAACTATCGAAATGATAATTCAAATAATAAATATATTATCTTAACAATAAATTATTGAAATAATTCAGATGGTGAATATAGAAACAAATTATGAAAATTTATTCCTTTTATCCGTTAACTGGAAACGAATCGAAGGTTCGAAGTTTCGAAGTGTCGAAGGATCGAAGTTTCGAAGGTGCGAAGGTTCGATTTTCATCACTTTCGAAGGGCCCTTCGTTCCTTCGAATCCTTCGAAGCTTCGAAGTGTCGAAGCTTCGGAAAAGTAACAGCCCTAGTCGGCACATCTCACTACATTTTTATTTGACGATGCACGAAAATTTCCTTTGGCAGAACTCTTTATTAGCAGGAAATGCATATTATTATTCATTTAAAAATCATTTAACAATTTTTTTATGCATAAAAATAATTTTTTTCAACTTATTAATTTTATTGTTAAATTTAATTTTTTGTGACTAATTACCATTGCATATACATTAGTAACCAAATTTAGATTTTTGTAAAAAAATTTGGCCATGGAGGCACTCACTAAAGTGCCAAAAATCGAAAAATGTTATTTTAACTGTAAATGAGTGTGCAATAATAATTCTGCGTAATGGAAAGTTCTTACCAAGGAATATGCATTCTTTATACATTTAATAAAGTAGATTTATTTTTTGTACAAATTTTCAACGGTGGTTTTATTTGTTAATTGCATATAAAACTTCAAATTAACATAAAACTGTTGGGATTCAGGGTGGACTGTATAAATTTATTATACTTCTTCTCTAATTAACAATATATATTCTATATTATAATACAAGAAACTGTATAAAGTTACATTTCTCCACACGTGCTCAGTCTTTCTTTCGTTCTGTCTCGTCTTGCCATCCCCACCATTCACACTCTCTCCTGCGCCAGCGTCTCTCTTACAGATGGCGCATCGTTCATTGCCCGCGCTATATAAATGTATTATATTTCACAAAAACAAAAACGGCAAAACATGTCCTGAGATTTATGCATATTCGGATACATTACTTATTATAGTTTAAGAATTTCATAGTTTTGTCTGCCACTTTTTGCGACTCTCAATTTTATAAACTTGTTAAGAAGTGTCCATACCTTTCCTTCAGGATCTATCGTGGAAAATTTGTTATTTTCTTTTTAAATGTATTAGTTATATTGTTAAATTTCATTTTCTGTGAATAATTAACAATAAGTATACATTTGTAAACAAATTTGGTTGTCAAAATTTTGCCATTTGTTGGCCACAGTTACAGTGGGGAATTTACTGGAAAAGTTCAATATTCGTGTATATCACGATATGAAATACATTTCTTTTGCAAAACATGCGTATTAGGATGGAAATTGTTAATAATAATCATATAATAACCATATTTTATTATTATCATTTTTATGTATTTTTAATTTGTTTTTAATATATGTTTTATAACTATTGAAAAAGTAATAAGAATCTAAGGATAGATCGAAATGTGCAAGATCACGAGAGTCAATGATTTTGAGTCGCAATCAAAGTACGGAGAATGACTCGGATAGCGAAGCAGCAGCAGCATGCTCAGATAGCATTTTGTTGAGTTTATTCATTTTATTCACTAGTATTATAATTTGTTTAAGTTTATTATTGTCCGGACAATCGGACGTGTGGAGGGCGCCAACAGCGCCCTCCACTCCGAAAAAGCTTCCGTCCGGGCATGGCGATTCTGGCCCTCGAGCTGCAACTCCTCGCGCGTGAGTTCCACCCCCGGCGGGCGGCGGAAGGAGTGGGCGATCTGGTATAATTTCGCCCGCTCCGCCGCCATCACAGTGAAGGGCGGAATCACGGCGAGGAGTCCCGCCGCCTCGGTGGAGATGGTGCGGTACCCCCGTATGACCCGCAATGCCAGCCGCCGCCGCACTCTTTCTAAGAGTTTGCGGCTGGGCGTGCTGGCCTCGAGCGAGCGGTGCCATACGGGGGCCCCATAAGGGCTATAGACCGCACCACCTCCACATAGAGGCGGCGTACTTTCAAATCCGGCCCCCCGACATTCGGCAGCAGCCGCGCCAATGCGGCTGCCGTCCTCTCTAGTCGGGGGGCGAGGAGCTCGAAGTGTCCATCTAATCGCCAGCGGCCGTCTATGACCAGGCCCAGGTACCTCATCCTGGGCCCGATCTCGACCGAGGTTTCAGAGACGCGAATCCGGAGATCTTGACCACGGGGTAGCCGCCACACCCGAGACGAATATAACCAAATCGCCTCGGTTTTTGTGGCCGCCACGGTCAACCCCATTCTCCGGATTCGCCCGACCACGCGGTCCAGGGCGGCCTCACACAGGTGCCTGGTTCTCCTCCAGTCCTCCCCCTCGGCATAAACCAGCTATGCAGATGACACCCGTATCCGGGGGGAGGACAACCCGCAGCACCGCGTCGTACGCCAAGTTCCACAGGAGCGGTCCGAGGACCGACCCCTGTGGAACGCCGCGGTGCGTCTCCCTCGTGTAGACGATGTTATACCGGCCGGTAAACATCACCTTTCTGTCGCGGAGATAGTCGCCGACCACCTCCCGGAGATAGGGGGGCACCTGGAAATGTTCCATCGCCCTCACTATTTCCTTCCAGGGCAGGGCGTTGAAGGCGTTAGATATATCCAACGACACGGCTATCAGCACCCTGCCCTGAGCGACAGCCCGTTCCCGGAGGAGGCGCAGGCGCTCCAGGGCGTCTATTGTAGATCGCCCCCTCCGGAATCAATACTGGCTGTCGCTCAGGTCGGGACCACCCCGCGACAGATGCTCGACGAGGCGGGCGGCAATTATTCTTTCGAACAGCTTGCCCGCCTCGTCGAGTAAACACACCGGCCGGTATGCAGAGGGAGACTCTGCGGGCTTCCCCTCCTTTTGGAGGAGAACCAGGCACGCCCTTTTCCACTCCTTGGGGAAGACTCCCCGGCGCAGGCTCGCGTCCATGACGCTCCTGAACGCCGGGGCGAGGACCTCCAGAGCTAAGGCCATTACACCACCGGGAACACCATCGGGGCCAGGGGCCTTCTTGCCCCCCGCCCGGAGCTCCCGGACGGCCCGGTACAGCTCCCACTCGGTGACCCGGAACTCGTTCGACCATCCCATGGTCGGATCCGAGGCGCCTTCCCACCTCCCCTCCTCCCCATCACTCAGGGCGAAGAGGGTGTCAACGACGCGCCCCAGGAATTCCGGGTCTAGCCTCTCCGCGACCGGGGACGCCCAGGGGCGGAGCTTCCCAAGCACCGCCTTATACGGACGTCCCCACGGATCGTCACGGAGGGTGAGCAGGAGCTCATCCCAGGCCTTGGCATTAGCAGCGGCAATCGCACGCTTAAGGGCCACGGCCGCCGATCTGTACTCCCTGTACAGCTCAGCGACCCTCGGCTCCGCCTCGCCGCCCAGAAAATGGCGGCGACGGGCGCGGGTGTATCGGCGGCGGGCTCGGCCGGCCGAGCTGCGAAGCTCGGCCAGCTCCCCCGACCACCAGTAAACTGACCTTCTCGGGGGCTGAGCTCGGACCCGGGGCATCGTCACGTCACAGATCATCTGCAACGTGTCCCGGATCCAAGCCGCCCCCTCATCTGCCCCGCGCTCCCCGGCCGAAGGCCAGGCGGAGCCGATAATCACGGCCCTCAGGAGGTCCCCGTCCAGTCGTTTCAGCGCCCATCTGGGCGCTGATGGGGCGCCACGTCGGAGGGGCGTGCCCAATGGCGAGTCCGAGACCACAGCCACGTCCATCAGGACGTAGCTGTAGCCCACCCTAACCCTAACCCTAACCACAAAAATAAAAATTCAAATCCAAATTTAACAGATTCCAAGTCATATTTAACCATATATTTCACAATATAATATCACCATATGTAGACTTCGAAAAGCAATGATTATAAAATTTACGTCGTCCAAACGCCATGAATCCAACCGCTACGGCGTCCAAACGGCACGAGTCGAATCGGCACGGCGTCCAAAAGGAACGCGTCCAATCGGGACAGTCCAATCGGGACGTGTCCAATCGGTCGGAGTCCAAGTGGGACACCCCCTAAACACTTGATGTTATCCTTTACATTTTTTCGTTTGTTTACATTCTTGCTTTCTTCTATGATTCCTTAATCAGTCTTTAGTCAGTTACTCAGATATTTTGGAGTGAATAGCTTCAGCTACAATGCCGCGTACATATTCTAATGTTGAATACGCTGATATAGTTTTAACTGATATAATTTATCAAGTCAGTGCTAGATGTAATGCTTGCATTGCTGCAGAAGGACAACATTTTGAACAATATCTACATTTTCTCCAAAACGAAGCAAAAACGAGCAAATCTCTAAAAGACTTTTTGTCTTAGTTTTTCGGTCCCCTACACGCTCCTGAAGTTTTGCCATTTAAAGGTCGGCCCAAACAAGACCGGGAAGAAACCGTGCACGTTTGGCTGCTAGATTCGAAACCAGGGTGTAGGGTTTAAGTCGACGTAGCTTCAGTGTTCTCGACTATATTTCTGCTCGACCCGGTTGAGTCATTGTCTCGAGCGTTTGACCATTTCCAGATGGCATTTCGGGAGCGCGTTGACAGTTCCCTGCTGTGCATGGCACAAAAAAAATGTTTTTAGGGCCTTCACGGTTCCTTAGGTAAACTATCGGTATCTCCCCTTTACACTACCATGGAAATGGGAAACCTTCCTGCCTCTTAGTAAAACAGCATCATACATCCTTGTATTGTATGTAAATTATACATACATATATTGTAAAAACGAGAATGGTAGTTATTTTTTTTTAAGGAAATATGCACGTTAGGAAGGGGATCATTCCATGTGAATTCGATAATTTTTTGGGGACTATGTCTCGAATTTTGATGACATTGAACTACATATGTTGTGGTCCAAGAGAAAATGGGAGGCGGGGGTTGAGCCGGGTTATTACAAAAGACTGCTGTCCTCAAATAATTTATTTTTTCCTTGGCGAATGTCATTTCTTAATTAAAAAATATTCTAAATATCTTTGTTTTGCAAATTTTACCACTGGTTCAAGTGTGAAAACATTTGAATAAATATGGCTGTATTTTACGTTTCTTCATCTTTCTCTTTGAAATTTCGTTTTGTAATTCGCGGAGCCGCAAAACTATTTATTGTACTATTCATTATATTAGGTTCATAAAATTGGTGGATATTCTGTAGACATTCTGAAGTAAGGGTCGCCAGCGAAAAAATGTATGTATATGGAAAACTTCTGAATTCTTGTCCATAATGATCTAAAAATGGTTAGATGGAAGGTTCCCTCGCAGGAATGCGGTGACGTATCTATATCTTGTCCAATGAGACGAGGCAGTAGACATAAACATAGCCAGTCGAGTGGGACAGAGTTGAAGTTATTATCCTTCTAAGATAATTAGCAAAGGAGGCACGCTGATACTTCACTGCCTCGTCTCGTTAGACAGAGTAGAAGTACCATAGCGCGGCTGATTGGTTCAGACTGGAAGGGGCAGGCCTCGTTTCACACGCATTTTCGGCTGCAGTCCAAATATTGACTACAGCGGGCACACATACTATGTAGCGGGTGACGTCGAAGCCAAAACAATGGGACTACGGGCGCAGCAGAGGTGGGGATAGGCACACCTAACGGTAGGCTTCTCAAGAATGGTGACACTTTAAAAATGGCGAAATTAAAATTATTTGAAGTGAACGCTGCACCGCGGTACTTACATAGCCTAGCACGGTTAGCCTGTTAGGCCTATGGCCTCTCGGGCACAGGGCCAACCGTGCGAGGTTGTGTATCGCGATGCAGCGTTCACTTGAAATAACTTTAATTTCGTAAATTTTAAAGTGTCCGCTTTTTTAAAAACAAGTCCGTAAAGGAGACACTTCTGGCTATAACCTCAATTTTTTCAAATTTTTAAAAAGGTACCTGCTACGAAAACATACCATTTGTTTAAAATAATTGCCAAATAAATGGTGAAAGAAACATTTTTTCCAAATGACAACATTTTCGGTAAACACTTTTATGTTTTCGCTATAAGCGTCCAAAAACTCATTTTCATCTGTCTGATATTTCTAGTCTTATAATATAATGAAAAAAGGGTGACAGGTATTTTTACGCGTCTGTAAAATCAACAATTTTTAAAACATCGACAAATCCATTGAGATTCGATTGATAGGTCATCATCATCGGTTAAGTAGTTTTTTAAATAATACAACATTTATAATGTTTTTCTCCCTTCGCCACTGTCACGCCACGGCGCGGCGACCAGGGTCGCTGAGTATTCTTCGCATGAATATTTCGTGCCACCCTGGCCGCGGCGCGGTCGGCTCTACCATCTATGGTCTATGGATTCTAATCCTCAGGGGTAAGAGGGGAGTAAACGGTTGTGGGGTTCTGGTAGCTAACCCCCGTGGTGCGCGGCACTTGGCCTTTGTTGCGAGCATCTTGAGCGCCTCTCAAGTGGCCTTCGAACACGGCCAACTCTGTATGGCATAGGAAAACGTGCCCCGTTCTCGGACACGGTAAGACCCGTCTTGTATGGCAAGACCTTAAATTCGGGACACCCTGAAATTATCCCCACTACCGTGGGGTATACCCCGTGAGGGGCCTCAGAGCTCAAGAGGCCTAGAAATGTAAACATAATACGGTGCGGGTATGTCTCTTGGATGATACACGACACTGGCAAGACCCGTATTGTTGACATATATCGAGAATTCACTGGATATCGTGAAATCTCCACGGTCACTTCTAACATTCCCGAAAAATGTACTGGCCAAAGTAAGCGGTTTTTTTTTAGGATTCGCGAAAAACCAGAAAAGACGCGTCTCCAGGAAGCTCTCGAGACGCGACTGAGTGAGTAGCCTGCTTTCTGAAATAGAGTACGATTTCTCACGAATAGTGTATCATCATTTAGCGAACACGACAATTCAAGTTCTTTGACATAAATTTCCAGAAACCGGGGGACGAAATCAAGAAATGTGCAAAATTGGAACTAAATCGGTGACCCGAAGGACTTCCGCTCTCCTTGTGAGAAAAAGTATTGCATTATTAACAACAACACAGTATTTCTGGACATTGCTCAATATTTAAGATATACATTTTATATTTATTTTATTTCAATA
This sequence comes from Halictus rubicundus, assembly GCF_050948215.1. NCBI lineage: Eukaryota > Metazoa > Arthropoda > Insecta > Hymenoptera > Halictidae > Halictus > Halictus rubicundus. Next base: position 1,876,360 of record NW_027488569.1, read on the forward strand.
ATTTTTTTACTTTCATTTATATTTTTTAAATATTTTTTTATTCAATTATTAAAGTTTAACGAAACGATAAATGCGGTGCGCCGCGCTGGCTAAAATTTACTGGGCATGTTGTCTATGTCTTTTGGACGTATAAGTAGTGTTGGGTTATCAAGTGACCGAGTGTGTTCGAGTGTACGGGTTGGCTTGGATTGATTTCAAGCGTCTGTTTGAACAGGCAGTTCCGGTCAGACTAACTAAAGCCGTACAAGCCAATCAGACCAGAACAAGGTAGGGCGGTCTGGACTAACAATAAGTTCAACGTACGATACTTTTAACCTCACATTCCGCCGACGCGGCGCCATGCAGGATACAGGGATCGAGGACGGCGAGACTTTTTACTCGATGCCTGTTTTGCGTGCGTCACATTGACTCCACCGTTGCCCTCGACTTCACTCGATCTCGTACATTTGAGTTGTTTGTACAGATTTTATATTTCGAAGCATTTCCACTTTTTACACATCAGTCGTAAGAATTCCAAAAACCAAGCAAGTCGTTATCCTCTTCGTAGCGCTCTTTACATTAGTTTTTTGGTTAATGAAACTTTTGTTAGTTGAACTCCGCCCCGGAGGGGTACTCCCACTAACTCCATCACGGTGACCTGATTGAGCTAACGAGAGACGGCGGGGAACTCGTATCGAAAACAACTCGACACCCTCCTTCCCAACAATATCACCCTCAGGGAAGTAAAGATCCCTCCTCCCCAATGCCTAATCTAGGACACCACCCCAGTGTCTCACTTCCTGGAGGGCAGCCCGAATAGACTCCGCGAGCCCCAGCTTGCAATAGCCCGCTGCGCCGCCCTCTCGACCCCAACCCCGTTGAATTAAGGTCAATGCATACCTCACAGGCCGGCAAGCCTGGCGATTTTTCCCCGTTTATACGTATTTTGGGGTCCGAGACAGCCACTTGAGAGGGTTCGAGATGCTCGGAACAAAGGCACAGCCTGTCGTCTGCTACCAGGACCCCAGGGGTTCCCAGGCTTATACTAGAGCCTGACAGGCTATTGGCGTGGTGGCAGGAAGGCAGAATGAACATGCTGTATTTATTTAAAAAGCTATTCACTAGAACTTTTCAGAGTTCGTCGTGGTAATAGGTGGGGAATACGCTGTTAAGGAAATAAACGTTGTAACAAACAAAATAACAATTTTTACAATGGTTTTACATGGTAATGTTTTTCGTCGGACGGCGGTCATAGAGTAATTAAAACTCGCCGCAGAAACTATTTTTTACGCTTGCCTCATTTTTAGAGTTGACCAACATATGACTTTGCCCGTCATAAAATTGATGAGCTTAGGCTATCGGACGAATGGTACAACGCCTTCTATCTGCACTACTGCTGTCCGTACCATACCTTACAGAGTGGAAAACCCTACCAAAATAATTAATAATACGGTACTCACTTTCGGAGCCATCGATTTTGAATAATGTAGGAGATAAATAGTTTTTAGGTCCCTATGGATAGAAATTCTGCAGTCGAATGTCCTTTGTACTATGCATGGTATTAAGCTATTCTGTTCACGTGGAAGTTTCAATTTTAGGACAAACGCTGTCGACAAACCCGACAGCCGTTTCTAGCTATTGGAGTGTTTCAGATCCCATGTGTACTGTATGCAATTTTTATAGTGTGTACTTGTTAATCAAGTTGTAAAGTATCGTAGTCGGCGAAATTACACCATTGATTTCCCGAAAATGAACAGTTTATTATTTTCCCGTGTATCTGAAATAATTGTTGATATCATATATTAGGTTCGAGGGAAAGTTCTGTCGTATTTTAAATATGCAGGTAATTTTACTTATAAATCGAAAATACATGTTGCTATTGAGTCATTAGGAAACAACAATGGACAGGTTACCTGAAAGATGGCAACATGTTATTACAGGTAATGGAAATTATAGCATTGAATAATATTAAACATATATTTTTATAAATTGAACTTTCCTGATATATTACCTAATATATTTTTATAACAGTTCTAAGTACCCAATATTTGCAATTTTTGAGGCTCCGCGAATTAAAAAACGGAATTTCAAAGAAGAAGAATCGTAAAATACGACCATACCTTTTAAAATTTGTTTATACTTGAACCGGTGGTAAAATCAGACCAAAGATGTTTCTAATATATTTTCATTAAGAAATTACATTTGCTTATAACATGGTAAATTATTTAAGAATTTTATATGTATAATTTATGTATAATAACACATGTAAGGATGTGTGATGCTATTTTACCAAGTGGCAAGAACGTTTCCTATCTCCATGATGGTGTAAAGGAGAGACACCGATAGGTTGCCTAAGGAGCTGCGAAGCCCCTAAACACATTTTTTGTGCCAAGCACAGCAGGGAACTGTTAACGCGCTCTCGAAAGGCCATCTGAAAATGTACAGACGTTCGAACTAAATGGCCCGACAGCGTGGAGAAGAAATTCTGTTTCGAAGCCTGGCAAGGCTTATCGACTTATAAATGCTAGATACAAAACCAGGGTTGTAATATTATGCCCGCCGGCCTGACCTGTTTTTATCGTGAGGAAATGCTTTTCGCATACCCCGGCTCCCTGGGGAGAGCCGAGGTTATGTGGGACTATCTCTGGGGAAGATCCCCAGAGACTACCCACTAAAACCTCACGCCCACCTAAGCTAACGGGGAGGTGCCTGGATCACGCGAGTATTCTACAGGACACCTCCCAGCTAACATACTACCACAGGGAGGGGGCGAGCTTAGCCTGCAGCGAGTGGTCCCACTTGATCACACCCTAAGGACACGGCGCACAGTGGTGCCAAGGTGGCAAAAAATCCATTTTATAAATTTTCGATTTTTATAAAAAAACAAATTATTATTGTATAGCCTAAAGGTCAATGCATATCTCACAGGTCGGCAAGCCTGACGGTTTTTCCCAGTTTATAAGCATTGTGAAGGTTGAGAAGGTTCGAGAGGCTCGGAACAAAGGCACAGCGTGTCTCCTGCTACCAGAACTCCAGGGGTTGGAAGACCAATGTTAGAGCCGTCAGGCTGGCCTGAGAATATTCTCGTCGAGAATATTTTCAGGCCCGCCTGACGGCTCGTGGCGTGGCAGTACGAAGACAGAATGAACATGCTGTATTTATTTAAAAAACTATCAACCAGAACTTTTCAGAGTTCGTCACGGTAATAGATGGGGAATACGTTGTTAAGGAATTTAAACGTTATAACAAACAAAATAACAATTTATTTCTATGCTAACAAACCTATCCCTACCTCAGCCGCGCCTGTAGGCCCAATGTTTTGACGTCGAACGTCACGCGCTACATAGTATGTGTGACCGCTGTAGCCAATTTTTCGAAACAGCCGCAAATGCGTGTGAAACGAGGCTTGCCTCTTCCACTCTGAACCAATCGGCGGCGCATTCGTATCAATACAATGTCACCACTTCGAACCCATACGAAATGGCGTCTTTCCACCCTACAATCGCGTAGTAGTGGGCGGTAACAGTTTAATATCCTTAGCCCACTGCTATAATCCACAGCTTACGTCAAATATCATGGAATTAATCATACGGGAATGTCTTGGTAAAAATAGTATCTATTGTCATGTTTTCCGAGTAGGAGGTGCGATATTATGATTTAGTATGAGGAAGTCACTTCCAGTACGCGTTGACCGTGTGTTTTCCTTCGTGTTTTCGTCGGACGGTGGTCATAAAGTAATTAAAACTCGTCGTAGAAACTAATTTTTACGACCATATTTTAAAAAATATTTTTACACTTTAATCGGTGGTAAAATTTGCAGAACAAAGATGATTCTAATATATTTTGATTAAGAAATAACATTTGCGTATAACATGATAAATTATTTAAGAAGAATTTTATATGTATAATTTACGTATGATAAAATACATATAAGGATGTGCGATGCTGTTTCACTAAGTGCCAGGAACGTTTCCTATTTCCATGGTGTTGTCAAGGAGGAATACGGATAGTTTACCTAAGGAGCTGTGGAGCCCCTAAAAACATTTTTTTGTGCCACGCACAGCAGGGAACTGTCAACGCGCTCTCGAAAGGCCATCTGGAAAAGGCCCGAGAGGCCAGAGAAGAAATTCGGTTCCAAAGCCTGACACGGTTGCCGGCTGCTAAACGTTACGACCAAAACCAGGGTGGTAATGTTGAGCCGGCCGGACTGACCTGTGAGGTATGCATTGACTTTAATAGTGAGTGCAACATTTTTTGACGGAGATATAAGCATGGTAAATAACCTTTTCTTCTCTCCCGAGAATTCATAAGTTTTCAGTGCGACAGTTATGTAATTACTCCGCCTATAACTGAATACTTAGGGGTCTACAAATCATATGGCTACAAATAGCCTAAACTATTAAGTGGCAAAAAAATTTTTCAACAAAAGTTGTTTAACATTAAATAATGTGGACAAACCTGAAGCCTCTTTGCATCTAACTTTGTGTAAAAAGTCTTGAGACCCTTCCAGACCCCTTCGCCACAATTTAAGTTTAAATATCAACTTTCAGAATTTCCAAGAATGAATCGCGCAGAAGTTACGATTATTTGATGTTTTAAGTGAAATTTTTTAGGGATATATCATTTATAAGGAAGAAAAATGTGAAATAGTTACTTAAAATTAATTGTTTAAATAAAAAAATGTAATGATACTTTTTTTATGTTAAATAATCAAATCTTTCGTCCATTAGTGAAATTTTTGAGGGATATATATTAGATAATGAAAAAATTTGACATTCATACGTATAAAAAATATTTAATAACAATTTTTTTTGTTAAATAAACAAAGTTTTCATTCACTGGACCACTGTTGCAAAAGTGCAACAGGCATTTTTATGACAGTGGTTTAATGAGCACTATAAAACTAATTTATGTAACAAAAAAATTGTTAATAAACATTTTTTTGTACATAAAGAATTAATAAATCATATGCATTTCACATTTTCCTTTATTATTTAGAAATATTCCTAAAAAAATTCACCTAAAATATCAAATACACCATAACTTCCGCACGATTCATTCTTGGAAATTCTGAAAGTTGATATTTAAACTTAAATTGCGACGGAAGGGTCAGGAAGGGTCTCAATGTTTTTTACACAAAGATAGTTCAATATTATACCTTGCCGAAACGATCAGTGCCAGACCAAAATCTATTAAAGCATTTTTTGTATGCTTCCATAAATAAAAAATGGGCAGAAAACAGAGATCTCCGATTAGCCTACATTACTTAATGTTTAATAACTTTCACAGTCACATTGGCGGACGAGACTTGTAGTAGTCCCTGCTGTGGCGGTGATGGGAGTATTGGTTAGACCCACCGCCGCCATCACGACTGCGACCCCTAACCGGAGGCCGTCGGCCTCTTGTGGGACGTCCCATAGAGGCGGAGATGGGGTCGGCCTCCCTCTCCCTCGCCGCCGCCTCCTTCTGTGACATTACTTGCTCGCAGAACAAGGACATTCCTCCAGCGTATGCTGCGCCGTATCCCGGGTCTTCCCGCAGTGATGACACAGCACCGCCGGCTCTGTACCTATTTTCCGGAGGTAGTCCCCGAAACATCCGTGTCCGGAAAGCACCTACGTAAGGCGGTAGGTTACCCATCCCTGCCTTCCGCACTATTCTCCCAGAACGTCCAGGAGGGCCCGGACAATATGCAACCTGCCGGCGCCAGCTGGCCAGCATGTCGAGCTCCTCTCGGCGGATGGAGCAGGCAATCTGGTATCCGGTTGCCACTCCTCCGCCATGAACTGGAGAAGAGTCATACTCCCGAGGAGACATGTTGCCTCAGTTGAGATGGTGTGATATCCCCGTATGGTCCGCAAGGCCAGCCGATGTTGCACACGATTCGTATGAAACAAACTGTAGCAGCCAACTTGGGATATCTGGTTATGGCATGGGTATTGCTTTACGCTCTTGGAACGTGACTTTGAGGATTTTTAGAAATTAGGTACGGAGTGGCCTTGTCACCGTTTTAGCTAACATCCCAATCGCGTCCGTTCCCAAGGCGTAGAGCTAGCACTTGCATTTAGTTTTCTAGGGCCATGCCATAAATCTGCCAGAGGTCCCACCCTGCCCTTCTTTAGTTTCGCACTTGAAGATTGCCAGACGCCCTGGGTTTTTCCCAGGCTCTGGCAACTCTTGATCCATAGTAAGTGGTTGATGTCCCATCTCCCACTTTCCAACCGTCCACCCCCAATTGGTCCTCGTCCTGGCCAATCCGGGATGTTTTGTTGTCATCCAGGGAAGGGAGGAAAATCCCGAAGTAGAGGGAGGATCTACCCTTACGTGGGTTTTTGGCTCGATCCTCTCAAGCAATTCGATTCCAAGCACGCTAGGGAAAAGATCGTTCTCTAGTTGCTCTCTTATACGCTGTTCATTTGTATTCGGTTACGGCTCAACACTTATTGTAAATACAGTCCACTTCTTTAGTTTTGTTATACTTAGTCTCCTTTTTTACGAGAGGAAAACTCCTATCCAAATTTGTCGACACTTGTATACCGATTAATTCCACTACGGTGAACTCCCTCAGCTAAGGGGAGACGGCGGGGAACTCTTTCTTGGGCGCTTCTCGTAATTTGGTTATTAACCCTTTGGCTACGGCAGACTTTGGCACGCACCGGCCGTACGGTACGATACGAATTCACTCGCGACGTCCACTGGGTACGGCGAAGTTTATCGTTAGACATGCACCGATCGTACCATACGGCAGGAATTAAGTTACGATGTGCGCCGAGAACGGCGAACTTTTTTTGTTCATTTTGGTATTCGAATTTTTCATTCTAGGGATAAAACAAGAAAATAATTGTAAAATTTAAATTTAAATTGTGGGATCAGGCGGTATGGAATGATTCACTGAGCAGAACATAATTGCCACAGTACGAAGTTATGCCTTCAAAATTCGCTTATTGTTTGTGTGGGTGTCGGGTGTAATAACGGAGACTGGTGTTACGTTGGCGTACTTCTTTATTCGTCGGTGGACCGTCGACCGTCCTGTACCGACGTTCGCGAGCGAGTGTCGATCGCATGCCTTCGACCGACCAATTCTCCCTCGCGTCAGTCGATTGTTTAACAGATGGCGACCGTCCCCGGAGCCGATCTTCACGTGTTTCTCTGCGGCTTTCCGAGGACGGTCGCCGCCGCGTATACAATGTATGTTTGTCGGTGGTCGGCATGCTCTTTGCGCGGGCCGCCACAGTTTGCTTCTGAGGATACGAATAGCAGTGCGCATGCCTCCACTCCCTTTAACTTTCCTTTTTTGATTTTTATTTAATATTTAAATATTTAACTTAGATAGTTAAAATAGTTAACTTAGATGACTTATGGGAATAAATACCGATATAATTTTCGCGGCGCCTATAGGCGCCCTCCGTGTCAAAAAGCCAAACTACTTCGAGCGCCTATAGGCGCCCTCCGTGTCAGAAAGCCAAACTACGTCGAGCGCCTATAGGCGCTCTCAGTATCACAAACGCAAAATTTCTGAGCGCCTATAGGCGCCCACAGTAGTCAAAGGGTTAATGTGTACGTGTAGGAAATTTTTTTCAGAAAATTAAATTTACCATTAAAATTCATAAATTTAACAATAAATTACCCATTTTTATAAAAAAAATGTATTTATAAAAACTAAAAAATTGAAAACGAAATTGATAATAAATGAACCATATGTAAAATTAATAATAAGAAACTTAAACAAATTATAATAGTAGTATACAAAATTATCAGACTTAACAAATCGCTATGCGCTATCTGACTCATTGTCAGCACTTGGAATGTGATCCCCATTCACGTTCTTCCAAACAATCTCGATCTATTCTTACATTCTTATTACTTTTCCAATAGGTATGAAGCATATATTAAAAATAAATAAAGAATTCATACAAATGATTGTATGTGTATTTATTCCAAAATTGTATTATGCATAAAAATAATTATTATATGATTATTATTAACAAATTCCATCCTAATTTCCATTTTTGGAAAAAAAAGTGTATTTCATATCGTGATATATACGACCATTGAATTTCGCACAGTAAATCTTAAACAGTAAATTCCGCACTGAGACTGAGGCGGACAAATGACAAAATTTTTGATAAAAATCCAAATTTGTTTACGAATGTATATGTATTGTTAATTATTCAATGAAAATTAAATTTAACAATACAACTAATAAATTTAAATAGAAATTAACAAATTTTCCATGATAGATCCTAAAGGAAAAGTACGGACACTACTTAAAAAGTTTACAAAATTAAAAATAAATAGCAGTTGCAAACAAAACTATAGAATTCTTAGACTATAATAAGTAATATATCCGGAAATGTATGAATCTCAGGATGTATTTTGCAGTTTTTGTTATATGTTAATTTGAAGTTTTATATGCAATTAATAAATGAAACCACCGTTGAAAATTTGTACAAAAAATAAATTTACTTTGTTAAATGTAAAATCAATGTATATACCTTGGTAAGCACTTTTCATTACATAGAGTTATTATTGCAACACTCATTTACAGTTAATGTAATATTTTTAGATTTTTGGCACTCTAGAGAGTGCGGCTATGTCAAATTTTTTTTACAAAAATCTAATTTTGGTTACGAAGGTATATGTAATAAAATGTAATAAAATTTAGCAATAAAATGATTAAATTAAATAAAACTTAACAATATTTGTGTATAAAAATAATTGTTAAATGATTGTTAAATGGGTAATAATATCAATTTCCTCCTAATATGCAGTTTTTCCAAAGCAATTTTTCTGATATAAACTGTCACGCGCGCCGCTGAGATTTTCGTTCTTGTTCGACGGGCGAAAACCTGGGCGACACCGGGTATTTATAGGCCGGAAGGCCGGGCCACGCTCGGCCGCGCGAAACGCGGTTTACGCGGGACAAACGGCAGCTCGCAGATTTGATCTTCGCGAAAGATTTTCCGGTTTGGATCATACTCGGTCGCTAGACACTTGAAAGTGTCACGCAAACCGAACCGCAGTTCGAATCTACGAGGGCCGCTCAATACCCTGGATAACTTCAGCCCTAGTTCAAGATTCTACGCGGTAGGAGTACGGGACGTTCCCCTCGGCCAGAAGGTTTCTCACAAGAAAGAATAGTCGGGATTCGGCTTAGATTTTCGTTTATTCTCCCGGATGGTAACAATGGGGCCGCCGGTGGGAACCGGCAGCAATCAAGTGTTAAGCCGGCGCGATTACAAGAAATTCGTGACGAGTGTTCGGTCGTTCGCGCTTTTGTCGCCCGAAAGCTAATTCTTACGCGTCGAATACGGTCGCGTACGCGATGTGACACGTCGGCGTTCGGCAATTACCGTGCCAGAAGCGACCAGATTCCGCTGAAATACGCAATAGGATTTCTAATTTCGACCGCTGTCGTCGGAACGAGTCGGAGACGGCGATACGGACGCGTCGCGTCGTCCCACCCTAGGAATGTCTCGATCTTGGAAACTTTACGACGGCAAACAGTTCCGTGAACAGTTCCAAGGTTTGAACACGGGAATAACGGAGACAGCCGTCACGGCAAGGCGGATCTCGCAGGTCGAATGAAAGATTCACGAAATTGGCTCTAGCTCCTTAATTGGAATCAAATGGTACAAAATACGCGGTCACGTGTCCGCACCCAAGAGTCCGCGCTCTCCATACAGATTTGGCGTATCGGTGGTTTTTCGCAGCACATGGTTGTCGTGAAAGGAAAATCCGCGGTCGTACAATAATACGGTACGCAAAAAAGGATCTTGTTGGTACGAGATTTCGCGAAACGCAGATGGACGGCGCGATTACAATACGACTGTCGCGATATATCCCGAGACGGGATGTACTTCGTCCCGTACGATGTACAGTACGTGAATTCATGTGCTCGGGAGAGCACGAGGCCAGGTGTGATTATACGCTCTTCGATATTATACGAGAAACGATGTTTGAGACGATATCCGAGATCGTACTCGAGACTATACTCCTCACATTCGGAACTCCTCCGAGGAAGACTTTCAAATCTTTAACTCACGAGGAAATCCACAACCGTTCAAAGCGTCTTTGATATAGACGAGAGCTCGAGGCGCGAAGCGGCTCGGCATACACGAAGTAGAAGACAAGACGGGAATCGTGTCGTTCTCACGCGATCACTGGGTCGACTTACCTTCCCCTTGGTTCGTCTGAGCCCCTCTCTGGTTGCCGCTTTCTCTCGTCCGTGTTTGTTCAGTGGGAACAGCCTCGCCTCGGCGCAGTGCCTTGCCTTAAAGGGGGCCGACAGGCATTTGACCTTGACTATCACGCCAATTCTCGAACGGTCCTCGAACGGTCAGTAGGGAAAACTGATTATGGAATGGTTAAAATTTTCTGTGTGGAACTACGTCGCATCTACGACGTATCGGTAAGAAGGAATATATGAACTGCCGACTTGAGTAGTAGCGAAAGAGAGAAACGATAATTGAGAGACAAAGCTTGCGACTAGACATGATTGCCACATATCATCCTTCGCCTCACTGTTGCCATGTCATCAAACTCGTAAATGTACAAGCGTTTCGTGAAACTGATTCCTACCTCATGAGCCCGATTCAGCCGACCAACACATGCTAACACATACATTGCCACGGGCGCGTAGATATACGCAGGACACGTTGTCACATTAAATCTGCAGTTTTTCGCTAATATCTCTGAAATGAAACTCGAATGGCGGTCACGTGTATGTAAAAGCTAAGAAAATCATTTGATTTATATTAAATTGAATCAGTTTATTCTTAATATTATAATAATTTTATACATATTACCAGGACTTCTTTTAAAAAGAAAGTGAGCCGGAATTCACTTCCTGTCAGAAAGAAAATTATATTCAAATATCATTTAAACGAAATTTAAAGCAACTTTTTTTATGCCACGAGGCGCATAAATGTAATAATGTATGTATATTATTATATATATGTATATTTATATATGCCTCATATTACGATATTATAAATTATATATATAAATGTATATATCATCTATGTAATGCCGTATTTTTTCTAGACTACAAAAATTGGTGTGGCACGACGGTAGCATGCCTAGTTTTCACCCGGACGACCAGGGTTCAAATCGTGCGTACTAACGCATTTTTTTTTTATTTTATTATGTTTTATCATTATGTATTTATATTTTCAATTGATTAAATTTCACGCATAAAATTGCATTTTGAATTATAAATAACATGTATTTATTTACTAACAACAGGATTATTTACTATTATTATATATTATTATTTATATAATAATTATATATTAAATTTTATAAATTTCCTGTGTTAATTTTCCGGATTTTCAACAAGTTACTATTACGTTTGTGTGATGTGACATAAGTTCATCTACCTTTTCTTGAACAAGTGCGGTCTTATCTCCCTTATATGATATTGTCCTTTCGAACGTTGATTGATACTGACTATTTTACTATTTTCCGATCATTTTCGGCGGCCTGCTATATTTTATCAAAATGAAATCGGTACTTATCATTATATTGAAGTTTAATCAAAATTGATAAATATACAATGATAAAACATAATAAAATTTAAAAAAAAATGCGTTGTTTCACAGGATTTAAACACTGGTCGTTCGGCTGAAAACTTGGCACACTGCAGTCGCGCCGAACCGAATCTTGTTGTAGCGTAGAAAAAATACGGCATGTGCCATGTAGCGAAACGTGCAAGGGTCAGAAACTTTGTAACGGTTGCGTTTCCCTACGCGAGCGTTAACCGCGAAAGGAAGGTGCGTTCTGTCCTCTCCTGGATTTGCTCAGCGGCCAGGGTCGGCGGAGAGGACAGCGGGTGAAATACCGGAGGCGTTTTATGGAAAAAAAGTAAGCTTTATTGCCGGCGGCGGTTCGCCCCGGGCTGCGGTGGTGATTCCCGGCTGGCGGGTTCCGGTGCGACGGCTGGCTGTAATCAGCGCGAGGAGACGACACGTTATTACACTAGTTTCTTAAATCTAACGTACGCGAGAGTAGCGGCGCAACACGGAGCGATCAAGGTTCGCTGTTACGGCGGAAACGCGGAGCGATCGGGATTCGCTATTTTACGGCGGTAACGCGGAGCGATCAGGACTCGCTTATTCGTATGACGGGAACGCGGAGCGATCAGGACTCGCTCTTTTACGGCAGAGACGCGGAGCGATCAGGATTCGCTATTTTACGGCGGTAATCTCCGGTTCGGAGGATTCCTGGGATTCCGGATCTACGGTTGGTCGGTAGGAACCACCGCGGCTCGGCGAGATTCTAGTGAACTGGTGTTTCCTCGCTGGCGGCCGAGCGCACGGTGGCCGCGAATCCACTCCGACTCCGGACCGACGGGATGCCCCACCCGTCGCCCCCAGTCAGATCGCGGTGGGGGTCGCTCGCACCCGGACGTTCCCAGAGAACGAGCTCCCGTCACCAGCGTCGTTACTCGTACAGGACGAGCTCCGAACGCGGCTGCGATCCGACGAGGACTGTCACGAATGTGACGAGACGCCTGGTCGCGGGCCGGTAGCAAATTTCGCAGGATCGGCGGAAAGGAATCGGGAAGGGGGAGAGAGCTGGAGCGCGCGACGAGCAGTAGTGCCCAGAGACACTGCTCCCGTCCGTCTGCTCGCTCGAGACTTCCTCGCGGTACTGATTTCACACGCACACGGAAGAAGCCGTAGTACGCGTTCCACCTAGCACCAGCGTGTTCGCACACACACACGGAAGAAGCCGTAGTATCCGTGTTCACACGCGGCTGCGAGTGGTCAGGAGCTCGGGATGGTTCCCGGTGAGCAGCTCCTAGCCAACTCCGAGTTAATCGCGGTTTGCTCCGATATTTATGGAGAAAGCGCGGACTACGAAGAGCGCGCCGCCTCGCGAAATGTTCGCGAAGCGGCGGCGTGCTCTGATTGGTTCGCGCTCGGGACGGTTGCGGATTGGCTCGCACTTGGGTCCGTTGTGCGACCTCGCGACGGAACGCGAATTCCGCCGTTTCGTCGCAACTTTTTCAAATTGCCGCTTCAATATTGCAACGAGCAGTTTATAAATGGTCAATTGTCTTTCCCAAAGGTTAAATCTACGTCTGTATAGAGTCCAAATTGCGAATTTCTACCTCATCGTGGAGTAATTCACAATATTCGGCAGCATACATATCGTACATACGTAAACCTGTACTATCGATCTGCATTATCGACCGTATTTTATCGCAACGTACAGTATTTGCCTTAAACAGTATTTGCGCAGAACCGCACAATTGTGCCTTTTTTTCTAGACATTTTACGTCTTAAATAAGTAAGTAATCAATTAAAAATGCATACCACCGTGTTTGTACATGTCTTTGCTACGTCTGTATAGAGCCTCTTTTTCGATACGAACACTAAATCTCTCGAAATTAAGAGAATCTCTTAGCGGCAGCCATCTTGTGACGTCATACTTGCTTCAGAATTCGAATCTTCTGCCGAATATTACAAATTACTCCACGATGAGGTAGAAATTCGCAATTTGGGCTCTATACAGACGTAGATTGGACTTTTAGGAAACACAATTGACCACTTCTAAACTGCTCATTGCGATATTGAAGCGGCAGTTTGTCCAGATTTTGACCCTTGCATACGCATATGGATTTCAAATCATGCCGGCCCCCTTAATACGGGAACTCAAACGAACTTTTAAGTTTGACACGACTGAGGACAATACAGAGATGGGAAACATTTCGAAGATAGATTGATACGCGCATTTAAAGATGCTGAATACAAGTGATGAACAAACATAAACTAACTTGTGTCGTATAGCGCGAAGTATAAATTGCGATTATTCCGCGTTCGCGCTAACAAACTCCATAGCCTTTCAAAATATTTTACACTTTACATTTTACACAAATATTGACATTCAATTTCTATTTTTCAGTAGAAATAGTATCATAATAAAAGTAGAATTTTTTCGATAAACATCATTAGGAACTTGTTATATCTCACACTACCAGGACAAAAGTTTGTAGCGTAGGACATCAACTTTTACATTACATATTTGTTTTTACTTTCCTTAGGGCAACAGGAAATATTTGCCTTCTAAGCAATAGTAACATCGGCATGACAGGATCTCTGAAACCAAATCGCGAGTTCGACTACTACGAAATGAGGGAGAGGAGCATAAATTGTGATGGGATGTTCGTTTGCGACAACCGAAAGTGCATCAACCAAATCCAGGTATGCAACGGCAAGAACGACTGCAACGATCGTAGCGATGAGAGTATCTGCACTGTGGAAAATTTGGATTATGCCATTCGGCTGTCTGGTTCAGATAACACATACGAAGGAAGGATTGAAGTTAAAAGTAAGTCGAAATATTAATATGTAAATACAATATGATATATGATATGTAAATATGAAAACATGACAACGCGTTTCTGCGATGTCTCTTAAAATCTTTTAAAAGTATGTAACAGCATAATTTGTTAACCCTTAGACGCTCCACCGATAAAAATTGTTCTATTTTCAATTGTTTAACACATGACAATGTGAATAACACAATTCGTCAAATTAAAATGTGAATAAAACTGAGTAAAAATGACTAAATGTAATCATGTGCGAGATTTGAAATTATTTATAATCAGAAAATAATAAAACTTTGTCAAATTAATTAACTGCCTAAGGCCTAAATGACTGTCATGATGTCGCACGTTCGTGTCGTATGGCACGCGAAAGCAGCAGTGAAATAGCTAACCCAGGTATCTCGGGTTCCAACCAAAAAAACGCTAATAATTCGAGAGGAAAGCAAATGAAATATTTGTGTTACCTTGCTAATTAATCAGACTGGTGCTCTTAATTCAAGTGTTACAAATGTTACTCTTTTAACAGAACATAGTATACAGTCAGTCACAACAATTTCACTACACCCGTTAAAATGATGTAACTGTTTTAAAAGTAGACCAAATGACATGAGTGTGTTCAAGAATTTGAAATTACAAGAACTAGTTTGGTAATTGTTGTGTAAAGAGATTTTTAAGAAAATTGTAATTCAGAATGTATATAATTGAGACATATTTGCAAAATGTATTTTGCATCTTTTCATTACGAACTCAGATAAAAAAGTGTAAAATCAACATTTACTATCTTTTTTTTGCCATTCCTGACAATTACAATTTAAACAAAATGTTTACACATCATTTAGTAAACGAATTATTCTACGTTCTTGAAAAAACTCAAGTCATTAAAAAACGTTATATCACTTTAAACGGTGTATGAAAACCGTTTTTTCCGTCAATTTTCTAAGGAAGAAAGCGGTTGGTTTGTCGACAAACTGTGAAGGTTCAGAAATTGAGACACTTACTCGAATGTCGTTTAATCGCCACCTGATCTATTGGTGATCAACCTGCTCGCACGCGACTCCGCCCGTCACCGCGTCCCTCCGCGAGACCCAAGCAACTCGATCCAGCTGTGGATCTCGCGGGGTTAGCGGAGCGCGGTGTATAGTCCGTGACGGTGTATAGTCGTCTAATTGCGCCCGCTTAACGGTTAAAGCAGATAGTATCATATATGCGATGACAAATGTGAATACTCATTTGGAAGAATCCGAACAACATGTTCAAATTCATTACTGAACTCGCAACACACACCTCATCCTTTCAGTTTCATTTTCTAATTTTTATAAACAACTTCTTTTAAATTTTTTTAGTGAGCATAATGAGAATAATTTTAACAGTTTTAGGAGTCTGGGGCCAAGTTTGCGACGACGGTTTTGGCATGAATGATGCTAATGTAATTTGTAAAGAACTTGGCTTTGATCTTGGCGCTCTTGAAATAAGACCAGGAGGTTTCTACGGTAATCTGAATCCACCTACGAGGTTTATCGTTGATCAACTTCAATGTCGAGGAAATGAGACTTCTTTGCGTGAATGTGATTTTGAAGGGTAATTATTATGAACCGGTCTGTCTATTTAAAATTTAAACTAGTTCCCCAAATTCAATATGCACTACTTCATCAAAGTCGATATCGATTATAAAATCAATTTTAAATTTTGCTTAGGGATTCAAGAAATCTATAAACGCAACCATGATCTCTTAAAAATGCTTTCGTCATCATAAATAACGAAGGTATTGTGACTTTTTATATTCTTTTACAGGTGGGGCGTTCATAATTGTCGACCAGAAGAAGCTGTAGGTGTTGTTTGCAAAACAGCGGTCGATACCTGTCAGGCTGATTATTGGAAATGCGACACTAGCCCTACCTGCATTCTGAATGCGTACATATGCGACGAAGTTGTCGATTGCCCTGATGGGTCTGATGAAAGTACCGAACATTGTGATGTGGGTACAAATTAAATACTTTTTAGAAACTCGTTATACAACATAAATAATCATATTACACAGCTTCTATACAAGGTATCCCAAAAATGTGGTACAACCTTGTAAGGGGCGGTTCGTAAGGTCATTTGAAGTCATATTTTCCTGTGTAAAAATGTTCGCCTCGGCTTTGTTAAAGAGTAATTAAAGAAAA
Source organism: Halictus rubicundus (assembly GCF_050948215.1). Taxonomy (NCBI): domain Eukaryota; kingdom Metazoa; phylum Arthropoda; class Insecta; order Hymenoptera; family Halictidae; genus Halictus; species Halictus rubicundus. The sequence goes on from NW_027488569.1 coordinate 1,892,839, forward strand.
ACACGGACCAATCAGAGCGCGGCCATTGCGCGTGATGGGAGAGGGAGTCCGACTCGGTGGCACGATCCACTGAGCGGAGTTTGGCGTTTGCCATTGCCGAGGTCGTACGTGTTTACGATTTCGTTCTCGCGTCTATGGCGACGGCTATCGGCTCGCGCGCGTTGTGTTATTTGCAATTTCAATGTATTTGGTTAGTCAAGTGTTCTATCGGAATCTTTATCATCTAAGGTTTTTTTCTTTCACTGTGTTTGTACTTGTGTCTCTGCCGTCAGAGACACTTGTATAAATAAAGCTCAAAGTTCAAGTATATCAAGTTTAATGAATCCAACGATGGCCAACGCACTGATCAAAGCGTCCTACGCGCAAATTTCTACACAAGTTCAATTCCCTACTAAGGAGCAGGCGCTTGTTTCTCATGCGGTTGAGGGTATTCCCATCCAAGAATACATAATGGCCTTGAATAAATGAACAGACTCAATGAATATAGGATTTGTTTCGAGAATTTCACACAGTCGTGTTTGCTTGTATCTAAACTCAAAATATTCTGTAGACAAACTCACCGATTCTCATGCCAAAATTCATATTGGTCACCATTCTTTAGAGGTTCGTCCTTTAATATCAGAGGCCAAAATTTAATATCAGCTGCCCTATCATCCCGCATAGTGTTATTTGTGACGAACACATGAAGAAGAATTTTTCGACTCTGTTCGCAAATAACTTCCATCAGGGCCGGTGTGAGTGGTCCTGGTTTTGCATATATCCTCAGTTTCCATAGACAGATTTATATACACCCAAATGACGTCAGCAAGTTGCCGCCCTTCTTACAAATTAATTATGACGACACCAACTATTGGATTTGCCTGTTTGGCGAGAAACTTTCGTGTTTCATTTGCAAAGAGGAAGGACACCTTGCTAGATTTTGCAAAGGTGTTGACAAGCCGGACTTTACTATCGAGATTTGACTTTCGAGCAATCGTCCGTGCCGCTGTCTAGTCCAAGTACACAAATTGTTTGGGGTCACGATAATGTGAATAACAACTGAGCCTGCATTACCAACAGGGGCCTTTAAACACGCATATCTCTTGAACCAGCGAATTCTTAACATTAAAACTTGAATTTTGGGATTTTCTCGTCATAATCTACAGGATTGTAGAAAAACAAGTTAAAAAGTGTTAATTTTTTTTATTGAGACACATTTATTACATAAAGTTCTATAAGAGATGCACTAACAAATTTTGAACTACGAATTATTGGTGTAATGATTGTAAGTAAATTTTTGGGTTTCTCATTTTACTTCTTTAGTTTCTTTTGGTGTGTAATAAGCCAAATCGACACAACTGGTTTCACTTATATTACTCAATCTTTATTAAACCGTATAACAATAACGACAATTAGAAATAATTACATTCTAAATCTCTTTGGTATCAGATCTGCTCTCTTTCACTACTTCGACCAGTCTGCCCGCCCATTCTCTGTTTTCTCCCCTCTTTATTCCCCACCACTGAACGCTCTCCTTCACTCTCATACATACATCCACACCAGTAAGGTAAAATCTCCTCCAACATAAATATAGGATCGGGTTTTTAATGGCTTGACTCCGGACAATGAATAGTAATAACGCATATAGGTAATGACGTGAACAAGGTATGATGCCAACAAAATAAAGAAAAAAGACGATGACGACGTTCTTTAGCGACGACCGGACACGACTCGCGACTTTTTACACTTTCACTCCGCCTGTCGCTATGCGTTTTTCATTTCTTCCGCGCGCGCGAATACAACACCAATACGCTCGCCACAGCCTAACCTACAACTATGTACATATTTATGCCACGCTTGCGTGGGGCATCGTTCATAAATAACATTTTTGAAGTATAGGATTATTAATCAAAGAACGAAAGACTCCTAAAACTTCATAGTGAGTTTCATTTAAAACTTAAACTGTAGAACTTTTTTGTAGAATTTCTCAAACGAAACGTATATGTATATAAGTCTTAACACAATTATTTTAGAAACGAAAGATAATTATTTAATTCGATCCCAACTATTAATTTATTAGTAGGTATTTGATATTTGTTACAACGATTGAAAAAATTTTTACTGTTGATAAACCAACTATCTGTTCCTGTATATAGAAAAATGTTTATTTTCCCATTTCAATGTGTAAGTACGGTTTAAGGTTGCGACGGGTCTCCGTCGGGGTGGAGGAAATGCCGACTCAGCCGGCTGCCAGGGGTCGGTAGCGCCTCGAGGAGGAATAAATGGTAGTCGTTTGCTGGTAGAATACTCGTGTTTATTGTCCGTATTCTCTCTATTTACAGTGGGTGCCCACAGGTGGCATGATTGCGGAGGTATCGCGGCGGATCGGTAGCGCGGCGGCGCGGTATCGCGGCGGCGGTCCGGCGGCGGTATCGCCTCGGTGTCGGGGAGTCGGTCAGGTTAGCAGGAAGGTCCCGTAGGCTTGCGCCCCTCGGGGGAGGGATTCCGGCCCGTTTGCACGGTGCCGGCTCGGACTAGTTTCCCGTAGGCTTGCGCCCCTCGGGGGAGGGATTCCGGCCCGTTTGCACGGTGCCGGCTCGGACTAGTTTCCCGTAGGCTTGTGCCCCTCGGGGGAGGGATTCCTGCCCGTTTGCACGGTGCAGGCTCGGATGCGGGAACGGTGGTGTTTGGCGGGAACGGTGGCTTGGGTAGGAACGGGGTGCGGTTGGTCGGAGGTACAGTTCAGGCCTTATGTGGCGGTAGCGGTGCTCTGCGGAGATCGGCTCTCTACGGCGCACAGTGGGCAATTTGGACGAAATCGGATTCAAAATCAAAGAACTTTCGATAGAAATGAGGTAGAGCGATGAATTTTTTTTTAAATGAAAGCTGAAACTTTGTAGAATATGGGAAAAATAGAGAGATTGTGGTCCGAACGTTTTTTAACCTCGAGAAAATTCGTTAAACGCGCACAAATTCAAGAAAATGTTAGTTTTTTCAATACCACACCCGGAAAAAAATTTTTTCTAACATGCTATACATCATTTCCCATAGATTTTTTCACGCTGATTTCAAATCTGGTCTCAAAATTTGTCTACGACCTCAGGATTTTGCAAAAAATAGATTTTTGTGACGAGAAACTAATGAAGTCATTTTTTCGTGAAAATGATTTTATAACACTCTAGTTTGAAGGTATATTGTATTTTCATATATAAAATTCAATAAAAGTAATAATAATGACGTATTTGAACGTTTTGAGTTACTTACGGAACATGAAGCGCTTCACATCTCGTCACCACTTGACGCATCGCTGTTATTGCTACTGGCACTTTCTGCAAACTGTCTGTAGTTGTAATGTAGTATAAATTAGATATCTAATGTCCATAATTATATTTTCATTTACAGAGGAAGTAAGGTAAGTATTTAATCTTTTTAACTTACGCATTTTTTTCGACGAAGTTTCTACATTCTGCTGCTATTTTCTTTCTCCGGTACAACTTTAATCGATCTTTTAGTAATATGATAGAAATTTTCGGGTCGGTTAAGTGCATTGCGCGATTAGAAACATCTAAGATTCTATTTTTTCGACTATTTTGTCGTGAGTGAAGCATCATGTTTTTTCTGTACAGTTTATGCCACGATTCATTTGCATCTTCTGAATAATAAGCTATTGGCAATAGAAACTGTTTTGCTATTTCGCAACCATGCTTTAATAACTTATGCAAGGTAGGACTCATTCGAGCCCACGGAAATAATGTATAATGAAAACAATATGTCTCCCAACAGAATTGTTCGAGCTCTTTTATTTTTAAGGGTTGCTTGCATTTGAAGACTGATAATATTGTAGCAATATTTTTTATAAATTGCACGTCGATCTCCAAAGCTTCTGCAAATATTGTCGGATTTTCGAAAATATAATTATGGATAATAGATATCTAATTTATACTACATTACAACCACAGACAGTTTGCAGAAAGTGCCAGTAGCAATAACAGCGATACGTTAAGTGGTGACGAGATGTGAAGCGCTTCATGTTCCGTAAGTAACTCAAAACGTTCACACACAAATACGTCATTATTATTAATTTTATTGAACTTTATATATGAAAATACAATATACCTTCAAACTAGAGTGTTATAAAATCATTTTCACGAAAAAATGACTTCATTAGTTTTTCGTCACAAAAATCTATTTTTTGCAAAATCCTGAGGTCGTAGACAAATTTTGAGACCAGATTTGAAATCAGCGTGAAAAAATCTATGGGAAATGATGTATAGCATGTTAGAAAAAATTTTTTTCCGGGCGTGGTATTGAAAAAACTAACATTTTCTTGAATTTGTGCGCGTTTAACGAATTTTCTCGAGGTTAAAAAACGTTCGGACCACAATCTCTCTATTTTTCCCATATTATACTAAGTTTCAGCTTTCATTTAAAAAAAATTTCATCGCTCTACCGCATTCCTATCGAAAGTTCCTTGATTTTGAATCCGATTTTGTCCAAATTGCCCACTGTGCGGCGCATTGGATGCCTTGCCTCGACTGCCGGCGGTATCGCGCCCCGTTTGGCTGTTCTCGTGGCCTATTTATTTATTCCTCCCACCGCCCATCTCCACTCGCGAGCAACCGTATCGTCGCGGTGGCCACCTCGCGGCCGCGACGGGAGGCTGCGCTCGGCCGCGGTGTCGCGGCGCGTTCGCTGGCGAGCGGGAGTGGGGCGGTGGTAGGCGCGGTGTTTAGGCGAGGAAGTCGCGGGCCTTCAATATACCCGTTACAAGGTGAAACTTTCACTTGCATGAAAGTTTCTTTATCCGTTCTCATTGGAACTTATAGTAAAAAAATGATTTCGAAAAATATTCTTTCATCCATGTTTTAACCCTTCGAAGACGACGATGGATTGTCGGTTTGTTTCTGTATGATCGACGTTATATGATATTACAGATGTTATAATAATTTCTTGATGAATTAGATTTTTTTAAATATTTTCTCTAGCTATCTTCAAATTCTAGAAAGCAAACAATAATGCAAATGGAAACAGATTACATCTAATAATCTGACCTCCTGCAATTAATTTTGAAATATTTCTCAGAGTCATTAAATATGAGGTACCGATGTCGTCCCTGAGGGGTGGAGTAGGATCCATTAAAAACTTCCATAACTTTCTCGCTTTAAACTCTCTCTACTATAAACAAATTTGTTTATGTTATGAATAAAAATTTCATTCTGATACATTATTATAGGCACCTTTTGAAATACGTTTGGCGAACGGGAGTACTCCTCTGGAGGGAAGAGTCGAAGTTCGTCATCATGGCATATGGGGCACTGTTTGTGACGATGATTTTTCAAATGCAGCTGCAACAGTGATTTGTAGATCTTTAGGATATGAAGGGAAAGCTATAGTCAGAAAAGATGGATTCTTTGGACCTGGTGAAGGACCTATTTGGCTCGATGAAGTGAGTTTAGAAAACATAATATTAAAACAATAGTCCATCTTGCAGGCTTCCTTCGTGAATCATCTTATTATCATCATTTATTATCATTCTTGTTAAAATAACGTTGTCCATCATACATTTAGACTTACAACTTCCAATGTACACACAATCTTATATAACTTTTTGTTTGCTGAACTTAAAATCATGTACCTTTCATTTTCATGTGTGATTACGAAAAGTTAAATTATAAAAATATGTATAAAATTTCAATTTCAAAAGTGTGATGCACTTTAATATTCATGGTTATGCAATTGTTATTTCCATAAAATTTTTCTGTAGACAGAGATCATGTTATGAATACATTTCTACATCCAACAATATCAGACTTTAAAAAATATTCAAAAGGGCCTAGCCGATTAAGATGGTCAAAACTGCCCTTAGACGTTTTTCAATGATTAATGAACCATTCGAAAGCTGACCCAGAAAAACCCCTCTGAGCAAAATTTCAACCCCCTATCTTGCCCGTGAGGGTAGTTACAGGGTAAATTAGATTTCGCGCTTTTCCGCGCATTTCCCACACTCTGATGCTTCCTAAAATTCTGAAAAAAATGTGGCATATTTTGGATCCTAAGACAGATTTTTGAGAATTTTTTCAGATTTTTTTCTTGCAAACTGTGGTCGCAAAAAATGAAAAACCTCAAAAAAATCGGAAAAATGTACATTTCTCAAAAATATGAAAACATGCTATTTTGCTGTTTAGTGCCCCGATAAAGTACCATAACAGGCAGTGTCCTCAATTTTTTTTTAGATTTTTTCTTGTGGGCACTTTTTGTCCAGACAAGAAAAACCGAATTTTTTCGCCGTTTCTGCTATTAGGAGGAAAGTTACACTTGTTCGTTTTATTGCAGGTATATATTAAGTCATTTTAAACATTATTACATTGAAACAAGTAAGTGTTTGACCTAAGAAATGTTTTAAGAGAAAAAATGGATTGTATTTTATGCGATATATACCAGAATGTTCGTAACGTTTACAACATCGCCGGTTGGCACAGCGTTTAGGGCGTCGGACTACGGAGCGGGATACGCTGGTGTTCGAATCCCGTCGGTGGGAAAGTTTTTTTCCATACGTCATCTTTATTTTTTCAATTTCTTATATGGTTTATTTATGTGATTTTAACAATATTTTTTTAATGTTTTAAAAATATTGAGGTAACATTTTTAACTAACTTTTATTTATATCACTCCGATTTTACTTCGAATTTAATGATATTATTTTCTTGGATTAGGCAATAAATTAATATTTATATTATTGTGTTCGTCCACGATTTCTGCCTGATATGAAATTGCTTGTGAAAATTGGTAAGATTCCGTGAAAAGAATTTTTAAATCTACTTCTGTCATTTCCGGAAAATCAAGAGTATCTACCGAGGATACTGTTTGAAATGGAGTCTTTTTGCAGTTCCAATTGTTTCCAATTTTTGGAAAGGTTTTGTTGTCTACTTGTTTGTGTAGAAGCTGGTACTTTTGACCTAGTATACTATGAATTGCCTCTGCATCCCACCGAAAATAATGAACTTCCTGAACCGTATCATAAATGTCCACAGAACAAGTCTTTCATTCAAGTAACTATAAACGGGAATTACTTCCTCATGTACCTTACAATAAAGAGGAATGGCTTAGGCTTATTTGTACCTGATACCTCACTTTCAAAATAGTGGTAGTATGTAGCCCTTTTCTCTCAATTTGACAAAAACCAATACTTTGCTGCGTGTTATTTATTCAGAGTTCTTCTTATTTCCTCCCTAATTTCTGAAGACGCAAGGCTTAGAAACTAGATTAATGAATTTTAATATTAACAATGTTAAACAGGACCGCAATGATGAACATATACAATTAGAGAATCGAGGAAATAATAGATACTGCAAAACTATTTTTGTATGTATTGTAGTTAAAAATGTTACCTCAATATTTTTAAAACATTAAAAAAATATTGTTAAAATCACATAAATAAACCATATAAGAAATTGAAAAAATAAAGATGACGTATGGAAAAAAACTTTCCCACCGACGGGATTCGAACACCAGCGTATCCCGCTCCGTAGTCCGACGCCCTAAACGCTGTGCCAACCGGCGATGTTGTAAACGTTACGAACATTCTGGTATATATCGCATAAAATACAATCCATTTTTTCTCTTAAAACATTTCTTAGGTCAAACACTTACTTGTTTCAATGTAATAATGTTTAAAATGACTTAATATATACCTGCAATAAAACGAACAAGTGTAACTTTCCTCCTAATAGCAGAAACGGCGAAAAAATTCGGTTTTTCTTGTCTGGACAAAAAGTGCCCACAAGAAAAAATCTAAAAAAAAATTGAGGACACTGCCTGTTATGGTACTTTATCGGGGCACTAAACAGCAAAATAGCATGTTTTCATATTTTTGAGAAATGTACATTTTTCCGATTTTTTTGAGGTTTTTCATTTTTTGCGACCACAGTTTGCAAGAAAAAAATCTGAAAAAATTCTCAAAAATCTGTCTTAGGATCCAAAATATGCCACATTTTTTCAGAATTTTAGGAAGCATCAGAGTGTGGGAAATGCGCGGAAAAGCGCGAAATCTAATTTACCCTGTAACTACCCTCACGGGCAAGATAGGGGGTTGAAATTTTGCTCAGAGGGGTTTTTCTGGGTCAGCTTTCGAATGGTTCATTAATTATTGAAAAACGTCTAAGGGCAGTTTTGACCATCTTATTCGGGTAGGCCCTTTGTCGTGATCTTTGGTTTGGAAGAATTTTCTCCTTCCTTCGGTCTTATTGCTATTGTTTATGTGGAGACTGATACCCCCCTCTCCGGATGGGATCGACAGGTGAACTGACCGACCTGCATTTAATTATTAAGGGGTTCGTTGGTTTTGATAAAGTACAAACCCCGATTTTTCAACAATGGTATATTCTATTGGTACAATTCTTCTGGAATACTATCTCGAAATTTTATTTTCAAAGTAAAACTGTTGGATTTACAGTTCCGAAAGTATAATCGTATTGTATAGCGATAATGCATAATTTAAACTTTAAACGCGTTTTTCTCGGAATGAGGTTTTCAAAATCGGTACCAAACATGTTTGAGAAAGTACTAGACCAATTTAGTAAAAATTTTGCAGTAATATTCTTAAGACTATTATCTAGTCCTTGACTATAGAAACGTATTTTTGCTTATCTTATCTAGAACTTATATATTTTAAATCAAATAGTTGTAACTTTTCAAAAATTGGTTTTTTCTAAATCGACTACAACAGGCTCTTTTCTATCTAGTTTAATGTAAAAATTTTGTATTTTTACTGTAAACGTTAATTAAACTGTTTAATTTTGTGCAAGAGCAATCAACATTTTTGAAGTTGAAAGTTTGTATTTTTTCAAGCCTATAAGTAGGAGAGAAAGAAATCTCTATGGATCTCAAATGTACAAATTTTTTAAACGCTTTAATAAAATAAAGTAAACATGGAACACAGTACTAACGCAATGTTTGTTTAAATAAGGTTTCCTGCCGCGGGAATGAGACGCAACTGTATCGATGCGATCATAATAATTGGGGCAGACATAATTGTGATCATAACGAGGACGCAGGTGTGATTTGTACACGTAGAGATGTTAACGATTCCAAGGTAAATCGAAATATTCTGGCTACGCCGACGTAAATATCGAAATCATAATTTCTCTGAACGCAAACAGAATTAAACTTTAATATCCGTAAATATTACGGAAGTGACTGTGCTGCGGACAACTAAATAGCTTGACAATTGATTTTGTTATTTTTGGGGTACAATAGAATTTTATGTTTCGAACATAAATAAAAATAGTACGGGAATTCTCATTTATATAGTAACTACTGATTCTTGTTTATAGAGTATGCTCAAAATTCAAGTGATCGTCTAATCAAATTCTTCACATTGTAATTTACTTTAAATATACAGCGACATCTGAGTTAAGTAAGTGATAATTGAATGAATTGTTTAACAGCTCGATCAAGCGATATGCTACAGTACTAAGTCGTAGAGAGTTTGTAAACGATCGATAGAATTTTTACTTCAATAAATGATAAGCTTACGCAACGAAATTTGTTTACTTGATTCTTTGACCCTGTTCATTCTTATTTGTCAACTTTACGCGTACGAATCCCAATCATAGCTTCCATAGTTGCAGTCTAACTGGTCGCCAGTGCTGGAGACGAACATCAACGATATACTTCCAGCGAATTGCGGCAGGCGATTTAAAGACTTCAACGATGACGAGGATCTTATATTTGGAAAGGTTGTGCATGGTAATATTGCGGCGAAAGGCAGCTACCCTTGGCAGGTAAATTAAATTATTCTGTAATTGGAACTCTTAATATCCGAACTGCAAGGGATTTGCATAATCTGATACACGCTTGCTTGAACGCGCGTGCACATGCGTTGGTAAATTGCGACATTTAGAAGGCTACGATTTACAAAACATCATCGAGGAATATTCTCGGATATTCCTCGAAAGGAAATTGCGATATTGTTTCTGGGATCGATCAGAGCAGTTCCCCGCGAACGAGCACAGAAAAGACACCGCCTCAATATCGAGCCTCGAGCCTCCTTACAGAACAGCAATATACAGTCGTAGGGTAAAATGAAAGTTGGCGTGTTAATTTTGTACGTAATTATCATTTATGTTATTCGTAATAGTGAGAAATGATATTGACAACAATTGATTACAGTGCTATCTTTTGTGTTCAGTACAATACTGAACGTTCATATTCTAGAGAACATTCTTAACTAGTGGATTTATTGAATTCATTACATACTATTAATTTTTAAGTATTTGAATAGTACTACTATCAAATGTACTGCTCAAACTTCCATTATAAAGTAAACGTCCACTATAGTAACTAATTTATATTTTTGTTCATGATTAAACTCGTACAACAGCATTACATCTTGTGGACATTAAACATTTTTCAAAGATTACTACACAACAAGTAAGTTTTCCTGACCTACATTTAATGTATCATTGTTTCACGTTTCGCGTTTCCACTCTATTGTGGGATCAGGACCCCCAGACCAAAAGTATGTAGGAGATCGGGAAGAACAGGAGGGTTCCGTGGGTGAGCGCGTTAGTCGATCGACTACCACCAGTGAGGTCGCGGGTTCGATTCCCGCGGCTGGCGGTGCCCTCATTTTTCCCGAGATCCTACAATTGGTGTCAGAAGTGGGATTGGGGGAACACCGATCGCCGCACGATGGCGCTGTGAGTTTCTGAGTTGTTACGACGAGTTGTGTTGGGTGGCTCTGTGTATGGCCACAACACAAAAATAGACGATGAGACGACGCTGTGACGGACATTCGAGGGCGAATGTCGTTGCAGGATGGCCGAGTGTGGGATCAGGACCCCCAGATCAAAAGTATATAGGAGATCGGGAAGAACAGGAGGGTTCCGTGGGTGAGCGCGTTAGTCGATCGGCTACCACCAGTGAGGTCGCGGGTTCGATTCCCGCGGCGGCGGTGCCCTCATTTTTCCAGAGTTCCTACACTATTCTTGTGTATGGCATTGAATTTACGCACCTCCATACATGACTGTTGCAGTGTTTTTAATATTAACAGGCCAGTCTTCGAGTTCGAGGTCACAGTAGATCAAGCCATTGGTGTGGTGCAGTAGTTCTTTCGCCTCTGCATGTGCTCACAGCAGCCCACTGTTTGGAAGGATACAACAAAGGAACTTATTTCGTTCGCGCTGGTGATTATAACACAGAGGTAATTCAAATTCAAATTTGTTCTTACATTATATTGCGTATAGGAGGAACAAAGCAACGAATTTTTTCAATCATGCTTGCCAGATCAGATTAGGGTCAAATTTTACCTGAGAGAACCAGAAATTTTCAAGTTTTTTATGTAATCCTGTAGATTTTGGCAAGAAAATGCCGAAAATCCAAACCTTTTCCTTCGGTCGGATCTTCACGCAACGTGCACCGAGTTCCGGGCACGTGCAGCCTGGTCCTTCAATACGAAAAACACGCAAAAAACGCAAAAAAAACTAGTGCACAGTATCTAGCGGTTGTGCTTGTTAAGCGACGCGCGACGGTCACGTCTTAACAGCATGGCGGCGGCATTTGCTGTCAAAAACGCTGAAAATCGCACATATTTACACACGTATAACTTTAGTGATCTCCTAAGATTGAAACTTGGACTTTCGGCATTTTCTCACCAAAATCTACAAGATTACATAAATGAAACTTAAAAAGTTTTGGTTTCCTGAGGTAATGTTAAACCGAGATTAGATTTTAAGGGGCTGCATATCTTTAGTACAGAGCTGCTCAACATGCCACAGGGGCATGGCTTTGTGCTCGCCGTTTTGCGTATGCCCAGGGCAAGGAAATCGCTGCCCGTACGAGACGCTGAACAGCTCTGCTTTAATAAAATAAGAGAAAATAGATTTTTCAAGGATACTATATTCTGTTAGTACGATTTTTCTGCAGTACTTCCCCAAAGTTATGTTAGGAAATTCGTAAAGCTGCTGGATTTATAGCTCGTATTACATACGTAGTAAGAACATAGCATTTTTAACGAATAACATATTATAGAATTTTTTATGAATAAAAAAACCTGATAGCGTAGACGTACAATTGTATACTTAAGTTCAAATAGGTGTATCTTTTTAAAAAATTGATTTTTTCAAAATCGGTTACAACTGAGACTTTCTTGTTGTTACTAATCACTTCGCAGATCACTTTCTCGGTCGCCGGACTTTGCTTTGCCTTTTGTTAACCAAATGTTAACTGTACTCCTTTCATGACCCAAGGTGATCACTTAGTGACGATCCGACTCACTTAGACAGTGTATATTTCTACCGGTTTCTTATTTTTCTGAGGCTCAAGTAATAGTTCTCCATCTTGGGTCGCCTACTACACATTTGGTTTTCGAAATGCCGACCGTATTCCTTTCGTGACCCAAGGTGATTAATTAGTAACGGTTCGATCCAAGATTCCTGGAATTCTGTTATACCTGGGTATATTGATCGACATCGTCGACTACCCGCAGGAAGCGACTGTTCCCTTTTATTTCTCTTACAATTAGCATAACTCCCCCGTCTCTCTCGTGGTTTCTTCTATTTAATTTACCCCTACCCTGACTACTTGTGGTGGGGGAATCCTTACCAGCAGAGTATACTCCTCATTATGTCATAACCCTTACACTCGAACACTAAATGCAACATATATTTATCAACGAAAAATAACATATACTTAAGTGGTCTAAAGAATTTTAGGTTAACATAACTCAAGCCTTAATACTTGTCTAGTTTAACGTAAGATTTAGAAAGTGCGTCTTAGATCACAACCTATGAAAATACATATACCTGGTACCGCAAACTGTGTTTTGCGAAACAATAGCTTTGGGAAAATAGCTGTCACGTTCTTCTAATTTAAGATATTCAGCTCAACTTTTTTCAGTAAGTACAACTTAACAATAAAATGTATATATTTATTTTTGAAAGAAAATATAGTTTAAATATAAAAAAATTGTATTTCTCTTATTTTTCAACCGTCGAAAGACACGTAGCCCTTTAAAAACTACAAAATTTAAAATTCTTATTTTCTATAATTTGAAAAATAGTATTTCTTTGAGGACCAAAGTTATTATCTATAAGATTAAATCGTAAAAAAGTCTAAACATAAATTCTAAACACGTTACAATCGCACATGCGTTAGAGGGATGAGGGAACGGAAGCGGAAGCTAATATCGAGGACTACTACATCCACGAAGACTTCCGTAAAGGTCATCGAATGAACAACGATATTGCCCTTGTATTGCTAAAGGGGCGAGGAATACCTCTTGGCAAGGATGTCATGCCAATTTGCTTGCCTCACGAAAACATAGAATATCCATCTGGTCTCAATTGCACTATCAGTGGATTCGGAAGCATCAAGACTGGAACATCAAGTACGTGATTTAAGGGGTCACTGGGGCTAGTTGACTAATTTTTATAATTAAACTACCTATTGGTATAATATGCTGTTTGTTTTTTGGATACTAAAAGTTTGCACATTTACTTGGGTATACAGGCTTGATTTTAAAAATCGCTTTAATTGAAGCTACGTTGTAGATTTTAACGTATTTACATTAATGCGAACAGTAAGACAAGAAACCCCGTCTGTGAAGTTAGTTGATCCGACATTTATTTTTAAGTGTTTCAGAAATTTTCAGCCATCTTTGACATTATTGTTTTTGGTATTCAATTTCTCAGATACTTTTCTCTTATGTGGGCACTTCGGATTTTAACGCTTTCTTTTTATGTTATACTTCTTTTACAAATGAGTCCGTTCATATAGCATTCTTTACGTTATTTTCTTTTCGCCTTTTTAGCGTTCTATTGCGACTACTTTTGAAAATGACCTTACCAGCTTAAGACTCAATATGTTCGCGTCTTCATTGGTTTCAGGAAGATGTTCTTTGACTTCGTGTACACTTTGATATACTTACAATAGGCAGACAACCCTGTTCCAAAATTTTAACACATTAACACTTTCCCTACCGAAAGCCTATTAACGAACCGTTAATATAATATAGTAAAAAGGCGTTTCAAAATCTTCTTTTAAATAACAATCTCAAAAGAAATTACACTACTAAAAAAAAAAAATTAAAGGATCACCTCTACGAACCCGGGAAATTAGGACAATTTCAAGTGATCATAACTCCAGAAAAAATTGTTGATCGATATCGTTAAAAAATCATTTGGAAGCTTGAAGTCTCTACTTTCAGAAGCTTGTTCAAATGTTGAGCTACGTTGCTTTTTAACGCAGTTATAACATTATAAAGAAGACTTTGACAATTACAAAAAGTTTTGATTAACTTCCAGACATCACATGGGGAGAGATTTTTGGGATAAATTGTTTTACCGTCATATGAAGGCGCCTGCTTTGCTGTGCAAAAAACCTGGTTGTCGAACATAGTGCTATTTTTTTTTTGTTCGAACTATGCAACATTGAAGCAAAAATGATCTTTTTAACTTTAACTGGCTGTAGAAAGCGAAAAAATTATCGTAGAATCTTGTGCAAAAAACAATAGAAAGAGCATTTCTTTTTCTTGAAGGCTCTTCTTTTGCTTTTCCAATTACTAGGTGTTTCTAAAAATATGTTTAAAATTTGCATAATTTCCATTTTTCATTCAACTTGCTATATCTCGGCGAGAAATAATCGCAATACCCACATCTTAAGGACAGATTGAAGCTGAAATTCTGCCGATCCGATTGAGATCTTATGGCAATAATTTTGAACACCTAATTTTGAACACCGTATCTACCTCCTGAACATGAACGATGCCTGATCGCGAAAGAATGTGTAACGAATATTTTTTACTTTTAGATACAATTTATTTTTATCAAAATCAGAACAGGTTTGAGTAACAGCCTAGTTAGTGCACACAAGAGTGGAGCATATGTACCTCCGTTAACTTAAGATTGTGAACTTCTAAAAATCCATAACTAAATAATAAGAAAAATATTCTATGTAGTTAAATTGTCATGTCTAACATTATAAATGGAACGATGCTATATTTTGAACATTTTCAATTGGTTTGCCTATAGTTTAAAAGTCTGTCTGGTTGTTTCAGCGCATTCAAATGATTTAAGATATGGCTGGGTACCACTCTTAGATCAATCTGTCTGTCGAGCAGGACATGTTTACGGCGAGGGCGCAATTAGCGATGGCATGTTTTGTGCTGGATACCTTGACGAAGGTGTCGATACTTGTGATGGTGACTCTGGCGGACCGTTGGCGTGCTATCATAACGGTAACAACATACAATTTTTCAAAATCTTCTACAATATTTCTAAATAATTCAGCTATCTGAAAGCAGAGCTGGCTACGTTTTAAAGCAAGAACATTGGAAATAATATCTGAAATTTAAATTTTTTATTTTATTTAACACTCAGAAGGCGGATGGTTGTGATGATTGTACAGATGGCAATCTTTTATTCTATTGAGATAGTTGTTCATCTATTTTTTAAACATATTTTCAATGGAATTTTATCTAGAATCATTAATCTTTTTTATTGAACCTGATTCACAACTTTTTATTGAAATTCAACATGGCGGCAGCCTTACCTATCAAAAACGTTTAAAATCGTTCGACTTTAAACACGCATAACTTTTAAACCACTGAATTCCTAAGGGAAAATTTGGATTTTTAGCATTTGCTCGACAAAATCCATAGGATTATATTAAAAAAGTTAAAAATTTTTGGTCCCCTGAAGTGAATTTTAAACAAATTTTGGTTTCCTGCAGTGGAGTTCAGCCGCGGCAAGTCCTTCAAATAAAAAATGGAGTTTCCACTGTATTCATTACAAGTAATATACAAGTTAGCGTGGCGAGGGGGCAGAGATGGCCGTTACTTTGGGCTTACTCGCCTTTGGTTCGGCCCCGGCGGCCGCAGCTTTGGCCTTGGCCTTGGCCGCAACCTTTGTTCGTCTACTCACGACGTCCGCTCAGGTTTTCCCATTTGGGGTACCCGGCGTCGGTTCTGGGGGCAGTGCCGGGCGGGGGACTGTGGGCTGGGCGGGAGGGACCGCAGGGGTGTTCCCTACCGCGACATTTCCCGCCTTCTTTTTCTTCTTCTTCGTCGCCCCTCCCGCCACCGGGGCAGGGGCCGGCGCCGGCGTCGGGGGTGCCGGAGGCACGGGAGGCGGCGGTTGGAGGCCCTATGCGTGCCCGAGGCTGAGGCAACGGTCACGACCGCCCGCCGCAGCTCCACCCGCATCTCGTCGCGGATGGAGCTCAGTCCCGCCTCCAGGAGCGCCCGCATTTGCGCCATCGCGCCCACCGCCGTTGTGTCCCCGCTGGTGTTGGGGGCAGGGATTACCGGCCAGGGGAGCGTCGCGCAGCCGCTTCATGGCCACCAGCTCCCCCCTGATGGCCACCAGCGTCTCACGGGTCTCCCTCAGCTCCCTCTCGAGGGCCGCGCACCTCTCCCGTAGCGCGGGATTAGCGGGGTCGGAGGGGAAGGAGCCGGCAGCGGGGTGTCCCCCCTAGATGCCCCTCAGCTCCAGCTCCCGCACAGACTCCACGATGATGCGGGAGGAGGCCTTGAAGGCCTTTTGATAGGTACCCTTCTGGTTCAGGTTTCCGCATCTGGCCGCCATATTCCCGATCTCAAGGACATGCTCCGCGATCAGGGCGGACAACTCCCCCGGTAGGAGGCTTCGCATCTCCGGGGCTGATCAACGGGTCGTGGCCGTTTATCCACCGACGGGGTCGGTGAGGTCCTCCCCGGAGTCGGGGTCAGTGGGCGTTTCGCGCCCGCGCCACTGGAGGAGGGGGGAGCCAACTTGGTCGACTTCACCGAGGCTCTGTCCCCCTCCAGGTCGGGCTTATCACCTCCCGGCGTTCCTTTCCTAGGCCGTAGCTTAGGTCGGTCAACTGGGGCCGGTGGTGGTCCCATCTTCGATGGTGCTGGCACCACCAATCTCTCCACGACCACTTTCGGGCGTGGTAATCCCTCCACAACCTCTTCAAGATTTGTCCGAGACACGTCCTTTAAAAAATCCATAGTTGTCATTAGCGGGCCTGGTTACTACGCCCCCATTTCTTGGGACGCCTCACTCGATACCCTAAATACAGCACGCGGAATGGGGTGTCCACCGGGGCAGAGCCGCTTGCCCCGATAAGCCTAGATACAACGGGAGGTCGGCAGGTGTCCCGAGGTTGTACAACGCTTAAGATCTGGTGCATCCACCGCCCACCCCGGCGCTTACTCCGGGAATTTCCCATCGCCACGGTACGATAGCTTGGGATAGAGACTTTTTTATAGACGTTTTTTGTAGAGTATCGGCAGGCCGGCCGATTCAGGCAAGCTCTCCGTTCCGGTAAAACATGACCACCGGTTTACAGTATGGGGCCCTGCGGCGATCTCCCCGGTCGTTCGCAGGACACATTGAAAGCCCGCGGTTTTCACCTCTCCGTGCGAGCCTTACCGGCATGGGAGGCCCTGCCGCAGTCCGAAGATCCCGCCGGCATTGCCTCGCACATCATTGGGACTACTTCCCGCGGAATGCCCCTCGCTCCGTTATCAACACACAGCTATGTGTGTTCCCAGGGTCCACCACAAGGAGGTGGAGCGAGAGGACTTTAGACCTGTGACATCCCTCAAGTAGAGAGTACGGCTCGACAGTGGGACCATCTGTCCCACTGTAGAGGCCAAGGTCCTCGGACCCCGCGCGGCACTTGGCCCTTGTTGCGAGCATCTTGAGCGCCTCTCAAGTTGCCTTCGAACACGGTCAACTCTGTATGGCCTACGAAAACGTGCCTCGTTCCCGGCCACGGTGAGGACCGTCTTGTATAGTCTGACCTTTATCCCGCAACGCGATACCGTTCGTGCAGGGCCACGGACGACATATCTCTAGAGCTTTAATTCGGAAAAGTATTAATTCTGGAAACGCTATATAGAAAACAAAAACATTAATTTTAGGATATTTGGAATTTATTATTTCTCTGTGTGATACAATTCAAAACAGGGAACTGTACATAATGCAACATCACATTTTATGTAATAGTACTTTGTTTCTGTGTGATACACAACGCTTCATGGGATGACATTTTTAATTTGTTGGTTGTAATTTTTGTAAGAAACATCTGGATTGCAAACGAGTGGATGAAAATGATTTCTTCTGCCTTTGTGATGAAAATTATTCATTGGATCGTGGTATTTTTTGAGTAATCCCAATATTATGTCTTCTTTTATTACATGCAAACTTTTTCTGCTTGCATGAAGACAGTTCCATATGGCAAGAGCATTTTATATTGCAATGTCTAGTAAATAAAAGAAATACTTTTTATACCATTTTAATGTTTTCCTACATGATTCATACCCATGTATAATCTGATCTGTATGGTCAACCGCAGCCATGTGCATATTATAATCCAAAACTATGTTTGGCTTTTTAAGGTCAATGCATATCTCACAAGCCGGCAAGCCTGGCGGCTTTTCCCAGTTTATACGAATTTTGGGGTCCGGGACAGATACACACTAATTTTTACGCTAGCCTCATTTTTAAAGTTGACCAACATCTGACCTTGCCCGTCATAAAATTGATGGGCTTGGGCTAACCGAACGGTACAACATCTTCTACCTGCATTTTATCGCCCTGCGTACCATACCTAAGCAGGTAATTTTACTTGTAAATCAAAAACACATGTTGCTATTGAGTCATTGGGAAACAAGAATGGACAGGTTACCTGAAAGATGGCAACAAGTCCTTACAAATAATGGAAACTATATCATTGAATAATATTAAACATTGTAACGTAAAGGATTGCGGTGGTTGCGGAATGACAGGAGTCGGAATATCTGGAGACATAGGATATATTTTCCAAAAAATGTTAGTACAAAGGATGGGAGATAGGTTTTGTTATAAAATAGATTCTTTCAAGAGAGTGAGAGAAAAAGCTAGCAATGATTAATTTAGGAAAAGATTTTATATAATACGCGATACCACCATCGGGCGTCCGGTTTATTTCAACCGTACTCTCCCTCTGGGAATACTACGACGACGCGTTTTCGCCGGTTTTCTCATGTCCGATCGGCGGCCGGCCTTCATGGCCGTCCTCTCCGAAACGTACAGAGGAACCAGGCGTCCCTACTCTCAGGTGGCCAGGGAGCTACCCTGTTCTTTCCTCTCGGCAGGCGGCCGGCCTTCATGGCCGTCCTCTCCCATGTATCCAGAGAGGCGTCCAGGTGCAACCCCTGTCCTCTCCTGGGCTGCTGGGCGTCCGATAGCATTGCTTCGTACTCTCCCATCATGTAGGCGGCCGTGGTCTTACCTCGTCCTCTCCCACAGGTGCAGCAAGAGTGCTTACTCCGCGGTAATCTACCGATATTTATATGGACTCGTTGCTATCTTTATCAATAACGCGTTACCAGGGGTTTAGAAGGTTCCAGACCCCGCGGTTCCCCTTGAACCGCCGACCACGCTGCCTCGGCGCAATTCTTCTGTTACATCGGGAGGGGGGGGGGGGTGACGAGGGGTCTTGACGCTTTATTGTTCCTCGTCGCGTTACGACATGTATTTTTAGCAGAACTTTCCCTCCAACCTAATATATTTTTAAAGCAGTTTCAAGTACTCAATATTTGCAATTTTTTATGCTCCGCGAATTAAAAAACGAAATTTCAAACAGGAAGAATCGTAGAATACGACCATATTTTAAAAAATTTTTTTACACTTTAACCGGTGGTAAAATTTGCAGAACAAAGATGTTTGTAATATATTTTCATTAAAAAATTACATTTGCGTATAAGGATGCGTGATGCTGTTTCACTAAGTGCCAGGAACGTTTCCTACTTCCATGGTGTTGTAAAGGAGAGATACGGATAGTTTACCTAAGGAGCTGTGGAGACCCTAAAAACATTTTTTTGTGCCATGCACAGCAGGGAACTGTTAACACACTCTCGAGAGGCGATCTGGAAAAGGCCAGAGAAGAAATTCGGTTTCAAAGCCTGGCACGGTTGCCGGCTCCTAAACGCTAGGGCCAAAACCAGGCTTGTAATGTTTAACCGGCCGGACTGACTTGTGAGATATGTATTGACTTTCAATGTGTTTTCCTGTAGTATAGTCAATTTTTTCACTTGTTCCCAACTGTGGGGTATGTAAGGTGCTGAGAAGCGTCACCGGTCTTTTGTCTTTCCACGCACAAAATGCCATAAATTTGTTATAACGTCCTATCATCTCACCCTTGTTCAAACTTTTTACTTTCTCAACTTTTTCGTCACACGGCAAACTTTTTCTATTCATTCGAACGGTGCTACAAGCATGTGTCTTGTATTTATATAATTCCTCATATAAAGCGGGAGAGCCATACCAGTTGTCAAGATAAATGATTCGTCCTTCATTTAATAAACTTTTTGACAAATCAATTACAATAGAACCAGATTTTCCTAGTAATATGGACTTTCCTTCATCTGATATGCGTCCATCATATAATTTCAAATTATAGACATATCCAGTCTCTGATTCGGCTAAAATAAATGATTTTAAACCAAATCTTGCACGTTTACTATGTAGTAATATATTGTCTGAAAGAAAGTCTGCCTTTCCATAATAGTAAAATCTCGTCAACAACTATGTGCTGTCTTGGTCGATATGCCCTTTGGAAACGGTGTATTAGAATGTCAATCACGGGCTGTATTTTTTAAATTCTTTCATTTTATGGTAACACCTTGTGACCTTATACAAACAGTATCGTGTCGTCGCGACATAACACGTCCGAGAGAACTAAGTGGTTAATATACCACGTTTTTAAGACGGACTAAAAAGTATAAAATCATTTTTCCTAGCCCTATACAGACTGTCCTGAAACTTTGTGATTGTGAATTTTTTATAGCTATGAAAATAGTTATAAGATTTAAAACGAAAAACGTAGGACGCAAGTTAATATTAAGGAATGTAGAGGGTAGCTGCCGTTGAGTATACACTGTAATGTTGGCCCTTTTCACCGTGTAGAAAGACGGGAACGGGGCCAACCCCAGGAATTTACAGGCTCAGAGGCCGGCCGTGTACTGCCGTGAGTACGCGGTTCTTCCGATACAAACAAGTTCTCGAAGGTCCGAATCGAAAAGAGAGCCTTCTTCTCAGGCGCCAGGCACCAGAAGGGTGCCACGCGAAACGCGAAGACTTAGACGTAGGCAATTCTGCCACGTCACAGTATACAGTGTAACCGTACTTTCCTATCTTTTCTCTCTACCCGAGTACGTTGCTACCTATATCCCTACTTCGCTTCTCGAAATTATCTTTTACCGTCTCGCTGGGCCGGTTACTACCCTATTCTTCAAGAACCCGCGAGTTCGCGAGATAGAATGGATTCGTGTCTCCAGGCACTGGAAAGCGGCGAGGTTTGGACGAGTTAAATGAGATGTTATAGACCCAGATATGGTAACAAGGGATATCTATATTCTGGCAAGAACTGTACACAAAACAAATTCCACCGCGGTGACGAGTAAGACAATACGTGTCGGGCTTCCGCGTCGAAGGTTCGCGACGCGTAAATATATCGTTTCAACGCGTGTAGATCGCTCGCGGTACGCTCGCTCGACTCCACGTCCGGTTTTCGGAATCAATTTAGAATAATGAACCAGCATGGATCACGCCCCGCGAAAAGCAGTTCGTAACCCGTCTGACCACCCCTACACTCGGCCGGACAATCGTACGAGTGATCAGGATGGAGACAAACACAAAATCGCCGTCACTCCACGCTTCCAATGAGCCTGCCCTTCAGAACGTAACGTGGCCTCTGAGCAGTCTCAGACAAGGCGGCGGCAGAGTGCCCGTGATCGTGCAAAGTCCGATCGCTCTAATCTGACCCGAATTCCGCGATCAAACGACGTCGTACCTGTCAGACCATCCAGGCACCTGGCCGATGTTCGTACAGGTAGTCTGGGTGGAGACGCACACTAAACCTTGGTCACTCCACGGGACACACGAGTCTACCCTCTGGCATGATACATGGCCTCGGAGTGTTCTCGGATACCGGTCACAGCAGAGTGCCCACGATTGTGCAAGGCTCGATCGCGTCGATTCAGTAGAGACGCACACTAAACCTTGGTTATTCTACGGGACCTATAGGTTCACCCTTTGGCACGATACGTGGCCTCGGAGTGATCTCTGACAAAGGTCACGACGGAATACTCGGGATCATGCGGGGGAGACTCGCACTAAACCTCGGTATTATGTTATTTTTTCTTTATTATTTAGCACTGTTTTTCATATAAAAGACACTTACCTTCTCTCAAAACAAAAATTGTATATAACCCTGTTTAAAATCGTTGCAGGCATTACCGATAATTTCGATAATGCAAACCTATTTCCGGCCGCCACAGTTCTTATATAGATGCCATAAACTTTTTGCCGGCAATCCATATAAGAACTGCCGCCGTGCGACCGTGTCCTGGCGTTGACAATAGCTCAGCTGTTCGAACGACCGCAGACGTAAACCCTCTGTTTACGTCGGGTGTCATACTTGTCGCGTGGGCCATCGTTTCCCGTATTCCAAATTTCAAATCCGTCACCTATCGTCCTTTGTCTCCTGTCCAGCGCCGTCCGTTAGGGTATTGCCCTCGTGCGCTAACGAGCGTTCGGCACTGCCTCGTCCTTTGTCATTTTCAAATACCCCACTCCTTACTCCTTCCGCTGCCTGTGGCCCCGCACAATATAAATAACCCGCAATAGCGTTCACCGAGTCTTCAGACATCTTTCGATCTCTAGATCATGCTTCGCTGTTTTCTCGTGCGCTTCACGGATCACTCCACGCCATCACAAATTGTGCGCTTCACAATTTGTCCATGATTTCAACATCTTCATCTAATCATATCGCTCTTCATCACCTCGCCGTCTGCACATACCTCATCTTTAGTTACAATATATTATTTTATACCTTCCATTCCTCGCTTAATCTCTGACTCTGCTGTATCGCAAACCTACACACCCTCTTCCTTCGCTATAGTTTTCAACAGACCCTAATTGTCGTAAAAGGGGCCACTTGGTATTTCTGCCCGCATTTTATTTTGGAATAGCTATCTTTAACATTTCGCCATCGCCTTTTACAGTCAGAAAGTGAAACAAAGTAATAATGTTTTCTTACAGGTTTCTTGCTACACGAGAGTCATTAAAATCCTTAACATTTACCTTTAGAATATCATGTGGATATACATATAAGTTTGACTATACGAGACGTATTAAAAGAATTATGTGACAAATTAATTCGAATATTTTTACCTCGGTCGGATGTTGCCGATTTTTAAAAAGTTGCAAATGTATGTATGTATATATTTAATGTTCCCTTACGGGTTACATAGAGATCCCGTTCCCTTTACATTTTCTTTCTTTTCGCTTTCACTCCCTCTCACTCATTCTTCCTTTCACTCCTGCCTCCTCCTTTCTCACCCTCTCCTTGATACTTTCCGTCCTGTATTTCTTTTCTCTCCCGGTCTAATTTTTTCATCCACTCTTCTCCTGTCCCGTCCTCAGCCAGTATTTCCTTCACCTTCTCTTGAATTCCTACTTCCAACCCTTGATCTCTCGAGCACCTTTCCAACACGTGTTTCCACGTCTCTTCTTCGTACCCGCACCTTCTGCACCGTCTCTCCTCCTCTTCCCCCCAGTACCTTACTCCCCTCATTTCATTCCCCAGCCTGTATCTTGCTATCCTCGTCCATTTTTCATCTTTTGATCCTTTTTCTAGGTATTCGGGCCTTTCCTTTGTCCTTATCTCTTTATACCATATATTATACCTAGACTCCATTACCCTCTTCCAGTTTTCCTCTTCCTCTTTCTTTTTCTCTCTTTTCTCTATCCTTCCCCACTCTTCTTCCCTCCCTTCCTTGTCTCCCTCCTCTAACATTCTTCTATTCCCCCTTTCCTCTATATATTTCTTCCTCCCTATCTCCCATTTTGACATCTTCTTTCCTCCTATATCTCTCTCTTCTATCTCCTTTAGACATTGTCTGGCCCATTCGCTTCCTTTTCCAGCTCTCAACCTTTCTTCAAACTTCCATGCCCTCTTTGCGCCCCTCGCTCTCATTTTCTCTCTTTTCGTCTCTTCCCTTACCATATACCCTGGTGTTGTCCACTCTACCCCTAGCACCCATCTTATATATGTTTCCTGCATCCTCTCCACCTCCATTCTTTCCTCCCATCCCCATATCTCCACACCGTATGCCATCACTGGCCATACCAGTGCGTCGAAAAACCATTCTCTTCTCTTGTACTTATGTTTAAAATATCTTTTCCCTATCCCCCACACACTTTTCATCACTCCTCCACCCTTCCTTGTTCTGTCCTCTATCTGTCTTTCCTGTCCCCCATTTTTCTTGAATATGTACCCGAGATATTTTATCTCGTCTACTTCTTCTACCGTTCCATCCTCCCATCTCCACGTCTTTTTCTCTTGCCTTCTTCTTTCGAATCTTATTATCTTCGTTTTTTCTCTGTTCACTTCTAGTCCCTTCTCTTTTATATAGCTTCTGAATTCCTCTATCATTAATTTCATCCCGCTCTCCTCTTTCGCCAGCAGCACGAGGTCATCCGCATATTGCAAAGTGTACAGCATTCTTCCCCTAATCTCCACCCCACCTTTCCCTCTCTTCCTCATTCTTTCCTCTAGATCGGCCATAAGCAGTATAAAAAGCTTCGCGCTTAGCGGACATCCTTGCCTTACCCCTCTTCCTACCCAGAACTTCTCTCCCATTTCGCATCCTACTTGCACCTTAGATGTTGTCTCTCTATACACTTCTTCTGTTCTTTCCCTAATTCCTTCGCTCACACCTCTCTCCTCTAATGCTTTCCACAATATTCTCCTATCCACGCTGTCAAATGCTGCCTTCAGGTCTACAAAGCATCCTATTAACCTTCCCTTTTTCTTCGCCAGTTCCCTGTTTACTACATAATTCACTACATATACAGGGTGGCCCACATAACTCTGAACAGCTCAATATCTCGAAAACTATGCCATCGATTTTAAAGTTCTTAGTCTTAAATTGCATGGAACTGAAGGGCCTTTCTGACTACATAAACGTGAAGTGGCCTCCCTTCCCTTTTAACGGGGGAGGGGAGGTACCTTTATAATTTTAAATGGAACCCCCTATAAAATGTTACATATTTAAATTCTACAGGAAAAAACAAGTCAATTTTGTCGGAAACATTTTTTTGTCAGATACTTCCATGATGAGATATAACAGTTTGAAGTTTCGAGTTGTAGGTACTTGAAGCGCTCGGAAATAGGGTTATGGAATAATACGCGCTTGAGTCCTTTGCTTATTCGTGAAGAAATAAAATGTACTTTAAATTAAATGTTCAAAATGTCCACCACGGGCTTGTAAACATTTATTTACTCGAAACATCAAAGTTGTTCTAACATTTTTTAACATTTCGGGAGTCACTGAAGCGCAAGCGTCACGTATTCTTTGTTTCATATCCTCTTTTGTCGTCGGTGGTTCAAACATAACTTTGTCCTTTACATATCCCCATAAGAAAAAATCTAATGGTGTTAGATCGGGGGATCGAGGAGGCCATTGACGAGGTCCCCCACGACCTATGCATTTGTTCCCAAATTTTTCGTTCAAAAATTGCCTGGTGATGATTGCAAAATGTGGACGAGCGCCGTCTTGTTGGAACCACATTTCTCTTCTAACGTGCAGTGGCACATCTTCCAAAAGCGCAGGCAAATGATTTTTTAAGAAATCACAATAACTTGCAGATGTTACAGTTTCTTGAAAAAAAATAAGGTCCAATCACAAAATCTCCTATTAGGCCACACCAAACATTTAAAGACCATCGATGTTGAAAGGGAACACATCGCATCCAATTTGGGTTTTCCACGGCCCAATAATGTTGATTATGTCTATTTACATGCCCTGAATTCATAAAAGTGACCTCATCGGAAAAAAGTATTTTGCACAAAAAGTCATTTTCCACAACACCCTGCAGCCACTCACAAAATCTTACGCGGTGATCGTAATCTGCTATCGAAAGCTCTTGTGATAAAACCATGTGATATAGATGATACTTTTGCCGTTTCAAAATTCGTTGAATTGATGAACGACTAATATGTGATGTTTGTGCAAGTGTACGTTGACTAATATGAGGATTTAATGTAATTGCAGCAAGAATACTGGCACTATTATTTTCATTAGTGACAGCTTTAGGTTTATTGCGAGTTTTTTTACACAATTCACCGTGCTTGCGAAGCCGCTTTTCTAAATTATGAAATGTTGCATGACATTTTTTGATCCCATAACGTTCAAAAAACACCTAACGTTAATAACATATTCACTTCTGTGTCAAAAGTAGCCATAATCACAATGTTACTGCTTGAATAACAGCTCTAAACTGAAAACGTTTTCATAGATAAGTGAGTCAAACTCAAGAATTGTAAATATTATTGTTTGTGTTTCTTCATGAATAAGCAAAGGACTCAAGCGCGTATAATTTCATAACGCTATTTCCGAGCGCTTCAAGTACCTACAACTCGAAACTTCAAACTGTTATATCTCATCATGGAAGTATCTGACAAAAAAGTGTTTCAGACAAAATTGACTTGTTTTTTCCGGTAGAATCTAAATATGTAACATTTTATAGGGGGTTCCATTTAAAATTACAAAGGTACCTCCCCTCCCTCAATAAAGGGGAAGGGAGGCCACTTCACGTTTATGTAGTCAGAAAGGCCCTTCAGTTCCATGCAATTTAAGACTAAGAACTTTAAAATCGATGGCATAGTTTTTTCGAGATATTGAGCTGTTCAGAGTTATGTGGGCCACCCTACATTGTCTATCGTCCCTTTCTCCTTTCTAAATCCAGTCTGGTTCTCTGGCACCATCCTCTTCTCTTTTACTTCTCTCTCCAGCCTCTCCTCTAATATAATTGTATAGATCTTGTACAACGTATTCAGTAGCGTTACCCCTCTATAGCATTCGACTGACTTTCCATTCCCCTTCTTTTTTATCGGCACCACAACACCTACTTTCCACTCTTCAGGCCATCCTTCTCCATTCCATACCATATTGTATATTTTCCACACTTCATTCCTTATATTTTCTCCTCCATATTTCCAAATCTCATTTCCCATCTCATCCTCCCCTGCTGCTTTCCCATCTTTCAATCCTTTTATTGCTCTTTCTATCTCTTCTCTTCCTATCTCTTCATTGCTTTTCTCGCTTCTTTTCCTCCTGCCTCCCCCCTCTATCTTGTTTTCTACTCCTCCTAGTAGCCCCATAAAATACTCCTTCCATTTTTCCATTTCTATCTCTTTCGCTTGTCCTTTTCCTTTTCCACTTCCCATCTTTCTTAGAAAATCCCATACCTTTCCTTCTGTCCTCGCTTTCCCTGCTTCCATTAGTATCTTTTCTCTCTCCTGCTTTTTTTTCTCTTCACACAGTTTTTCGTATTTGTTTTTCATTCTTCTATATCCCTCTTCTTCTTCTTTCCCTTCTTTCCATTTCCTTAATGCCCTTCTTAGTTCCTTCTTTCTTTCTATGCATTCCTTATCCCACCATCCTCTCCTTTTCGACTCTTTCATGCCCTCAGTACTCCTTATTTCTTCTATTACACTCTTGATCTTTTTTTCTAGTTCTCCTAGTCTTTCTCCTATCTCTTCCCCTGTTACTTCTATTTCCTCTGTTAACCTTCTAAATTTTTCTTTTCCCTCTCTTCCCCATTCTACTCTTTGCGCTCCTTTCTTATCCTCCTTTCTCATCTCCCTTTCCTTTTTCTTCTGTCCTTTCTTCATTGTTAACACTACCGGTAGGTGGTCTGATTCTACCCTTTCCTCTATCACCATGCTCTCTATCCCTTCTCTTGTTCTTTTGTCTCCTATCACGTAATCAATTACCGCCCTTCCTCTCTGTCCTATATATGTGTACTCTCCTCTCTCGTCTCCTTCTATCCCTCCATTCATTATTTCTAATCCTAATTCTCCTAGCGTTCTGATTAGCTTCCTCCCTTCTCCGTTTACTTTCTTGTCTTTTGACTCCCTGCAGCCTTCCCCCTCGTCTTCTTCCTGTCTTACTTCTCCTCCTTCCCTGCCTGTCCTTGCGTTAAAATCTCCTCCTACAATTATTTTTTCGTCCCTTCCTGTATCCCACCAGTCCCTCAGTACTTTCATCTTCCGTTCAATGTCTTTGTTTACATATACCGCTAGTATCTTCCATTCTTCCTCTCCTATCCTTATACTTCCTTCTATTATTCCTTCTATATCCTTTGACTCTCCCCCCCTCTTCTTTTCGCATGTAATTTCTTTTCTCATTCCTAATACCATTCCCCCTTTTGCTCTCCCTAAAAAAAAAAAGTTGCAAATGATTTTATGGCAAAATGGAATTTCCCTAACTGCATAGGTGCTCTAGACGGAAAACACGTTCGAATATTGTGCCCCAAAAACAGTGGATCACTGTATTTTAATTACAATAATCATTTTTCTATTGTGCTATTAGCTTGTCACGTACGGAGACTTTGCCTACGTGACTCTCTTACTTCCGTCTTGGAACCATGTGTTCATGTAGGAGGTCCGGCTCACATGTCCAAATAAACGACCCTCTCCTTTTGGGAAAGTACATGCATCTGGGAAAATTCGGTGAAATGTCTTCCAGATTTTCCCATTTCTCCCATTGCCATTTCTAACCAAATTCAACTGTATAAAGTGTTCAAGCTTCGCCATAAGCGGGTTAGTACGAAACCGAAAACGGAGCGACACACATCGTGAGATCGGGTTCATAATCCTCTTCGATTAGCCCTCAAAACGCTACAAACCATTGTTCTCAAGGCAAGTTAACTAAGTCAACCCCCGCATTTCTGAGTGCGTCAAAACCAAGAGTTTAGGAACATTAGTATCCATCACAATACATTACACTTCAACAACTGTAGATACCTACTGTGTTTCTTACAAAGAATATATTGCGTTGTTATCAGATGTATGAGAGCCTTTAATCTCATATCCACATTCTTTTAAACTCCAGTGTCTCGTATTCTTCCCTCTACGATACACCGTTACCGTTCGAAGTGTATCAGTATCTTTAAACGTTACGAGAGCCGACTTCCGAATACCTTTCGCTTACCCATCCTGTGACACCCGGTGATGAAACAGGCATCGGCTAGTTCACAAACTTCCTCCCTAGTGAAAACCCAGTGGTGCAACAGACATCGGCTAGTCCACCACAACCTATCCTATCTAGTGGCAACCCGGCGATTAAACAGGCATCGGCTAGTTCACGACTTTCCCGTGTAAGCGAACAAACCTCGGTCTTCGCATAAACTGCCTAGCTCTCGGCTCGTAACAATTTCTAGTTGATGCAAACTGTAAATTCATCATCATTGGTGGAAAAGAAGGAGACAGTGAGATTTTTGAGAAATCAGTTATGGGTAGCGGTATTCGTTCGGAAAACTTTCCTTTTCCCTCTGAAAAATAACTTCCAGCATCCAACACGGTAATTCCACACATGATGGTAGGTGATGAAGGTTTTAGGCTCACTAGGCATATGATGAATCCATATCTAAAAAATCAAGCAATGCAGGATATGACAAAGTCATATTACAATTAATTATTGTGTAGAGCCAGAAGATTGGTTGAAAATGTGTTCGTGTACAAATATCGTCGTCGTTTCGTTGCTAGCTGACGCAATACTGAGCTCGCAGCTCGAGACCTTCTTGGTTAGCCCGAGGATTTTCAATAATTGAGACCCCTCCATTGGTCCATATAATCCAATAAAAACGCGGCCTTTTGCGAGCGGTCGCATTATCACCCGAAAACTTTATATCTCTTTTTTGCGGAACCAAAACCATGTCGTCGCATACCTGCGGATTTCAATGAGGGGCCGGTACCGGATCTGTTCTTGACTCTTTGTTTTTCCTTCCTATAGTTTTCCTAAATATCTGTTTTCCCCCTCATGCGTTTAGCGAATCTCGTGGCTTCTTCCAGTAGTCTGACGGCCCCGGGTGGACTCTTCGGTCTCCCCGTGCTCGTTAAACCTTCATATCCGGGAATATTCCCTCCACTTGTTGAGGTTTTTAGCGGCCTAAGGTAGACGCATTGCGTCTACGTTTACTCGCTTGGCTTGACCATGCATTCCGACACCTGTGTCGTTGCATTTCCGCCGCCGAGATTCGCACGCCTTTACTACGCTTATGTCCTATGCAATACGCATATGACTATATCTTTTTTTCTTTCCTCTCCTCTTTCCTTGCCCTCTCTGCCCTCCGCATGCCTTAGTGACCGAGGACCCGCTCTTCGCATTACACAGGGTCACCCACATGCGTCTGATTCCACGCTTGTTCTTGCCTTTCACGCATATGACTATATCTAATGCGCAGACAACTACATACAAAGCTTCAAATTCATATCCAATTAACATGTTCAAAATGTGCGTCGCACACTCCGCACACCCACTCCCAAGGTGGAAGACGCGCATGCACGTCTCTATCCGCAACACCACTAATCCTACATCTCAACAGGGCAATTATCAAACAAATATATCAACTGATAATAACATGCCTCCTTTGAATGGAACAGGAGGCTTTGGCAACATAGAAGGATTTGTAATTCGATCTTATTTTAATACATCAGAAGGTTCACTGCCATGTTAAGAAAATTATATTTGAATGAGTGTAAATATAATATAATTAGAAGAATGTAAATAAATATGATTAAAGAATACTTACTTGTTTTTCCTAATGTATCAGAAATATCCTTCCATGCATGATCTTTTACAATGTAATTCTTATATTCTTTTTCACTGGCATCGTAGAGGACGCGAGGTTTGGAATTTTCCTGCAGCAACTTCTCATCCTCCTCCGCGCTGAATTTGCAGAACATGTTAATACCGTTTGCTCGTAAAACATAATGTAACTGTTCGATGTTGCGTTTGACTGCAATCTCTGTGTAATGTTCTCTACTACGGTATTTCGATGTATACAGGGTGTCTCACCTAACTCGACCATCTAAAATATCTCGCTTGATTTTTATGATAGAACAAAATTTCAAAGGAAAACATTAGTTGGTTCAGAGGGGAAAATATTATGATAGGCAAAAAAATTTCTTCAAGGTTGTATTTTTTAAGATTTCGAGGTCATCTACGTTTTTTTTTAAATGGAATGATATATTTTTATGATCGCTACATGATAGCCGAAGTCAAGACAAATCCAACGACCTGAATTATAACGACCTTCGCGTGACCTTGAGTATGAAAAATTCATAAAAGTAGGGCGCTTTATGTAAATAGTGAAATAACAATGACAGACTAAATAGTGAAGGAAAATTTATTTCAACAAATGTTCAAAATGATGTCCACTCACTTCAATACATTTATGTAACCGATTAAGGGGTTATATACAGTCAGGAGGCCAGATCAAAAACGATTTTTTAAGAATTTTTCTTGAGAAGACTTTTACATTTATTAATGTAAAAATTTGTACACATATTACGGTAACTTTTAACTGTATTGTAACATTTTTTATTTGTAAAAATAATCATTTTAAAAGCTGCTATAGCTGATCTCCAGGAGCTCCTCTAAATGAAGGCGCCTTGCGGTGACCACGATATCTCTGGACTGGATCATCTAAAATGAAAAAAACAAACGGATTTCGTTAAAATAATGTATAATCTTGTAATTAATCGAAGGTTTTTTCTCACCGATGAATATTTCTTTTTTTATAAACAATCTAAGGCCAACATTTTTGTGAAAAATCGATTTTTTATTGGAGAAGCCGCCATTTTGTCAAAAAATTTTATTTTGTTTATTCCTTCGATTAATTACAAGATTATACATTACTTTAACGAAATCCGTTTGGTTTTTTCATTTTATAAGATCCAGTCCCGAGGTATCGTGGTCAAATACCTTCGCAAAACTTCGCGGAACGCAGACGGTCGGCGCGATTACAATTAGACTGTTGCGATAGTTCCCGAAACGACACGGACGTTAACGCGTTCGACGAGTGATACGCGAGCTCGCGGGACCGCGAGGTAAATCGAGTAAATAAAGACTTCCGGATTCTATTCCGACGGAAAACTGCCGAAATGCTCAAAAAGCCGACGGCTCCGGCGTGGGCGAATTGCACGAGGCGCAGAACGCCTCAGCACGCGAAATCTGGAGAACGAGACGGGATGTTATCGTGTACGACGAACGATACGCGAGCTCGCGGGACCGCGAGGGACCGCGAAAATCTTTGAACCAACTCGCGAAAACTTTACCGAAGAGAGAGGACCACTGCGTGGACTTACCGTTTCGACCGTTCTCTTTTCCGGTGTTAGTTTTCCGGGTCCGCTCGGCTCGTACAACACCGCGGTTGCAATAGTCCCTGCACGTCGCGGGATGGCACTGGACACTCGCGTAGCAGGACGGGAATCGGCAATTGCGTCGCGAGACGAAAATTGAGAAGTCCGTCGCGAGACAAAAACGAATTCCTACGGTACGCGACAAAGATGTTCCGTTGCAGAAGCTACCACGACAGTGATCGGTCGCTCGACGGTAACGCTACGATGGGGTCCTCGTTACCCCCACTCTAATCCCTAGTCCCGACTTTTCTTAAGGGGGCCGGCAGGAATTTGACCTTGACTGTCACGCCAATTCTCGAACGGTCCTCGAACGGTCAGTAGGGAAAACTCAATGTGGAATGGTTAAAATTTTTTTTGTGGAACTACGTCGCGTCTACGAGATATCGATAAAAAAGTATATATGCAATGCCGACTTGAGTAGTAGCAGAAGAGAGAAACCAAAATTGAGAGAGAAAGCTTGCGACTAGACATGGTTGCCACATATCATCCTTCGCCTCACTGTTGCCATGTCGTCAAACCCGTAAATGTACAAGCGTTTCGTGAAACTGATTCCTGCCTCATGAGCCCAATTCAGCCGACCAACACATGCTAACACATACATTGCCACGGGCGCGTAGATATACGCACGACTTGTTGTCACATTACCTCTGCAGTTTTTCGGTAATATCTCTGAAATGAAACTCGAATGGCGGTCACGTGTATGCAAAAGCTAAGGAAATCATTTGATTTATATTAAATTGAATCAGTTTATTCTTAACATTATAATAATTTTATACATATTACCAGGACTCCTTGAAAATGAGCCGGAATTTACTTCCGTCAGAAAGAAAATTATATTCAAATCTCATTTAAATGAAATTTAAAGCAACTCTTTTTATGCCATGAAGCGCATAAATGTAATAATATATTTATATTATTATATATATATGTATATTTATATATGTCTCATATTACGATATTATAAATTGTATATATATATAAATGTAGATATCGTCTATGTTATGCGGTATTTGTTCTAGACTACAAAAATTGGTGTGGCGCGACGGTAGCGTGCCAAGCTTTCACCCCGACGACCAGGGTTCAAATCTTGCCTACTAACGCATTTTTTAAAAATTTTATTATGTTTTATCATTATGTATTTATATTTTCAATCGATTAACACGCATAAAATTGCATTCTGAATTATAAATAACATGTACTTATTTACTAACAACAGGATTATTTACTATTATTATATATTATTATTTATATAATAATTATATATTAAATTTTATAAATTTCCTGTGATTTTCCGGATTTCGAACAAGTTACTATTACGTTTGTGTGATGTGACATACACTCAGTAAAATAAGTCTCCGTACACCTAACTCATACTATTTAAATGGTTAATAATTTTATTTTACGTGGTAGTAAATGAGTAATTCTTCTGCAATTATTTTTTTAATTGTCTTTTTTATTCACGTGGCAAATGCTATTGTCATACGATTATTATTTAACAAGAAAATTAAACATATATGCAAACATAACCAATTCAGAACAAAAAAAGTCTCCGTACAGGAACATAAAAAGACAGAAATATAGAATAATAGAATTTTTTCTTTTTTTTTTCGCAACATTAATAAGTAGTTGGACCGCCTTTAGCTTTATGTATGGCAAACATTCGTTTTTGCATACTATTAATTAATTTTTCTGTCACATCACTCGTAATACTATTCCATTCTAGTAATATCGCATTTTTCAGTTCTGTTTTGTTTTTAATATTATGTTTTTGTAAACGCCTTTTTATTTCGTCCCATAGGTGTTCTATTGGATTAATATCCGGCGATTGAGGTGGTGTGTGCAACTGTTTTGGCGTATTATACAAAAGCCATTCCTTAACTCGTCGTGCGGTATGCTTTGGATCATTATCCTGCTGAAAGATAAATCTCCGATCCAGTCCCAATTTTCTTGCACTATAGTCCAAATTATCCTTTAAAATATTCAAATACACATCTTGGTCCATAATACCGTCGATGAATACCAAGTTTCCTGTACCTGCAGCATTCATACAACCCCATACCATTATGCTCCCTCCGCCGTGTTTTACGGTTGCACGCAGATTTTTGCATTCCATTTCTGTATTTTTCATCCTCCAAATTTTTACACGTCCATCAGACCCAAACAGGTTAAATTTGCATTCGTCACTAAATATTACTGAATTCCAAAACTCCCTTGGCCTATACACGTGGGCTTTAGCAAAATCCATACGCTTCTGCTTATTTATTTTGCTGATAAAGGGCTTTCTTCTTGCTGTACGACCATTATACCCCGACTTTTTTAACACATTGCGTATAGTTTGAGGAACAACCTTAACACCATAATCATTGTGAATCATATTCGCAAGTTTGCGAGCACTTGTTTTCGGTTCACTGCGTATAACTTTCAAAATTGCACGCTCATGATGGTGTTCTAATTTTGTTGGACGACCGGTACGTTTGCGATTTTCAAGAGAATTTGTTTGCTGATATTTATTAATAATGTATTGCACCGTAGAACGAGATTTATTCACTATTCCTGCAATTACTCTTAAGGATTTTCCATCTTTTCGTAGTTTTATAATTAGTTCGCGAATTGGAACCGGTATCTCCATTTTTGTACGTTATTATGAATTTGATCCGTACTTTCTGCTTGATCATAGGAAACTGAAGGAAGGTATGACCTCCACGAATCATATGACTCGAGTTTCTCAATATGTTTATTGACAACACGAACTTTTATGATAGTGTACGGAAACTTATTTGACGCTATATCCGTTCACTTTGTATTCAACATTTGAGTATAGCAAAACTAATTATAGGATTTACATAAGTGCATGTATATGAGTTAATGGAAGAACGCACTTTTAAATAATACATTAAAAATTTTGATATCAAGTATACTTTTTTAGTTATACATAGTTGAAGTTCAAATATGGTAC
Source organism: Halictus rubicundus (assembly GCF_050948215.1). NCBI lineage: Eukaryota > Metazoa > Arthropoda > Insecta > Hymenoptera > Halictidae > Halictus > Halictus rubicundus. The sequence goes on from NW_027488569.1 coordinate 1,928,018, forward strand.
TGTACGGAGACTTTTTTGACTGAGTGTAAGTTCATCTACCTTTTCTTGAACAAGTGCGGTCTTTTCTCCTTTATATGATATTATTCTTTCGAACGTTGACTGATACTGACACCCTGTCTGATCCGTAATTAGAATTGCGAGGTGATATTTTTTACTACTTTCCGATAATTTTCGGCGGCCTGCTATATTTTATTCCGCGCTTCTTCATTATGGACTTCAAGCTTCATGCATCAGTCATTTGTGTACCGAGGTCATTCCACGCGAAATCGGGCACATTTTCGAGTACTGCTGTGGGATTTTGTTCAAATTTGAATATGTTGTAGTCTTTGGCGACCTATGAACGAATGTCAAAGGATTTCTCGATATCTTAAAAATTGTTGATTTTAGATAGACGTGTTAAAAAAGGATCACCCTTTCTTCATTACATTATAAACTCAGAAAAGTAAAACCATAAAAGTATCTACTAAAAATGTTTCCCCTTCGTAATGACCCCTTTAGAAGGATGGAGAATTGATCATTGGCTTCACAATGAGCTGGAAAAGGACGCGGAGTGTCCCCGTTTCAGGTAGGTGAGTGGTGCGCTCCGCAATACCTGCAGACTAGACATGTGCGGGCCGCCCGATATTCGGGTTCGGGTCGGGTCGCAGAAAGTCGGGCGGGCTCGATTCGGGCTACCCGAGAGTTTCGGGCTGCCTGCTCGACTTCGTCGGGCGGGTTCGGAATGAATCGGACAAGTTCGAGCGAGCGAGTTATCGCGATACCTGAGATTCAACTCTGCGTTCTTATGAAATACATAATGGAAATAATGATACTTCTTTCATAGCTTAATTAACGTAATTTTTAATATACTTGGTTTTTTCATAATTACCGTAGGTATAATTGGCAAACATATGCATAATCTTTATTTGTATTAAATTTTGAAATAATGCACGTTACACGTGAAAAATTTAAGAGACAATATTTCTGGCATTCTGACGAATTTGTTCCTCCGAATCAACTTGCATATGTATCGATAATGTCGTTAAAATATCCTTACGAAATTACATACAACTAGAACGTATGAAAATAAGGTAAACTATGACAATTTTTTACATTTTGTGCTGTTTTCTCTTAAACTTTTCACGTGTAACGTGCATTATTTCGAAATCATATATCATTGTTACCATTATGTATTTCATAAGAACGCAGAGTTGAATCTCAGGTATCGCGATAACTCGCTCGCCCGAACTTGTCCGATTCATTCCGAACCCGCCCGACGAAGTCGAGCAGGCAGCCCGAAACTCTCGGGCCGCCCGATGTGTCATGAAGTATCGCGCGCCCGACTTTCTGCGACCCGACCCGACAATTCGGGCGCCCGACAATCGGGCAGCCCGCACATCCCTATTTACGACTAAATGACCCTTTTTTTACCTCGAGAACTATGGGTCATCCCTGTTGTAGTAATGTTTCGGCTTTTATTCAAATTTTAATATATGTAGTGTTTAGTGATCGAATCTCAAAGGATTTTTCGATCTCTTATAAATTGTTGATTTTACAGACATTTCAAAAAACGTGTCGCCCTTTTTCCATTAAATTCTAAGACTAGAACTCCCAAATCGACGATATGACCTTCGAATGACGAATAAAATTTTTTTTATCTTTTATTCGTTATTTGAAATTTTTATCTAAACATATATTTTGCAGACAGTACCTTGCAGACTGCAAAGCCGACAACATAAAATTCTGGTTTTGAAGTATATTTTATGAAACCCTAATTGTCAAGTAAATAATCACCACGTTTTCGTGGTTTTCATTGAGAAATGACACCTTTCTTGTAGAACATATTCAATTCACATACAAACTAACATCTATATATAATCAATCAGAATTCTCCATTCTTGTGAAGGGTTCATTTTGAAGGGGAAATTTCAGGGAATGTGACCACATTTTTTCCAACATGTGAATCACTGGCTCATCATCGAGAAAAAACGCAAAAAAAGAATTTGTTTACACTTTCCTACATTATAAAGTTACTTGTCATGGTCGAAAACATTATTTTACAACAGCCGTATCCTTTCTAAATTAAACAAAAAGAAGTGTAGCTGAAGTGGAGAAACAGTTCCGGTGATAATAATTCGCAAGCGAAGCCCGTTCATCGACAATGTAGGCAGAAATTGCAAACTTCGCCTGTAATTTATAAAAATAGTTCTCAAGCTGCAAAAGAGAAATTATTGCTAAACCTCTTCTACTGTCACATGGACTACAACATATTTCATTCAAGTTAGTTACTGGAATATAACGGATATTTCGAAGCAACCTGACGTTACGAGACGCGTAGCGACAAGTGCAAGGGTCAGAAACCTTTTCAAACTATCGCTTCAATGTTGCACCGAGCAGTTTATAAATGATCAATTTTCATTCCCAAAGGTTCAACACATGTCTGTACAGAGCCCAAATTTCGAATTTCCACCTCATCGGGGAGTAATTAACAATATTCGGCAGCATGCCGCCGGTCGCGAGGCGTACGAAACAAGCCTGACGTTACGAGCCGCGTAGCGGCAAGTGCAAGGGTCAGAAACCTTTTCAAACTATCGCTTCAATATTGCAATGAGCAGTTTATAAATGGTCAATTGTGATTCCCAAAGGTTCAATACATGTCTGTACAGAGCCCAAATTTCGAATTTCCACCTCATCGGGGAGTAATTTACAATATTCGACAGCATGCCGCCGGTCGCGAGGCGTACGAAACAAGCCTGACGTTACGAGCCGCGTAGCGGCAAGTGCAAGGGTCAGAAACCTTTTCAAACTATCGCTTCAATATTGCTATGAGCAGTTTATAAATGGTCAATTGTGATTCCCAAAGGTTCAATACATGTCTGTACAGAGCCCAAATTTCGAATTTCCACCTCATTGGGGAGTAATTAACAATATTCGACAGCATGCCGCCGGTCGCGAGGCGTACGAAACAAGCCTGACGTTACGAGCCGCGTAGCGGCAAGTGCAAGGGTCTGAAACCTTTTCAAACTATCGCTTCAATATTGCAATGAGCAGTTTATAAATGGTCAATTGTGATTCCCAAAGGTTCAATACATGTCTGTACAGAGCCCAAATTTCGAATTTCCACCTCATCGGGGAGTAATTAACAATATTCGGCAGCATGCCGCCGGCCGCGAGGCGTACGAAACAAGCCTGACGTTACGAGCCGCGTAGCGGCAAGTGCAAGGGTCAGAAACCTTTTCAAACTATCGCTTCAATATTGCAATGAGCAGTTTATAAATGGTCAATTGTGATTCCCAAAGGTTCAATACATGTCTGTACAGAGCCCAAATTTCGAATTTCCACCTCATCGGGGAGTAATTAACAATATTCGGCAGCATGCCGCCGGCCGCGAGGCGTACGAAACAAGCCTGACGTTACGAGCCGCGTAGCGGCAAGTGCAAGGGTCAGAAACCTTTTCAAACTATCGCTTCAATATTGCAATGAGCAGTTTATAAATGGTCAATTGTGATTCCCAAAGGTTCAATACATGTCTGTACAGAGCCCAAATTTCGAATTTCCACCTCATTGGGGAGTAATTAACAATATTCGACAGCATGCCGCCGGTCGCGAGGCGTACGAAACAAGCCTGACGTTACGAGCCGCGTAGCGGCAAGTGCAAGGGTCAGAAACCTTTTCAAACTATCGCTTCAATATTGCAATGAGCAGTTTATAAATGGTCAATTGTGATTCCCAAAGGTTCAATACATGTCTGTACAGAGCCCAAATTTCGAATTTCCACCTCATCGGGGAGTAATTAACAATATTCGGCAGCATGCCGCCGGCCGCGAGGCGTACGAAACAAGCCTGACGTTACGAGCCGCGTAGCGGCAAGTGCAAGGGTCAGAAACCTTTTCAAACTATCGCTTCAATATTGCAATGATCAGTTTATAAATGGTCAATTGTGATTCCCAAAGGTTCAATACATGTCTGTACAGAGCCCAAATTTCGAATTTCCACCTCATCGGGGAGTAATTAACAATATTCGGCAGCATGCCGCCGGCCGCGAGGCGTACGAAACAAGCCTGACGTTACGAGCCGCGTAGCGGCAAGTGCAAGGGTCAGAAACCTTTTCAAACTATCGCTTCAATATTGCAATGAGCAGTTTATAAATGGTCAATTGTGATTCCCAAAGGTTCAATACATGTCTGTACAGAGCCCAAATTTCGAATTTCCACCTCATTGGGGAGTAATTAACAATATTCGACAGCATGCCGCCGGTCGCGAGGCGTACGAAACAAGCCTGACGTTACGAGCCGCGTAGCGGCAAGTGCAAGGGTCAGAAACCTTTTCAAACTATCGCTTCAATATTGCAATGAGCAGTTTATAAATGGTCAATTGTGATTCCCAAAGGTTCAATACATGTCTGTACAGAGCCCAAATTTCGAATTTCCACCTCATCGGGGAGTAATTAACAATATTCGGCAGCATGCCGCCGGCCGCGAGGCGTACGAAACAAGCCTGACGTTACGAGCCGCGTAGCGGCAAGTGCAAGGGTCAGAAACCTTTTCAAACTATCGCTTCAATATTGCAATGAGCAGTTTATAAATGGTCAATTGTGATTCCCAAAGGTTCAATACATGTCTGTACAGAGCCCAAATTTCGAATTTCCACCTCATCGGGGAGTAATTAACAATATTCGGCAGCATGCCGCCGGCCGCGAGGCGTACGAAACAAGCCTGACGTTACGAGCCGCGTAGCGGCAAGTGCAAGGGTCAGAAACCTTTTCAAACTATCGCTTCAATATTGCAATGAGCAGTTTATAAATGGTCAATTGTGATTCCCAAAGGTTCAATACATGTCTGTACAGAGCCCAAATTTCGAATTTCCACCTCATTGGGGAGTAATTAACAATATTCGACAGCATGCCGCCGGTCGCGAGGCGTACGAAACAAGCCTGACGTTACGAGCCGCGTAGCGGCAAGTGCAAGGGTCAGAAACCTTTTCAAACTATCGCTTCAATATTGCAATGAGCAGTTTATAAATGGTCAATTGTGATTCCCAAAGGTTCAATACATGTCTGTACAGAGCCCAAATTTCGAATTTCCACCTCATCGGGGAGTAATTAACAATATTCGGCAGCATGCCGCCGGCCGCGAGGCGTACGAAACAAGCCTGACGTTACGAGCCGCGTAGCGGCAAGTGCAAGGGTCAGAAACCTTTTCAAACTATCGCTTCAATATTGCAATGAGCAGTTTATAAATGGTCAATTGTGATTCCCAAAGGTTCAATACATGTCTGTACAGAGCCCAAATTTCGAATTTCCACCTCATCGGGGAGTAATTAACAATATTCGGCAGCATGCCGCCGGCCGCGAGGCGTACGAAACAAGCCTGACGTTACGAGCCGCGTAGCGGCAAGTGCAAGGGTCAGAAACCTTTTCAAACTATCGCTTCAATATTGCAATGAGCAGTTTATAAATGGTCAATTGTGATTCCCAAAGGTTCAATACATGTCTGTACAGAGCCCAAATTTCGAATTTCCACCTCATTGGGGAGTAATTAACAATATTCGACAGCATGCCGCCGGTCGCGAGGCGTACGAAACAAGCCTGACGTTACGAGCCGCGTAGCGGCAAGTGCAAGGGTCAGAAACCTTTTCAAACTATCGCTTCAATATTGCAATGAGCAGTTTATAAATGGTCAATTGTGATTCCCAAAGGTTCAATACATGTCTGTACAGAGCCCAAATTTCGAATTTCCACCTCATCGGGGAGTAATTAACAATATTCGGCAGCATGCCGCCGGCCGCGAGGCGTACGAAACAAGCCTGACGTTACGAGCCGCGTAGCGGCAAGTGCAAGGGTCAGAAACCTTTTCAAACTATCGCTTCAATATTGCAATGAGCAGTTTATAAATGGTCAATTGTGATTCCCAAAGGTTCAATACATGTCTGTACAGAGCCCAAATTTCGAATTTCCACCTCATCGGGGAGTAATTAACAATATTCGGCAGCATGCCGCCGGCCGCGAGGCGTACGAAACAAGCCTGACGTTACGAGCCGCGTAGCGGCAAGTGCAAGGGTCAGAAACCTTTTCAAACTATCGCTTCAATATTGCAATGAGCAGTTTATAAATGGTCAATTGTGATTCCCAAAGGTTCAATACATGTCTGTACAGAGCCCAAATTTCGAATTTCCACCTCATTGGGGAGTAATTAACAATATTCGACAGCATGCCGCCGGTCGCGAGGCGTACGAAACAAGCCTGACGTTACGAGCCGCGTAGCGGCAAGTGCAAGGGTCAGAAACCTTTTCAAACTATCGCTTCAATATTGCAATGAGCAGTTTATAAATGGTCAATTGTGATTCCCAAAGGTTCAATACATGTCTGTACAGAGCCCAAATTTCGAATTTCCACCTCATCGGGGAGTAATTAACAATATTCGGCAGCATGCCGCCGGCCGCGAGGCGTACGAAACAAGCCTGACGTTACGAGCCGCGTAGCGGCAAGTGCAAGGGTCAGAAACCTTTTCAAACTATCGCTTCAATATTGCAATGAGCAGTTTATAAATGGTCAATTATGATTCCCAAAGGTTCAATACATGTCTGTACAGAGCCCAAATTTCGAATTTCCACCTCATCGGGGAGTAATTAACAATATTCGGCAGCATGCCGCCGGCCGCGAGGCGTACGAAACAAGCCTGACGTTACGAGCCGCGTAGCGGCAAGTGCAAGGGTCAGAAACCTTTTCAAACTATCGCTTCAATATTGCAATGAGCACTTTAAAAATGGTCAATTGTGATTCCCAAAGGTTCAATACATGTCTGTACAGAGCCCAAATTTCGAATTTCCACCTCATTGGGGAGTAATTAACAATATTCGACAGCATGCCGCCGCTCGCGAGGCGTACGAAACAAGCCTGACGTTACGAGCCGCGTAGCGGCAAGTGCAAGGGTCAGAAACCTTTTCAAACTATCGCTTCAATATTGCAATGAGCAGTTTATAAATGGTCAATTGTGATTCCCAAAGGTTCAATACATGTCTGTACAGAGCCCAAATTTCGAATTTCCACCTCATCGGGGAGTAATTTACAATATTCGGCAGCATGCCGCCGGTCGCGAGGCGTACGAAACAAGCCTGACGTTACGAGCCGCGTAGCGGCAAGTGCAAGGGTCAGAAACCTTTTCAAACTATCGCTTCAATATTGCAATGAGCAGTTTATAAATGGTCAATTTTCATTCCCAAAGGTTCAATACATGTCTGTACAGAGCCCAAATTTCGAATTTCCACCTCATCGGGGAGTAATTAACAATATTCGGCAGCATGCCGCCGGCCGCGAGGCGTACGAAACAAGCCTGACGTTACGAGCCGCGTAGCGGCAAGTGCAAGGGTCAGAAACCTTTTCAAACTATCGCTTCAATATTGCAATGAGCAGTTTATAAATGGTCAATTTTCATTCCCAAAGGTTCAATACATGTCTGTACAGAGCCCAAATTTCGAATTTCCACCTCATCGGGGAGTAATTTACAATATTCGGCAGCATGCCGCCGGTCGCGAGGCGTACGAAACAAGCCTGACGTTACGAGCCGCGTAGCGGCAAGTGCAAGGGTCAGAAACCTTTTCAAACTATCGCTTCAATATTGCAATGAGCAGTTTATAAATGGTCAATTATGATTCCCAAAGGTTCAATACATGTCTGTACAGAGCCCAAATTTCGAATTTCCACCTCATCGGGGAGTAATTAACAATATTCGGCAGCATGCCGCCGGCCGCGAGGCGTACGAAACAAGCCTGACGTTACGAGCCGCGTAGCGGCAAGTGCAAGGGTCAGAAACCTTTTCAAACTATCGCTTCAATATTGCAATGAGCAGTTTATAAATGGTCAATTGTGATTCCCAAAGGTTCAATACATGTCTGTACAGAGCCCAAATTTCGAATTTCCACCTCATTGGGGAGTAATTAACAATATTCGACAGCATGCCGCCGCTCGCGAGGCGTACGAAACAAGCCTGACGTTACGAGCCGCGTAGCGGCAAGTGCAAGGGTCAGAAACCTTTTCAAACTATCGCTTCAATATTGCAATGAGCAGTTTATAAATGGTCAATTGTGATTCCCAAAGGTTCAATACATGTCTGTACAGAGCCCAAATTTCGAATTTCCACCTCATCGGGGAGTAATTTACAATATTCGGCAGCATGCCGCCGGTCGCGAGGCGTACGAAACAAGCCTGACGTTACGAGCCGCGTAGCGGCAAGTGCAAGGGTCAGAAACCTTTTCAAACTATCGCTTCAATATTGCTATGAGCAGTTTATAAATGGTCAATTGTGATTCCCAAAGGTTCAATACATGTCTGTACAGAGCCCAAATTTCGAATTTCAACCTCATCGGGGAGTAATTAACAATATTCGGCAGCATGCCGCCGGTCGCGAGGCGTACGAAACAAGCCTGACGTTACGAGCCACGTAGCGGCAAGTGCAAGGGTCAGAAACCTTTTCAAACTATCGCTTCAATATTGCTATGAGCAGTTTATAAATGGTCAATTGTGATTCCCAAAGGTTCAATACGTGTCTGTACAGTGCCCAAATTTCGAATTTCCACCTCAGTGGGGAGTAATTAACAATATTCGGCAGCATGCCGCCGGCCGCGAGGCGTACGAAACAAGCCTGACGTTACGAGCCGCGTAGCGGCAAGTGCAAGGGTCAGAAACCTTTTCAAACTATCGCTTCAATATTGCAATGAGCAGTTTATAAATGGTCAATTTTCATTCCCAAAGGTTCAATACATGTCTGTACAGAGCCCAAATTTCGAATTTCCACCTCATCGGGGAGTAATTTACAATATTCGGCAGCATGCCGCCGGCCGCGAGGCGTACGAAACAAGCCTGACGTTACGAGCCGCGTAGCGGCAAGTGCAAGGGTCAGAAACCTTTTCAAACTATCGCTTCAATATTGCTATGAGCAGTTTATAAATGGTCAATTTTCATTCCCAAAGGTTCAATACGTGTCTGTACAGAGCCCAAATTTCGAATTTCCACCTCAGTGGGGAGTAATTAACAATATTCGGCAGCATGCCGCCGGCCGCGAGGCGTACGAAACAAGCCTGACGTTACGAGCCGCGTAGCGGCAAGTGCAAGGGTCAGAAACCTTTTCAAACTATCGCTTCAATATTGCAATGAGCAGTTTATAAATGGTCAATTGTGATTCCCAAAGGTTCAATACATGTCTGTACAGAGCCCAAATTTCGAATTTCCACCTCACTGGGGAGTAATTAACAATATTCGACAGCATGCCGCCGGTCGCGAGGCGTACGAAACAGGCCTGACGTTACGAGCCGCGTAGCGGCAAGTGCAAGGGTCAGAAACCTTTTCAAACTATCGCTTCAATATTGCAATGAGCACTTTAAAAATGGTCAATTGTGATTCCCAAAGGTTCAATACATGTCTGTACAGAGCCCAAATTTCGAATTTCCACCTCATTGGGGAGTAATTAACAATATTCGACAGCATGCCGCCGCTCGCGAGGCGTACGAAACAAGCCTGACGTTACGAGCCGCGTAGCGGCAAGTGCAAGGGTCAGAAACCTTTTCAAACTATCGCTTCAATATTGCAATGAGCAGTTTATAAATGGTCAATTGTGATTCCCAAAGGTTCAATACATGTCTGTACAGAGCCCAAATTTCGAATTTCCACCTCATCGGGGAGTAATTTACAATATTCGGCAGCATGCCGCCGGTCGCGAGGCGTACGAAACAAGCCTGACGTTACGAGCCGCGTAGCGGCAAGTGCAAGGGTCAGAAACCTTTTCAAACTATCGCTTCAATATTGCTATGAGCAGTTTATAAATGGTCAATTTTCATTCCCAAAGGTTCAATACATGTCTGTACAGAGCCCAAATTTCGAATTTCCACCTCATCGGGGAGTAATTTACAATATTCGGCAGCATGCCGCCGGTCGCGAGGCGTACGAAACAAGCCTGACGTTACGAGCCGCGTAGCGGCAAGTGCAAGGGTCAGAAACCTTTTCAAACTATCGCTTCAATATTGCTATGAGCAGTTTATAAATGGTCAATTGTGATTCCCAAAGGTTCAATACATGTCTGTACAGAGCCCAAATTTCGAATTTCAACCTCATCGGGGAGTAATTAACAATATTCGGCAGCATGCCGCCGGTCGCGAGGCGTACGAAACAAGCCTGACGTTACGAGCCACGTAGCGGCAAGTGCAAGGGTCAGAAACCTTTTCAAACTATCGCTTCAATATTGCTATGAGCAGTTTATAAATGGTCAATTGTGATTCCCAAAGGTTCAATACGTGTCTGTACAGAGCCCAAATTTCGAATTTCCACCTCAGTGGGGAGTAATTAACAATATTCGGCAGCATGCCGCCGGCCGCGAGGCGTACGAAACAAGCCTGACGTTACGAGCCGCGTAGCGGCAAGTGCAAGGGTCAGAAACCTTTTCAAACTATCGCTTCAATATTGCAATGAGCAGTTTATAAATGGTCAATTTTCATTCCCAAAGGTTCAATACATGTCTGTACAGAGCCCAAATTTCGAATTTCCACCTCATCGGGGAGTAATTAACAATATTCGGCAGCATGCCGCCGGCCGCGAGGCGTACGAAACAAGCCTGACGTTACGAGCCGCGTAGCGGCAAGTGCAAGGGTCAGAAACCTTTTCAAACTATCGCTTCAATATTGCAATGAGCAGTTTATAAATGGTCAATTTTCATTCCCAAAGGTTCAATACATGTCTGTACAGAGCCCAAATTTCGAATTTCCACCTCATCGGGGAGTAATTTACAATATTCGGCAGCATGCCGCCGGCCGCGAGGCGTACGAAACAAGCCTGACGTTACGAGCCGCGTAGCGGCAAGTGCAAGGGTCAGAAACCTTTTCAAACTATCGCTTCAATATTGCAATGAGCAGTTTATAAATGGTCAATTGTGATTCCCAAAGGTTCAATACATGTCTGTACAGAGCCCAAATTTCGAATTTCCACCTCATTGGGGAGTAATTAACAATATTCGACAGCATGCCGCCGGTCGCGAGGCGTACGAAACAAGCCTGACGTTACGAGCCACGTAGCGGCAAGTGCAAGGGTCAGAAACCTTTTCAAACTATCGCTTCAATATTGCTATGAGCAGTTTATAAATGGTCAATTGTGATTCCCAAAGGTTCAATACGTGTCTGTACAGAGCCCAAATTTCGAATTTCCACCTCATTGGGGAGTAATTAACAATATTCGACAGCATGCCGCCGGTCGCGAGGCGTACGAAACAAGCCTGACGTTACGAGCCGCGTAGCGGCAAGTGCAAGGGTCAGAAACCTTTTCAAACTATCGCTTCAATATTGCAATGAGCAGTTTATAAATGGTCAATTGTGATTCCCAAAGGTTCAATACATGTCTGTACAGAGCCCAAATTTCGAATTTCCACCTCATCGGGGAGTAATTAACAATATTCGGCAGCATGCCGCCGGTCGCGAGGTGTACGAAACAAGCCTGACGTTACGAGCCGCGTAGCGGCAAGTGCAAGGGTCAGAAACCTTTTCAAACTATCGCTTCAATATTGCTATGAGCAGTTTATAAATGGTCAATTGTGATTCCCAAAGGTTCAATACGTGTCTGTACAGAGCCCAAATTTCGAATTTCCACCTCATTGGGGAGTAATTAACAATATTCGACAGCATGCCGCCGGTCGCGAGGCGTACGAAACAAGCCTGACGTTACGAGCCGCGTAGCGGCAAGTGCAAGGGTCAGAAACCTTTTCAAACTATCGCTTCAATATTGCAATGAGCAGTTTATAAATGGTCAATTGTGATTCCCAAAGGTTCAATACATGTCTGTACAGAGCCCAAATTTCGAATTTCCACCTCATCGGGGAGTAATTAACAATATTCGGCAGCATGCCGCCGGCCGCGAGGCGTACGAAACAAGCCTGACGTTACGAGCCGCGTAGCGGCAAGTGCAAGGGTCAGAAACCTTTTCAAACTATCGCTTCAATATTGCTATGAGCAGTTTATAAATGGTCAATTTTCATTCCCAAAGGTTCAATACATGTCTGTACAGAGCCCAAATTTCGAATTTCCACCTCATCGGGGAGTAATTTACAATATTCGGCAGCATGCCGCCGGTCGCGAGGCGTACGAAACAAGCCTGACGTTACGAGCCGCGTAGCGGCAAGTGCAAGGGTCAGAAACCTTTTCAAACTATCGCTTCAATATTGCAATGAGCAGTTTATAAATGGTCAATTATGATTCCCAAAGGTTCAATACATGTCTGTACAGAGCCCAAATTTCGAATTTCCACCTCATCGGGGAGTAATTAACAATATTCGGCAGCATGCCGCCGGCCGCGAGGCGTACGAAACAAGCCTGACGTTACGAGCCGCGTAGCGGCAAGTGCAAGGGTCAGAAACCTTTTCAAACTATCGCTTCAATATTGCAATGAGCAGTTTATAAATGGTCAATTGTGATTCCCAAAGGTTCAATACATGTCTGTACAGAGCCCAAATTTCGAATTTCCACCTCATTGGGGAGTAATTAACAATATTCGACAGCATGCCGCCGGTCGCGAGGCGTACGAAACAAGCCTGACGTTACGAGCCGCGTAGCGGCAAGTGCAAGGGTCAGAAACCTTTTCAAACTATCGCTTCAATATTGCAATGAGCAGTTTATAAATGGTCAATTGTGATTCCCAAAGGTTCAATACATGTCTGTACAGAGCCCAAATTTCGAATTTCCACCTCATCGGGGAGTAATTTACAATATTCGGCAGCATGCCGCCGGTCGCGAGGCGTACGAAACAAGCCTGACGTTACGAGCCGCGTAGCGGCAAGTGCAAGGGTCAGAAACCTTTTCAAACTATCGCTTCAATATTGCTATGAGCAGTTTATAAATGGTCAGTTTTCATTCCCAAAGGTTCAATACATGTCTGTACAGAGCCCAAATTTCGAATTTCCACCTCATCGGGGAGTAATTTACAATATTCGGCAGCATGCCGCCGGTCGCGAGGCGTACGAAACAAGCCTGACGTTACGAGCCGCGTAGCGGCAAGTGCAAGGGTCAGAAACCTTTTCAAACTATCGCTTCAATATTGCTATGAGCAGTTTATAAATGGTCAATTGTGATTCCCAAAGGTTCAATACATGTCTGTACAGAGCCCAAATTTCGAATTTCCACCTCATCGGGGAGTAATTAACAATATTCGGCAGCATGCCGCCGGTCGCGAGGCGTACGAAACAAGCCTGACGTTACGAGCCACGTAGCGGCAAGTGCAAGGGTCAGAAACCTTTTCAAACTATCGCTTCAATATTGCTATGAGCAGTTTATAAATGGTCAATTGTGATTCCCAAAGGTTCAATACGTGTCTGTACAGAGCCCAAATTTCGAATTTCCACCTCATTGGGGAGTAATTAACAATATTCGACAGCATGCCGCCGGTCGCGAGGCGTACGAAACAAGCCTGACGTTACGAGCCGCGTAGCGGCAAGTGCAAGGGTCAGAAACCTTTTCAAACTATCGCTTCAATATTGCTATGAGCAGTTTATAAATGGTCAATTTTCATTCCCAAAGGTTCAATACATGTCTGTACAGAGCCCAAATTTCGAAATTCCACCTCATCGGGGAGTAATTTACAATATTCGGCAGCATGCCGCCGGCCGCGAGGCGTACGAAACAAGCCTGACGTTACGAGCCGCGTAGCGGCAAGTGCAAGGGTCAGAAACCTTTTCAAACTATCGCTTCAATACTGCAATGAGCAGTTTATAAATGGTCAATTGTGATTCCCAAAGGTTCAATACATGTCTGTACAGAGCCCAAATTTCGAATTTCCACCTCATTGGGGAGTAATTAACAATATTCGACAGCATGCCGCCGACCGCGAGGCGTACGAAACAAGCCTGACGTTACGAGCCACGTAGCGGCAAGTGCAAGGGTCAGAAACCTTTTCAAACTATCGCTTCAATATTGCTATGAGCAGTTTATAAATGGTCAATTGTGATTCCCAAAGGTTCAATACGTGTCTGTACAGAGCCCAAATTTCGAATTTCCACCTCATTGGGGAGTAATTAACAATATTCGACAGCATGCCGCCGGTCGCGAGGCGTACGAAACAAGCCTGACGTTACGAGCCGCGTAGCGGCAAGTGCAAGGGTCAGAAACCTTTTCAAACTATCGCTTCAATATTGCAATGAGCAGTTTATAAATGGTCAATTGTGATTCCCAAAGGTTCAATACATGTCTGTACAGAGCCCAAATTTCGAATTTCCACCTCATCGGGGAGTAATTAACAATATTCGGCAGCATGCCGCCGGTCGCGAGGTGTACGAAACAAGCCTGACGTTACGAGCCGCGTAGCGGCAAGTGCAAGGGTCAGAAACCTTTTCAAACTATCGCTTCAATATTGCTATGAGCAGTTTATAAATGGTCAATTGTGATTCCCAAAGGTTCAATACGTGTCTGTACAGAGCCCAAATTTCGAATTTCCACCTCATTGGGGAGTAATTAACAATATTCGACAGCATGCCGCCGGTCGCGAGGCGTACGAAACAAGCCTGACGTTACGAGCCGCGTAGCGGCAAGTGCAAGGGTCAGAAACCTTTTCAAACTATCGCTTCAATATTGCAATGAGCAGTTTATAAATGGTCAATTGTGATTCCCAAAGGTTCAATACGTGTCTGTACAGAGCCCAAATTTCGAATTTCCACCTCATTGGGGAGTAATTAACAATATTCGACAGCATGCCGCCGGTCGCGAGGCGTACGAAACAAGCCTGACGTTACGAGCCGCGTAGCGGCAAGTGCAAGGGTCAGAAACCTTTTCAAACTATCGCTTCAATATTGCTATGAGCAGTTTATAAATGGTCAATTGTGATTCCCAAAGGTTCAATACGTGTCTGTACAGAGCCCAAATTTCGAATTTCCACCTCATTGGGGAGTAATTAACAATATTCGACAGCATGCCGCCGGTCGCGAGGCGTACGAAACAAGCCTGACGTTACGAGCCGCGTAGCGGCAAGTGCAAGGGTCAGAAACCTTTTCAAACTATCGCTTCAATATTGCAATGAGCAGTTTATAAATGGTCAATTGTGATTCCCAAAGGTTCAATACGTGTCTGTACAGAGCCCAAATTTCGAATTTCCACCTCATTGGGGAGTAATTAACAATATTCGACAGCATGCCGCCGGTCGCGAGGCGTACGAAACAAGCCTGACGTTACGAGCCGCGTAGCGGCAAGTGCAAGGGTCAGAAACCTTTTCAAACTATCGCTTCAATATTGCAATGAGCAGTTTATAAATGGTCAATTGTGATTCCCAAAGGTTCAATACATGTCTGTACAGAGCCCAAATTTCGAATTTCCACCTCATCGGGGAGTAATTAACAATATTCGGCAGCATGCCGCCGGTCGCGAGGTGTACGAAACAAGCCTGACGTTACGAGCCGCGTAGCGGCAAGTGCAAGGGTCAGAAACCTTTTCAAACTATCGCTTCAATATTGCTATGAGCAGTTTATAAATGGTCAATTGTGATTCCCAAAGGTTCAATACGTGTCTGTACAGAGCCCAAATTTCGAATTTCCACCTCATTGGGGAGTAATTAACAATATTCGACAGCATGCCGCCGGTCGCGAGGCGTACGAAACAAGCCTGACGTTACGAGCCGCGTAGCGGCAAGTGCAAGGGTCAGAAACCTTTTCAAACTATCGCTTCAATATTGCTATGAGCAGTTTATAAATGGTCAATTTTCATTCCCAAAGGTTCAATACATGTCTGTACAGAGCCCAAATTTCGAAATTCCACCTCATCGGGGAGTAATTTACAATATTCGGCAGCATGCCGCCGGCCGCGAGGCGTACGAAACAAGCCTGACGTTACGAGCCGCGTAGCGGCAAGTGCAAGGGTCAGAAACCTTTTCAAACTATCGCTTCAATATTGCAATGAGCAGTTTATAAATGGTCAATTGTGATTCCCAAAGGTTCAATACGTGTCTGTACAGAGCCCAAATTTCGAATTTCCACCTCATTGGGGAGTAATTAACAATATTCGACAGCATGCCGCCGGTCGCGAGGCGTACGAAACAAGCCTGACGTTACGAGCCGCGTAGCGGCAAGTGCAAGGGTCAGAAACCTTTTCAAACTATCGCTTCAATATTGCAATGAGCAGTTTATAAATGGTCAATTGTGATTCCCAAAGGTTCAATACATGTCTGTACAGAGCCCAAATTTCGAATTTCCACCTCATCGGGGAGTAATTAACAATATTCGGCAGCATGCCGCCGGTCGCGAGGTGTACGAAACAAGCCTGACGTTACGAGCCGCGTAGCGGCAAGTGCAAGGGTCAGAAACCTTTTCAAACTATCGCTTCAATATTGCTATGAGCAGTTTATAAATGGTCAATTGTGATTCCCAAAGGTTCAATACGTGTCTGTACAGAGCCCAAATTTCGAATTTCCACCTCATTGGGGAGTAATTAACAATATTCGACAGCATGCCGCCGGTCGCGAGGCGTACGAAACAAGCCTGACGTTACGAGCCGCGTAGCGGCAAGTGCAAGGGTCAGAAACCTTTTCAAACTATCGCTTCAATATTGCAATGAGCAGTTTATAAATGGTCAATTGTGATTCCCAAAGGTTCAATACGTGTCTGTACAGAGCCCAAATTTCGAATTTCCACCTCATTGGGGAGTAATTAACAATATTCGACAGCATGCCGCCGGTCGCGAGGCGTACGAAACAAGCCTGACGTTACGAGCCGCGTAGCGGCAAGTGCAAGGGTCAGAAACCTTTTCAAACTATCGCTTCAATATTGCAATGAGCAGTTTATAAATGGTCAATTGTGATTCCCAAAGGTTCAATACATGTCTGTACAGAGCCCAAATTTCGAATTTCCACCTCATCGGGGAGTAATTAACAATATTCGGCAGCATGCCGCCGGTCGCGAGGTGTACGAAACAAGCCTGACGTTACGAGCCGCGTAGCGGCAAGTGCAAGGGTCAGAAACCTTTTCAAACTATCGCTTCAATATTGCTATGAGCAGTTTATAAATGGTCAATTGTGATTCCCAAAGGTTCAATACGTGTCTGTACAGAGCCCAAATTTCGAATTTCCACCTCATTGGGGAGTAATTAACAATATTCGACAGCATGCCGCCGGTCGCGAGGCGTACGAAACAAGCCTGACGTTACGAGCCGCGTAGCGGCAAGTGCAAGGGTCAGAAACCTTTTCAAACTATCGCTTCAATATTGCTATGAGCAGTTTATAAATGGTCAATTTTCATTCCCAAAGGTTCAATACATGTCTGTACAGAGCCCAAATTTCGAAATTCCACCTCATCGGGGAGTAATTTACAATATTCGGCAGCATGCCGCCGGCCGCGAGGCGTACGAAACAAGCCTGACGTTACGAGCCGCGTAGCGGCAAGTGCAAGGGTCAGAAACCTTTTCAAACTATCGCTTCAATACTGCAATGAGCAGTTTATAAATGGTCAATTGTGATTCCCAAAGGTTCAATACATGTCTGTACAGAGCCCAAATTTCGAATTTCCACCTCATTGGGGAGTAATTAACAATATTCGACAGCATGCCGCCGACCGCGAGGCGTACGAAACAAGCCTGACGTTACGAGCCACGTAGCGGCAAGTGCAAGGGTCAGAAACCTTTTCAAACTATCGCTTCAATATTGCTATGAGCAGTTTATAAATGGTCAATTGTGATTCCCAAAGGTTCAATACGTGTCTGTACAGAGCCCAAATTTCGAATTTCCACCTCATTGGGGAGTAATTAACAATATTCGACAGCATGCCGCCGGTCGCGAGGCGTACGAAACAAGCCTGACGTTACGAGCCGCGTAGCGGCAAGTGCAAGGGTCAGAAACCTTTTCAAACTATCGCTTCAATATTGCAATGAGCAGTTTATAAATGGTCAATTGTGATTCCCAAAGGTTCAATACATGTCTGTACAGAGCCCAAATTTCGAATTTCCACCTCATCGGGGAGTAATTAACAATATTCGGCAGCATGCCGCCGACCGCGAGGCGTACGAAACAAGCCTGACGTTACGAGCCGCGTAGCGGCAAGTGCAAGGGTCAGAAACCTTTTCAAACTATCGCTTCAATATTGCAATGAGCAGTTTATAAATGGTCAATTGTGATTCCCAAAGGTTCAATACATGTCTGTACAGAGCCCAAATTTCGAATTTCCACCTCATCGGGGAGTAATTTACAATATTCGGCAGCATGCCGCCGGTCGCGAGGCGTACGAAACAAGCCTGACGTTACGAGACGCGTAGCGACAAGTGCAAGGGTCAGAAACCTTTTCAAACTATCGCTTCAATGTTGCACCGAGCAGTTTATAAATGATCAATTTTCATTCCCAAAGGTTCAACACATGTCTGTACAGAGCCCAAATTTCGAATTTCCACCTCATCGGGGAGTAATTAACAATATTCGGCAGCATGCCGCCGGTCGCGAGGTGTACGAAACAAGCCTGACGTTACGAGCCGCGTAGCGGCAAGTGCAAGGGTCAGAAACCTTTTCAAACTATCGCTTCAATATTGCTATGAGCAGTTTATAAATGGTCAATTGTGATTCCCAAAGGTTCAATACGTGTCTGTACAGAGCCCAAATTTCGAATTTCCACCTCATTGGGGAGTAATTAACAATATTCGACAGCATGCCGCCGGTCGCGAGGCGTACGAAACAAGCCTGACGTTACGAGCCGCGTAGCGGCAAGTGCAAGGGTCAGAAACCTTTTCAAACTATCGCTTCAATATTGCAATGAGCAGTTTATAAATGGTCAATTGTGATTCCCAAAGGTTCAATACATGTCTGTACAGAGCCCAAATTTCGAATTTCCACCTCATCGGGGAGTAATTAACAATATTCGGCAGCATGCCGCCGGCCGCGAGGCGTACGAAACAAGCCTGACGTTACGAGCCGCGTAGCGGCAAGTGCAAGGGTCAGAAACCTTTTCAAACTATCGCTTCAATATTGCTATGAGCAGTTTATAAATGGTCAATTTTCATTCCCAAAGGTTCAATACATGTCTGTACAGAGCCCAAATTTCGAATTTCCACCTCATCGGGGAGTAATTTACAATATTCGGCAGCATGCCGCCGGTCGCGAGGCGTACGAAACAAGCCTGACGTTACGAGCCGCGTAGCGGCAAGTGCAAGGGTCAGAAACCTTTTCAAACTATCGCTTCAATATTGCAATGAGCAGTTTATAAATGGTCAATTATGATTCCCAAAGGTTCAATACATGTCTGTACAGAGCCCAAATTTCGAATTTCCACCTCATCGGGGAGTAATTAACAATATTCGGCAGCATGCCGCCGGCCGCGAGGCGTACGAAACAAGCCTGACGTTACGAGCCGCGTAGCGGCAAGTGCAAGGGTCAGAAACCTTTTCAAACTATCGCTTCAATATTGCAATGAGCAGTTTATAAATGGTCAATTGTGATTCCCAAAGGTTCAATACATGTCTGTACAGAGCCCAAATTTCGAATTTCCACCTCATTGGGGAGTAATTAACAATATTCGACAGCATGCCGCCGGTCGCGAGGCGTACGAAACAAGCCTGACGTTACGAGCCGCGTAGCGGCAAGTGCAAGGGTCAGAAACCTTTTCAAACTATCGCTTCAATATTGCAATGAGCAGTTTATAAATGGTCAATTGTGATTCCCAAAGGTTCAATACATGTCTGTACAGAGCCCAAATTTCGAATTTCCACCTCATCGGGGAGTAATTTACAATATTCGGCAGCATGCCGCCGGTCGCGAGGCGTACGAAACAAGCCTGACGTTACGAGCCGCGTAGCGGCAAGTGCAAGGGTCAGAAACCTTTTCAAACTATCGCTTCAATATTGCTATGAGCAGTTTATAAATGGTCAGTTTTCATTCCCAAAGGTTCAATACATGTCTGTACAGAGCCCAAATTTCGAATTTCCACCTCATCGGGGAGTAATTTACAATATTCGGCAGCATGCCGCCGGTCGCGAGGCGTACGAAACAAGCCTGACGTTACGAGCCGCGTAGCGGCAAGTGCAAGGGTCAGAAACCTTTTCAAACTATCGCTTCAATATTGCTATGAGCAGTTTATAAATGGTCAATTGTGATTCCCAAAGGTTCAATACATGTCTGTACAGAGCCCAAATTTCGAATTTCCACCTCATCGGGGAGTAATTAACAATATTCGGCAGCATGCCGCCGGTCGCGAGGCGTACGAAACAAGCCTGACGTTACGAGCCACGTAGCGGCAAGTGCAAGGGTCAGAAACCTTTTCAAACTATCGCTTCAATATTGCTATGAGCAGTTTATAAATGGTCAATTGTGATTCCCAAAGGTTCAATACGTGTCTGTACAGAGCCCAAATTTCGAATTTCCACCTCATTGGGGAGTAATTAACAATATTCGACAGCATGCCGCCGGTCGCGAGGCGTACGAAACAAGCCTGACGTTACGAGCCGCGTAGCGGCAAGTGCAAGGGTCAGAAACCTTTTCAAACTATCGCTTCAATATTGCTATGAGCAGTTTATAAATGGTCAATTTTCATTCCCAAAGGTTCAATACATGTCTGTACAGAGCCCAAATTTCGAAATTCCACCTCATCGGGGAGTAATTTACAATATTCGGCAGCATGCCGCCGGCCGCGAGGCGTACGAAACAAGCCTGACGTTACGAGCCGCGTAGCGGCAAGTGCAAGGGTCAGAAACCTTTTCAAACTATCGCTTCAATACTGCAATGAGCAGTTTATAAATGGTCAATTGTGATTCCCAAAGGTTCAATACATGTCTGTACAGAGCCCAAATTTCGAATTTCCACCTCATTGGGGAGTAATTAACAATATTCGACAGCATGCCGCCGACCGCGAGGCGTACGAAACAAGCCTGACGTTACGAGCCACGTAGCGGCAAGTGCAAGGGTCAGAAACCTTTTCAAACTATCGCTTCAATATTGCTATGAGCAGTTTATAAATGGTCAATTGTGATTCCCAAAGGTTCAATACGTGTCTGTACAGAGCCCAAATTTCGAATTTCCACCTCATTGGGGAGTAATTAACAATATTCGACAGCATGCCGCCGGTCGCGAGGCGTACGAAACAAGCCTGACGTTACGAGCCGCGTAGCGGCAAGTGCAAGGGTCAGAAACCTTTTCAAACTATCGCTTCAATATTGCAATGAGCAGTTTATAAATGGTCAATTGTGATTCCCAAAGGTTCAATACATGTCTGTACAGAGCCCAAATTTCGAATTTCCACCTCATCGGGGAGTAATTAACAATATTCGGCAGCATGCCGCCGGTCGCGAGGTGTACGAAACAAGCCTGACGTTACGAGCCGCGTAGCGGCAAGTGCAAGGGTCAGAAACCTTTTCAAACTATCGCTTCAATATTGCTATGAGCAGTTTATAAATGGTCAATTGTGATTCCCAAAGGTTCAATACGTGTCTGTACAGAGCCCAAATTTCGAATTTCCACCTCATTGGGGAGTAATTAACAATATTCGACAGCATGCCGCCGGTCGCGAGGCGTACGAAACAAGCCTGACGTTACGAGCCGCGTAGCGGCAAGTGCAAGGGTCAGAAACCTTTTCAAACTATCGCTTCAATATTGCTATGAGCAGTTTATAAATGGTCAATTTTCATTCCCAAAGGTTCAATACATGTCTGTACAGAGCCCAAATTTCGAAATTCCACCTCATCGGGGAGTAATTTACAATATTCGGCAGCATGCCGCCGGCCGCGAGGCGTACGAAACAAGCCTGACGTTACGAGCCGCGTAGCGGCAAGTGCAAGGGTCAGAAACCTTTTCAAACTATCGCTTCAATACTGCAATGAGCAGTTTATAAATGGTCAATTGTGATTCCCAAAGGTTCAATACATGTCTGTACAGAGCCCAAATTTCGAATTTCCACCTCATTGGGGAGTAATTAACAATATTCGACAGCATGCCGCCGACCGCGAGGCGTACGAAACAAGCCTGACGTTACGAGCCACGTAGCGGCAAGTGCAAGGGTCAGAAACCTTTTCAAACTATCGCTTCAATATTGCTATGAGCAGTTTATAAATGGTCAATTGTGATTCCCAAAGGTTCAATACGTGTCTGTACAGAGCCCAAATTTCGAATTTCCACCTCATTGGGGAGTAATTAACAATATTCGACAGCATGCCGCCGGTCGCGAGGCGTACGAAACAAGCCTGACGTTACGAGCCGCGTAGCGGCAAGTGCAAGGGTCAGAAACCTTTTCAAACTATCGCTTCAATATTGCAATGAGCAGTTTATAAATGGTCAATTGTGATTCCCAAAGGTTCAATACGTGTCTGTACAGAGCCCAAATTTCGAATTTCCACCTCATTGGGGAGTAATTAACAATATTCGACAGCATGCCGCCGGTCGCGAGGCGTACGAAACAAGCCTGACGTTACGAGCCGCGTAGCGGCAAGTGCAAGGGTCAGAAACCTTTTCAAACTATCGCTTCAATATTGCAATGAGCAGTTTATAAATGGTCAATTGTGATTCCCAAAGGTTCAATACATGTCTGTACAGAGCCCAAATTTCGAATTTCCACCTCATCGGGGAGTAATTAACAATATTCGGCAGCATGCCGCCGGTCGCGAGGTGTACGAAACAAGCCTGACGTTACGAGCCGCGTAGCGGCAAGTGCAAGGGTCAGAAACCTTTTCAAACTATCGCTTCAATATTGCTATGAGCAGTTTATAAATGGTCAATTGTGATTCCCAAAGGTTCAATACGTGTCTGTACAGAGCCCAAATTTCGAATTTCCACCTCATTGGGGAGTAATTAACAATATTCGACAGCATGCCGCCGGTCGCGAGGCGTACGAAACAAGCCTGACGTTACGAGCCGCGTAGCGGCAAGTGCAAGGGTCAGAAACCTTTTCAAACTATCGCTTCAATATTGCAATGAGCAGTTTATAAATGGTCAATTGTGATTCCCAAAGGTTCAATACGTGTCTGTACAGAGCCCAAATTTCGAATTTCCACCTCATTGGGGAGTAATTAACAATATTCGACAGCATGCCGCCGGTCGCGAGGCGTACGAAACAAGCCTGACGTTACGAGCCGCGTAGCGGCAAGTGCAAGGGTCAGAAACCTTTTCAAACTATCGCTTCAATATTGCAATGAGCAGTTTATAAATGGTCAATTGTGATTCCCAAAGGTTCAATACATGTCTGTACAGAGCCCAAATTTCGAATTTCCACCTCATCGGGGAGTAATTAACAATATTCGGCAGCATGCCGCCGGTCGCGAGGTGTACGAAACAAGCCTGACGTTACGAGCCGCGTAGCGGCAAGTGCAAGGGTCAGAAACCTTTTCAAACTATCGCTTCAATATTGCTATGAGCAGTTTATAAATGGTCAATTGTGATTCCCAAAGGTTCAATACGTGTCTGTACAGAGCCCAAATTTCGAATTTCCACCTCATTGGGGAGTAATTAACAATATTCGACAGCATGCCGCCGGTCGCGAGGCGTACGAAACAAGCCTGACGTTACGAGCCGCGTAGCGGCAAGTGCAAGGGTCAGAAACCTTTTCAAACTATCGCTTCAATATTGCTATGAGCAGTTTATAAATGGTCAATTTTCATTCCCAAAGGTTCAATACATGTCTGTACAGAGCCCAAATTTCGAAATTCCACCTCATCGGGGAGTAATTTACAATATTCGGCAGCATGCCGCCGGCCGCGAGGCGTACGAAACAAGCCTGACGTTACGAGCCGCGTAGCGGCAAGTGCAAGGGTCAGAAACCTTTTCAAACTATCGCTTCAATACTGCAATGAGCAGTTTATAAATGGTCAATTGTGATTCCCAAAGGTTCAATACATGTCTGTACAGAGCCCAAATTTCGAATTTCCACCTCATTGGGGAGTAATTAACAATATTCGACAGCATGCCGCCGACCGCGAGGCGTACGAAACAAGCCTGACGTTACGAGCCACGTAGCGGCAAGTGCAAGGGTCAGAAACCTTTTCAAACTATCGCTTCAATATTGCTATGAGCAGTTTATAAATGGTCAATTGTGATTCCCAAAGGTTCAATACGTGTCTGTACAGAGCCCAAATTTCGAATTTCCACCTCATTGGGGAGTAATTAACAATATTCGACAGCATGCCGCCGGTCGCGAGGCGTACGAAACAAGCCTGACGTTACGAGCCGCGTAGCGGCAAGTGCAAGGGTCAGAAACCTTTTCAAACTATCGCTTCAATATTGCAATGAGCAGTTTATAAATGGTCAATTGTGATTCCCAAAGGTTCAATACATGTCTGTACAGAGCCCAAATTTCGAATTTCCACCTCATCGGGGAGTAATTAACAATATTCGGCAGCATGCCGCCGACCGCGAGGCGTACGAAACAAGCCTGACGTTACGAGCCGCGTAGCGGCAAGTGCAAGGGTCAGAAACCTTTTCAAACTATCGCTTCAATATTGCAATGAGCAGTTTATAAATGGTCAATTGTGATTCCCAAAGGTTCAATACATGTCTGTACAGAGCCCAAATTTCGAATTTCCACCTCATCGGGGAGTAATTTACAATATTCGGCAGCATGCCGCCGGTCGCGAGGCGTACGAAACAAGCCTGACGTTACGAGACGCGTAGCGACAAGTGCAAGGGTCAGAAACCTTTTCAAACTATCGCTTCAATGTTGCACCGAGCAGTTTATAAATGATCAATTTTCATTCCCAAAGGTTCAACACATGTCTGTACAGAGCCCAAATTTCGAATTTCCACCTCATCGGGGAGTAATTTACAATATTCGGCAGCATACATATCGTACATACGTAAAACTGTACTATCGATCTGCATTATCGACCGTATTCTATCGCAACGTACAGTGTTTGCCGCGGAGAGATCGTGGCGCTAGTAACCTGAACCGCAAAATTGTGCCTTTTTTTCTAGTCATTTTACGTCTTAAATAAGTAAGTAATCAATTAAAAATGCATACCACCGTGTTTGTACATGTCTTCGCTATGTCTGTATAGAGCCCTTTTTTCTATACGAACACTAAATCTCGCGAAATTAAGAGAATCTCTCAGCGACAGCCATCTTGTGACGTCATACTTGCTTCAGAATTCGAATTTTCTGCCGAATATTGTTAATTACTCCGCGATGAGGTAGAAATTCGAAATTTGGGCTCTATACAGACATAAATTGGACTTTTAGCAAACACAAGTGATCACTTTTAAACTGCTCATTGCAATATTGAAGCGATAGTTTGAAAAGGTTTTGACCCATGCATAAGCATATGGATTTCAAACCCTGCCGGCCCCCTTAATGGGGCGCGCTACGCACGCGAAAATCCAGGAATGCAGGACCGTGTCCTCGACTGGTCCTCGGGCCCCGGACCATATGCGAAAAATCATCATGGCCGCTCTTCGCGGCATGGGACGCCTACACTACCCTCACCCCATTGCAAGTGGCTGGATGAGGCGGTGGCAGGACCGCGAAAAGATGTGTCAGATGTCCGACAGGGGCCTTCGTCCCATGTCGTCGCCTCCAAAAGGACCGGTGCACAAGATTTTTCTCAGTAATAGCCATGGTTTTATCGACGGATGGTCCCACGAAACGAGGCGCCCTTCCACGTCGTCGGAAGGCATGTTGGTGCGTCTTGCACATTCCTGAAACTCGGCCGTGCTCGGCGCGCGTGAAATTCGTCAGGAATCGATCTATGATCGATACGAAAGTTCCTCGGAGAGAGCTTCCTAACCTTTCGAACAGTCGTTTAACGCGATATTCGGCGGCCCGGTCCTTCCGATATCTCGCAATGGGCAGGGAAGTGACGTCGCCAAATTTGCAACGTCACAGTATATTAATTATATATGTACGTGTAAATGTAATTTATATGAGGAAATAATATAATATATTTGTTGAGACGCATCGCAATGCGAGACCCACGAAAGTGTCTCTCGAATTTGACACCGAGTCCCAATCACTTCGACCACCCGACTAGAGGCAATAAATTAGCCTAAGAGTCGAAGACTTTTGAGACCCAAGCGACGGGACTCGTCCCATTTTTTCTGCGACTTTCCGGCACCATTACATTAACAATTTAAGACAGCGTCTGGACAACCTCTAAACACTCACCCCCAATTTTCTCCCACTACTATTTACCACCTCCACCACCAATTTCACATCCCTTAAAAACCCATCTCTGCGTGCGAGTCTTTAGTCTTCAGTGAGTCTTCAGTTAGTCTTTAGTCAGTCTTCAGCTAGTCCTCATTTAAGCCACATCTTTTTGTACAGTCGATATAATTAAAGTAAGAGTTATTGTTACCAACAAGTTGTACAGTTCCTATATCACTGAAAACACCTCTCGCTGTAAAAAAGAATTACCTAGTACGGTTTTAATTAACCAAGCAGGGGTGACAGATGTGAGAAAAGTCGAAGTTACTGATCTTTTCCATCTACGCTCGCAAAATATGATCTAATAAATTATAGAATTGAAAGCTAGTATATTAAACACCTTTGTTCGGGATTATATGTCAACATCATGGTCATTGATCCCCACACAGCATTACTGTATTTTACAAATAAATAATTAACAATGTTGTAATTATTAATAAATATATAATATGTTATAATTATTGTTTGTTGTTGATTTCATTGATTGAAACATTTGAACCAAATGTGATCCGCGTTGTAAAAGAATCATCCAACATCATAAAATACGATTGTTTCAGTTATTATTATGGATATTATGTTAATTATCCAGGGTTAAACAATTAAATTTCAGAAAACATTAACTCCGGTGAAATCTTCTTTGGATAGACCATTTTTAATTTATAATGCAATATGCCCTTAAATAATGTGTATTCTATTCTATGTTATACAGGTGCTTTCACTTTATATGGAATTACCAGTTGGGGACAACATTGTGGGAAAGTCAACAAGCCCGGTGTTTACGTTCGTGTTTCTTATTATCGTCGTTGGATCGATCAGAAAATTAAGGAATCCCTCTCGGGAAGATAAAATTAGTTTCTTAAAGCATACAATTTTCGATTCACATTCAGTCAAATAAGTTCGAATTAGTGTAATATTAAACTGTGTGCCATACTTACTGATTGTGTGTTTCAAAATAATTCGATGGTTACTGTCATAAGTCGCCGAGTGAACGTACACATATGTACATTATTATAATTTTGTTAGACTGTTTATTTTAAAATGCATGTATTGCATACTTAATATTATACATACATATTCACATACAATGTACCAGTACTTAACGTTGGAACAACAACATGTAATACAATGTTATGATATTAAAAATAACAATTGAAAATTCTTAGTCAATTAATTTATAGACTAACTATTAGATTAATATTAAGAAAATGTTGTTAAATATCATTTGTAACGTAAAGGATTGCGGTGGTTGCGGAATGACAGGAGTCGGAATATCTGGAGACATAGGATATATTTTCCAAACACGTTAGTACAAAGGATGAGGTGATAGGTTCTGTTATAAAATAGATTCTTTCAAAAGAGTGAGAGACAAAGCTAGCAACGATTAATATAGCAAAAGATTTTATATAATACGCGATACCACCATCGGGCGTCCGGTTTATTTCAACCGTACTCTCCCTCTGGGAATACGACGACGACGCGGTTTCGCCTGTTTTCTCATGTCCGATCGGCGGCCGGCCTTCATGGCCGTCCTCTCCGAAACGCACAGAGGAACCAGGCGTCCCTACTCTCAGGCGGCCAGGAAGCTACCCTGTTCTTTCCTCTCGGCCGGCGGCCGGCCTTCATGGCCGTCCTCTCCCATGTATCCAGAGAGGCGTCCAGGTGCAACTCCTGTCCTCTCCTGGGCTGCTGGGCGTCCGATAGCATTGCTTCGTACTCTCCCATCCTGTGGGCGGCCGTGGTCTTACTCGTCCTCTCCCACAGGTGCAGCTCTGCTGCTGGGCGTCCGATAGCATTGCTTCGTACTCTCCCATCCTGTGGGCGGCCGTGGTCTTACTCGTCCTCTCTCACAGGTGCAGCTCTGCTGCTGGGCGTCCGATAGCATTGCTTCGTACTCTCCCATCCTGTAGGCGGCCGTGGTCTTACCTCGTCCTCTCCTACAGGTGCAGCAAGAGTGCTTGCTCCGCGGTAATCTACCGATATTTATATGGACTCGTTGCTATCTTTATCAATAACGCGTTACTAGGGGTCTAGAAGGTTCCAGACCCCGCGGTTCCCCTTGAACCGCCGGCCGCGCTGCCTCGGCGCAATTCTTCTGTTACATGGGGGGGGGGGGTGACGAGGGGTCTTGACGCTTTATTGTTTCCTCGTCGCGTTACACATTGAAATTTCAAACCAAGTGGAATTTGTTTAAGAAAACAAAATTATATCCGGTACATTACGGCAGATACTTACTGCATCGAAATAAAATTCAACGATAAGTACTGATTGGTATCATTATTTTTTAACTCACTTAAGTTTAAACAAAATAATGATAGAAATGTTTAAAACATATTACTCGAAAACGAAATCTGTTCCTTGGACTGAGAGTAGTTTAACATTTTATGTGTCGTAGGTTTATCAATAATATTCTTAATATCTGTGTTACGTTAAGAAAAAATTTAATACTTTTTTACTCGAATTCAGAGAAAAATTATGGAGTAATATAATTCGATATGTCTCGGTATTTCATTATATTGAAATTATGATCGTTATAGTACGATTTATTAAGAAACACTGTTGTGGCGTCACCAACGTCGTAAAATTGAGGTAGTTACGATGTGACGCGTGCTCGCACAATCTTTTGGAGGTATGCAAGCTGGTTGTAGGGTTAGGGTCACAACACTGTTTAGTAACAATATATATGTATTTAACGAAAGCGGATGGTTACTGTACAGCGAAGTGATTGCAAAAAAGAAGCGATAATACAGAGGCGAGAGTTCGTTGGTATCTGAAGAGAACGGAGAAGAATCTTAAGAACCTTGACTAGACAGATTCCCTCCGCGGATAGGGTTCGAATAGTGGGGGACCAATAATTGCATTTAGGGGCGGTTTTCGGCATTATGCAACGCCCACGAGCTGGTATACTCTTCTGTGTAGACACTTCAGAGTCCGTCTAAGGAAGACGACACCAAGTCCCGCGTGTCTGGAAACCGTCCCATAAATTACGGGCCCCCTGGCGCTACAAGTGGGTCTACGCTGCGTCACGTGCCATCGAGAGCGGTACGGTCGAGCGGATTTTGACCATGAAAGTGCGCTGACATTTACCAGTCGCACCCTGGTCGTAAAGAAATAAATTTGTCAAGGATGGAATAGGAGACTTTCTCAAGAGTGACGCAGCGTAGACCCAGACTGAAATTGGGGTTGGCGACGCAACAAACACATAGCTATTAAACACGTTCAAACTTATTAACATTAAGACTATAATGTATAGGGTGTCTCAACAGATATTACCACTTTGATTTACATAATTATTATTATTCGCATCCAGATATGTTGAGATAGAGCTTAATGGTCGATTTATACTTCCCAGATACTGTTCGGATAGTAAATAGTGCCCGTTTTCTGCTTTTATAAGTCCCTGAGCCCTTCGAAACACCATTTGAAAGGCGCTCGAGATGCTCACAATAAAGTGCTGCGCACCGTGGGAGTGTGCTACCTGATCACCAGAACAGTTTACTCCCCTCTACACCCCAGCGATGCCTATGAGCTCAGCCATCTGGAGCCTACCGAAACTCGGTCAGGATTGTAGATGAAGCATTCTCTCTGGATCCCGGACTGCCTCCGGATGCCACAACAGTGTGTAAGAACGCCCAAAAGCTGGCCAAAGTACAATTTTTCGAAGTAAAGAATATTGTTCATCTGAATTGTAATATCATTAAGTAATAGTTCAAACTATACGGAACGACAAAAATCGGCCTCATGAATTAGTTTGACATTGTTATATTATATCTTTAGTTTTGTTTTTCTTCATTCAAATTCTGTGAATTGTAATGCTTAACGCTTGACATAACTTTAACACTAAACCTACCAACATTTCTTGTATACCTATTCCTATCATGCGCTGTCAAAATGACCGGCCCTAAAAAAAAGTTATTGTTAATATAATTAAACGTAGATAATAGTCAATTTGTTACTGAATGAATTAGTAGATGAACAACTTCTATAAAATGGCGATACAAATTTATTTTCATATGATTTCAATTATATAAAAAATAATGCGATGCTCTTTCCTCGATATACAAAATTGTAGTGTGTCGTCCACCTTTGCGGTTTGTATGTATTTGTCATGAAACGTGCGTAACTTGATAGCGTCTCATTCAATAAGGCGGCTCATTTATTTTGAGTTGGCCATGCCACATTGAGAATAGCCTTTCTTTTATACTGGTTGTTTAGGTTTGGAAAAACTATTAAAATAGAAGAGCTATTTAAATGCCATATTATCTCGTGTGGTCAAATTGGCCGGCCGCGGTAGGTAGGACAGGCTACAAATATTTCTTGGAAAAAAATAAATAAACCGAGAAATAAATAATGAAAAATACATTGTGCGAGGGTGGTCTGAAAAGTTTCCGACCTAACAAATATATAAGTCTGTACACTTCTCCCAGCGATGCTCCCATCTCTCCAGCTAGTCCAAATAGTACTTGCCGTCTTTTTCTGCAAAATAGCTATTTACAAAGGTGATGGCTTCCTCATTTGATGAAAATCTCTGTCCTCCGAATGCAACTTTTAACTTGGGGAACAAAAAGAAGTTGCTTGGAGCTGGATCTGGTGAGTAAGGTGGGTGATCAAACAGTTCAAACCGTAATTCGTGGATTTTTGCCATGGCAATTGTTGAGGTGTAAGACGGCGCATTGTCTTGGTGGAACAAGATTTTTTTTCTGCAAATGTGGCCGTTTTTCCGCAATTTCTGCCTTCAGCCTGTCAAGTAATGATGCGTAGTATGCTCCTGTAATGGTTTTCCCTTTTTGAAGATAATCAATAAAGATAACTCCACGACTGTCCCAGAAAACAGTCGCCATCACTTTCCCAGCCGAAGGAACAGCCTTTGCCGTTTTTGGCGCCGATTTCCCATAAGCAGTCCACTGTTTTGACTGCATTTTTTATTCGGGAGTGTAATGGTGTATCCAAGTTTCATCAACTAAATTGCGCCAAAAGAGCGATCGAAATGTTTATTCGAACACGTTTCTGATACACCGTGAGCAAACGCGGCACCCAACGCGCAGACAGCTTTCTCATACCTAAATCTTCATTCAATATATGACAAACATGTCGAGGCTAGCAACAAGGAACAATTTATGACACGGACGCGGATTTAATTTTCGGGTTTGTCGAACCGTTCGACGTTGGTTTGCAGATGTTTAGGAATCCTGCAGCAATTTCAAGGGTTTTTGCGGTAATTTCGACGTGCCATAAATTGTAGCCTCGACCGGTCATGGCCAGGGTGAAGGTAATGGTTTTTTACGGGTACCGACGAACCTCTGACCTGGCGTCACTCGGCACGGTTGTCAAAGGCTATAGCCGGTTTTGGGGGCCAAATCGGCCCCGGAAGGGATTTTATTCCAATTTGCGCCATTCGATAGCCTACCAAAAAAAAAACCTTTCAGCTAAGTTTCAGCCCTATAGCTCATCTGTAAGGGTAGTTATAGAGGAAAAACGAAAATCCAGTTTTTGGCCCATTTTCCCCATTTAATGACAATTTAAAATTCTGAAAAAAATCTGACACATGTCGGACACCAAACCACATGCTTTGAGTCGTTTTCAGATTTTTCCGTTGCAAACTCTGGTTGTAAAAATCGAAAAACACGAAAAAAATCGAAAAAATGCAGATTTCATATGGAAATCTAAGAGCGACTAGAATATAATTAATTTAGCAATAAGATATTGTCCTAAATATTATGCTCAACTTTTTTCAAATTCCTGCGTTCGGTGCGTCATAGTAGGAAAAAATAAAAACCACTTTTTCGGCGTTTTTTCCGTGCAAAACAGTTATAATTATCGTAAAAATATATTATGTAATATTAAACATCCCTAAGTTCGGAGAAACATCGTGCAGACTTTAAAAATTGCGTAGTACAAAAAACGACAATTACACTATGCAATATATATCCCAATGTTTCGAAGGTACTTTTAACGGCGCCGGTTGGTGCAATAGCTATGCTCTCCAACTGCGAAACCGCGGAAGACTTTTTGGATCAGGTTCGCATCCCGCCCGAGCCAAAATTTTTTTTCTCTTTAATCAGATGTTTTTTCGATTTCTAACCATATGATTGTTGTTACGCTATTGTAAAAACATTTTTTAACTATGTTTAAACTATTTTGTAATAATTTTCCGGAGAAATATTTTTGGAGTACTTTCAGCCTTTGGTCATCTAGTGGAGACGAACATAGTTCGGCCAGCAGAGATATTCACTAGAATTTTCAATAATGACCAAATAACACCGACAATTGACGAAGATAGTGTGACAGGGACCACACCTGATTATGGCCCGTTGCACACGGCAACACCTTCGTTGCACACGGCAACACCTTCGTTGCACACGGCACCACCTTCGGAGAAGTCCTGTTGATAAGAAGGGATCAAATATCCTCAGCGGTCAGTTGTCTCCGACGGTATAAGAGGCCGCCGCCCCAGGGCACGAGCGTTCAGTTTTGTTTTAGTATCGCCTACGTACGTTCTCCGTGTATTTCAATCATTGTAATAATCTTTGTAACTAACTCAGTGGTACTCAACTCCGGTTGAGCAATAAAGTTTTTTTTTATATTTTCTTCTTGATTATTACGTGACATTTTGGCGATCCTGCCAGGATCCATCGAGTCTTGTGATAAACGAAATTACGATTTCGGCCTACGGGAATCCACAAGCACGAGGATCAACGAACCGGAAGAATCTTGTGTAAAACGGAGCTACGACTTCGGCCTACGGGAACCTAAGATCAACGGAAGATTTTGGAGACGATACGGATTTCTACGAAAGGTGAGCCCCGGCTTCTTATTCTCAATACCGTGATAGGAGAGATAGCTTCTCTAGCAACAGTTCAAGAGACAGTGTAGATTCAGTTAGAATCATGAGTAAACCACAACCAAGCACCTCTGACGCTCAAGTGAAAGAATTATTGGAGACAATTAGAAAACAGAATGAGACTATTACTCGCCAACAAGATATGTACAGCCAAAGAATTTCCATGCTAGAAGCCGCTTTACAATCGGTAGACAAAGAGAATAAGAAACGCGTTAAAGAAATTGAGATATTAGGCAGAAATCTAACAGGCTTGAGCATGACTGAAGATGACGATGCGGATTATACTTCCGTCATGACCGAAGACGATTCCGTGATTAGATCTAAAATCAAAACCACTGCACCACCTGCCCCAACGCGAGAAAATGCACCTGGCGAAACGAGCTCGCAGAGCTCTAACCTGAGAGCCAAGGATGCTATACGTTACATCCCGACGCTCAACGGAGATGATGATGTAGGAGTTGAAGATTTTATTAAAGAAGCCAAATCACTTCGAAGCATGTGTATGGAACAGATGCTATTGTTGAAAGCAATTAAAGTAGAAAAGATAGTAGGCAAAGCAGCACAAAGCATTCGTAACATGAATATTGAAACGTATGCCGAGCTTTACGAAGCACTGCGTACTAATGTAGCCACACAGGCTTCTGCAGACGAATTTAACGAACAACTTCGGGAAATAAAGCAAGGAGCTACCGAAACCGTGCAGAATTTCAACATTCGATTCCGTAAAACTTTGAATAAACTAACGTACGCCATTACTAACGAGTATCCACAACCCATAACCAGAAGAGTAATGATGGAGGCAACCATGAAGAGAGTTACGAAAATCTACATAAACGGTCTCAAGAGAGAGATCGGACACATGATATTCACCAGCAAACCCACGACTTTGATCGAAGCTGAAAAGGAAGCTGCCGATGTGGAGAGATACCTCCGAGAAGAACGCCACGACTCATTCCGTCGCCAACGCCCAGCGATGGTCAGACCACCCGTTATTCCAAACAAGAGATACCAGAGCTACGTACCGCCGCGCACGCCGCAGATTCAGCCGACCGCTGTCACCAGACCCAGCCCGTTCAACCAGATGGAGAGAAGACCGCTCATTGACCGACAACAGGTTAAATGCTTCAAATGTGGAAAAATCGGCCACACCGCCAACCAGTGCTCAAATTTTCAAGTGCGAGCCCCACAGGAACGCGGACCACCGCGAGTGAACAACACTGTGGTATCAACCGAGGAAGAAACGAACTATTACGAATCAACACCGTCACCGGGCAACTACCAACAATCCTATTACGATCCCCATCCGGACAACAATGGAGATTTCTCATCGATTCAGGAGCAGGAGTCAACCTTGTCAGACGAAGACCTGCAGGAATGAAGATCTATACCGACCACGAAACCAAACAGTTTGCTATGGGACATTCTAAATTCCGAACGAACGAATTCACTAATTTTAGAATAGCCGGTCAATTTATAAAATTTTATATCGTAGACGAAACTTTTCCTATTATTGAAGACGGCATATTCGGGTTACCAGCCATGAAACAATTTAACTTCAGCATCACTAACGATCATTTGAAATTAAACGACACGATATTAACATTTCAGAATCAAACTATCAAACCAGGCGAGAGAATCCACGAACTTGTGTACCTCGAGGGAAAACCTACCACGGTATGCTTTATCAATTGTGGTGAGTCAGAAAAACAAATTACTAACAATATTGAAAATTCTAACACCTACGATCAAATATCCACCTTTAAAGAAATAATTAGACTTTCACATATAGAAAACAGTTTGAAACAACCTATAGAAAAATTGCTTCTCTTTTATATCGATGTTTTCAATTTAGAAAAAGAATTCCTACCTTGCACCAACCTCACTAAACACACGATAACACTAAAAGAAAACAAGGTCATTAACACAAAATCGTACAAACCACCTGAATGCCACAAAGCAGAAATTAGCAAGCAAATGGACGAGATGTTAGAAAAAGGAATAATTGAACCCAGCGATTCCCCTTACAATTCACCAGTCTGGGTGGTACCGAAAAAATCAGACGCATCAGGCAAACAAAAGTGGAGGATAGTTATTGACTTTAGAAAACTGAACGAATTGACTGACCAGGACGCATACCCCTTACCCGACATAGACGACATTTTATCACAACTCGGAAACGCGAAATTCTTCTCAGCTTTAGACTTATCCTCGGGTTTCCATCAGATCCCGATGGAAGAGAAATCCAAAAAATACACCGCCTTTTCTACTCCCCAAGGACACTATCACTATAATAGAATGCCATTTGGACTGAAGAACGCCCCAGCAACTTTCCAGAGAATGATGGATACCGCCCTACGTGGACTTATAAACAAACATTGCTTCGTGTATCTAGACGATATTGTAATATTCGGACAATCCATCGAAGAACATAACAGAAATTTAGCAATCGTGTTACAAAGATTAAGAGAATTAGGATTGAAACTGCAACCGGACAAATGTGAATTTCTAAAGCCAGAACTAGAGTACTTAGGCCACATAGTAACCTCTGCAGGAATAAAGCCCAATCCAAAGAAACTAGAAGCCGTTCAAAATTTCAAAATCCCTAAAACACCGACCGACGTAAAATCATTCTTAGGACTCGCGGGATATTATCGAAAATTTATACGAAACTTTAGCAAAATCGCGAAACCATTGACCGAACTGACGAAAAAGACCGTACCGTTTCACTGGAACGATCAGACGCAGACCAGCTTTGACACACTAAAAAAGAAATTATGTACCGCACCAGTTCTCAAATTCCCTGACTTTGAAAAACAATTCACCCTAACGACTGACGCAAGTAATTTAGGAATAGGAGCCATCCTTTCGCAAGACGGACACCCCTGTTGCTATATTTCACGAACTCTCAATCCGCCCGAACGAAATTACTCGACTACCGAAAAGGAGCTGTTAGCAATTGTATGGGCAACTAAAAGACTTCGACAATACCTGTTAGGAAGAAAATTCATTATTAGAACCGATCACCAAGCCTTGACATGGTTACAAAATTGCAAAGACCCCTCATCTCGACTGATCAGATGGAGACTACGACTAGAGGAATACGAATACGAAATACGGTACACTAAAGGAAAAGACAATACCGCTGCCGACTGTTTATCCCGAATTCACGTGATTACAGCACAAGACGAACCCACAGACTTACTGTCCAGATACCAAACCTGGGAAACCTCAGACGAACTTCCGAAACCACTAAAGATCGTACCCAATAAAAAGAACTTCTTCCAACTAACTTCAGACCAATTAGGCGCGTACGAAGGTAAAGAAAAATGGCTAAACATGTTGAATAAAATCATCAGGAACACGAATCGAATTGGTATAGGAGACAATGATATTTCAATTCAGGATAGAAATACGATCAAGAGAATGCTCATGTTCTTTAACGACACGGACAAAGAGATAGAATTTGCATGGGAACCAGTAAAAGAATTGACCGACGACGAAATTAAACAAATTATCAAAGAAAATCACGAATTAATCGGACACCCCGGAATACAGAAAACCTATGACAGAATCAAAATTAACTACAAAATACCGAACTTGTTTAAACTAATTCAGGAATACATTGAGACGTGCGACACTTGCCAACGAGCTAAACTCACGCGAATTCGCCCAAGAGAAGAACCATGCATAACCGACACCCCGATAGACTCGAACGGAAAAATAGCTATGGATTTGTTAGGACCGTTACAAAAAACGAAGAACGGTAATCAGTACATACTCTCGATTCATGACGAACTGACTAAATATCTTATACTAGTACCCCTCAAGACGCAACGAACCGAATCCATATGGGACGCCCTACTGAACCACTACATTTATATATTCTCCGCACCCAAGAAAATACTAACAGACAGAGGACAGAATTTCATTTCCGAACTAATGCAAAGATACGAGGAAGCTTTTAACATAAAACATATCAAAACTACCGCATTCCACCCGCAAAGCAACGGATCCCTAGAAAGAACGCACGCAGTTGTCACTGACATGTTAAAATCAATACAACAAACATCCACCGACGAATGGGACGAACAATTGAACTTTGTTTGCTTAGCGTATAACACAATGACACACGACGCCACAGGCTACACACCTTTTGAACTAACGTTTGGACACAAAGCTAACCTACCTTCAACCATTTCCAAAAATCCTCAGCGAAGTTACGAAGACGAAGTATCCTTTCGAAAAAAAGAATGGGACTCACGATTGAAAAGAGCCCGAGACACCTTGCTAAAGAGTAAACAAAGATATCAAAGAGACCAGCGACGTAAAATTATTAAACCGCAATCAATTTTCAAAGAAGGAGATCAAGTTTTGATACACAATGATCATAAGGAACACAAATTAGACATAGAATGGTTAGGACCATTCACGATTGATAAAGTATGCACACCGTATTATGTCATTAACGATAAGAAAGTACACGGTAACAGACTAAAATCTTATTTTCCAGGACGACAATCCTCTTCGCGGGATTAACTTGCGCACACGTCACTATAACACCATTAGATACCCAGAATAACATATTTTTAGAAAAGATAAATAAGGGTTATTTATACAGTAGTACCGCCAATGTGATAATAGGTCTAGACACGAGCGAGATGTTTAAGCAAATCGAAAACATAGCACAATATAAGAGCGAAATCAGTAAATCAGCTACTAACTTCGACTATACCGAAGCATTAGATACTTTAGACATACGTATTAATAATATTAGACAATTAGCCAGTCATGTAAGAACCCTCATACACCAGAGAACGAAGCGAGGATTATTGAACTTTGTCGGATCAATCTCTAAAAGCTTATTCGGAACACTAGACACAGACGATTTGGATTTGATAAATAAAAACATTGACACCTTATTTGACGACGACAAACAGATTAAAATCATACTAGCTAACCAGACTTCGCTTATAAAGAAAATGCTTAACACAAAGAGTTTAGAGAATTTAGAACGTTCATATAACCAATTAACGCAGCAATTGAATCCAGAAAGCATATTTACTAAACTCATAATGAAAATCGATAATGCCATACAGGATTCGCACTTCCAACTTGACGAAATATTAATCGCGATCATTTTAGGTAAACAAGGTATTGTAGTATATAGCACCAGCAGTCGGTAACCGATATGTATTGGTTGACGCGTGTCGAGAGGGCGCGGACCTCCCGACACGCCAGGACCGATCGTATGAATCGGCAGTTCAAATAAAGACGCACCAAAGCCAACACGTGTACGAAATCTTTAGAACCTCTTTAGAACCCTTAGCCTTCCTGATTACGGTCACTACAGTTTTCAGAAGTGGGATTGGATTCGGGTGTCTTTATATAATTTTGTGGAATTATTTTACGTACTTTAGTATTTAGTATTTACGTGATACGATGGAAAGTTTGCGGCAAATTCCCGGACTAGACGAAAGGATTACGAAGGCGTCAGTGAAAACGATAAAAGCTTTTCATAAATTTGTGTTCGGTGAAGTGGGTGATCGACGAAATCGAATGCGTTTAAGAGACTTCAAAGGTTTTCCAGAACCCGAAGAATCCGTACAAGCAGAAGCCAAGGTATCGTGGGCAGAAAAGGAGCTGGAGTTTGGTGATCTAGTTGCTATTTGTCACGTGCTAAAAATTAGTTACAACGGGACATCCAAGGAAATTGCACAACGTATTTATGGGTGCCTCGCAAATTTCGATTTATTGTGTGGAAGTGACCCGGAAGAGGAGTCAGACGAAGAAGAGGAAAGCGTATTCCATGAGGTAGAAAATCGTGCGATTGCATCAAAATTTACTTTGAGCTTTCGTGACGTCGAAGATTCTGTTAGGCTGTTCGATGGTGGTGATGACTATTTAGTGGAGAATTGGATTGCTGAGTTCGAAGACAATGCCACGTTATTGGGATGGTCAGATATTCAGAAATTATTATTTGCCAAAAAGCGTTTGATTGGCTTGGCTAAAATTCTGGTGCAGAGTGAAAAAGGACTTACGTCATGGGAAAAGCTAAAGTCGTGCTTGCTTGAGGAATTTTCGAAAAAAGTCAACAGTGCTGATCTTCATAATATGCTATCTAATAGAAGAATGAATCGGGATGAAACAGTACAGGAATACTTTTTGCAAATGAAGGAATTGGCGTCAAGAGGTTTTATTGAAGCAGAAGCATTGATACAGTATATCGTGGATGGAATTCCTGATGATCCTTATCGTAAAATGTCCTTATATGAAGCGCAAACTCTTAAAGAGTTGAAGACAAAATTAGAAGTCTACGGTAAGCTGAGGAAGAAGACGCATATTCAGGCGGGAAAGAATGTTCCAGTACGAGTCACCGCGCCAACGAAGGTCGTGTCGCAAAACAAAACAGCGGCGCAGAGGAACGAGTCGAGGGACGAAACACGGTGTTTCAACTGCAATGAGGTGGGACACTTCAAAACATCGTGCCCGAAGCCGATTCGACAACGGGGATCGTGTTACATCTGCGGAGCGGCCGATCATCAAAAGAGTGTTTGTCCGCAGCGAGCGACAAGTTCAAAGCACCGACCGGCGACTTCAACAGGGGACACTACTACACATTTAGTTCGACAAACTTTGAGTATTGTTCCTTCCTATACAATTAAAATACAATTAGAGATAAGCGAAACAGTAGCCGTTCTCGATACAGGTAGTCCAATATCGTTGTTGAATAATGATTTGTTGCCTAGTGGAACAAATATTGAACCTTATAACGAAGCCGTACGTTATGAAGGAGTTAACAAAAGCGAAATTACTATATTAGGTAGATTATTGCAAAAGGTACAAGTACAGGATTGCGAAGTTTATATTAATTTTTATGTTGTTCCAAAGATCACGATGAGTAATGCATGCTTGTTGGGTAGAGATTTTATCGCGAGCGACAATATTCGGATAAGCTTTGGAAAAACTGTTGAAATTTCGAAGCGGTTGAAAGAAAGAGAGGCGAGTGTCGGTATTCCTGAAATATTAGCTATTGACATAGATCAGGATTCTGTACAATCGCTTGAGACTAATGTGAACAATAGTATTAGTTGGGACGTTAAAGATAAAGTTCATGCTATTATGGATAATTATTACGTAAAACCTGAGAGGCCGGAAACGCCAAAAACTCAATTAGAAATGGAACTTTCGATTAAACCAAACCATCAACCGTTTTATTATAATCCTAGACGTTTGTTGTACCTCGAAAAAACAGCGGTTCAGAATATTATTCGCAATTTAATGGAAAGAAAGATAATACGTCCAAGTACATCACAGTATAGCAGTCCTATTGTACTAGTCAAAAAGAAGAATGGACAAATTCGTATGGCAGTGGATTATCGAGAGATAAATAAAATAACATTACGAGACAATTTCCCAATTCCGCGAATCGATGATCAAATTGATGAACTTCGCGATAAACAGTATTTCACACGACTAGATTTAAAAGATGCGTTTCACCATGTTAAATTGAAAGAGCAATCTATACCATATACGTCTTTCGTTACTTTTATGGGTCAATTCGAGTACGTTCGAATGCCATTTGGATTGACAAATGGACCCTCTTTTTTCATGCGATTTGTAAGTGCAGCTTTTCGTACGTTATTGGATCAAGGAAAGATTTTAATTTATATCGATGACTTATTGATTGCAACGAAAACGATAGAAGAAAATTTAGAGATTTTGAAGGAAGTGTTGATTGTTTTAGTGGAAAATTGTTTAGAGTTACGATTAGAAAAATACACATTTTTATTTACTGAAATTACTTATTTAGGCTATAGAATTAGTGCCAACGGTGTTAAACCGAGTACCGAGCATGTAGATGCAGTGACAAATTATCCAATACCGCGAACGTTCCGCGAATTGCAGAGTTTCGTGGGTTTAATTTCATACTTTCGAAAATTTATTCGAAATTTTGCACATATTTCGAAGCCTCTTTATGAGTTGTTAAAATCAAAAACGGAATTCAAATGGGATGATGAAGCTCTGAAATCTTTTGAAAGTTTGAAACAGTTAATGATATCTGAACCAGTTTTATGTATTTATTCACCAACAGCTAATACAGAATTGCACTGCGATGCAAGTTCTTCAGGATTTGGTTCAGTGCTCTTACAGAAACAATCGGATAATAAATTTCACCCTATTTGTTATTTTAGTAAGCGCACAACGCAAATAGAATCACGATATCACAGCTTCGAATTGGAGGCATTAGCGATTATTTATACTCTGGAACGATTCAGAATATACTTACAGGGCATACGGTTTACTATTGTCACAGACTGCAATAGCTTAAAGTTAACTTTGGAGCGAAAAGAGGTTAATCCTAGAATTCTTAGATGGTCACTTATATTGCGAAATTATGATTATGTATTGGAGCATAGAAAAGGCGAGCGAATGCAGCATGCCGATGCATTAAGTCGTATGTATAGTATACTAGTTATTACGGAAAATAGTTTTGAGAGAAATTTAGAAATCTTACAAAATTTAGACCCGGAAATTAATAAGATCAGATCTAAATTAGAACAAGAGGAGGATAGATTTTTTGAATTAAGTAACGGTTTAGTATATCGTAAAGCGAATGGTAGATTGTTATTTTACGTTCCATCATCCATGGAGGAAAATGTAATACGTGCAAGCCATGAAGAAATTGCTCATCAGGGTATGAATAAGACAGTAGAATATATATGTAGAGTATATTGGTTTCCCTGTATAAAAGATAAAGTAAAAAACCATATTTCAAATTGTTTAAAATGCATAACATTCGCGACAGTTGCAAATAAGATTGAAGGGAAGTTACATTGCCCGGAAAAAGGAAATTTACCTTTCCAGTGCATCCACATCGACCATTATGGTCCGTTGGAAAGAACTAAACACAGCCAGAAACATATCTTTGAAATCATTGATGCGTTCACGAAATTTGTTAAATTTTATCCAACCGTTAGTACAGGCGTTGATGAAGTAATACGACATTTGAAATCTTATTTTTCGAATTATAGTAAACCAAAGAAAATTGTATCAGACAGAGGTAAAGCGTTTACGTCCGAAAAATTTAAAGAATTTATGGCAGCGAATAGTATACAGCATGTTCTTATTGCGACTGCCACACCACACGCAAAC
This sequence comes from Halictus rubicundus, assembly GCF_050948215.1. Classification (NCBI taxonomy): domain Eukaryota; kingdom Metazoa; phylum Arthropoda; class Insecta; order Hymenoptera; family Halictidae; genus Halictus; species Halictus rubicundus. The sequence continues at coordinate 1,970,086 of NW_027488569.1, forward strand.
GGTCAGATCGAGCGGATAAATCGGTCATTGACACCGATTTTGGCGAAACTTACTGAAACATCTCGTAGCTGGGATAACGTTTTAGTGCAGGCAGAATTTGCGTTAAATAATTCGATAAACCGATCAATTGGAGATACACCGGCTAGACTCTTTTTCGGAACTAATCAGTTAGGACAATGTAGTGATGATTTACGCGAAATTCTTGAAGAGAGAAAGAACGAATATCGAGATCTAAATAGTATTAGGCAAAGCGCAGGCGAGAGAATTCAAGCGAGTAATGCGTATAATGAAAAATACTATGATAAGAAGCGTAAAAAACCAACAAAATATCAATTAGGCGACTATGTGATGATAAAAAATGTAGATACAACTGCGGGTGTGAATAAGAAATTATTACCTAAGTATAGAGGACCCTATGTAGTGAAATGTGTATTAGACCATGACCGTTATATTGTATGTGATCCTGAAAATAACCAGTTAACTCAAATGCCTTATGAAGGAACTTGTTCTGTCGAAAATATGAGACCATGGATTAAAGGTGATCCGGATTAGTTTAAGTGTATTATCGTTGGAAAAAGTTTGTTAAGAAAATGATTATTTAATTTTACGTTTTAATTTAGATTTAGGTTTAGAGTGCGAGTTTACTGAACATTAGATTATTTTATGTTAAACGAGAAATTTTATTTTGTTCATTCATGCGAAAGGAATGTGTATGTTAATCAAAGTTATATTTTAATTTAATGAGGTTCTTGTAGACAATAAGATGTTTGTATTTTCTGCGTGAACCGATGATTGAGGGCAATCATGTTGTCAGGATGGACGAACTGTAGTATATAGCACCAGCAGTCGGTAACCGATATGTATTGGTTGACGCGTGTCGAGAGGGCGCGGACCTCCCGACACGCCAGGACCGATCGTATGAATCGGCAGTTCAAATAAAGACGCACCAAAGCCAACACGTGTACGAAATCTTTAGAACCTCTTTAGAACCCTTAGCCTTCCTGATTACGGTCACTACAGTATCATTAGCCCACAGATTATAGAACCCGAAAAGCTTGTAAGCAACTACGCGAAGAGTAAGAGAAGATCATAGGACATCACACTTATAACATTGCCATTGCACCCAAAATCGAACACTTTCAATTCATACTCGACATCAGTGACTTAACCGTTTTCACGTATAATGACAAATTATTTTTCAAGATTTCGATACCTCTAGTGCTCGAACAAGAGTGGGATATAATGCGCGTATACCCCATCCCGCATAAAAGAAACAATATATTTATGGCACCCGTGATAGAAAATCCAGTATTTCTAACTTCAAACCTCCTTTACATAAAAACTGATCTCGACTATATCACCAAACATTGTAAACGAAAGATAGTCATGATTTGTAAACAAACGCAGCCGATCCACAACAGTAATTCCGACAACGACTGTCACAGCGAAATTATTAACTACAAGAAGAACATCAACAATTGCGAGATATCCATTTATAAGATCGACTACATCAGTTTCATACCGCTGCACGCCGAAAATCAATTCCTAGCGATACCCTCTAAACCAGTAGAAATTGACGCGATATGTTCCACAAAACATAATATTCAGACCATTGACAGACCATCTATAATTAGCTCTAACGATTCATGCGATTTATTGTTTAATAACGAGTACATGCGAATAGGCGAAAGCAAAACCGAACTAGCTTACGATATGAAAATGAAAACCATAGAACTCAATAACAATGATAGTTACATTCACATTTTGGAGAAGATCAAAAACACGCCGAAAATTATAAGCAACATTGCCTCGTACCGAACTTCCGCGGATCAACTCGATAGCGAAATATCAAAGCTAAATTTCGAACATAGAATAGAGACTTTGCGATCGTATGGTATGAGTACATTACAAATAATAGGATATGTATCGGTAGGATTGATAGGTTTGTACGTGCTCAACAAATTAGGATTACTCGACTGTCTGAAGAACTGCGTCCCCAGAAAACTCTGTTTCCACCTGCTCTGCTGTAAGATCAAGAAAGGGCCACAAATCCACAACGACTTCCAACCAACGCAACCGAGTGCGCCAATCAGCCTGTACACCACTGTAAGCCGCCCTTTGGCAATCGAAGACAATGAGGGAGGAAGAGTCTTGATACAGCCCCAGCGGGTCCGCTTCAAGAAGAGCATCCTCAAAAAGAACTTAAGGGACTAAGTTCAATCTAAGAAGGGGGGAATGTGACAGGGACCACACCTGATTATGGCCCGTTGCACACGGCAACACCTTCGTTGCACACGGCACCACCTTCGGAGAAGTCCTGTTGATAAGAAGGGATCAAATATCCTCAGCGGTCAGTTGTCTCCGACGGTATAAGAGGCCGCCGCCCCAGGGCACGAGCGTTCAGTTTTGTTTTAGTATCGCCTACGTACGTTCTCCGTGTATTTCAATCATTGTAATAATCTTTGTAACTAACTCAGTGGTACTCAACTCCGGTTGAGCAATAAAGTTTTTTTTTATATTTTCTTCTTGATTATTACGTGACAATAGCGACGAAGACTGAAAACGCCATACATGATTCCACCGCACACCAATCCACCTACAATTATTACAGATAAGTATTCCTAATAATACTTCATGTATATATTTTCTGTCACAAAAATAATCAATCCCTATTTCCATGTAAAAAAATGTTAAGTAGATAAGTAATACAGCCCATAGATGACTAAAGGCTGAAAGTACTCCAAAAATATTTTTCCGGAAAATTATTAAAAAATAGTTTAAACATAGTTACAAGATGTTTTTACAATAGCGTAATGTTGGTTTTGGGAAGCAAGGTATTTATTTAGAAAGAATAAAAACACAGATATGATTTTGAACGATATTTGATCGATGTTTCCTCTACTAAGGCTAAGCTTAGACTGACTGACTTCGGCAGCTCGTCGATACGTTTGAGAACGATAAACATCTGAATGGGACACGTCGGCGGACCAAAAGAAGCGCGGCTCTGTCTTTGATTCGATACCTTAAGATACCGCGAGATACAATGTAGCGAGATGCATATACAACAGTTCCTGGAACCGTATTATATATAATTTCTGTACATACATCTATACTCCCACTCAGAAATTAATCTTTAAATATTTATAGAGAGAACATCGTTCATTTCCCTTTTATTATTATTATTTTTGGGCGATATATAAATGGTTCAACATTCGTTGTAATGGATTGAGGAAAACCCAAAATAAAAACTCAATCAAACCATTATTATCGTTTAACAATTTCTTATCACTCGGGCTCCTCCAGTCCGATCTGCTTGCGCATATAATTGAACTTCACTGTTGGTATTGGTTTTGTGAAAATTTCCCCTAGTTGTTCACCTGTAGGTATATATTTTAGTATTATTTCCTTTTGTTCAATCTTTTCTCGTGAAAAATGATACTTAACGTCGATGTGTTTCGATCGCTTATGATCTGTTGGATTATTTTCTATTGCTATACAACCGTTATTGTCCTCGAAAATAGTAATTGGTTCCTTTATGTCTATTTTTATACTCGATAACAAAGATTTTATCCAACAAGCTTCTTTAATCCCTTCATATGACGCCATATACTCAGCTTCAGTTGAGGAAGTTGCAACTGAGTTTTGTTTCCTTGTATTCCAACAGATCGTATTCATCTCAAACATTTTAAAAATAAATCCAGTCGTACTCTTCCTGTCGATTTCATTACCTGCCCAATCAGGTTTTGTAATCATTTCTTTTATAAATTAAACGGTATCTTAACGATCCTTTCATATATCTTAAGACCCTTTTGAGATTCTGCCAGAGTTCCTTATTATTTTTATTTTGATATCTCCTAAGCAAGTTCATAGCGAAACATAAATCAGGTCGCGTGCAAAGCATAGCATACATTAAGCAGCAATAAGGTTCCCACATGGTACATCAAAATATTCATCCGAATCTAAGGCTGTGTAGTCTAATTTTGCAGGCAATGGAGTACTTACACTATTACACTCACTCATTTTGTACTTTTGCAAAACATTCTGTAAATAGATACTTTGATCTAGAGTGATTATATCGTCTTTTCTTTTAACGTTTATTCCTAGGAATAATCTCATTTCGTTCATATCTGTCATTGAAAGCTTCCTTTTTAAATAATCTTTAAAGTTTTTTTAATGTGCTTCTATCGTATGTAACTATTAAAAGATCGTCAACGTACAAAATGACATATATATTTTTACAAATATGATTCCTATCGAGGAAATATAAACAGCGATCTACAGAAGAGTTTTGAAAACCATGGTTTTTGAGAGTGACTTCAAAAAGTTGAAACCTGCATCTGGCCGATTGATTTAAGCCATATAATGCTTTATTCAACTTGCATACTTGATTTTCTTGCGCTTGAATACCTTCTGGTACACGCATATAAATCTCCTCTTTCAGTAGACCATTCAAAAGGCTGTCTTAACGTCCATTTGGTGAATTAATAAATTATACCGATTTGCAAAGGCCAAAAGCATTCGAAAAGTTGCAATGCGAGCTACAGGCGCAAAGGTCTCATTATAGTCTAATAAATGTTGTTGACTAAAACCTCTTGCAACCAATCTCGCTTTAAAGGGCCTAGCCGATTAAGATGGTCAAAACTGCCCTTAGAGGTTTTTCAATGATTAATGAACCATTCGAAAGCTGACCCAGAAGAACCCCTCTGAGCAAAATTTCAACCCTCTATCGTGCCTGTGAGGGTAGTTACAGGGTAAGTTAGATTTCGCGTTTTTCCACGCATTTTCCACACTCTGATGCTTCCTAAAATTCTGAAAAAATGTGGCATATTTTGGATCCTAAGGCAGATTTTTGAGAATTTTTGTGGTCGCAAAAAATGAAAAACCTCAAAAAAATCGGATAAATGTACATTTCTCAAAAATATGAAAACATGCTATTTTGCTGTTTAGTGCCCCGATAAAGTACCATAACAGGCAGTGTCCTCAATTTTTTTTAGATTTTTTGTTGTGGGCACTTTTTGTCAAAACAGGAAAAACCGAATTTTTTCGCCGTTTCTGCTATTAGGAGGAAAGTTACACTTGTTGGTTTTATCGCAGGTATATATTAAGTCATTTTAAACATTATTACATTGAAACAAGTAAGTGTTTGACCTAAAAAATGTTTTAAGAGAAAAAATGGATTATATTTTGTGCGGTATATACCAGAATGTTCGTAACGTTCACAACATCGCCGGTTGGCACAGCGGTTAGGGCGTCAGTATCCCTCGAACCTTCGTTGGGGTAGGACGTGCCGAGAGAGCCGAAAGGACAACGACGCAGGTACGACCCAGCCAGTACAAGGGATACTACACTGAAGTGCGCGAACAGTGACAGTAACGCGAAAGCGAAACGCATATAGCGCCGGAACAGTGAAGTTAAAGCAAAATTTCGAAAGAAATTATCATTAATTCACACACACATGAAGAAGAAAAAGCGAGTGAACCATGTGATTCAACAAAAAGTGATAAAAAGACAGCGGAAAAGGTGCTCCACGCACTGACAGCGCATCGCACCATCACGAGACTAGACACGCTTTCCAATGAAGCATTTGCACTTCATATCAAAAGTGCAATAATGAAAAAGAACGCTAAAAGACTAAACCCGACGCCAAAAATCTCCAGCATTCTAAGGACCAAGGACAAGGAACCATCACCAGTGCCCACCAATTCATCGAAACCGGAGGAGAAGAAAATGGAAACCCTTCCATCATACGAGGAGCTGCTGAGCTCAAACAGGAACCTACTCATAATTGTGGAAAAATTGTCGTTGCAATTAAAGGAAGCAACAGACAAATTAAACACCACCGAAGCAAGGGAATGCACCACCACACCGGAGCCCATGGACGCGAGCAGAACCGACCCGGAACCCACCACCAAGGAGGACAATGGGACCTGGATGAAGGTCCCCTCATGGAGGGAAAAAGGAAAACCGACCGTGACCACGACACCGCTGAAGCGACCGGCAGAAGATAAGCCGGACCCCAACAACCCCAACCCAGGAAATAAGCGACCAGCCAACAATAAGCCAGGCACCGGCATCCCCCAGCCAAGGCCGATACAATTCCCGCCCAGCGTAAACACCGACCAGAGACAAAAGACAGGTACAGACACGCATAAAACACATTTCGGACAATCCAAAACCCTCACGGACGCAAAAACTACCGACAATACGAACAGACAAAAACCCCCACCAATCATTTTACACACAGACTCAAACAAAGAGATAGTAAATTCACTAAAACAAACCATTAAAGACTTCCACATTAAACGAATAAACAACAACAAGCAAATCTTACAAACGAACACAATAGAAAATCACAAAATAGCTTGCGACATTATCAAGAAAAATAACATTAAATTCTTTACGTACACACCAAAGTCGGAAAAAAATATAACAGTTCTATTAAAAAACCTAGAGGGTCACTTTGAGACCCAGGAAGTATTAGAAGCTCTTCAAGCCAAGCAAATAGACCAACTTAAATTCGTTGCAGTCAAAAAATTTAACACAAAACGCGCCGCAGAAAACAACCGCGTACTTCCGATATTTATTGTCCAACTCTCGCCAGACAGTAACACAAACAACTTAAGACAGATACAGACAGTCCTATACAACGCGGTCAAATGGGAAAAAATCAGAAAGAAGGACCGCATCCAATGCAAGAGATGCCAAAGAATAGGACACGTGGCTTCTAATTGCAATCTAGATTACCGTTGTGTCAAATGCAACGTGCCCCACAACCCGGGTGAATGCCCACGCTCCGCCGAACCGTCAGGTAGCCAAGACTCTACAGGCCCATACTGCATTAATTGCAAAAGTTTCGGGCATCCAGCCTCGTACAGGGGATGCCCAAAAATCAAAGAGATAAAGTTAAAAATTGAAGAAAAAAAGTTAGCGACGAAAGAAAAATTAGAGAAAAGTCAACAAGCCAAAAATAGATTCATCAAACCCGGTGTTTCATTCAGTTCGCTTTTAAAAGAAAGCAGCACCCCGAAGCCACCCACCCCCGAACCAAAGAAAACAGACGATACACCTATTACAGATCAAAACCCATCATTATTAGATCAACTTAAAAGAACTATAGAGTCCGCCGTAAACATCCAAATGTCCCGATTCCTCGAACAACTAGAATCGAACAGCAATAAAATCAATCTCATCGCCCATGCACTAGACCTCGAATTTTAACATTCAATTCCTCCACGACCAACTACACACGGCAAAATAATGCGGAGAAACTTCGATGCAATAGACTTAAAATCACCGAAATTAACGTAAGTTCACTAATATCGTATGAAAGAAGGGCATCTCTTGCAGAGTATCTAGCGGCCAACGATCCGGATGTGGTCCTTCTTTGTGAAACTAAGTTAAGTCCTAGACATGTAATTAGGTTTAAAAATTATACATTCCTAAGAAACGACCGATCCAATGCTAAACAGGCTGGGGGAACAGGCATCCTAGTCAGAAATAATATTAAATTCAAGTCTATCCAGCGGGGCGGCGTAGAGAATGCCACCTTCGAAGCCACCACAATCAAAATAAAGTTCCAAAATAATAATAACTTGTTTATAATCTCTGGATACGCAACCAGTAGCTGTAAAAAAGAATTCATGGCCGAACTTCAATCCTTATTCGAACAATTAGAATTACAGAAAAACAACAATTATTACCTCCTCGCGGGCGATTTAAACGCCAAACACTCCGCGTGGAGCAACCCCATCAATAACCATAGAGGCGTAGCTCTTCTGAATTGGATATCGCGCAACGAGATAACGTACCGAATCTCCCTACTTCACACATTAACACCATCCTTCCCCAAGAGTGGTGCCTTCATAGACATTTGCATAGCCGACAACAGGCTACAATTTCACGACACACCCGTACACAACAGACTCGACTCCACCGACTATGACAGCGACCATAAAGCAGTAAAAATAACAATATCTATACGTACCCACGACTACCTGGAAATAGACGAAGCAACCTCCAATATAAAATACAATTACTATAAAGCCGACTGGACAGAATTCTCCTCTCATTTAGAACAAAACGGTAAAATAGACATGCCGAATAATAGAAACCTAACAATAGACGAAATCGACAAATACATTGAACAGCTCAACACAAATATCACACAAGCAATAGACATAGCAGTACCGCAAACCAACACCAACTTCGACTCGACAGACAGATACATTACGACAGAAATAATAAAATTAAGAAAACGAAAAAGCCACTTACTGACACTGCTAAACAGACTATCAAGATTCTCAAATTACACTAGTGCACACGACATTACTATAGCCACACTCAAACAACTTCTAAAAACCACAAGATATGAAATTAAAAAAGCCTTCCAAAATTCGATAAGTGATTACTGGAAACACAGAATCTCTCGAATCTCCACGCAAAAATCCAACGAGCTCTTTCCATCCATTAACAATATCTTCCGACCGAAACACAAAAACAACATAGACACCCTAAAGATTCCCAACACGAAAACAGATATAATAAACGCCAACATAAACCGAAACAACGTACAGACAGACGAAAAGAACAACTTTCTAATCACAGACACACAAGACAAACTAAACGTATTAGGGGCATATTTCGAAGCGGCTCACACACAGAACTCGCACATGGGCAAACATGAACTAACAAACATAATTCAACAGAAAGTACAAAAAATACGAACCGAACTGGACGAAGACGTACGTAACAACAAAACAGTATGCACCTTCCATGACGAAAATACCGCATCAAATCCGAACACAGACATAATCCCAACAAATTTCTTCACCTCCTACCTCAAACTACAAGACACATTCAAACACCTGAACAATAAAAAATCCTCCAGTTTTGATAGCATACCGAATATTGCACTAAAATGGCTACCCCTCCGGTATATTTATTACTACACGGTAATATTTAACAATTGCCTAAACTGCGCATACTTTCCTACAACCTGGAAAACAGCGAAAGTGGTGGCTTTGAAGAAAAAAGGTAAAGATGGTGCCGAACCGACCAGCTACCGACCCATCCGTCTCTTGCCCAATATAAGCAAAATATTCGAAACCACCATCAACAACTCATTAAACACATTTTGCATAGACAATAGTATCATCCCCGAAACACAATTCGGCTTCAGATTCAAACATTCCACCATCCACGCGATAACAAAGTTTACCTCCGATATATGTTGGGCAAGAAACGCAGGTGACTGTGTCGGGGCGGTATTCATCGACCTTGAAAAAGCATTCGATACAGTCTGGCTGGATGGACTCTTCTTCAAAATGCTGAAGAAAAATTTCCCCCCTCATTTGATCAAAATGCTATGGAATATGTTACACGGAAAATCGTTCCGTGTTACAGAGGGGACCAATACCTCCACAAAAATATTTAACATAAAAAACGGCCTACAACAAGGCACCGTCAATTCCCCAATCCTGTTTAGCATATACATAAGCGATCTCCTACAAATGTACGGCTTAAATAGCGAACCACACACAAAAGCAATAGCTTTTGCAGATGACCTATTAATATACGTCAACAACAACAAACCCTCGGTAATACAGAAACAGTTACAAGAAACATTCGATAAAATCCAAGACTATTTTCATACATGGAAACTTAAAATTAACGTCAATAAATGTGAAACAATACTTTTCCGACCTTACATCTCCACAATCTCCGATGCCAATTATGACGTCAGAAAATACTCCAAAGATTTCCACTTGCATGACTCCAACAATAAGTCAGTAAAAATCCCCCATAAAAACGTGGTTCGCTACCTAGGCGTACATCTAGACTTTAAACTGAACTACAACAACCACATAGACATACAGATAGACAAAGCACAGAAAGCCTTCCTAGCAAACAAGGGACTTTTCTATTGTAAAGACCTGAACACGAATGTTAAAATCCTGTGCTACAAGGTCCTAGTACGGCCGATACTAACATACGGAGCACCCATATGGTTCAACATAAGCGCAAGCACCATGGAAAAACTCAGGCTTCTCGAACGTAAATGCATAAGAACATGTTTAAATAAATACAGAACACCCGAATCCAACTACACGAAACTATACAGCAATCATAGACTCTACGAAATGGCAAAAATACCTAGAATTGACATGTTCACACTCAAACTCATTCGCAACCACTGGGCCAACGTTCCCAACATATTAGAAAATAGCCACATATATCCATCAGCCTACCCCTACCCACAATACCACGAATCAACCAGACATACAGGATATACACCCCCAGAATCATTCATACACTTCGACAGCAACGGACTCATACAAGACAATTACAAACAACCGATCATATATCATTACAATAGAAAAACATACGACAAAAGACTACTCTATGACAGTAACATCACCTTCGACCATCCGGAAATGCGCTTTAGATATAAGTTAACAAAATACGACAAAGAGATCGCCGCGAAGGAAGACCCAGAGAAGTTCTGGTGGTTCCAAACCTAGATAGCAATCATAAGTAATAATAACAAATATTAAAACAGCGTCCCGTCCTCGATAGTATAGTGGTCAGTATCCCAAGCATCGATAACGGCCTACAACAAGGCACAGTCAACTCCCCTGTCTTGTTTAACATATTCATAAGCGATCTTCTCCAAATGTATGGCCTAAATAGCGACAACTTTAAAGGGGTAATAGCCTTCGCGGACGACCTACTAGTCTACGTGCGCGATAACAAAGTATCCAAAATCCAAACTGAATTGCAAGAAATCTTCAATAAAATCCAAGACTACTTTCACACCTGGAAACTGAAATGAAATATAAATAAATGCGAGACGATTCTCTTTAGACCATATATCTCAAAAATCTCTAACGCTAATTACGATGTGCAGAAACACTCAAAAAAATTTCATATTTTCGATAAATTCAATCCCAACGTCAAAATCCCCCACAAAGAGTTGGTTCGCTACCTAGGCATACATCTAGATTTTAAATTAAACTACAACTTCCACGTAGAAATTCAAATCGGCAAAACGCAAAAAGCATTCCTCTCCCTTAAAAGACTGTTTTATTCCAAAGATCTCGATAAATCCGTAAAAATTCTTTGTTACAAGCTCTTCATACGACCGATCCTGACCTACGGATGCCCCATCTGGTTCAACATCAGCGCGGGAACCATGGAGAGACTCCGAATCTTCGAACGAAAATGCATCAGAGCCTGCCTCAACAAATACCGGACACCGGAATCCAACTTCACCAAGATGATCAGCAACCACCGACTCTACGAAGAAGCCAAACTCATCCGGATCGACCTATTCATCCTAAAACTGATTAGGAACCATTGGGCCAGCACCCGCCAAATATCATCCAACAGCCTCATCTTTGCCGCCACATATCCGAACCCGATGTACTTCACAGAAACCATGAAAACTGGCTATACTTCTCCTGAATCTTTCACCTTTTTGGATAGTGAAGGCTATATTCAAAACTCGAACAATATACCATTAATATACCACGCCCATAGAAGAACATTTGACAAATACATCACATACAACAAAAACATTCAGCGAGACGACGCAAACATGCGCTACATTTATAAACTATCCAGTGTAGATTTAAGCGATAAACACAAAAAAATACTGGTGGTTATAACACCCCCCCCCCCCATACATATACATTGTAACCCCAATCACACACATTGTTTATTTAAATAATCACGCTAACTAACTAACATTTGTCACTCCCCGGTAGTATAGTGGTCAGTATCCCCGCCTGTCACGCGGGAGACCGGGGTTCGATTCCCCGCGGGGGAGAGGGCGCCACCCTCGTAACAGTCGCACGCGTGGTAAAGAGAGTGCTATTTAAAAAGTTTGTGTTTGCCATAAACAGGCTCCGATTGCGATGCAGAAGTGATTAGTGTAAAGTGTTAGTGATAATTATCCATTGGTGATAATAAGCACGAAGTTCATATCGCGGTATTACTGTATATTTCCGCCAAATACTGCTGCCCTTATACGGAGGGTTAGGTCGGCTATTTTGCTCGCATTGTGTGGCGCATGCGCTAACTGAACTAAAGAGAGGACCCAGCGTTCTTGGGCGCCCCCCACCCCCTGTCACCGGTTCATCATGAACGGGAAGGGTGAGGGGTTCGCCTCTAATACTCCTGCCCGCCACCAAATGGGCCACCCTAATGACCATAACCGGCCTGGCACCAGCAAAGAAAATAGACCGCCCGGGTCCGCAAACCCGAATGTCAAAATCAGATCGAATCTGTACCTGAACCAAATGCTAGTCAAGCCGTTCTCAGCAGACAAATTAGCCAGAGCTGCATTAAAGGAACTCAACAACCGCACATCTTCCACCCCCCCTAACTTAATTGGCAAAAAAAGGCCATTAGCACAGTCCACAGAAGACATCGCAATGCAACCGAACACGCTCAGGACCACGCAATGGAATCTCCCGAAGAAAACCTTTAGAACAATACTGTTGAGCGATGCCGCGACTTTCGTTTCGCGTTGCTCTTGTTCGTTTTCGAATTAACGAAAAACTGAACTGTTTGAAATAAATGGAAGCGTTGTTGAATTTACCGTTTTATTCTTCGCGTTTACAAAACTGATACGGCGTTACAAACGGTATTACTGGTCGTACAGCGACAGCCCCGGTGTTAGAGTTACGATGGTCGATACGATTTGAGTTGGTGTTCGCGATTTCTGGTGTTCTGATCTATCTGTTAGTGCTTGGCTATACTTATACCTACGCTCGCTGCGATTCCCTCCCTTCGTCATTTTTGGGAGGAGTTTTCAAAGCGGCCTAGGGGCTGTCATTGGCGGAAGTGAATTCGGAGGATGACCGTAGCAGACAATAAACCAAGGAAGCGCTTCGGACCTGGCAAGACATATTGAAGTTAAAAACGCGATGAATAGGATAGCGCGGGCTGGCAAACAGATGGCCCGGAAACGAAATCTGTAGTTAAAAATCGGACGCTAAATAGTTATGTCCCATGGCTTCGAGGATTTATTGTAGCTATGTCATAAACGGTAATTTATTGAGATTTGCAAGGGTTGTAAACGGACCCGTCTCGGTAGTGGCGTTAAAGCGTTTTTTCGGTAGGCACGTGGCGGACAGACGGCTCGCCTAGGCCATTGTTAAGGAAGGTGAGGGCGCAGGTAGCCCAAGGACGGTCCGAAATCCGTTGAGCGATTGGGGGGTCGTTACGCGTCGCAACAAATACAATCCAATAGCCAAGTAGGACCGGATTCCATATTGGCTAACAATATGTTCGCACCCCTAGACAACCTGACTACAACGAATACAACCATCTCTCCAAGTTCCCAAACTGCCAACTCTACTACTGTTACAGCGGAGAACTCTCCCAGAAGTAGCAAACCAATCAACAGCTGCAAGCCACCACCCATATACGTAGTAAATGTTAATATCACGGAGCTCATTGATATCTTAAAGCAGTCGACTCAACTAATCAACCAATTCTCTGTCAAGCAACAAGAGGAACTAGCTCACACCATACTCTGTAAAAGTATTGACACTTTCAACATAGCCAAGGATCACCTAACGCAGAATAATATAAAATACTTCTCGTACACACCGAAACAGCTAAAACCAAAGAACCTCATACTAAAGGGAATCAACGGAAATTTTACAGAAGCTGATCTCCTTAAAGAAATAACAGAGCTAAAACTACCTCAAGTTAACATCCAGAAAATAAATAAAATTAATTTGAACAAACGCAACCGGGATCAATACAGCTTCCTAATCCAGTTGACGAACGGAAGCACCACTTCTGAATTAACTAAAATCAGAACTCTACTACACCAAGTGGTAAAGTGGGAACCTCTCAAGAAAAAGGATATCCATCAATGTAAAAAATGCCAAAGGTTAGGACACACTAGCATCAACTGCAACCTTGGATATAGATGTATCAAATGCAAAGACGCTCATAATCCGGGGGACTGCAAAGTGCCCCCGAACTCAGACCGCTCAACGATATATTGCGTAAACTGTGAAGCCTATGGACACCCTGCCTCATATCATGGATGCCCATTCTACCAGTTTTTCCTGGATATTAAAACCAAGGATGAGCAAATGAAGCAATCCAAAAGAGAAGAAAGAATCTTAAAAATCCATCAAATCACCAACCCACGGACCATGCAACCCAATAATGCTGCAGCCTCACAAAAGGTCTACAGCACAAACATCACAACAGCTCCACCAACAACGAACGCGTGGCTCTCTAACGCCAACAATATCCAGCATCTCTTCTCGAAAGGAAGCTCCACCCATAATTCAGAACACGATGCTCAACCTAACTTAAGCTCGAATAATATAATGGAGCAAATTAGGCAACTAATCGTAGAGACCATAGGCTCACAATTGGCTCCCATAATCCAAGCAGTTAGCAACAACTCCATGAAAATAAACGAGCTATATGAAACATTCAACCTCCACGATGAATAATACACCCTGCTACACTCGCATAATACCAGAGGTCAAAATAGCCGCCATAAATGTAAATTCACTCGTCTCCCTAAATAAACGATACGATCTGCTTGAATTCATCAACACCAATGACATCGACATTGCCCTAATATCAGAAACTAAACTCTCAAGCAGATATAAAATACAATTCTCGAATTACCATATAATCAGAAACGACCGACAGGACAATAATGCAGGAGGAGGTACTGCCATCCTAATTAAAGCACACATACCATACGAGACAGTCTATACACCTTCGTCCAGAAAGAACCAAATTCTAGAATACACCACTATTAGAATTAAACTGTAGCGACTCGACGGCTACCACGTCCCCGGAAAAACCCGGTTCGGTTATATGACCGGAATTACCCCGAGGGTCTTTACCTAGGCCCATTACGAGCCAGACGAGGATGGGTCTGCCGTACATCTGGCAACCAGACTCGCCTGGCCCGATATCGTCTTGCCGGTAAATGGCCCCGTGCAGCCGAGAAACTTCCCGCGGACGTTTCCGCATCTGGCAAAGTTTTCCGGGGACGACCTTCGTCTCCCCTCCATGGGACTCGTTGTCCTTTGTTAGTGGACAAAATAAAAAGCCCTCCGTAGGCGTCGGAGGGCCTCACTTTTCGCCTCTTGCTGCGACCGAGTCGTGGCAGTCGTCGTATACGATCTCACTCCCTCGCGCCTCGCTAGTCCGCGTTCGAATTTTGTATATTCCGCGAGCTCCGAATAAAAGTCTACGTCTCAACCTGAAAGTGGATAGATTTCCACGGTATCCTGTTCCGCCTACATCCTATCCACTTCAATTGGTGACCCCGACGTGATCGCGACGCGAAGATACCGTATTAGTGCGCGAGTGTGTTAGTGCGATACATAAACCCAAGCTTGACTTTTGTTACACACGATGGCGACCGACAGTGTCAACGAGCGTGTGGCGGTGCGCGTTCCGGAATTCGACCCACAGGACCCCGAGTTGTGGTTCTGTATCGTGGAACGGATTTTTGCCGCGTCTGGAATCGTGGCTGAGGTGGCAAAAATTAATTACGTGACGAGTGCACTTGGCCCGCGATGCAGGGCGGAGGTCCGCGACGTATTGCTGGCCCCGTATGCGGCGGGCGCGTACGACACACTCAAAAGCGAATTAATCCGCCGATTGAGCATCTCTCAGGAGCAAAAGACGCAACAACTCCTGGAGCGGGAAGAGCTCGGAGATCGGAAGCCGTCGCAATTTTTACGGCACCTGCGTAGCCTCGGAGGCAGTTGCCTCACGGAAACGCTCCTGCGGACCCTGTGGCTTGGCCGCCTACCCGCAAGCACACAGGCCATCCTGGCAACCCAGAAAGAGACCCCGCTAGACAAGGTTGCCGAATTGGCGGATGCCATCCTGGAAACACACCCCAGCCGCCCAGCCATCGCCGAAGCAACGTACTCCGGACCAGCGGCGACGTCTACCCAAGCAGCAGTTTCACCGTTACCGGCCGAAGCGCTGTCCGAGCGGATGATGCGGCTCCTCATCTCTTTGCAAGAGAAGACGGAAGAAATGCAGCAGCAGATCGCGGAAATACGCTCATCCCGGAATCAGCCGACCCGGAGGTACTACGACCACCGACGCCCACGAAGCTCCTCCCGGGGCCGTTCGCCAAGGAGACAACACGCGCCGAACGGAGTATGCTGGTACCATACCACGTATGGGGCGAACGCGCAGCGTTGTAGTGAGCCATGCAGCTTCCAGGGAAACGCCAGGGGCAGTCGGTAATGACGGCTAACGACCATGGCCCGACGTTTCGCCGTCTGTTCATCTTGGATCGGCAGACGAAGACGCAGTTCCTGGTCGACACGGGAGCTGACCTCTGCGTCTATCCAAAATCTTTGATCCGCGGCGCATGCTCGAACTTTGGATACGAGCTCTCTGCGGCAAATGGTACGCCAATCCCCACGTACGGGACGACTACGTTGACGCTGAACCTGGGCCTTCGTCGGGAGTTCACCTGGCAGTTCGTGATCGCCGACGTCTCAAAGCCAATCATCGGGGCTGACTTCCTGGCGCATTTCGGCCTCCTGGTGGACGTCCGGAATCAGCAGCTGATCGACCAAACGACCACCCTGAGCACGAAGGGAGCGGCAGTACGTGAAGAAATCGCATCGGTAAAAGCGATGCAGGGAAACACCGTTTTCCACGCGCTGCTGGCCCGCTTCCCCGCCATCACCAAGCCGCGAGGGACACCTGGAGAAGTCCAGCACGACACGCGACATCACATCGCCACGACACCAGGACCATCCGTCGCTTGCAGGCCCCGACGACTTGCACCGGACAGGCTAGCCATCGCCAAGAAAGAATTCGAAGCAATGGTAAGATTAGGCATAGCGCGACCGTCAAAGAGTAGTTGGTCGGCGCCACTACACCTAGTGCCAAAAAAAGACAGCGATACGTGGCGTCCGTGCGGCGATTATCGTGCCCTTAATGCTCGAACCATACCCGATAGGTACCCGGTGCGACACATCGAGGATTTCGCACAATCCATCCGGGGGAAAGCCATTTTCTCTACAATAGACCTCGTACGAGCGTACAATCAGATCCCCGTCGCGACGGAAGATATAAAAAAAACAGCAATCACAACCCCATTCGGACTTTTTGAATTTCCGTATATGACCTTCGGTCTCCGCAATGCCGCGCAAACGTTCCAGCGTTTCATCGATGAGGTATTGCAGGGGCTAGATTTCTGTTATGCCTACATCGATGATATTTTGGTTGCATCTTCGTCGGAGTCCGAGCATTTACAGCATCTAGAGCACTTATTTAAACGTCTGGAAAAATATAATGTAGTAGTCAACCCCGGGAAATGTAGGTTTGGCCAGAGCGAGGTAAAATTCCTCGGTTATACCGTTGCCAAAGAAGGATCGCGTCCCTCCTTAGAAAAAGTAGCCGCGATTAGCAATTTCCCCAGGCCCGAAACCGCCAAGCAACTTCGCCGTTTCCTGGGTATGGTAAACTTCTACCGTCGTTTCATACCCAGGGCGGCCGAGACCCAAGCCCCCCTGAACGCGATGTTAACAGAGAACATCAAAGGCAATAAACCCGTAATTTGGACGGACAGGGCTCGCGACGCGTTTCGGAAATGCAAAGATAGTTTAGCCCAGGCTACCCTCCTGGCTCACCCGCAGCCCAACGCGCCGCTGTCGCTTACCTGCGACGCTTCCGATTTTATGGTGGGGGCCGCTCTACATCAGAATTGTGGCAACGACTGGGAACCGTTAGCCTTCTTTTCAACAAAACTATCCCCGACAGAACAAAAGTATTCCGCTTTCGACAGAGAACTACTAGCCATATATTCATCGATAAAACATTTCCGGCATATGCTAGAAGGCCGAACGTTTACCATCTACACGGACCACAAACCACTGACATTCGCTCTTAACAGTAAACCAGACAGACATACTCCGAGACAGATAAGACAGTTAGACTTCATCGGGCAATTCTCCACAGACATTCGACACATTTCCGGTCGGGATAACGTAGTTGCGGACGCTTTATCCAGGATAGACGCGATCGACGAAGGGATTGATTTCGAAAAACTAGCGGTATCCCAGGCCGCCGATGTAGAGTTGAGAGGTTTCCTACGCGGGGATACAGGCCTAAGTTTTAAAAAAGTAGCAGTACCGGGAGTGACGGGAGCTATTTATTGCGATACAGCTACCGGGATAGCACGACCTTTCCTCACGCCCCCATTCCGGCGAATAGTTTTTAACGCGCTGCATAACCTAGCCCACCCCGGAGTTAACGCAACGGTCAAAATCGTGACACAGCGTTACGTATGGCCATCGATGAAGGCAGATATTAGAGAATGGGCCCGCAATTGTTTGCAATGCCAGCGCGCGAAGGTTGTAAGGCACGTTACCGCTCCCCCCGGGTCATTCCAGGTACCGTCGGCAAGGTTCGAGCACGTGCACATCGACATTGTAACCCTCCCCGTCTCCGAGGGGTATCGATATTTATTAACTTGCGTCGACAGATTCACGCGATGGCCGGAAGCATTTCCTCTTGCCGATCAGGAGGCCGCGACCGTTGCCCGAGCCTTTTATGAAGGCTGGATCTGCAGATTCGGAGTTCCCCTGCGAGTCACAACAGACCAAGGCAGGCAATTCGAGTCGCACCTGTTTAAGGAACTCTGTGCTTCAACAGGTACGACTCACCTGCGTACGACAGCCTATCACCCAGCCGCTAACGGCATGGTGGAGCGTTTGCACAGGCAATTGAAGGCCGCGATCCGATGCCATGAAAATGCCCGATGGACAGAGGTCCTTCCGACCATCCTAATGGGGATTCGCTCTGCCTGGAAAGACGATTTAAAAACGACGTCGGCGGAATTGGTGTATGGTGAGACACTTCGTCTACCAGGGAGTTTCCTAGCGCCAACACCAACGTCCACCGACACATCCTTTTTCGTTAAAACCCTACGAGAGCACTTCCAGGACATCGGACCGACGGCAGCAACGCCACATCGCGTTCCGCGGATATTCGTGTACAAAGATTTAGATAAGGTAGATTATGTATTTTTAAGGAACGACGCGTCGCGTAAAATCTTGCAAAACCCGTACGACGGGCCTTACAGAATCATAAGCAGAAACGTAAGGACATACGTCCTAGATATTAAGGGCAAACAAGTAACCGTTTCAGTAGATCGACTCAAACCAGCATACATTTTGTCCGAAGAAATCCCAACGCAAAACACCAATGTTGTAATCATACCCTCCGATCCTGCACCTCCCGTCAACAGCCCGGCGCAGAACACAGACACACATGTAAATAACACAGCAAACACACACACGGCCTCAGCTAGATCGACAGACCAAACAGCAGCGCGTTATACAACCCGCTCCGGCAGACGAGTGAGGTTCACCGAGAAGTACCAAGCGGGATTCCCATAAGGAGCAATAAAAAAAAAAAAAAAAAAAAAAAAAAAAAAAAAAATCGTATCAGGCGTAGTATAGGCATGGCAGTGTACATATCTACCTAGGTTATAAGATCCATTGATTTATTCTGCGACAAGCTATAAAAAAATTGCGAATGTGGGCGCCATATACCTTAAGTAAGCGTAATTTTTATTCCGGCAAAATTACTGGTAGGGGGGTGATGTAGCGACTCGACGGCTACCACGTCCCCGGAAAAACCCGGTTCGGTTATATGACCGGAATTACCCCGAGGGTCTTTACCTAGGCCCATTACGAGCCAGACGAGGATGGGTCTGCCGTACATCTGGCAACCAGACTCGCCTGGCCCGATATCGTCTTGCCGGTAAATGGCCCCGTGCAGCCGAGAAACTTCCCGCGGACGTTTCCGCATCTGGCAAAGTTTTCCGGGGACGACCTTCGTCTCCCCTCCATGGGACTCGTTGTCCTTTGTTAGTGGACAAAATAAAAAGCCCTCCGTAGGCGTCGGAGGGCCTCACTTTTCGCCTCTTGCTGCGACCGAGTCGTGGCAGTCGTCGTATACGATCTCACTCCCTCGCGCCTCGCTAGTCCGCGTTCGAATTTTGTATATTCCGCGAGCTCCGAATAAAAGTCTACGTCTCAACCTGAAAGTGGATAGATTTCCACGGTATCCTGTTCCGCCTACATCCTATCCACTTCAAAACTAAAGCATAACCTACACATTTATATTATTGCAGCATATGCTAACAATAAAGACAAAACTGTCTATATTGAAGAAATGAACCATCTTTTTGAAAAGCTGAAATTGCATGAACACAACCACTATTACGTGTTAGCAGGTGACCTTAACTCAAGACATACAATATGGGGTGATAGAACCACCAACAAAAAAGGTGCAATGCTAAAAAATTGGGAAATGTCAACGGCAGCAATCTTATACCGCACAATAATACTCCCCCCGGAGGCACCAACATTCCCTAGTGCTAATACATTTCTGGACCTAGGCATAGTGGACGGAAGACTGGACATTCCTGACCTCTCCAATAGGAAGATAATCACAGCACACTACAACAGCGACCACCGAGCAATAGTTTTCACAGTTAAACTACCCTTCAACACAGAAAGCATCGATTCAAATGATACATACAGATACACTTATAAGAAGACAAGATGGAAACAGTTTAGCAAAAAACTATCAAAAAACTACAATATGGACATACCGCACAACAGGAACCTAGCAATAGAGGAAATTGAAGCTTACCTTGCAGCAACGGAGACTTTAATCAAGCACACTATTGCACAAACAGTCCCTAAGTATAAGCCCACTGATAACATACTTAACTATACCAACACCAAGATCAAAAAGTTACACAAATACAAATCCTTCATTCTAACATCATTACACAGAACATACAGACACATACACAACAATATTCCTTACCACGATACAACATTCCTCAAAGAGGTATTAGCAAAAATCAACTATTTATTAAAACTTGAATATGCTAAATCCTACACAAAGTACTGGGACTCCTTAATCAAAACCATAGATTATAGAAAATCAGACTCCTTTTTCCCTAAAATAAACAGATTCTTCAGACCTAAATCGCAACTAAAATTAGACAACATCACTGTGCAAAAAGAAGATGAAAATCTTCTTTTGAGATGCAACTACCAAAAAGAAGAGTTCATATTCCACAATGATAAATATTACGTACAAAATCCCATAGATGTTCTTAACATATTCGGTGCTTACTATGAAAAGATCAACTCACCCAGATACACCAACACCTCCAATCCCATAAAAGAAATAGTAGAGAAAGATGCATCTAGACTAATCAACATATTTAAAAATAACCTTAGAAGTAAAACAACGATAACAACATTCTCAGAGACCAATTCAGCGATTAACCCTGATAATACAACGAACTCTCTCTTTTGCAATCCATTCCATACCAGATACATTTGCAAATACCTCCCGAATAAATCCTCATCAGGCTTAGACGAAATCCCCCCGATTATATTAAAACACATGCCTAGAAACCTTATAATCGCATATAGAATTCTTTTTAATAATTGTATAAACAACAGATACTTTCCCGAAAGCTGGAAAACTGCTAAAGTCCTTCCAACTCCTAAATCAGGAAACCCCCCAGATGAGATCCCCAGTTATAGGCCCATTAGCCTTACCCCAGCCATAAGCAAAGTTTTTGAAGCCATTATACAAAAATCAATTATCCAACATACTACAGACAATAGAATCATCCCAGATACACAATTTGGGTTCAAACACAAACACTCTACCACCCATGCAGTACATAAAATCATAAATGACATCACTACCAATGTACACACTAACAAGATAGTCGGGGCTTGCCTCATTGATATAGAAAAGGCCTTTGACTCTATATGGATAAAGGGCCTGATCTACATACTCAACGATCTCAACTTTCCCACTGATCTCATTGAGATAATATGGAGAATGGTCACAAACAGAAGCTTCGTCACCTGGAATGGTAATTTATTTTCAACAATCTCATACACAGTAAAAGAAGGCCTCACACAAGGAACAGTAAACTCTCCCATACTATTCAATATTTTCACACATAATATCACTAATCTATTTCAACTGAACACCAACAATAATACATACTCTGCAGCATACGCTGATGATCTAATCATACTAGTTGCAGACACACATCCCAATATAGTACAAAACAAGCTTGAACTCCTGGTTAACTAAATCAACCAGCATTACCTTAAATGGAATTTAAAAATTAACCCAACTAAATGTGAGACTATTATTTTCGATAAACCACTCAGATTCCTCAACAGCTCTAGACGACACTACATTAATAATTTCAGTATAGCAATACAAAACAATAATAACTCTTACTCAATACAACATAAAAAAAGCATCAAATATCTAGGAGTACATCTCGACTACCTCCTTAAATTTGACGTACATGTCACCACACAATTACAAAAAGCCACCAATACGTTCCGAAAATACAATAGACTCTGTAACAGACCTGGCTGCGCCAGGCCTGTTCCTAGCCGTACGCGCCCCGAACGCGAACCGCCCCTGCACGACCGACGGATACCGAGATCCGTCGGTACCCGCGAGCGCACCCTCGCGCCGCCGAACCGATCTTGGCGGGAACCGGAACCCGCCACGACGCGACACCGCCGCGCCGGATGCGTGACGACACCGGAAAAGCCGGCCGCGAACGGCGCCGCACCGCACCCCTCGCCTAGAGGACGAGAGAGACGGGCCGGAAAACGGTCTCTTCGGTTCTCCGCCGTCATAGCGATAAGACGTACTTTCCCGATCCGATCTCTAGCCGCCGATACCGACCGCCCGATCACGACCGGAATCGTCCTTCGCGACGCCGAGAAGCCGCACGTAAGCTACGACTAGCGAGAGTATATTTTTACCCGCGGAAATTGTAACCGCGAGTGTGCCGAAATTTCCGCGCGACCCGCGAGTCCAGAATACGCCGCTGCGTACGGCCATGACCCCGCCGGGATACGACACGCGCCTCGCGAGACGCGAATCGCGACCGCGGACCACCGAGATGCGAAGCAGGGACAGTGACGAACACTTGAGAAACTCGTGCCGTTAATCTCCCGTTCCCGACCGCCAGTATCCTGCCGTAACCCTCGCGTTATCCCGCCGCGAACCTTGGCACGGCGAGCCAAATCCGGCCGCGAGGAACCGTTGTACGAGATCCGCCGGGAAGCGGACTCGTTACAACTCTTTTTTCATAAGTCACTATCACGCAAAGCCAAAATAATTTGCTACCTCTTATTAGTTAGACCAATAATTACGTATGCTGTCCCGATCTGGTGGAATGTAAACGCGGCAACCATGGAGAAAATACGTAAATTTGAGAGGAATTGTATACGGGCTGCTCTACACATATATAGAAAAACTTACAACAACCACTTTATAAACAATAAAACACTTTACACCCTAGCCGACATACCACGTATTGATAACCACATACTTCAGCTAATACGTGACTATCATGCTAGCATTCCAAACACAGAAAACGATATCCTTATAGAAATAATGAACACAAATACAACAGATATGGAGGAGAGTATGATATCAGGTTATGTCACCCCACAAGCATTCACACACATAGACAAGATAGGCTTAATTCAGGATGAAATGAACATCCCGTTAATTTACCATGCTGCAAGGAATAGAGCGGACAAGACCTTTAAATACAACCACACCACGAACCCCGCAAATATAAAGTACTCCACCGCGATACCTGATAGAGACCGGAACAATTTTCACCGACTACTGGATAAGTACTGGTGGTTAGTAGAAGACGGCAAATTTATTGACGAGCTAAGAAGGCGAAGACGCAGGAGAGATGAGCAAGGAAGCGCCAACTAATGTAATATTCGTAGATAAATAAGATCGAAGAGTGCAATTATGCTTGTGCAAATTAAGACTTAATAAGTAGTAGGTAAACATAGCCAAACAACAAATACACAATTACAACTCAGCCGTAAGATGCTAAGTAATCGTATTCTAGATTAAGTACACACACGCACACGCACACGCACACGCACACGCGCACGCGCACGCACACGCACACGCACGCACGCACACACACACACGCACGCACGCACACACACACACACACACACACACACACAAATATTAGATAACAAACAAGGTTTTTTTATAACGTTTTTAACCTGTATTTAAACTACCGTCCGACAAAACAGGCTTTGTCAATAGTTGATTAAGCCCCCCTACTGTGCAATACCCCGCAATATTATAGTAATGAAGCGAAGTACCAAAATGTTCATTCTTCATAAGACTGACATATTATAAGGTTATTTTTTCGTAGTTTTATTTGCGCCTGTTATATATATATATATATATATATATATATATATATATATATATATATATATATATATATATATATACATATACCGTTATACCTTGCAAATAAAAACTTTAAAAAAAAAAAAAAGGATCGATTCCCCGCCGGGGAGAAGTTATATTTTTGTTATTTTATAGTATAATTGTAGTCTAGCAAATACGTATCACATATAAAAATCTTTTCTTTCTCTCCCCCCCCCTAAATATAAAACCGATTGTACAGCTCTCGTGCCTAGCTGCGCACATATCCCATAGCCATAATGTAGATAAGTATATCTCATAAGATAATCATGTAGTAGCATTAAGTGCACAAAACAAATATTAGCGTTAAGACCGTGCGTGCTCCGAAAACGGAGGCTTTAGTCTCATAAGTGTATTATACATTGTTATACTTTTTTTTGAGCGTTTAAGTTTATTGTACCGTTGTATATATTGTATTTATTTGGCACAATAAACGCCCTGTTACAAAAAAAAAAAGTGGTCAGTATCCCCGCCTGTCACGCGGGAGACCGTGGTCCGATTCCCCGTCGGGGAGTGAAATTATATTTTTATAAATTATATTTTTATATTTTTACATATATGTTATTTAATTATAAAGTGTATGTCAGATTATATATTTTAAATACCTTTATATAGTATTTTAGTAATAAGAAACCACCGTTACCTCATATAAAATTTAGAAATAAGCTGCGTACAAACCTAGCATGTAATTAAACTAAATGGCAATAATGTACAAATAACCCCCGACCAAAGATGTAAAGTTAGCAGCACAATGACGAATAAACAAAGTAGAATAACCACCCGCAATATCTACCATTAAGTATTTTTAATCAGATTATATTATAAGCATAGTTATAGATATCATATAGGATCAACTCATTTCTAACAGTTTTTCCCAATCCGTGCCTTTCTGTACATATAAATATATATACAGGGTGGCCCACATAACTCTGAACAGCTCAATATCTCGAAAACTATGCCATCGATTTTAAAGTTCTTAGTCTTAAATTGCATGGAACTGAAGGGCCTTTCTGACTACATAAACGTGAAGTGGCCTCCCTTCCCTTTTAACGGGGGAGGGGAGGTACCTTTATAATTTTAAATGGAACCCCCTATAAAATGTTACATATTTAGATTCTACAGGAAAAAACAAGCCAATTTTGTCGGAAACATTTTTTTGTCAGATACTTCCATGATGAGATCTAACAGTTTGAAGTTTCGAGTTGTAGGTACTTGAAGCGCTCGGAAATAGGGTTATGGAATAATACGCGCTTGAGTCCTTTGCTTATCCGGCGCCTTTTCAACGTGACGCCCTAGCAGCACGTCGTTCCGGAGTTCCCGTTAGCCGATTCATCCTGCTGCCGTCGATAGGACGACGCGGGGACAGGCGAGGGGGCTTCCGCCTCACCGGCAGTGTAGTGCAGTTTTGTGCGAGTGCCGCGTGCCTGCGTGTGTGAGCGTGTCTTGCTCCCGTTGCGTAGTGAGCTCGCGTTTCCTTGTGCGACGCGATCCTTTTCGCGCGTGAATTTTAGCGTCGCGATTGCTATTTTGCGTTTCTCGCGTTTATTGCGTATGTATGAGAGAGTTTGTCTCCGGTTTCG
Source organism: Halictus rubicundus (assembly GCF_050948215.1). Lineage (NCBI taxonomy): Eukaryota > Metazoa > Arthropoda > Insecta > Hymenoptera > Halictidae > Halictus > Halictus rubicundus. The sequence continues at coordinate 1,996,032 of NW_027488569.1, forward strand.
TGGAGAGCGTTCATTTTGCCTGTTGCGACTCCGCGCGTGTTCATTTCGGCTTTTAGTTGCCCATTTGGGTTGTTAGCGTTTAGAATGCGTTTCTTTTCTATGTTGCGCATGAACGCGTGTCGTGCCCGCTGCGTCTTAGGGTCCAGGCACCCTCGGCGTGCGTATTGCCCGTGGTTGCCGTGCGCGTTTCGCGTCGTTAAATTCGCGTTATTGTTCGAGGTCGTCGTAACCTTCGTATGCGCGTTTTTGCCCGCGGTTGCTGTGCGCGTTTCACGTTGTTCCACGCGCGTTGTTGATGTTCGCAACCTTGCGCAGTCCTATACGCGTTAGTTTCAATGTCGCGTAGTTTTTTTGCGCCTTCATGTAGCTCGCCGCGGTAGGCTCGCGGACACCGCGACCTTCACGCCTGTTGATGCCCGTCGCGCTTTTGTTCGAGGACGTCTTGTCCTTCGCACGCACGTTTTCGCCCGTGGATTTACAAGCGCGTTTCTCGCGTTAATATGCGTAGTTTTGCCTTTTTTCACGTTAGGGCGTGTGCGACTTCGCGTTTAGCGAATTGTTATTTTTCTTTTCCTATGTCGATTCATTTCGCGCGCTCTTTTTGACCGTCGCGTCGCGAACATGGCGTAAGTTATCTCGGCGCGTGCCAGCACGGCAACCGCCGTATTTTATAACGTGTTTTCGTCGCGCATTCCGCGTCCGCGCATTCTTTGCGAATTTTTCGCTGAGCGTTTCGTATTTCGGCGAGTTGAGCTCAAATTTTGCGGTGCGAACTCGGGTTTCGCGTTTTTGCGACCCCTTATTTTTCTTTCGCAGCTCAGGGTTGTGCGTAATTCCGAGCTCCAGGCGTGACCTTACTATTGTAACACGCCCGAGCGTTATCGTGGTTACCGTCTTATGTTCCCTGAGTCGGTTTGTGTGCGTGAGCGTCCTTCGGACCAGCCCGCCGTTCTTGTTCGCGCGCTTAGATTTCGGTCAGAGAGCAGTGTCCGCTATCGTGGAATTTTGTTTCGCTTCTGTTTGCGTCTTGCGACTTAACGTTTTTTCCGTTGTATAAACGTTGCGATGTATGCACTCATTGTGCAAAGTTTTTTTTGCGTTTCCCCGCTGGGAAGACTTTTTTATTCTTTGTACATATGTATTGTAAGCCGCACTTCCTCTTGTATATAGACATTTTTTATTCTTTGTATGTCGTGCGCCTACGAGTCGCGCACTGAGGGGGAGTGTGTGGGGCGGCGGCACGGTGGCGCGTAGGTCGCGTTTTGTGCGCCTGCGCCAAGCGCATGAAACCATGAGTCGCGTTGGTCGTGCGACTCTTTCTCTTCTCGCAACGGCTCTCACCGAAAGTAGACGTGTTTTTGTATACCGTGTATCCTGCGGCTTACTGCCGCAGGACCGTGCCGGCTCCATATTCCGTATACTGTATATTGCTATCGAGACTAGTCTAGTGTGTCGCGAGCTCCTATTCGGAGCTTGTTAATAAACCTTGTTATTCAGTCGTTATCCGACGTGTGTATTACTCGTGAGGAGTGGGCCTCACGTGCTTAACCTATATCCTCCTTGCCGCGACCGTGTGGCGCGGCCATATTGAACGCAGTCCGTCTGGACATATATTTCGTGCGTTCTCGCCAGAGAACGCGTGGCCTCCGGCCACTGGTGACCCCAATCTCTCGTGTGTTACGAGATCTATGTTCCTAGTCCCCACGTGCGTGGAGGACCGTCGGAACTTGGCAGTGAGTACACCTGTACGCCTCCACCACCACCATTAAAATCCCCACATTGGCGACCCGTGATGTTGGGAGTCGTGGGAGACGTGATGGACCACGCTCAAAATCCCCACAGTGCCGATACACGCGCGCCGCCCAGTGCCGTTCCGCCGAAACAGTGCCGGTACGCGCGCGCCGCCTGCCGCCACCGCGACGAAGCAGGATCGCTGACCGAACGTCGGACGAGCGCGAACGTTCGAATTGCCGCACCGAGGAAGTCGGGGTGGATGCACCGAGGGACACCCGCGAGGAGCCGTACCAGCCGGATCACCGACAGATTACCATCCCCCGGGCGCAGGCTTGGTACCGGAACGAACGGGAGGAAATCGCTACCTGGGACGAGTTCAGGCGGGCATTCCTCCGAGCCCATACGTCACCACAGACTCGCTATCAACACGAGCGTGCCGCCCGGGAACGAAGGCAGCGGGACGACGAGCCGTTTACGGATTTCGTGACGGACATCACCACGTTGATGCGACGAGCACAGCTCCCACCGTCCGAGAGACTCGAGCTGCTGCACGAGAATATGCGGACGAAGTTCCGATATCTCCTCCCCCGGGGATCCGTACCGGACGTGAGGACGCTCCGCGAGCGAGTCCAGGAGCTGGAGCGTATCGAAGAGCAGGAGAGACGGCCGCGCCGAACCCCGACCTACGCCGCCACGACCGAACCGACCTCGACGACCACGAGCCGCGCTCCGCCGTCGGAACCGTAAGACGTCGACACACACTGCTGGCGATGTAAGCAGCGAGGGCACACCCGCTTCGAGTGCCGGAACGCGTACCGGAGATTTTGTTCGCGGTGCGGTCGCGACGGAGTGCTAACCCGGGAGTGTCACCCGCCGGGAAACGGAGCACGGGCCCCGTCGCCGAGGAGCGAACGCCGGGCCCGCTAGACAACCTGTCGGAGAAAATCCGGTACACGCCGCGCCCCGTGTTATCGGTCCGAATCCTCGGCCGGAGATTCGAGGCCCTCCTCGACACGGGCTCACAAATCTCCTGCATCAACGAAGAAGTCATGGCCTGGGCGCAGGAGCAAGGAAAAATCCCCGCAGAGCACCGCGCCGGCCTCGTAAACCTAGCCGACGGAACCGATACACGTCCGCCTGCCGTTCCGAGTCAGACACCGGGAGGAAACGGCCGAATTCACCGTACTACCGAGGATGGGGATGCCGGTGCTCCTCGGCATACACGCCCTCGCCGCCCTGCGCTTGACGATTAAACCGCCCGCCGAAATCGCCGCCCGGACCGAGGAATACCACGCCGAGCCGTGCCTCCAACTCGGATTACAACCGTTGCCGGAAGATGAGCGAGAAGCGTTCGACCGGTTCCTCGACACCGAGCTGGGGCGATTCAACGCCGTGACGGGCCGTACGACGCTCATACGTCACCGGATAAAACTCGTCGACGAGACACCGGTCAAACAGCGGTACCGCCCCAGGAACCCGGCCATGCAGGCGATAATCAACGAGGAGGTCGCGCAGATGCTGCACGACGGAGTCATCGAGCCGTCCAGTAGCCCGTGGAGTTCGCCCGTCGTCGTCGTGAAAAAGAAGGACGGCCGGCCGCGATTCTGCGTGGACTTCCGCAAGCTGAATGAGCGATCGGAGAAAGATGCGTATCCGCTGCCGCACATTCAGGCCACGTTGGACAAATTGCGAGGGGCCAGGTTTCTCACGACGCTGGACTTGAAGGACGGATATTGGCAGGTGCCCCTGGAACCCGCTAGCCGACCGCTCACCGCCTTGACCGTTCCGGGGCTCGGCCTTTTCCAGTTCACGGTCATGCCCTTCGGCCTGCACTCCGCCCCCGCGACCATCCAGCGCCTCCTGGATCGCGTGATCGGCCCGGAGCTCGAACCGCACGCGTTCGCCTACCTGGACGACATTATCGTCGTCAGCCGGACAGTGGCCGACCACCGACGTCACCTCAGCGACGTTTTCCGGCGCCTGCGAGCGGCCGGACTGAAGCTGAACCCGGAAAAATGCCGATTCTGTGTCGACAGCCTCCGCTATTTAGGCCATATCGTCGACCAGCAGGGCATCCGGACCGACCCGCAGAAAACCGCGGCCATCGCCCAGATCCCGACGCCGAAGACGATCAAGGACATCCGCAGATTCCATGGGATGGCCTCGTGGTACCGGCGATTCGTCCCGAACTTCGCAGAGGTCATCGAGCCGTTGACCCGCCTGACCCGTAAAAACGCCAAATGGCAATGGACCTCCGCCGAGGAAACGGCGTTCCGAACGATGAAGGAGCGCCTCGTAGCCACCCCGGTGCTGGCATGCCCGGATTTCGAACAGCCGTTCACCCTCCAGACCGATGCCAGCGACTACGGGCTGGGAGTCGTACTCACGCAGGGCCCTGAGGACGACGAAAGGGTGATCGCCTATGCCAGCCACACAATGAGCGAGACCGAGCGCAAATACAGCGCCACCGAGAAGGAGTGTCTCGCCGTGGTCTGGGGCATCAGGAAGATGCGACCGTACCTGGAGGGGTACCGCTTCACCGTCATCACCGACCACCAAGCCCTTAAATGGCTCCGCCAACTCGACAGCCCGACCGGCCGCCTGGCGAGATGGGCGTTAGAGCTTCAGCAATATGATTTTGATGTGCGGTACCGACCCGGAAAACATAACCACGTGGCGGATACGCTGTCCAGAATCCCGCCGCCGCCCGGAGTGAACTCGCTCCGACCGAAACAGCGCACCGACACGTGGTACCAGAAGAAGCTAGCCGCCGTCCGGACCGACCCAGCCGCCGAACCAGAGTTCCAGGTGCGAGAGGGGCGCCTGTTTAAACGTATCCCGCACCAGCTCGACTACAACGAGCCCGAGCCGAGCACAGCGTGGAAACTGTGCGTACCGGACGAGGACCGTCCGGCTACCATGGCCAAGTACCACGACGACCCCACGGCCGGTCATCTGGGAGTCGCCAAAACCATCGTACGCCTGGCGCAGCGATTTTATTGGCCGGGGATGTTCCGGGATGCCGCCCGATACGTCCGGAGCTGCAAGAAATGCCTGCAGTACAAGGTCCCGCCGCATCCGCTACCAGGACAGCTGCATGCCAATCCGGGGACCGAACCGTGGCACACCGTCTCCGTCGACCTGATCGGCCCGCTGCCGCGATCCCGACAGGGCCACCGGTGGTTGCTAGTGGCCATGGACCGTTTCACCAAGTGGGTCGAGCTCACCCCGCTCCGGAAAGCCACCAGTACCGCCGTCGCAGCTGCGATCCAGAGGAAGGTAATCCTGCGACACGGAGCTCCGCAGATTTTGATTTCAGATAACGGCCGCCAGTTCATCGGGGAACCTGTGACCGTTCTGCTGAAAGCCGCCGGGACCCAGCACCGCCGGACCCCGCCGTACGCGCCCCAGTGTAATCCGGTAGAACGAGCCAACAAGGTCGTGAAGACCATGCTCGCCCAGTACACCGGCAACCGACATAACCGCTGGGACGAGAAATTGGACGTGGCACGAAGCAACCGGGTACAGCCCGGCGTACCTCAACCAAGGACGGGAACTCCGGCCACCAGGACCGACCACCACGGAAGAAGCCGCAGCACCGCCGCAGCAGCGGTGGAAGAACCTCCGAGAGGCCCAGGAACTGGCCCGAGTACACTTGGCACGGGCGTTCGACCGACAGGCCAAGTATTACAACCTACGCCGTCGAGATTGGAGGCCTGCCCTGGGGGACACCGCCTGGAAGAGGGAGCACACGCTGTCCAACAAGGAAGAAGGCGTCGCCGCCAAACTTGCGCCGAAGTTCAGCGGCCCGTACACCGTCGGGCGCGTCGTGTCGCCGGTCATCGTGGACCTGCGCGACCGGGCTAGGCGATGGCTGCGCCATATCCACGTGCGGGACCTCAAGCCCGCCGCCGCCCCCGCCGACGAACCAGACCACCCTCCAGAGGAAAGCGCCGAGCGCGAGCGCCGACTTTCCCCCGCGGGAAACCCCCGGCCACCCGCACCCGCCCCCGCGGCTAACCCAGCTCCCAGGCGTAGAGGCCGTCCCCGAAAACTAATTGCCCCCGTCCACTTTTGCGACAGGAGGAAAAATCCAGCAACCAAAAAGCCGGCCGGGGATGGACACCAGCTGGGGCCTTGCGGCCCTGTTCGACGAGACCGAGCCGAGCCACGGAGCGTCGACGTCGGATGCCATGCCGGACGGAAGCTGCCGCCGCCGCGACCAATCAGCCCCGCCCGACAGCCCGGCCGCCGGAGAACCGGCGACGCGAAGCGGCCCCCGACTTCGGAATTGGGACTCGCTGACGACGCTGTCGCCCGTGTCCGACGACCCGACCGCGAAATTGTAATCGCGAGTGTGCCGAATTTTTCCGCGACCCGCGAACCCCGAATACGCCGCTGCGTACTGGACCACCTGGAGGGCCGACCCGAACGCCGAGCGATCGAGACCCGAATCGCGACCGCCGACCACCGAAACACGAAGCCGGGACAGTGACGAACATTTTGAATACTCGTTCCGTTAATCACCCGCGCTCGACCGTTCGCGTCCTGCCGTAACCCTCGCGTTATCCCGCCGCGAACCCTGGCACGGCGAGCCAAATCCGGCCGCGAGGAACCCGTTGTATCGAGAACCGCCGGGAAACGGACTCGTTACATTATATTATAGTATATTTTATTGTAGCAAATAAGTATTAAATATAAAAATCATTTTTTTATATATCCACCCCCCCCCCCAAATTTAAAACCGACTGTACAGCTCTCGTGCCCAGCTGCGCACATATCCCGTAGCCATAATCTAGATAAGTATATCTCATAAGATAATCATGTAGTAGCATTAAGTGCACAAAACAAATATTAGCGTTAAGACCGTGCGTGCTCCGAAAACGGAGCCTTTAGTCTCATAAGTGTATTATACCTTGTTATACTTTTTTTTGTGTTTAAGTTTATTGTACCCGCTGTATATATTGTATTTATTGGCACAATAAACACATTGTTACAAAAAAAAAAAAGTGGTCAGTATCCCCGCCTGTCACGCGGGAGACCGGGGTTCGATTCCCCGTCGGGGAGTGAAATTATATTTTTACATATATGTTATCTAATCTTAAATGCTATATCAGATTATATTTTTAAATACCTTTAAATACCGTTAAGTATTTTTTTAATTAAATTATATTACAAGTAGAGTCATAGATAACCTATTAATCACTATCAAAACGAACCCATAATACCAAAGATTGTACAGTTTTTTCCAACCCGTGCCTTTCTGTACATATACACATACGTATCCCTAATTAAGTTAAGCCATACTCAGTATAAGCGTTAATAGTTGCAATAAGTGCAGTGTACATATAGATATAATCATAGTATTAAACCGTGCGTGCCCGGAACTCCGAGCCTTTAGTTTATATATCAAACATTTATATTTGTTATACTTTTTTTGTGTTTAAGTTTATTGTACCCGCTGTATATATTGTATTTATTGGCACAATAAACACATTGTTACAAAAAAAAAAGTGGTCAGTATCCCCGCCTGTCACGCGGGAGACCGGGGTTCGATTCCCCGTCGGGGAGTGAAATTATATTGTAACGAGTCCGTTTCCCGGCGGATCTCGTACAAACGGGTCCTCGCGGCCGGATTTGGCTCGCCGTGCCAGGGTTCGCGGCGGGATAACGCGAGGGTTACAGCGGGACACGGACGGTCGGGCGCAGGTGGTTCGCTCTCCGAGGGTGTAGGGTGGAGGCGGGGACGTCGGGTTAACGGGAAAGAAGGGTACTTACCCTGGCTCCGGTCCTCGATCGCTCGGCGTTCGGGTCGGCTCTCCAGGTGGTCCAGTACGCAGCAGCGTAGATCGGGGTTCGCGGGTCGCGAGTAATTCGGCACACTCGCGGTTCGCCCTCCGCGGATTCAATAATACTTTCGAGAATCGGCGGGCGACTTTCTCGGCTTCGGGACAGCGCGAGTCCGGGCGTATTCGTGCGGTCGGTAACGGCGGCTGGAAAATACGGTGCGGAAGAATACGTCTTGTCTCGAGGACGGCGGAAAACCGAAGAGAGCGTTTTCCGGTTTGTCTCGCTCGTCTTGTCGGGCGAGGGGGTGCGGTGCGGTACGGTTCGGGGCCGGCTTTTCCGGTGTCGTCACGCATCCGGCGCGCCGGTGTCGCATCATGGCGGGTTCCGGTTCCCGCCAAGATCGGTTCGGTGGTGCGGGGCTCGCGGGGGTGCGTTCGCGGGTACCGACGGATCTCGGTATCCGTCGGTCGTGTTCGGGGCGGTTCGCGTTCGGGGCGCGTACGGCTAGGAACAGGCCTGGCGCAGCCAGGTCTGTTACAATATTTTTAGTCATATTTTATCTAATTATACATTATGATCTCAGATTATATTTTTATATAGTATTTTAGAAATAAGAAGCCTAACCGCTACCTCCCGTTAAATTTTATAAATTTTATATAAATGTTGCGTACAAAACTAGTATGTAATTGCACTAAACAACAAAAATGTACAAATAATCCCCGACCAAAGACGTAAATTTAACAGTGCAATAACTAGTAGTAGTAACAACAATGTAGCATAAGCACCCGCAATATCCACCGTTAAATATTTTTAATTAGATTACATTACAAGCACAGCCATAGATATCAGCTATTAATCTCTACCAAAACGAACCCATAATACCAAAGATTGTACAGTTTTTCCCAACCCGTGCCTTTCTGTACATATACATATACGTATCCCTAATTAAGTTAAGCCATACTTAGTATAAGTCTTAATAGTTGGAATAAGTGCAGTGTACATATAGATATAATCATAGTATTAAACCGTGCGTGCCCGGAACTCCGAGCCTTTAGTTTATATATCAAACATTTATATTTGTTATACTTTTTTTTTGTGTTTAAGTTTATTGTACCCGCTGTATATATTGTATTTATTGGCACAATAAACACATTGTTACAAAAAAAAAAAGCGGTTAGGGCGTCGGACTACGGAGCGGATACGCTGGTGTTCGAATCCCGTCGGTGGGAAAGTTTTTTTTCCATACGTCACCTTTATTTTTTCAATTTCTTATATGGTTTATTCATGTGTTTTTAACAATATTTTTTTAATGTTTTAAAAATATTGAGATAACATTTTTAACTAACTTTTATTTATATCACTCCGATTTTACTTCGAATTTAATGATATTATTTTCTTGGATTAGGCAATAAATTAATATTTATATTATTGTGTTCGTCCACGATTTCTGCCAGATATGAAATTGCTTGTGAAAATTAGTAAGATTCCGTGAAAAGAATTTTTAAATCTTTAAAACAGCACCATGAATCATGGCGCGAGCTTTTTCTAATAGAGTTCTGTTCATTCGTTCTGCTATGGGATTTTGCTGAGGCGTATACGGAACTGTCAATTGATATTGAATACCCTTTTGTACGCAAAAAGCTTTGAATTCATTTAATAAGTATTCTGTCCCATTATCGCAATTCAAATTTGTCATTTGTAAACTGAAGTGTGATTCAGATTTAGCTACAAAGTCTTGAAAAACTTTGAACACTTAAGATTTAAACGCGATGAGATAAACGACCGTGTAATGTGTAAATTCGTCAATGAATGTAACAAAATAACTTTTATCGTCGATTGTTTTTGGTTTAATTGGTCCACATACATCAGAGTGGACGGTAAACAGAGGTCTAGTTATGTGACTCTCCTGTCCCTTCCTTTTGAGAAAGGCAGACGCGCTTGTTTTCCGTACACACAAGCTTCACATAAATCCTGTGTAGGATTAATTCTGTCTATTAATTTCTTACCAACGATTAAATCATTCTGTTTCATTTTAACGAATTTAGAACTCTCAATATGATCCAAACGTTCATGCCACAATTTGTATGTGTTTGGTACTACGATATTATTTGCATATGTTTTATCACACATAGTTTTATCAATAGTAAATGTTACACATATTAAATTTTGTGCTGACTTACCAGTGAGTATGGTCTTACCACCTTTCGTTACTGTAACATTGCCAGTTTCGCTAAAAATGACTCTCATTCCGGCTTCCTGGATTCGGCGAACGGATAGTAGGTTGTTTGGGACATCGGGTACGTATAATACATTCTCCAGAACTCCGGTAACTCCTAGATTTGTCGTTATTTTAATCGAACCAATCTTCGTTGACGTGATAACTTCTCCTTTCTTTGCAATTGACACATGAATGGGCTTCTTCAATGTTGATAAAGTCACGAAAAAATCCATTTCATTAACCAAGTGATCTGTAGCACCTGAGTCCAATATAAAGTCTATTTCAGCAGAATCATTTGATCTTTTATTATTTTTTTTTATTTGAACTCCTGTCATAAACGCGAAGCTTTCACGTTCTCCTTGCACTTGAACGGTTTGAATTGTTCGCGGCCGCTCTTCAGCCGTAGAATTCTTTTTGTAATAGTAGCAGTCTTTCTTTTCGTGGTTTCTTCTGCCACAATAATCACATTTTTTATAATAGTTTTTGTTAAATCCTTTATTTTGAAAAGAACGACGTTGATGATTATTTTCATTTCTTTTAAAACTTGTCTTAAATTTTTTATCTTTCTTTATCCTCTCATTATCCCTTTTTGTTTCTATATGCTATACTTTTGCACTTGTTTCACTTTTCTCGTTTCGTAGTTTCACTTCATAATCTAGCAATTTAATTTTTACAAATGCGAGGCTTAGATTTTCGTCTGATTGGGTTTGGATTGCGGTGACAAGTGGATCGTATGAATTTGGTAATGTTAATAATAATCTGGCTACTTTAGTCATCTCAGACAGTGTTTCTCCCGCAGAGTGTAGTTCCACTATCTTTTCGTCGAAAAGTATAAAATGTTTTGAAAGCGGTATATCTTCCTTAAATTTAAAACACAATAACTTCTTCTCGACAGCAAGTTGAGTTGCGAGGCTTTTTGTTTGGTATATCGCATCCAATTTGTTAATTATATCCCTAGCCGTATCTGTCTCCGTTGCGAAACATAACATTGAATCTGTTAAGTATTCAATAATTATTCCCGTAGCAATTCTCTCGCATCGCATCCAATCTTTTCCCGGGGTCTCTGGGCGATCCAAGTCCATAACTTTCAGTGCATCCTCTTCTGCTATTAATGCCCGAATTCTGTATTTCCAGACGCTATACTTTTCCCCATCGAAGGGGTTGATGTTTCGCTTTGTCTTCTTCGTGTCTGCACTCATTTCCACAGTATCACACGTCTCTTTCCCGTTCACTTTTGATCAAACTTATTTTAATTTACAATTGCCACTTCACTAACAGTCTCTCTATGATTTTTATATATATATATTTCTTTTATTTAGAAACTTTCACAAAAATTACTTTAACTATGTGCCTGGGCCCATAACCTGTTGGTTTTGGGAAGCAAGCTATTTATTTAGAAAGAATAGAAACACAGATATGATTTTGAACCATATTTGATCGATGTTTCCTCTACTAAGGCTAGGCTTAGACTGACCGACTTCGGCAGCTCGTCGATACGTTTGAGAACGATAAACATCTGAATGGGACACGTCGGCGGACCAAAAGAAGCGCGGCTCTGTCTTTGATTCGATACCTAAAGATACCGCGAGATACAATGTAGCGAGATACATATACAACAGTTCCTGGAACCGTATTATATATAATTTCTGTACATACATCTATACGTAACAACAATCATACGGTTAGAAATCGAAAAAACATCTGATTAAAGAGAAAAAAAATTTTGGCCCGGGGCGGGATGCGAACCTGATCCAAAAAGTCTTCCGCGGTTTCACAGTTGGAGAGCATAGCTACTGCACCAACCGGCGCCGTTGAAAGTACCTTCGAAATATTGGGATATATCTTGCATAGTGTAATTGTCGTTTTTTGCACTACGCAATTTTTAAAGTCTGCACGATGTTTCTCCGAACTTAGGGATGTTTAATATTACATAATATATTTTTACGATAATTATAACTTAGTTTTGCACGGAAAAAACGCCGAAAAAAGTGGTTTTTATTTTTTCCTACTATGACGCACCAAACGTAGGAATTTGAAAAAAATTGAGCATAATACTTAGGACAATATCTTATTGCTAAATTAATTATATTCTAGTCGCTCTTAGATTTCCATATGAAATCTGCATTTTTTCGATTTTTTTCGTGTTTTTCGATTTTTACAGCCAGGGTTTGCAACGGAAAAATCTGAAAACGACTCAAAGTATGTGGTTTGGTGTCCGACATGTGTCAGATTTTTTTCAGAATTTTAAATTGTCATTAAATGGGGAAAATGGGCCAAAAACTGGATTTTCGTTTTTCCTCTATAACTACCCTTACAGATGAGCTATAGGGTTAAAACTTGGCTGAAAGGTATCTTTTTTGGTAGGCTATCGAATGTCGCAAATTGGAATAAAATCCCTTCCGGGGCCGATTTGGCCCCTGTTTTTCAATCATTTAAAAGACAGGATTCATAGAAGTTCAGATTAAACAATGTTCGAACTTATACTAGAATGAAATACACAATTTCCCGGTTGAACAAATTCTTGCTTCGGCATAAAAACCTCGACGGATTACGAGGAAAAGCCAAAGCAAGATGCAATAAATTTATTCTATTAAGCAACTACAAGAATTTCGCCGTACGAAAGCCCAGTATCAAATAGTGTTTAAATATAGATAACGAGGTTAGAAAATCGGCGTTTCAAGCAATTTACATGCTAAAGGACATTTTAGTCTAAAACTAAGAGAGCTCTCTTACCGTTAATACTCAAGTCTCTGCGCGTAGTGATCCACAGCAGAGTTCCACTGGAACTCTGCACAATTGCCGGCTGGCCCATAGGGCACTCCTCTGCCGGCAGCACTACGGCTAGCCTTGCAATCCGTCCCAGCTTCGGGATTCACTGGAAAGGAGCTTCAAAGCTGCCAATGCCCTTGGATCTGTGAGCCGGCCTGGGAGGATTCAAGTATTGCCGAACCGAGTGCGAAACCAAATCTCCTATTACCCGGAATCACTCGCGTGAGCATTCAAACCAAAAAAGCAACTCAATTTTCAATTACGAACTATCGCATGAAGGACCCGAGTCGACTCTCTCCTTCTGACAAGTAAATTCAACCTTTTTTCTCAACACACTCTTTCTTTGTTTTCGACCGTTTCCACAACAACGCCTGCTCGTCAATCGCGACCACCGTGAATCGCTCGCTAGACTCGCATATATATCTACATGACGCGATTATCGTCTTCCTTCGCGATGATACGATCGACATTACAAAATCGCCGCGAACAGCCCCCAAAACCGGCTATAGCCATTGCCGTCCACTTCCTGCGAAGGGGAAGACTTTCCTTATTCCCACCCTTCACGCAGATAAGGGTGCAAGGGAGGGAGAATCGGGCCTTCTGCGACTCGGAATTAGTTTGCGAGAGAGTCAGAACAATTTTGGGAGCTTTCGCGTTCGGTTCAATCAGCGCAAGACCAACGGGGTCTCTCGGGTTCACGATACGGGCTAAAAACACTTTGTACAGCTACTTGAATAAACTCTGTGGTCACTAACCAACACCCCTTTTTTCCCACATCGGTGTGGGTGGTCCTTGGTGCTATAGGCAGCGAAGGTCATCGCGAAACGGTCGCGAAGTTCTACGCAACAAAACACGTTCTTTGGATATATTCATGGCCTCTTCTATCTCTCTAACTTTAATTCGACGGTTGTCTAGCACCACTTGGTGAATTTTAGCGATGTTATCGTCACTGATTGCAGTTTGTGGGCTCCCGAACGTTCATCGTCACCCAAGCCGGTACGGCCACGTTTAAATTCAGCTGCCCAACATTTCACGGTGGTAAATAATGGTGCAGAGTTCCCGAATACAGCGTCTAACTCTTCTTTGATTTGCGTAGGTGTGTTGCCTTTCAAAAATAAATATTTAATCACAGCTAGATACTCGAGTTTTTCCATTTTCACAAAAACACTCACAGCAACTTACTCAAACGACTGTTAAACAATAACTGAGCGTCTCGAAATGGCTGAAATTTTGGTGAGTACCTGTCAGAGCATGCACAAACACGCCCCAGTACTTTTGTCGACAAATACTGCCATCTTCATGTTGAGGTCTGAAACTTTTCAGACTACCCTCGTATACATACTTCGAGAAAAGTCGTAAAGATAAATTGCGATGTGATCATGTTGTATAAAAGGTCAATTTGACCCGCCGTGGTAGGTTTAGTGTTAACTTCGCCATTTTTTCAGTGTTACCATTTTTGGGGAATCTATGGTTAGGTCTACCTACCCCCACCTCAGCCGCGCCCGTAGTCACATGTTTTGGCTTCGGCGTCACACGCTACATAGTATGTGTGATCGCTGTAACTGATATTTCGATTGTAGCCGAAAATGTGTCGGAAACGAGGCCTGTCCCTTCCACTCTGATCTAATCAACCGCGAATTCGTACCTATACTCTGTCCAACGAGACGAGGCAGTGAATTATCAGCGTACGTCCTTTGCTAATTATCTTTGTAGAGTAACTTTAACTTTGGCGCACTCGAGTGGCTATGTCTCGTCTCATTGGACAAGATATAGATATGTCATCGCATTTTTGCCAGGGAACCTTCTTCGCAGCCTCGCAACAATACTGTGTCATCGCCTCAGACCCATACAAAATGGTGCCTTGCCACCCCCTATAATCGTGTAGTAGTGGGCGGTAACGGTTTAACACCTTAGCCCACTGCTGTTCAGCTACCGCTCGTACGTACAGTGCATTTGAGTACTCCGAACATAAACAAATCAGCGGGCAACACATCACGCCGTTGCGGCCAACATTGCATATATCCATCACACTTATCGTCGTTATTGGCTGAAGGACTGTGGCAGTGATCAACAGCATATTATATCGAAAATAGGTTAACTCCACTTAGGTACATACAGGTTAAATAACGCTTCGCAGAAACTGTACAATCAAAAAATGCTGTACTATCTTCTTCTCGATATTCCTCTCGCTAATGCAGGGGAAGAGATAAATTCCAAGAACAACTTACAGGGAAATTTCTGAGATTCTGTGACGTCCCTTGAATATAAGTCCCTGAATATTGAAAATCAGTGTCTAGGATTGTCTAGACATCGTGTCTGGGCAGCGTACGCCACGTTCCCGTTTTACCTCTCACACACACACTCATACCATCTCTACTCCCCCCTCCCCTACCTCTCACCCATCCTTTCCCCTACCCCCTGGACCTCCTCTTCCGGCTGCATTCATTCACTCCATTCCTATGCATTCATACCTTGCTCTACCCTCCCCCCCGGCGCCTCTTCCACCCGTACCTTCCCTCCACTCCTCTAACCTCCTCATCCATACCTCTCCCTCTCCTTCATCTCCTAGAACCTCCCCCACCATCCCCTGCCAACCTCTTCCCTCATCCCCTCCCCAGCACAGCTCCCACACATGTTCCCACGTTTCCATCCCCCACCCACAGACCCTACACCTTCTCTCCTCTTCCTCCATCCAATACCTTCCACCCGTCATCTCATTACCCAACCTAAATCTGGCTACTCTTTGCCATCAACTCTCTCCCCACCCCTTCCTCATATATCCTGGTATCCCCTCTCCCTTGAACCTCCCATACCACTCATTGTATATCGCTCTCCTTATCTTTTCCCATCTCTCCTCCTGCTGCCTCCTCCTTTCCCTTTTTACTATCTCTCCACTCACTACCTCTATCTTCTCCTCCATCATCACCTCTGCCTCCTCTGCTGACCATCCTCTCTCTTCCCAGAAACGCCTTCTCTCTTTCTCCCACCCATCTACCTCCCCTCCCCTTCTACCTCTGCCTCTTACCTGTTCCAAGCACATCCTTACTAACTCCCCCCTCTTCCCTCCCTCAGCTTCTTCTCGTAGCCCCATGCCCTTAACCCCGCCCTCCCTCTTAACATCTCCCTCTGCAACTCTTCCCTTACCATGTACCCCGGCGTGCACCTCTCTACTCCTAGCACCCATCTCAGAAACCTCTCTTGCAGTCTCTCCAGCACTTCCCATTCCCTCCATCCCCAAATTTCCACCCCGTAACTGATTACCGACCACACCCACATGTTGAATAACCAAATTCTCCTTCCCCAGTCGTTACCAAACCTCCTCTTCCCAATCCCCCATACTTGACCCATTACCGCTGCCCCCTTCCTAATTCTATCCTCCACGTGCTTCCTCTGCCCCCCGACCCTCATAATAACGTACCCCACATACATAAATTCTGACACCTCCTCCAGCACCTTGCCCTTCCACCTCCATGTAATCTTTTTCCACCTGCCCCCACCCCTTCTGCACCTCATCATCTTCGACTTTTCCGCATTCAGTTGCAGCTTCCTCTCTTCCAGGTATCTCTCCAACCCCCTCATCATACCCCTCATCCCCTCCTCATCCTCTGCCACCATAGCCACGTCATCCGCGTATGCCAGCGTAAAGACTTTCCTCTCCCCTAATTTTACCCCCCCCCATCTCCCCTTCTCCAGCACCTCGTCCATATCCGCCAGCAGCAGCGTAAACAGCAACGAGCTTAGCGGGCACCCCTGCCTCAACCCCCTTATCGTCCAAAAAGTTGCCCCCTCCTCCCCTCCTACCCTAACTTTACTCCTCGTCTCCCTCAACATCTCCTCGCACCTCACAACCAGCCCTTCTCTTACTCCCCTTTCCCTTAATGCTTTCACCAATACTTCCCTGTCCACCGAATCGAATGCCGCTTTCAGATCCACAAAGAAGATCACCATCTTCCTTTCCTTTCTTCTCACCAGCCTGTTTATCAGATAATTCAGCACGTATATATTGTCTACGCACCCCACCCCCTTCCTGAACCCCGTCTGACTCGCCGGTAACAAGCCTTTCCTCTCCACCTCCTCCCTCAACCTCTCCGCCAGGATTGCTGCGTACTAGGGATGTGCGGGCCGCCCGATTGTCGGGCGCCCGAATCGTCGGGTCGGGTCGCAGACAGTCGGGCGGGCTCGATTCGGGCGCGCGATACTTCATGACACATCGGGCTACCCGAGAGTTTCGGGCGGCCCGTGCATTTCGGGCTACCCGAGAGTTTCGGGCTACCCGAAAGTTTCGGGCTACCCGAGAGTTTCGGGCTGCCTGCTCGACTTCGTCGGGCGGGTTCGGAAAGAATCAGACAAGTTCGTGCGAGCGAGTTATCGCAATACCTGAGATTAAACTCTGCGTTCTTATGAAATACATAATGGTAATAATGATACTTCTTTCATAACTTAATTAACGTAATTTTTAATATACTTGGTTTTTTTTATAATTACCGTAGGTATAATTGGCAAACATATGCATAATCTTTGTTTGTATTAAATTTTGAAATAATGCACGTTACACGTGAAAAATTTGAGAGACAATATTTCTGGCATTCTGACGAATTTGTTCCTCCGAATGAACTTGCATATGTATCGATAATATCATCGTGGTAGCACTGCGCAGTCGGCTCCCGCCCCATCCTGTGCAGGTACTCTCCGAAGCACCCATGGCCGGAGAGCACCTGCGTGAGGCGGAAGGTCAACCTTCCCCGCCTCCTGCACCATATATAAAATATGGGCAGGAGGGCCCGGACAATCGGACGTGTGGTGGGCGTCAACAGCGCCCTCCACTCCGAAAAAGCTTCCGTCCGGGCCTGGCGATACTGGCCCTCGAGCTCCACTTCCTCCCCGCGCGTGAGTTCCACCTCCGGCGAGCAGCGGTTGGAGCGGACGACGTGGTATAGCTTCGCCCGCTCCGCCGCCACCACAGGAAAGGGTGGAATCACGGCGAGGAGTCCCGCCGCCTCGGCGGAGATGGTGCGGTACCCCTGTATGACCCGCAGGGCCAGCCGCCGCCGCACTCTCTCCAAGAGTTTCTGGCTAGACATGCTGGCCCCGAGCGAGCGGTGCCACACGGGGGCCCCATACTGGGCAATAGACCGCACCACCTCCATATAGAGGCGGCGTACTTTCAAATCCGGCCCCCCGACATTCGGCAACAACCGCGCCAAGGCGGCCGCCGTCCTCTGCAGTCGGGGGGCGAGGAGCCCGAAGTGTCCTTCAAATCGCCAGCGGCCGTATATGACCAGTCCCAGGTACCTCATCTTGGGCCCGATCTCGACGGAGGTTTCAGCGACACGAATCCGGAGGTCCAAACCACGGGGTAGCCGCCACGGCCGAGGCGATCCATACATCCAGATCGCCTCGGTCTTTGCGGCGGCCACGGTCAACCCCATCCTCCGGATTCGCCCGACCACGCAGTCCAGGGCGGCCTCACCGAGGTGCCTGGTCCTCCTCCAGTCCTCCCCCTCGGCATAAACCTCGCCATAAACTCATCTGCTATGCAGATGACACCCGTATCCGGGGGGAGGACAACCCGCAGCACCGCGTTGTACGCCATGTTCCACAGGTGCGGTCCGAGGACCGACCCCTGCGGAACGCCGCGGTGCGTCTCCCTCGTGTGAACGATGTTACACCGGCCGGTGTAAGCCACCTTCCTGTCGCGGAGGTAGTCGCCGACCACCTCCCGGAGATAAGGGGGCACCTGGAAATGGTCCAGCGCCCCCATTATCTCCGTCCAGGGCAGGGCGTTGAAAGCGTTAGATATGTCCAACGACACAGCTATCAACAGCCTGCCCCGAGCGACATCTCGTTTCCGGAGGAGGCGCAGGCGCTCCAGCGCGTCTATTGTAAAGCGCCCCGTCCGGAATCCATACTGGCTGTCGCTCAGGTCGGGACCACCCCGCGACAGATGCTCGACGAGGCGGGCGGCAATTATTCTTTCGAACAGCTTGCCCGCCTCGTCGAGTAAACACACCGGCCGGTATGCAGAGGGAGACTCTGCGTGTTTTCCCTCCTTTTGGAGGAGAACCAGGCACGCTGTTTTCCAAACAGTGGGGAAGATTCCCCGGCGCAGGCTCGCGTTCATGACGCTCCTGAACGCCGGGGCGAGGACCTCTAGGGCTAAGGCCATTATACCACCGGGAACCCCATCGGGGCCAGGGGCCTTCTAGCCCGGAACCCCCGGACGGCCTGGTACAGCTCCCACTCGGTGACCCGGAACTCGTCCGACCATCCCATGGTCGGATCCGGGGCGCGTTCCCACCTCCCCTCTTCCCCATCACTCAGGGGGAAGAGGGTGTCATCGACGCGCCCCAGGAATTCCGGGTCAAGCCTCTCCGTGACCGGGAACGCTCAGGGGCGGAGCTTCCCAAGCACCGCCTTATACGGGCGTCCCCACGGATCGTCACGGAGGGTGAGCAGGAGCTCATCCCAGGCCTTGGCCTTAGCAGCGGCAATCGCACGCTTGAGGGCCACGGCCGCCGATCTGTACTCCTTGTACAGCTCGGCGACCCCCGGCTCCGCGTCGCCGCCCAGAAAATGGCGACGACGGGCGCGGGTGTACCGGCGGCGGGCTCGGCCGGCCGAACTGCGAAGTTCGGCCAGCTCCCCCGACCACCAGTAAACTGACTTTCTCGGGTGCTGAGCTCGGACCCGGGGCTTCGCCACGTCACAGATCATCTGCAACGTGCCCCGGATCCAAGCCGCCCCCTCATCTGCCTCGCGCTCCCTGGCCGAAGGCCAGGCGGAGCCGATAATCACGGCCCTCAGGAGGTCCCCGTCCAGTCGTTTGAGCGCCCATCTGGGCGCTGACGGAGCGCCACGTCGGAGGGGCGTGTCCAACGGGTGAGCTGTAGCACCCCACGACCAGAAATCTTCCCCACTTTACCATAATCATCCCCCTGCCCCGTTCGGCCACGGAGCAAGGGGGGCACTGTCGCCGAGTGGCGACGCCACCATATCGCCACGGAGCCGTCAACGTCACCGGACCAGTATGGATGGTCCGGGACCCTGTACGGCTCCGTGGCGATGGCCAGGCCAACCCCCCACTCCTCCAGGCACTGGACCATCAGGTCCTGCGCTCGGCGGCACTGGTTGAGGTTGGCCTGGAGTACCGGGAGTGGGGACCAGCGCGGAATGTGGGCCATTAATTGGTCTCCGCGCTGGTCCCCTCCTCTGCGGTCCCGCTAGGGCCTGCCTCCACCTCCATCGTCTCCCCCTCATTTGGGTTTGGGTGAGCGGCCGACTCCCCCCCCCCCCGGGGGGGGGGGGGGGTAATCGGCGCCGCGCTTTTGTGGGACGCCACACCGTCCCCCTTTGCGCCCTTCTTCTTTTTGGGCGGCGGGGAGCACGCTTTGCTCCCCGCCTTGTGGCCTGCTGGACGGCCTACCGCGGCGCACACCACGCAGTGGGGTGGCGCCTTGCATTCCACCGCCCTGTGGGTGGCGTCCCCGCAGCGGTAACAGTAACCGCTGCGGTCGACCTACGCAGTGCACCGCTGCCGAACATGCCATAGGGAAAGGCAGCGGAAGCACTGCAGCGGCCGAGCCGCCAGCACCACCACCTGGGCGGCGCACCACCCCACTCGCACCTTCCCAGCCTTCTCGATGGCTAAGGCCGCCACGGCCGGGCACTGTACCCACACAGTGCCGAGTCCGTTGGGCGGAGCCTTAAGCTCGCCCACCCGGACGGACTCGGCGGTGCAGCCTCCGGCCTTTGCCATCGCCTCCGCCACCTCCTTGGGGGTGACAGAGAACTCCAGGCCCGTGAGGCGGTCAATTCCCCGGGGAGCATACTCCTTACATCGGGCCGCTCCCGGATCGCATCCTTCATCAACGAATCTGAAAGGATTTTTTAATATCTGAAAAACTGTTGATCCTACAGACGTGTAAAAAAGCGTCAACTGAATGAAGTGAAAATAAGTTTTTATCGGCTTATAGTGGAAACATATGCGACGAAACGGCGAAATCCGCGTTCCGTCGCGAGCTCGCACAGCGGACCTTAGTGCGAGCCAATCCGCAACCGTCCCGAGCGCGAACCAATCGGAGCACGCCGCCGCTTCGCGAACATTTCGCGAGACGGCGCGCTCTCCGTGATCCGCGCTTTCTGCATAAATACCGGAGCAGAACGCGTTTAGTTCGGAGTTGGCTTGGAGCTGCTCAACGGGGATCATCCCAAGCTCTTGGCCACTCGCAGCCGCGTGTGAACACGCATACTACGGCTTCTTCCGTGTGTGTGTGCGAACACGCTGGTGCTAGGTGGGACACGTACTACGGCTTCTTCCGTGTGCGTGCGACACCAGTACCGCGAGGAGGTCTCGAGTGAGCAGACGGACGAGAGCAGTGTCTCCGGGCGCTACTACTCGTCGCGCGCTCCAGCTCTCTCCCCCCTCCCCGATTCCTTTCCGCCGATCCTGCGAAATTCGCTCACCGGTCCGCGACCAGGCGACTCGTCGCATTCGTGACAGTCCTCATCGGATCGCAGCCGCGTTCGGAGCTCGTCTTGCACGAGCTACGACGTTGGTGACGGGAAGCTCGTTCTCTGGGAACGTCTGGGTGCGAGCGACCCCCACCGCGATCCGATTCGGGGGCGACGAGTGGGGCGTCCCGTCGGTCCGGAGCCGGAGTAGATTCGCGGCCACCGTGCGCTCGGCCATCAGCGAGGAAACACCGATTCACTATCATCTCGCCGAGCCGCGGTGGTTCCCACCGACCAGCCGTAGATCCAGAATCCCGGAAATCCACCGAATCGGAAACACCGTAAAAATAGCGAATCCTGATCGCTCCGCGTTCCGCCGTACCAGCGAATCCTGATCGCTCCGCGTTCCGCCGTAACAGCGAATCCTGATCGCTCCGCGTTCCGCCGTACCAGCGAATCCTGATCGCTCCGCGTTCCGCCGTAACAGCGAATCCTGATCGCTCCGCGTTCCGCCGTACCAGCGAATCCTGATCGCTCCGCGTTCCGCCGTAACAGCGAATCCTGATCGCTCCGCGTTCCCGCCGTACCAGCGAATCCTGATCGCTCCGCGTTTCGTCGTAATTTTACCGCGTATATTAGAGTTAGGTTAATTTAAGATTAGGTTAACGTGTCGTCTTTTCTCGTGCTGCTTACAGCCAGCCGTCGTACCGGAGCCCGCCAGCCGGGAACCGTCATCACTATCCGGGGCAAGTCGCCGCCGGCAATAAAACATATCTTTTGCTAAAACAGCCTCCGTTTATTTCACCCGCTGTCCTCTCCGCCGACCCTGGCCGCTGAGCAAATCCAGGAGAGGACAGAATTCCTTCCTCTCGCGGTTAAACGCTCGCGTAAGGAAAACGCAACCGTTACACATAAAAGTACATAATGGAAATGGTGTCAGTTGGAAAAGATATTTTCACCATTTATGTTATAATTGCTTTAAACAGGTGTTAAGAAAAATAGCAGGGGAATATTAAAACATTTGGAAAAATTGTGTCCCCTTTACGGACTTTAAAAAAGTGGATGCTTTAAAATCGACGAAATTAAAATTATCTGAAGCGAATGTTGCATCGCGATATACCGCTTCGGGCGGCCGGCGTGCTCACTCTTCATATAATTCTAATTTCATCGATTTTAAAGTTACCACATTTTCTAAAACAAGTCCGTTATGGGGACACTTTGGGCTATATCCTCATTTTTTCAAATTTTAATATTAATGGTATTAATTCACCTGCTATTTTCCCCAACGTTTGTTTAAAGTGATCAAAATGAAGAAACCATGTTTTTTCAACTGACATCACTTTCATTAGATATTCTTATGTTTTCACTATTACCTCCCAAAAACCCATTTTCTTGAGTTTGTAAAAACAACAATTTCTAATTGAATTGAAACGATTCGACCTGGTGAAAAAATGTATATAATAGTTGTTTCTTTTTTTGCAGAATTATTAGAAAGTATTAATTCGATGGTTCCTCTTTGACATTTCGTTTTTGCATTTGCGGAGTCTCAAATATTGTGGTCAGGTACAACCGGCAAAGAACGTGGTGTCCGGCGATTCAGGTAATTGTAAGGTCACCGACTGATCGACTGCTATTCATCGGCAAGCTTGGGAAAAATGTGAAAATTGTTGTTTTAGGAAAAACGCTGTCGACCCTTATTTCAGAATGTCTAAAGAATATCCAGCAATTCTATGGAACCCAAACAAAGATATTTCTAATATTTTCACATTAAGAAATGACATTTGCATATAGAATGGTAAATGATTTAAGAACAGTTTCTTGCAATAATGATTAAAAAAAAAAAGAAAGTGTTTCTATCTTTAATAATGTTAATAATATAATAGTTATTTATTGAGAATAATCTTTGACGCTACACATGCTTCTGTCTCTACACAACGACTACAACCTCGTGTCCTCTGCGTTTCCTTTCTGTTACCCATTCGCTTGTTCCTCGCTCGGACATGCGCACACGCTCCATTCCGCGATGCTCTGGAGTGAGAGCCTATCATTCTCTCTCTCTCTCTCACTCGTTCATTCGTACAAGATAAATGTATTCATCTTTTCACAAATAATAACTGTGATATAAATTGTATTGTGAAGGTAGTTTTCGTAAAACTTATCCAAAATGGCAAACTATGATAATTTGTATCTTTTAAACAAATTCGAAAATAAGAAAATAATGGTTCAACCCCCACCTCCCATTTTCACTTGGACTACATGTTTCAATCTCAAAAATTCGAAACATAGTCCCCAAAAAATGATCGGATTTACATCGAATGGTGCCCTTGCTAATGTGGATATTTCCTTAAAAAAATAACAACTATTTTTATTTTTACAATACATGTATAATTTACGTATAATATAAGGATATGTGATGCTGTTTCACCAAGAACGATTTCTATCTCCATGATGTTGTAGATGAGAGATGCCAATAGTTTACCTAAGGAGCTATGGAGCCCCTAAAAACCTTCTTTTTTTTTGTACCACGCAAAGCAGGAAACTTTCAACGTGCTTTTGAAAGGCCATGTGGTAATGATTAACCGTTTTCCGGTCCGAACAAGGACGTTTTGTCGACAAACATTTGGTTACTCTTGTCACGTCCGGTGGTTCTGTTATGCCGTGAAGAAAGAAGGATGGGATTCTCTCGAGAAATAATCCTTGTCTTCTTGATAACTTGAAGTTTTTATTGGGTAGACCACACACACATCAACAGATTGCTTACAAGAAACTCGCGCTTACATAATTATGTGTCCGTGCAATAGAAATGTTAGCTCGGAAGTGGAAGTCGTTTGATGAGAAGGCACCTTATATGGCCCTTTCCCAAAGACCTTTGGAGCCCTAATATGTGTCACCGGACACGTAACTCCGCCGTTCCTAGTCCAGTCAAATAGGTGAAACAGCCGGGCAAAAAGGGCGAAGATAAGATTGGAGGATGATGCGGCATAACAGTTCAACCGCCAACGAATAAACCCTCAAATAAAGAATTATTATGAATTATTATAGAAATCCGATGATGTCACGCGAGAAGAAATAAAAATAGGTTTAAGATATATTTTAAAAATTCTACGCAGTAAGGTAGCGCGGAAAACGACTCCAACTTATCTTCCTGCAAGACACGCAGATGAAGATCAGTTTACACCCTGAGAACAAACAGGAAGGGTGTCTAATTATGCCAAAAAGTATCCTAAAAAGTAAAAGTAAAAGGATCCTGTCGGCATAAAGCTGACTAGTTAGGAGACATCAAGAAGATAAAAAGATGCAAGGTAGAGACTTCTGAGCCAGCATCTTTGAAAAAGAAAGGACTAGTCATCCTATAAAAAAGGGAACCAACTTCTCAACGTCAGTCACTCAATCGCAAAGAGTCAGTCAGTCATTCAGTCGCAATCAATCAGTAGTTTCAGCTCTTTTTCGAAATTTCACAGAAGTTTGTTCTCGTTCCGTGTTTGCCGTTAAGTCGCGCTATTGTAAACCGTTGTGTACCGGTGCCAACAGCTCTACTTCGTTGTAACCAGATCCGAAGCCTGGACGATCGGTAATATTACTATCACTATCACTATTATTGTTGTCGTAATCAAACTATTTGTAAGCACTCTCGTATATGCGCAGTATAAACCATATTTGTAAAATCAAATTTGATTCAGAACCACACTTTGAATAAATCAATAATTTTGTTAGTTTCGAAATAAGGATACAAACTTATTTAAACGATCCTCAATTTCCCGAACAGTAGCCGGTGTATGCAGGTAGTTTCGAAACTGCGTCCTATACTCTTGAAATCATAATTCATCCCACTTGGGACGTAACACTCTGCTTTTGATCTAAGCCCATAAACCGGCCTTAAATGGTTATTAGGTTTTCCTTGTTAAGGTCGCCCCAAACAAGACGGGCAAGATGCCGAAGTTGTTCGAACGGCCGAAGTCGCTGTCCATAAGGACCGAGCGTACTGACATGCCACTTGAGAGGCGCTCGAAGGTCCTCGCAACAAAGGCCAAGTGCCGAAAACCGCAGAACTGTTTACTCCCCTCTACACCCCCGAGATGCCAATGCTGGAGCGTGTTGCCCACGGGAAATCCACAGACAAGATTGAGCAGCGTTAGAAATCTCTGCGGATACGGACGCAGTCACGGTGCAGAATTTACTGGAAAAATTCAATATTCGTGTATATCACGATATGAAATACATTCCTTTTGCATAGAATGCGTATGATACTAAATGCGTATGTATATGAGGATGGAAATTGTTATTAATAATCATATAATAATAATTTCTATGCATAAACAATTTTGCAATAATTATATGTCAATCATTTTTATTTATTCTTAATTTGCTTTTACTATATGTTTTATACCTATCCGAAAATAATAAGAATGTAAAGATAGATCGAGATTGTTTGGAAGAACGTGAATAGGGATCACATTCAAAGTACTGAGAATGAGTCGGATAGCGAATAACATTCATTTATTATTAATTTCGTTTTGAATTTGTTAGTTTTTAAAAATAAATTTTTTTATAAAAATTGTTAATTTCTTGTCAAGTATATTAATTATATTGGTAAATTATTTATATATGTGTAATTATTCACAGAAAATGAAATTATTAATATACAGGTTGTTCACGCTATTACTAGCCAGCATTTTTCTCGTAAGTAGTGAATAATAGAAAAAAATGAAAGAGGAAAAAGTGGTACTGTTTTTTATACGCAACACAATGGCGTGTGCAATTTTTTTTTGTTTATACTATTTTGCTAGATATGAAGGCGACCTTCAATTTTTTAAATGGAATGCTGTATATTTTTCATTTTTAGGTAATTATGGATAAGAATTCTGAAGTTTTCCATGTACGTTTTTTCGTATAGCAAGGCAAAAATTAAAAAATTGCGGCCAGGTAAGACCGGCGAAGGACGCGGCGTTCGGTGATTCAGGTAGCTAATTGCAAGTGCACCGACTGATCGACCGCTATTCACCGGCAGGCTTGGAAAAACCACTGTCCTTTGTACTATGGATGGCATTAACCTTTACTGTACACTCGGAGTGTACAACACCCTAACAACAGTTTAGGTAAAATATGTAAATGACCTTCCCCGTGCTCTTCTTTTCACTACGTGAAAATTTTTATTTTAGGATAGACGCTGTCGACCCTCACTTCAAAATGTCTAAAGAATATCCAGCAACTTAATGGACACAAAACAATAAATAGCTCGGAAAAAACGAAATTTCAAACAGGAAGAATTGTAAAATGTGGCCATATTTTTTCAAATTTTTTAACACTTCAACCGATGGTAAAATTTGCAAAACACAGATATTAGTAATATTTTTGCATTAAGAAATCACATTCGAATATAAAATGATAAATTATTTAAAAAGAACAGTCTTTTGCGATGATGATTAAAAAAAGAAAAAGTTTTTTATCTTTAATAATAACTGTGGTATAAAATGTGTTGTGTAGGCAGTTTTCGTAAAACTCATCCCAAATAGCAAACTTTGATGGTCCGTATCCTTTAAACAATTTCGAAGATTACAAAATGATGGCTCAATCTTTCAGTTTCATCCAAATTCGCATGGTCCCAAAAAAAAAAGATTTAATTCACATGGAATGATCCCCTTCCTAATTTGGATATTTCCTTAAAAAAATTGTGTAATTTACGTATAACATAAGGATGTGTGATGCTGTTTCACCAAGCGACAGGGACGATTCCTATCCCCATGATGTTGTAGAGGAGAGATACCGATAGTTTACCTAAGGAGCTGTGGAGCCCCTAAAAACATTTTTTTGTGCCATGCACAGCAGGGAACGTGTCAACGTGCTCTCGAAAGGCCATCTGGACGTTCAAAGTTATGGCCCCAACGACGTCGGGGCGACGCCGGAAAGATTTCGAGCACGAAGACCAATTCCCGACCGGCAAATTTCTAACCCGTGTTCTTGAATCTGGCCGCCCAAACAACTTCGGCATCTTGCCCGTCTTGTTTGGGGCGACCTTTAAAGACACTCTTATCATTTTCCCACAAGTTTTTTGGTGTCTAATGCAGTATAGCATGCTGCACTGTACACCAATTTGTTGCAAGAGAGTTTTGAATCCTGTCCTTTTCCCAATCAATGCTGGTGCTAGACGGTAACAATAAATGATCATTTATCAAAACCACCTATGCATTCATTTACGGGTGCAGACAATACATTAAAAATCTCTCTTCCTTTATAGGTACTGTGCATTGATTCGACACTTAAAACTTCTTCATGAATAGAAAAATCATTTTGAATAATGCGAACAAAAATTAAGAGTTACGAACCATCCGACACGCCTCCACTTTGATCTAAACAAAGCGAATAATAACGACAATTGTTCATAATTATTTTTAATCTGCCTTAGTTGTGTAAATCTATTGATTTGACTCTGGTGTAGCGGCTAGCTGGACGCCGGAAGAGAAATCTTCAGCGCACCAGCGCCAAGAAAGATTTATGGTTTGCACAGCATTAGACGCTATTTGTGAGAAAACGCCTTTAACGTTTTTGGCCACTTAGCGGACAGATGTGTCCTTGTAGTTCCTAGCGACGAACTGAATAGCGCAAGTGGAAGCCATAAATTTTGGGTAGTCTAAGGGTCTCCAGCCTAGAGTGTCCCAGCGACGCGTGCCTGGTTTCTATCACCCGGGAAAGCTGGGCCCGTTGAAATAAGCCAGCAGTCACGTACCGCACTTGGCACGGGGCCCGGAAGACACCCCGCTGCATCACCAAAATTAGTTTTTAACAAAACGACGCGTTCACCTTTCTCACGCACGAGAGGCGTGGAACGGGGGCGTGTTATGCAAAATGCACGGATTGGTGGAAGTTCCTCGCAAGGACTTCCACCAATCAGCCGACAAGCATTTTCGAGGATATAAGGCAGCAGACTACCGACGCGAGCTAGTCAGTCACGAAGTCTAGTCACAGCCGATTCTCCTCCGAGTCACTTAGAGTCCAGTCCGGTCGCTGCTAAATCGCAATAACAGTTCAACCGCGAGTCGAAGTGAATCGCCTGTTTTAGTTGAACCACGCCGGACGCTCTCGCGACATCACTCCTATTGCTAAATAAACGACTCAGCCACGAACCTGATTTTGAACACTTATTCTAAGGCACCCGCCTTACATATCCCTGTTCCTTCACTGGTAATTACCACTTTTTGCGATTATTTTTTTCAAATTTGTTAATACTCAAACCAGGGGTCAGGTTTGCAAAACAAAAATATTTTTAATATTTTTGCACTGAAAAATTACACTTATGTTGATACAAATCATTTTATAATGATAAATTATTTAAGAAGAGCAATCTTCAGCGATGATGATTGAAAAAAAATTAAATGTTTCTATCTTTAATAATTATAATAACCCTGTGGTCGAGATCAGGTTCGGCATTAAACCGCTCTAGTTCCGCTTTCGCCAAAATCGTGAGCACACGTGAGTAGGCCAAGCGTCGTGTTACACCTGAAACCGAGCGCACACGGTAATCACTGAAAATTACCAGCTACATCCTCACTCCGTCTCGCGCGATCGAGAATCCGCGGTCTTCGCAACCGCCGTCGATCGTGCGATCTATCCGTGTTTCATCCAAAAATTGATTGTCAAGAGCAGCATAATTTTCCATCGTCTCTGGTTTACCGCGGCCTATTTCGTTTCTGTAGCTACTTCTCATATACGCAGTACACAGAGACAAAGCGAACTAATCGTTGTACAAAATCAGTGTCTAGTCTTTAATGTTCCGTTTAATAAACTTTTACATTAACCATTACTTGTGTCGGTGTCACAAGACGGATCTACAAAGCATGTCCTACCAACTCAGGTCCCCACATTCTTGCCTATTATCTGAGCGGCTACGAATACCGTCCAAAACTCCAGCATTCGAAGTACCGCGATGTAAATTGTTTTGTGAAGGTAGTTTTCGTAAAAATCGATCAAAATGGCAAGCTTTAATGGTCTGTACCTTTTAAACAATTTCGAATATAACAAAATATTGAGCCCCCCCCCCCCCGCGCTAGTTTCACGTGGACTAAATTATATTTCAATTTCGACAAAATCCGAGATTTAGTGTACAAAAAGCGATCCGCTCACATGGAATGACGCACTCGTTAGTTCGAATTCTAAGAATCGCGATTAAAATTCCGAGCGACTCTTCGACATTGGGACTTTATGATACGATTCTCGTTTTACTAATTACTACACTTCATTACTACTTATTTTTCTCTTTATTGGCAACTGCCACATGTTGGGTACAGATTGGTCTGCTAAACGACAGGACAAAAGCTCAATGTTATAAAGAAACTGACTGATTCGGGAAATTAAAGCTCGCAGATAGTTGTCCGTATTGTAGTCTTCAGGATTTTCGAGTACAGTGAAAACGGGTAATAGGTCGCCTACACTTTTAAGGTAGCCGACGTTGAAATATGCCTGCTACCATGGGGTATACCCCGTGAAGGGCCAAGAAGCTTGAGAGCCGCCGCCGCCGGGAAGTGTGAACATGACACTGGTCGGGTATATCGGTGTGAGACCAGGAGACCACTACTAATCTAATAAGAAAACATGTTTATTTTTCATTATTTCTTTATGGGACTTTCACCAACATGTTCGCGGCATTTTTCTAAAAATGTGAGTCTAGCCGCGACCATGTAAATATAACGCACGCACGAAGGGTATTAATCTAAAAACGCGACTTTATGCGGCGGGTTCGCGGAACGTGACGCGGAAAACCCTAACACGCGAAAATACGCAATGTTCATCGCACAGCATACACGCAAACCATAAAGTTTTTCCCGTGTGACACAAACACTAGGCACCGGTTACGATGTCAACACCGCTTAGGGCACCGGCGACGATGTCAACGCCGCAACAGGCACTTGGTGACGAAGGCTGCTACCTCAATGTGACCTCGGGCGGATCTGGCCACGAGGCCGAAGACGTCGGCACGGCAAGAAGCGGCAGAAAAACCACTGACGGACATCAATGTGACCTTGGGCATGCCAGGCCACAAGGTAACGGCTGAACAGCGGACCAGGCACCGATCAGGTTTGGAACACTGGCAGGGCCTCGAGCAATGAATATGCTCGTTCGCCTCGAGAAGAACTCAGGCGAAATCAGCGACGAGACCGTGAAGAAACATCGGAGCTCAGCCGACAATGGTAGCTGCAGCATCGAACTCTCGAGCTGAACAGGCAACGAAGCCAAGAGAAGATTTCCATGCCTGTGTGCACGGTAAATTGCTTCCAGGGACCCTGGAGACGAAGGAACAGGCTCTCCTCCGTCATGGGACGTCCTCAGCGCACAAACGCGTTTACTTTCTTGCAGGGGGGCAACGAAGCGTCGGGTGCGCGGCGTCTCTGCTAAAACACTGCACCAAAAATGATTTTGGCAGGTATCTTATCCCTGGGAATGTGGTATATCTGCAGGAAAATCCGCAGGAACAGGCAGGACGTGTCCATTGCTCGCATCGAGTCTAATACACGCAAATTGCGGCTTTTCAAGATGGCGGCGATCCAGCCACACAGCCCCAGAAAAGGCTGCTTGTCCGCGGCCTCTCGGACGACTGAAATCATCCGTGAAACGGCAGTCGGAAGTCGAGGTCACCAATTATGGTGTTCGGTCCACAGTCGGGGTCATCAGTGTAAGATGCTCCCGAGCGGGACGATGAAATCCCCAGCAGTAGTGTGATAATTGGAAGGTTGGTGAATGCAACCGGAATATAACGCCACGTGTCGAGCACCACTCTAAACACGAGGTCAAAAATGAATACACGAACTCTTCGTAACGAAACAGTTTATTATTAGGTTGGGGAAAAAGAAATCCATTATTTTTCCGGTAGATGATTGTAGTGATCGATATCTCGTAAAGTATCGATCAAACAATTTCAGGTTTATGCTCATTGGAAAGGTGACATTTCGCACTAAAAAATTCAAATTGCTGTTTTTTGGTCCATTCAGTTGTGAATTACAGGGTGTTAAAAATTGAAGTTAACAAAGAGAAAATTCGGCACATTTTACAGGTTTTCTTTGATAAAGGCGAAAATGCAAGCCAGGCGGCTGAAATTATGAGTGGTGTTTATGGTGCCGATACTGTAACAGTCAATTTCGTGCAATTTTGGTTTCGTCTATTCCGTTCAGGTATTTTTGATGTTAAAGATGCACCTCGCACAGGTAGGCCCGTCGTCGAAAATGTCGATAAAATCACAGAAATAATCGAAGTTGACCGGCATGTTAGCAGTCGTAGCATCGCCCAGGAGCTAAAGATCGACCATAAAACAGTTTTAAACCATTTGCACAAAGCAGAATTCAAAAAGAAGCTCGATGTTTGGGTGCCACACCAATTAGCACAAAAAAACATGATGGATCGAATTTCCATCCGCCAAGCCTTGGTCAAAAGGAATGAAATCGACCCATTTCTTAAACGGATGGTGACTGGGGATGAGAAATGGGTTAAATACGACAACATTATTCGAAAACGATCGTGCTCAAAGCGCGGTAAAGCAACTCAAACGGTGGCCAAACCAGGACTAACGGCCAGGAAGGTTCTGCTGTGCATTTGGTGGGACTGGAAAGGAATCATTTATTATGAGTTGCTTCCATATGGCCAAAATTGGAAACGGCCAGAATTGGACAACAGGAGAGGTGTTGTGTTCTACCAGGACAACGCCAGGACACACACGTCTATAGTGATTCGCCAGAAATTCCGGGAGCTTGGTAGGGAAGTTTTGATGCATCCCCCACATAGTCCGGACTTGGCACCAAGCGATTATCATGTTTTTTTGCATTGCAAAACATCCTTAGTGATAAGAAATTGGCACCAAGAGAAGATTGTGATAATTGATTACTAGAGTTTTTCGCCAATAGGGACCAAAACTTCTATGAAAGAGGCATTAAGAAGCTACGTTTAAAATGGAACAAATTATAGAACAAAACGGTGTAAATTTAACCACAACTGGACAATCCGAAACATGTTAAATAAAGTCTTGAAGTTCACGTAAAAGTAACGGATTTTTTTCCCCAACCTACAAAATATAGCACAATAAACTAGAATATACCAGAATATACTTGAATATACTAGAACATACCAGAATACACTAGAATATACCCGAATATAGTTGAATATACTAGAATGTAGCAGAATACATAAAAATATTCCGGAAGATACATGAATATAGCAGAGTACTCTACAATATACCACCGTGTACTTGAATATACCAGAATACACAAGAATATACCAGACTATACCTGATGAACCTAGAACATAGCAGAATCCACAAGAATATACGAGACTATACTTGAATAAACTAGAATATAGCAGAACACGCTAGAATATACCAGAATAGAGTTGAATATACTAGAATGTGGCAGAATACATAAGTATATTAAAGAAGATACGCAGAATAGCGTATGATAAAGCAGAATATACTTAAATATACTACAATATAGTAGCGTACACTAGAATATACCAGAATATACTTGAATATAGCAGATTACACTCGAATATGCCAGAATATACTTGAATATAACAGAATACACTAGAATATACTAGAATATACTTGAATGTACTAGTATATTGCAGAATAGCCTAGGATATACCGGAATATACTTGAATATACTAGAATATTGCAAAATACACTGAAATATACCAGAATGTACATGAATATAGCAGATTACACTAGAATGTGCCCGAATATACTTGAATATAGCAGAATACAGTAGAATATAGTAGAATATATTTGAATATACTAGTATAAAGCCGAATAGCCTAGGATGTACTAGAATATACTTGAACGTACTAGTATATAGCAGAATAGCCTAGGATATACCGGAATATACTCGAATATACTAGAATATTGCAAAATACACTAAAATATACCAGAATGTACTGGAATATACTAGAATATAGCAGAATAGCCTAGGATATACGGGAATATACTTGAATATACTAGAATACAGCAGAATACATTAGAATATACCCGAATATACTTGAATATAGCAGATTACACTCGAATATGCCAGAATATACTTGAATATAACAGAATACACTAGAATATACGAGAATATACTTGAATGTACTAGTATATTGCAGAATAGCCTAGGATATACCGGAATATACTTGAATATACTAGAATATTGCAAAATACACTGAAATATACCAGAATGTACATGAATATACAAGTACATAGCGGAATGGCCTAGGATATACCAGAATGTACCTGAATATACTAGCATATAGCAAAATAACCCAGGATATACCGGAATATACTTGAATATACTAGAATATAGCAGAATACACTAGAATATACTTGAATACACTAGTATATAGCAGAATAGCCTAGCATATACTGGAATATACCTGAATATACTAGAATATAGCAGAATAGCCTAATATATACCGGAGTATACTTGAATACACTAGCATATAGCAGAATACACTTGAATATACCCGAATATACTTGAATATAGCAGATTTCACTAGAATATGCCAGAATATACTTGAATATAGCAGAATACACTAAAATATACTAGAATATAGTTGAATATAGTAGTATATATCAGAATAGCCTAGGATATACCGGAATATACTTGAATATACTAGAATGTTGCAAAATACACTAAAATATACCAGAATGTACATGAATATACAAGTACATAGCGGAATGGCCTAGGATATACCAGAATATACCTGAATATACTAGAATATAGCAGAATAGCCTAGGATATACCGGAATATACTCGAATATACTAGAATATAGCAGAATACACTAGAATATACCCGAATATACTTGAACATAGCAGATTACACTAGAATGTGCCAGAATATACTTGAATATAGCAGAATACAGTAGAATATAGTAGAATATACTTGAATATACTAGTATAAAGCCGAATACACTAAAATATACTAGAATATAGTTGAATATAGTAGTATATAGCAGGATAGCCTAGGATATACCGGAATATAATTGAATATACTAGAATGTTGCAAAATACACTAAAATATACCAGAATGTACATTAATATGTAAGTACATTGCGGAATGGCATTGGATATACCAGAATATACCTGAATATACTAGAATATAGCAGAATAGCCTAGGATATACCGGAATATACTTGAATATATGAGAATATTGCAAAATACACTAAAATATACCAGTATGTACTTGAATATACTAGTATATAGCAGAATAGCGTAGGATATACCGGAATATCCTTGAATATACTTGAATATTGCAAAATACACTAAAATATACCAGAATGTACTTGAATATTCTAGTATATAGCGGAATGGCCTAGGATATACCAGAATATACCTGAATATACTAGAATATAGCAAAAAACACTAGAATATTCCAGAATGTACATGAATACACTAGTATATAGCGGAATGGCCTAGGATATACCAGAATATACCTGAATATACTAGAATATAGCAGAATAGCCTAGGATATACCGGAATATACTTGAATATATGAGAATATTGCAAAATACACTAAAATATACCAGTATGTACTTGAATATACTAGTATATAGCAGAATAGCGTAGGATATACCGGAATATCCTTGAATATACTTGAATATTGCAAAATACACTAAAATATACCAGAATGTACTTGAATATACTAGTATATAGCGGAATGGCCTAGGATATACCAGAATATACCTGAATATACTAGAATATAGCAAAAAACACTAGAATATACCAGAATGTACATGAATACACTAGTATATAGCGGAATGGCCTAGGATATACCAGAATATACCTGAATATACTAGAATATAGCAGAATAGCCTAGGATATACCGGAATATACTTGAATATACTAGAATATAGCAGAATACACTAGAATATACCAGAATGTACATGAATATACTAGTATATAGCGGAATGGGCTAGGATATACCAGAATATACCTGAATATACTAGAATATAGCAGATTACACTAGAATATGCCAGAATATACTCGAATATAGCAGAATACCCTAGAATATACTAGTATATAGCAGAATAGACTGGGATATGCTGGAATATACTTGAATATATTAGAATATTGCAAAATACAATAAAATATACCAGAATGTACTTGAATATACTAGTATATAGCAGAATACACTAGAATGTACCCGAATATACTTGAATATAGCAGATTACACTAGAATATGCCAGAATATACTTGAATATAGCAGAATACACTAGAATATACTAGAATATACTTGAATATACTAGTATATAGCAGAATAGCTTAGGATATACCGGAATATACTTGAATATACTAGAATATTGCAAAATCCACTAAAATATACCAGAATGTTTTTGATTATACTAGTATATAGCGGAATGGCCTAGGATATACCAGAATATACCTGAATATACTAGAATATAGCAAAAAACACTAGAATATACCAGAATGTACATGAATATACTAGTATATAGCAGAATTGACTGGGATATGCCGGAATATACTTGAATATATTAGAATATTGCAAAATACAATAAAATATACCAGAATGTACTTGAATATACTAGTATATAGCAGAATACACTAGAATGTACCCGAATATACTAGAATATAGCAGATTACACTAGAATATGCCAGAATATACTCGAATATAGCAGAATACCCTAGAATATACTAGTATATAGCAGAATAGCCTAGGATATACCATAATATACTTGAATATACTACAATATAGCAGAATACAATAGAATATACCAGAATGTACATGAATATACTAGTATATAGCAAAATAGCCTACGATATACCGGAATATACTTGAATATACTAGAATATTGCAAAATACAATAAAATATACCAGAATGTACTTGAATATACTAGTATATAGCAGAATACACTAGAATATACCCGAATATACTAGAATATAGCAGATTACACTAGAATATGCCAGAATATACTTGAATATAGCAGAATACACTACAATATACTAGAATATACTTGAATATACTAGAATATAGCAGAATAGCCTAGGATATACCGAAATATACTTGAATATACTAGAATATAGCAGAATACACTAGAATATACCCGAATATACTTGAATATAGCAGATTACACTAGAATATGCCAGAATACACTTGAATATAGCAGAATACACAAAAATATACTAGAATGTAGTTGAATATAGTAGTATATAGCAGAATAGCCTGGGATATACCGGAATATACTTGAATATACTAGAATATTGCAAAATACACTGAAATATACCAGAATGTACATGAATATACAAGTACATAGCGGAATGGCCTAGGATATACCAGAATGTACCTGAATATACTAGCATATAGCAAAATAACCTAGGATATACCGGAATATACTTGAATATACTAGAATATAGCAGAATACACTAGAATATACTTGAATATACTAGTATATAGCAGAATAGCCTGGGATATACCGGAATATACTTGAATATACTAGAATATTGCAAAATACACTAAAATATACCAGAATGTTCATGAATATACAAGTACATAGCGGAATGGCCTGCGATATACCAGAATATACCTGAATATACTAGCATACAGCAAAATAGCCTAGGATATACCGGAATATACTTGAATATAGCAGATTGCACTAGAATATGCCAGAATATACTTGAATATAGCAGAATACACTAGAATATACTAGAATATACTTGAATATACTAGTATATAGCAGAATAGCCTAGGATATACCGGAATATACTTGAATATACGAGAATATTGCAAAATACACTAAAATATACAAGAATGTACTTGAATATACTAGTATATAGCAGAATACACTAGAATATACCCGAATATACTTGAATATAGCACATTACACTAGAATATGCCAGAATATACTTGAATATAGCAGAATACACTAGAGTATACTAGAATATACTTGAATATACTAGGATATAGCAGAATAGCCTAGGATATACCGGAATATACTTGAATATACTACAATATAGCAGAATACAATAGAATATACCAGAATGTACATGAATATACTAGTATATAGCAAAATAGCCTAGGATATACCGGAATATACTTGAATATACTAGAATATTGCAAAATACAATAAAATATACCAGAATGTACTTGAATATACTAGTATATAGCAGAATACACTAGAATATACCCGAATATACTAGAATATAGCAGATTACACTAGAATATGCCAGAATATACTTGAATATAGCAGAATACACTACAATATACTAGAATATACTTGAATATACTAGAATATAGCAGAATAGCCTAGGATATACCGAAATATACTTGAATATACTAGAATATAGCAGAATACACTGGAATATACCCGAATATACTTGAATATAGCAGATTACACTAGAATATGCCAGAATACACTTGAATATAGCAGAATACACTAAAATATACTAGAATGTAGTTGAATATAGTAGTATATAGCAGAATAGCCTGGGATATACCGGAATATACTTGAATATACTAGAATATTGCAAAATACACTGAAATATACCAGAATGTACATGAATATACAAGTACATAGCGGAATGGCCTAGGATGTACCAGAATGTACCTGAATATACTAGCATATAGCAAAATAACCTAGGATATACCGGAATATACTTGAATATACTAGAATATTGCAAAATACACTAAAATATACCAGAATGTTCATGAATATACAAGTACATAGCGGAATGGCCTGCGATATACCAGAATATACCTGAATATACTAGCATACAGCAAAATAGCCTAGGATATACCGGAATATACTTGAATATAGCAGATTACACTAGAATATGCCAGCATATACTTGAATATAGCAGAATACACTAGAATATACTAGAATATACTTGAATATACTAGTTGTCACGGGTCCCGCGTTTTCCGACCCGTCCGACGGACGAAAACCGGGGCCACGACGGGTTAGGCACGTTCGGCCGCGCGGAACGTGTTTCGCCCGGTGACAAACGGTATCCCGTAGGTTCGGCGTGTTCCCCGACGGAAGACTTTACCAGGTTCGGGACTCGAAACGGGCTCCAGACACTCGCAAGTGTCACACGAACAATTTCGAAGATTGCGCGAGACGCTAATTATTCTACCGAACCTTACGAGAACCGCGCGAGGGCCTGAATAGCGGCAGCCTGGGCCAGGATCCTACGCGGAGGGAATGCGGGACGTTTCCCGCGGCGGAAAGGTTTCTCACGGAAGAAAGATAGACGAGAATGGGCTTCGACTTTACATTTATTAATCTTGCTGATTACAGAAGGCTGCCGGGGCGACCCGGCAGCGATGGAAACGAAGCCCGCGCGGTATTGTACAATGATTCGACAGTTGGACGGTCGCTCGCGCTTATTTCTCCCGAGTCTACTCTCCTACGCGTCGAACCCGATCGTAGGCGCGATGTACGGCAGCTACGAGTGGCAATTAGCCGGTCGAGAAGCGACCGGGTTCCGATGGTATACGCGGCAGCAATTTGAAATGACTGTGGCCGTCGGAATTAGCCGGAAACTGCGATACGGTTTTCGTCGCGTCGTCCCACCGTGGGACGTCCCCAGATTGGATTCGCCAAAAATCGGTAACGATACGGGCCCCCCGTCCGTTCACCGACCGACGGCCTCACCCCCTTCTCGATTCTAATCTGATCGCGATTCACGGCGGGCGAGGTTACGTCTTAAATTCGACTCGAAGTCCGGCCGATTCGCAAAAACGCTACCGAGCCAACGCGAAAATTATAATGGTGCGGAAAAACCTGGTCGGCACTTACCACGCGGCACGTGGCTTCCTAGTCGCTTCGCTCTCTCTTAACGGCAGCTCTGGGCTCCCTAGCGACTTATTCCTCCGGAATTCGGCAGCTCTCTCTATGTCTACCCTCGGCAGCGGTTATGATGTTCGAAAAGAAATACTATATAATTTACGCACTGGTAAAGGTGACTAACCCGGACTAGATTCGGCAGCACAGTGCCCTACTTCGCGAAGACTCGCTAACGCGGAAGCGAGGCGTCCCCCACTATCCTACTCTTCCCTGCTCCCGCGCGACGCTCTAACCTATCGCTAGCTTTCGCGCTTCAGGGCCGCGTCCGGCGGTACGGGGCCCTCGGCTACGGATCTATCGGCTAACGCTTTCTTGGTGACGCGCGTTGATTGGCCGCTTCCCTTGGAGATAGACCGCTTGCCATTCCCTCGACGGGTGCGTGTAGCTTTTCGGGACGAGGCGGCGACGAGGTTGAGAAGATGTACGCCTCAGACCCGTAATCCCTCGGCGGCGCCTCCGGGTTGGTAGGCCCGGGCTCGGTGTCCTTCTCGTTGTCTTTCTGCAGGGCGTCCTCCGTAGCCGTCCCCTGAATAGTTTCCCTCCGGATTTTCCGCGTTCCTGTGAGCTGGGAAAAGGATCCGGGTCCCCCTGGGACCCGGCCACGGTCCTGCAACTTCGTGTCGCGCCAAGTGGCGCGGCATTCAAACCGCGTCAATATCCGATCTGGGATCTCGGACGCTCCCAGGGAGATCGATCACGACCACCGTTATCGCGGTGGTGCTGCCAAAGGGCGGCCCGGTCTTTCGATCTCCGATCGGAGGGACGTGGACAATTTTGCCACGTCACATAGTATATAGCAGAATAGCCTAGGATATACCGGAATATACTTGAATATACTAGAATATTGCAAAATCCACTCAAATATACCAGAATGTATTTGAATATACTAGTATATAGCGGAATGGCCTAGGATATACCAGAATATACCTGAATATACTAGAATATAGCAAAAAACACTAGAATATACCAGAATGTACATGAATATACTAGTATATAGCGGAATGGGCTAGGATATACCAGAATATACCTGAATATACTAGAATATAGCAGATTACACTAGAATATGCCAGAATATACTCGAATATAGCAGAATACCCTAGAATATACTAGTATATAGCAGAATAGACTGGGATATGCCGGAATATACTTGAATATACTAGAATATAGCAGAATACACTAGAATATACCCGAATATACTTGAATATAGCAGATTACACTAGAATATGCCAGAATACACTTGAATATAGCAGAATACACTAAAATATACTAGAATGTAGTTGAATATAGTAGTATATAGCAGAATAGCCTGGGATATACCGGAATATACTTGAATATATTAGAATATTGCAAAATACACTGAAATATACCAGAATGTACATGAATATACAAGTACATAGCGGAATGGCCTAGGATATACCAGAATGTACCTGAATATACTAGCATATAGCAAAATAACCTAGGATATACCGGAATATACTTGAATATGCTAGAATATAGCAGAATACACTAGAATATACTTGAATATACTAGTATATAGCAGAATAGCCTGGGATATACCGGAATATACTTGAATATTCTAGAATATTGCAAAATACACTAAAATATACCAGAATGTTCATGAATATACAAGTACATAGCGGAATGGCCTGCGATATACCAGAATATACCTGAATATACTAGCATACAGCAAAATAGCCTAGGATATACCGGAATATACTTGAATATAGCAGATTACACTAGAATATGCCAGCATATACTTGAATATAGCAGAATACACTAGAATATACTAGAATATACTTGAATATACTAGTATATAGCAGAATAGCCTAGGATATACCGGAATATACTTGAATATACTAGAATATTGCAAAATCCACTAAAATATACCAGAATGTATTTGAATATACTAGTATATAGCGGAATGGCCTAGGATATACCAGAATATACCTGAATATACTAGAATATAGCAAAAAACACTAGAATATACCAGA
The DNA here is from genome assembly GCF_050948215.1 of Halictus rubicundus. Taxonomy (NCBI): domain Eukaryota; kingdom Metazoa; phylum Arthropoda; class Insecta; order Hymenoptera; family Halictidae; genus Halictus; species Halictus rubicundus. The sequence continues at coordinate 2,036,795 of NW_027488569.1, forward strand.
ATGTACATGAATATACTAGTATATAGCGGAATGGGCTAGGATATACCAGAATATACCTGAATATACTAGAATATAGCAGATTACACTAGAATATGCCAGAATATACTCGAATATAGCAGAATACCCTAGAATATACTAGTATATAGCAGAATAGACTGGGATATGCCGGAATATACTTGAATATATTAGAATATTGCAAAATACAATAAAATATACCAGAATGTACTTGAATATACTAGTATATAGCAGAATACACTAGAATGTACCCGAATATACTTGAATATAGCAGAATAGCCTAGGATATACCGGAATATACTTGAATATACTAGAATATAGCAGAATACACTAGAATATACCCGAATATACTTGAGTATAGCAGATTACACTAGAATATGCCAGAATATACTCGAATATAGCAGAATACCCTAGAATATACTAGTATATAGCAGAATAGCCTAGTATGTCAGAATAGACTGGGATATGCCGGAATATACTTGAATATATTAGAATATTGCAAAATACAATAAAATATACCAGAATGTACTTGAATATACTAGTATATAGCAGAATACACTAGAATGTACCCGAATATACTTGAATATAGCAAAATAGCCTAGGATATACCGGAATATACTTGAATATACTAGAATATAGCAGAATACACTAGAATATACCCGAATATACTTGAGTATAGCAGATTACACTAGAATATGCCAGAATATACTCGAATATAGCAGAATACCCTAGAATATACTAGTATATAGCAGAATAGCCTAGGATATACCGGAATATACTTGAATATACTAGAATATAGCAGAATACACTAGAATATACCCGAATATACTTGAATATAGCAGATTACACTAGAATATGCCAGAATATACTTGAATATAGCAGAATACCCTAGAATATACTAGAATATACTTGAATATACTAGTATATAGCAGAATAGCCTAGCATATACCGGAATATACTTGAATATAGCAGATTACACTAGAATATGCCAGAATATACTTGAATATAGCAGAATACACTAGAATATACTAGAATATACTTGAATATACTAGTATATAGCAGAATAGCCTAGGATATACCAGAATATACTTGAATATACTAGAATATTGCAAAACATACTAAAATATACCAGAATGTACTAGAATATTGCAGAATAGCCTAGGATATACCGGAATATACTTGAATATACTAGAATATAGCAGAATACACTAGAATATACCCGAATATACTTGAATATAGCAGATTACACTAGAATATGCCAGAATATACTTGAATATAGCAGAATACCCTAGAATATACTAGAATATACTTGAATATACTAGTATATAGCAGAATAGCCTAGGATATACCGGAATATACTTGAATATAGCAGATTACACTCGAATATGCCAGAATATACTTGAATATAACAGAATACACTAGAATATACTAGAATATAGTTGAATATAGTAGTATATAGCAGAATAGCCTAGGATATACTGGAATATACCTGTATATACTAGAATATAGCAGAATAGCCTAGGATTAACCGGAATATACTTGAATATACTAGAATATAGCAGAATACACTAGAATATACCAGAATATACTTGAATACAGCAGATTACACTAGAATATGCCAGAATACACGTGAATATAGCAGAATACACTAAAATATACTAGAATGTAGTTGAATATAGTAGTATATAGCAGAATAGCCTAGGATATACTAGAATATACTTGAATATACTAGTATATAGCAGAATAGCCTAGGATATACCGGAATATACTAGAATATACTTGAATATAGCAGAATACCCTAGAATATACTAGAATATTCTTGAATATACTAGTATATAGCAGAATAGCCTAGGATATAACGGAATATACTTGAATATACTAGAATATTGCAAAATACAATAAAATATACCAGAATGTACTTGAACATACTAGCATATAGCAGAATAGCCTAGTATATACCGGAATATACTAGAATACACTAGAATATACCCGAATATACTAGAATATAGCAGATTACACTAGAATATGCCAGAATATACTTGAATATAGCAGAATACACTACAATATACTAGAATATACTTGAATATACTAGAATATACCAGAATAGCCTAGGATATACCGAAATATACTTGAATATACTAGAATATAGCAGAATACACTAGAATATACCCGAATATACTTGAATATAGCAGATTACACTAGAATATGCCAGAATACACTTGAATATAGCAGAATACACTAAAATATACTATAATGTAGATGAATATAGTAGTATATAGCAGAATAGCCTGGGATATACCGGAATATACTTGAATATACTAGAATATTACAAAATACACTGAAATATACCAGAATGTACATGAATATACAAGTACATAGCGGAATGACCTGCGATATACCAGAATATACCTGAATATACTAGCATACAGCAAAATAGCCTAGGATATACCGGAATATACTTGAATATTGCAGATTACACTAGAATATGCCAGAATATACTTGAATATAGCAGAATACACTAGAATATACTAGAATATACTTGAATATACTAGTATATACCAGAATAGCCTAGTATATACCGGAATATACTTGAATATACTAGAATATAGCAAAAAACACTAGAATATACCAGAATGTACATGAATATACTAGTATATAGTGGAATGGGCTAGGATATACCAGAATATACCTGAATATACTAGAATGTAGCAGATTACACTAGAATATGCCAGAATATACTCGAATATAGCAGAATACCCTAGAATATACTACTATATAGCAGAATAGACTGGGATATGCCGGAATATACTTGAATATATTAGAATATTGCAAAATACAATAAAATATACCAGAATATACCTGAATATACTAGAATATAGCAAAAAACACTAGAATATACCAGAATGTACATGAATATACTAGTATATAGCGGAATGGGCTAGGATATACCAGAATATACCTGAATATACTAGAATATAGCAGATTACACTAGAATATGCCAGAATATACTCGAATATAGCAGAATACCCTAGAATATACTAGTATATAGCAGAATAGCCTAGGATATACCGGAATATACTTGAATATACTAGAATATAGCAGAATACACTAGAATATACCCGAATATACTTGAATATAGCAGATTACACTAGAATATGCCAGAATATACTTGAATATAGCAGAATACCCTAGAATATACCAGAATATACTTGAATATACTAGTATATAGCAGAATAGCCTAGCATATACCGGAATATACTTGAATATAGAAGATTACACTAGAATATGCCAGAATATACTTGAATATAGCAGAATACACTAGAATATACTAGAATATACTTGAATATACTAGTATATAGCAGAATAGCCTAGGATATACCAGAATATACTTGAATATACTAGAATATTGCAAAACATACTAAAATATACCAGAATGTACTAGAATATTGCAGAATAGCCTAGGATATACCGGAATATACTTGAATATACTAGAATATAGCAGAATACACTAGAATATACCCGAATATACTTGAATATAGCAGATTACACTAGAATATGCCAGAATATACTTGAATATAGCAGAATACCCTAGAATATACTAGAATATACTTGAATATACTAGTATATAGCAGAATAGCCTAGGATATAACGGAATATACTTGAATATAGCAGATTACACTAGAATATGCCAGAATATACTTGAATATAGCAGAATACACTAGAATATACTAGAATATACTTGAATATACTAGTATATAGCAGAATAGCCTAGGATATACTGGAATATACCTGAATATACTAGAATATAGCAGAATAGCCTAGGATATACCGGAGTATACTTGAATACACTAGCATATAGCAGAATACACTAGAATATACCCGAATATACTTGAATATAGCAGATTACACTAGAATATGCCAGAATACACTTGAATATAGCAGAATACACTAAAATATACTAGAATATAGTTGAATATAGTAGTATATAAAAGAATAGCCTAGGATATACCGGAATATACTTTAATATACTAGAATGTTGCAAAATACACGAAAATATACCAGAATGTACATGAATATACAAGTACATAGCGGAATGGCATAGGATATACCAGAATATACCTGAATATACTAGAATATAGCAGAATAGCCTAGGATTAACCGGAATATACTTGAATATACTAGAATATAGCAGAATACACTAGAATATACCCGAATGTACTTGAATATACTAGTATATAGCGGAATGGCCTAGGATATACCAGAAAATACCTGAATATACTAGAATATAGCAGAATAGCCTAGGATATACCGGAATATACTTGAATATACTAGAATATAGCAGAATACACTAGAATATACCCGAATATACTTGAATATAGCAGATTACACTAGAATATGCCAGAATATACTTGAATATAGCAGAATACCCTAGAATATACTAGAATATACTTGAATATACTAGTATATAGCAGAATAGCCTAGGATATACCGGAATATACTTGAATATAGCAGATTACACTCGAATATGCCAGAATATACTTGAATATAACAGAATACACTAGAATATACTAGAATATAGTTGAATATAGTAGTATATAGCAGAATAGCCTAGGATATACTAGAATATACTTGAATATACTAGTATATAGCAGAATAGCCTAGGATATACCGGAATATACTAGAATATACTTGAATATAGCAGAATACCCTAGAATATACTAGAATATTCTTGAATATACTAGTATATAGCAGAATAGCCTAGGATATACCGGAATATACTAGAATATACTTGAATATAGCAGAATACCCTAGAATATACTAGAATATTCTTGAATATACTAGTATATAGCAGAATAGCCTAGGATATACCGGAATATACTTGAATATACTAGAATATAGCAGAATACACTAGAATATACCAGAATATACTTGAATACAGCAGATTACACTAGAATATGCCAGAATACACGTGAATATAGCAGAATACACTAAAATATACTAGAATGTAGTTGAATATAGTAGTATATAGCAGAATAGCCTAGGATATACTAGAATATACTTGAATATACTAGTATATAGCAGAATAGCCTAGGATATACCGGAATATACTAGAATATACTTGAATATAGCAGAATACCCTAGAATATACTAGAATATTCTTGAATATACTAGTATATAGCAGAATAGCCTAGGATATAACGGAATATACTTGAATATACTAGAATATTGCAAAATACAATAAAATATACCAGAATGTGCTTGAACATACTAGTATATAGCAGAATAGCCTAGTATATACCGGAATATACTAGAATACACTAGAATATACCCGAATATACTAGAATATAGCAGATTACACTAGAATATGCCAGAATATACTTGAATATAGCAGAATACACTACAATATACTAGAATATACTTGAATATACTAGAATATACCAGAATAGCCTAGGATATACCGAAATATACTTGAATATACTAGAATATAGCAGAATACACTAGAATATACCCGAATATACTTGAATATAGCAGATTACACTAGAATATGCCAGAATACACTTGAATATAGCAGAATACACTAAAATATACTATAATGTAGATGAATATAGTAGTATATAGCAGAATAGCCTGGGATATACCGGAATATACTTGAATATACTAGAATATTACAAGATACACTGAAATATACCAGAATGTACATGAATATACAAGTACATAGCGGAATGACCTGCGATATACCAGAATATACCTGAATATACTAGCATACAGCAAAATAGCCTAGGATATACCGGAATATACTTGAATATTGCAGATTACACTAGAATATGCCAGAATATACTTGAATATAGCAGAATACACTAGAATATACTAGAATATACTTGAATATACTAGTATATACCAGAATAGCCTAGGATATACCGGAATATACTTGAATATACTAGAATATTGCAAAAAACACTAGAATATACCAGAATGTACATGAATATACTAGTATATAGTGGAATGGGCTAGGATATACCAGAATATACCTGAATATACTAGAATATAGCAGATTACACTAGAATATGCCAGAATATACTCGAATATAGCAGAATACCCTAGAATATACTACTATATAGCAGAATAGACTGGGATATGCCGGAATATACTTGAATATATTAGAATATTGCAAAATACAATAAAATATACCAGAATATACCTGAATATACTAGAATATAGAAAAAAACACTAGAATATACCAGAATGTACATGAATATACTAGTATATAGCGGAATGGGCTAGGATATACCAGAATGTACATGAATATACTAGTATATAGCGGAATGGGCTAGGATATACCAGAATATACCTGAATATACTAGAATATAGCAGATTACACTAGAATATGCCAGAATATACTTGAATATAGCAGAATACCCTAGAATATACTAGAATATACTTGAATATACTAGTATATAGCAGAATAGCCTAGCATATACCGGAATATACTTGAATATAGAAGATTACACTAGAATATGCCAGAATATACTTGAATATAGCAGAATACACTAGAATATACTAGAATATACTTGAATATACTAGTATATAGCAGAATAGCCTAGGATATACTGGAATATACCTGAATATACTAGAATATAGCAGAATAGCCTAGGATATACCGGAGTATACTTGAATACACTAGCATATAGCAGAATACACTAGAATATACCCGAATATACTTGAATATAGCAGATTACACTAGAATATGCCAGAATACACTTGAATATAGCAGAATACACTAAAATATACTAGAATATAGTTGAATATAGTAGTATATAGCAGAATAGCCTAGGATATACCGGAATATACTTGAATATACTAGAATGTTGCAAAATACACGAAAATATACCAGAATGTACATGAATATACAAGTACATAGCGGAATGGCATAGGATATACCAGAATATACCTGAATATACTAGAATATAGCAGAATAGCCTAGGATTAACCGGAATATACTTGAATATACTAGAATATAGCAGAATACACTAGAATATACCCGAATGTACTTGAATATACTAGTATATAGCGGAATGGCCTAGGATATACCAGAAAATACCTGAATATACTAGAATATAGCAGAATAGCCTAGGATATACCGGAATATACTTGAATATACTAGAATATAGCAGAATACACTAGAATATACCCGAATATACTTGAATATCGCAGATTACACTAGAATATGCCAGAATACACTTGAATATAGCAGAATACACTAAAATATACTATAATGTAGATGAATATAGTAGTATATAGCAGAATAGCCTAGGATATACCGGAATATACTTGAATATAGCAGATTACACTCGAATATGCCAGAATATACTTGAATATAACAGAATACACTAGAATATACTAGAATATAGTTGAATATAGTAGTATATAGCAGAATAGCCTAGGATATACTAGAATATACTTGAATATACTAGTATATAGCAGAATAGCCTAGGATATACCGGAATATACTAGAATATACTTGAATATAGCAGAATACCCTAGAATATACTAGAATATTCTTGAATATACTAGTATATAGCAGAATAGCCTAGGATATAACGGAATATACTTGAATATACTAGAATATTGCAAAATACAATAAAATATACCAGAATGTACTTGAACATACTAGCATATAGCAGAATAGCCTAGTATATACCGGAATATACTAGAATACACTAGAATATACCCGAATATACTAGAATATAGCAGATTACACTAGAATATGCCAGAATATACTTGAATATAGCAGAATACACTACAATATACTAGAATATACTTGAATATACTAGAATATACCAGAATAGCCTAGGATATACCGAAATATACTTGAATATACTAGAATATAGCAGAATACACTAGAATATACCCGAATATACTTGAATATAGCAGATTACACTAGAATATGCCAGAATACACTTGAATATAGCAGAATACACTAAAATATACTATAATGTAGATGAATATAGTAGTATATAGCAGAATAGCCTGGGATATACCGGAATATACTTGAATATACTAGAATATTACAAAATACACTGAAATATACCAGAATGTACATGAATATACAAGTACATAGCGGAATGACCTGCGATATACCAGAATATACCTGAATATACTAGCATACA